>NW_028318512.1:1479166-2175000 GCF_062004578.1 Staurois parvus
CAGTATTTAAAAAAGGTTCTCATGCAAAATTCGAACAGATTTCCCCCATTTTCCTAATTCGATTCAATTGAAAAAATGTGGGACTCTTTGGAGAATGTTGTTTGAAAACCAGTATAAATAGAGCCCAAAGAGTTCTTCCATTTATGTTCTAAATGTTCAGTGGTAAAAAAAAACATTACTTGGGTAAGTATAGAACTGTGCATATTAAAATTTTGCATCCAGAAGGTGGCAAGTGCTTGTCCTATGTTCCAGGGTTTCAGTGTGCTGCTTTATTGCTGTGCTGCGTATGAACCTAAACATACTCAGAGGAAGGACAGACCCCCGTATCCCCATCTGTAGAGTCAGACCATAGATTATTTTATGCTTGCAGCTGTTCCTTCACTGCCATGTCATAGGCTGGGGGCAGGGAGGTGATCTTGCTCCACTGCTAAATGCACCAGAAAAACATCAGGTCACCAGATTGGCTGTTGGAGAGTAGAGATGAGCCAAATGTACCTCGGCTTGGTTCTAGGAAGGTTCGGCATACTTTGCTGGTTCCCAAATCTGAATCCTATTGAAGTCAATGGGAGCCAAAAGTTTAAAAAATACCGTAATTTTCTAGGCTAAAATCTGTTTCTCAGGGAGCAGCAATTTTATCAATGCTGAAAGTGAAACATTAAAAATGCTAAATTCCTTTAAATAACATGCTTGGGGGATGCCCTTACCCTTCCTATGAAGTGGCACATCTGTATACAACCTACTATAGCAAGCCTGACACTAAACATAAAGGAAAAAATGCAGTTTAAATTTCTGGGAAATTACTTTGCCAGCTTTGTCTACTTTACATTTTTTATAAACAAAGTGGTGGAGATTCTCTTCACCCATACCAGACCCCAATCCTAGATAAGTATCTGGTATAGATGAAAAAGATGAAACAATGGCATTGGGTTTCCCCTAAAAATACATACCAGTCCCCTATCCATTGGTCAATATCATTGGCAAAGATGGCTATTTATCTATTTTTGGTCAGTGATGTCAGCGCTATCCCCCCCTTTTGTTCCTTGCAAGTAAATAAATGGGACTGGGTGACATGACTGGTTGCTAAGGACATGGTGGTTGCTGGCACCTGCCTCTTTTCAACAACCATTGGCAGGAAATAAGCTATCATTTATAGTAACTGTAGAACTACCACTACTATAAACAACCACAAAGTCCATTGTTTTGATGGAGGCCCAAACAGCCAAAAAATTCAAGGACATCATCTCTCAAATTTTTATTTCAACTGTAATTTATCGGTTTACCTGAAATCAAGCTTTTCTTCTAACAGCAGTGAAAATGGTCAAAGCCTACATGTCCAAAGCAGAAATCAAAATGTAACCATTACTAACCTGCATAACTCTGATCTGTGCATGTTCCGTTCACTAGAACCTTTCCTTCTGGACACACACAGGAAGCACCGGTGGGATTCAACAGACAGATGAACTCACATTTGAAATCCAAACAAGGGTTCGGCACTGTTGGGAAGAAGCAAACAGGAAGTCAAGAGACAACATTTTTCAAAAATTTACAGTACCTAAAATGAATCAGCCTGGGAACCAACACCTACAAAACCAAATTATAAGTGGCAGGTGGAATATTTCAACCCTGACAGTCATTTTCATCTTTCCTGACAGGTAAGTCACTAATACAAATAGGTGTACTGTATACTGTATTAGGTGTGCTGGTGATTTACTGGCTGCATGTTTCTTTTAGGTCAGTAACTAAGTAATAAATCAAGTATAATTATGCCGTGGTACTTGCATCTTTAAACATACAGTATGTCAGTAATGGCAGCTCTTACATACAGTATATGTCTTGATGGTTTGCCTGTAATTATGTTGTGGTGCTAGAGAATAGATGAAGCATATTTTGAGAATAAGCTGTCAAGAAAGATATGTCAGAACTTTTTTTTCAAGATCATTATAACAGCTTTTTCTAAGAAAGTCGAATTCAGCTACTTAAAACTAAAGGTCATCAGGTATATACGTTGACTATTACTATATTCAGCCAATGATATTTATGTCTATAAGTAAGCTATGTGGGCAAAAATTTTGGACACCTGACCATCACCTACACCTATATAAGCTTGCTGGAAGGGACATTAATATACAAAAGACCCCCTTTGCGTCCTTTTTATTCCATAAAGGCTTTATTAGAGAATAGAAGTATTACATGTAGTATAGAGCACATGTATCAAAGTGATACGGTACAAAATAGCATTCCAAGAAGCAGTGTTTGGGTCAATGGTAAGGGATGGGTCAAACCCAACGAGCTTGAAATGCAAGCAACCCCGCATACTATACTTAACAGTCTACAACTAATGAACAATGAGTAGTGGATAATAAATGACCACATAGCAGGTGGAATTATGGAGCACAGGTAATTAGAAGAAGGAAAAAACTAGGAGCGAAGGTCAGTAGAACCTCTAGGTGATTCTAGGTTCCAAGGAGGAAGTATAGGAAGGGTGTCTGTGGGAAGTTTAGTCCATTCACCCAAAATAGCTTTTGTGAGGCTGAATGGACCTGGTTCACAATTGGCATTCCAATTCATCTCAGAGGTGCTTAGTATGGATTGAGCATGACTCTACATAGGACAAGACTCTAGGACAGACTCTACACAGATCCCCCACATCAGCCATGTAGGTAGTTGGCTTTGTACACAAGGGCACACTCATGCTAGAACACAAAAAGACTTTCCTCAAACCATTGCCATAAGCTTTGAGGTCCACAATTGTCTAAAATGACTTCACTAGAAAGACCTGAGCTCAGTAATTTGAGCATACCATATTTTTGGCCATATAGTGTAGCAATGGACATCCCAGGCTAATAACTGTATTTATAAGTGTGTCCTGTTGCAAAGGAGAGGGGCAGAATGTCTCAGCACACAAAAAAATCTAACCTCAATCTAGCTGTGAATCCCTCTCCTCTGTTCACCATCATATCAATAGCTAATATAAGTAAACAATACTCCTCATTTATTAAAGTGTTTGAAGGAAGGACTATTTGGGTTTCCACAGTAGCCAATCAGATCCTCTCAGTGAAGGCTGGAAGAATGGAAAGGAACCATAAGCTGGGGGCATGGCGACTGCCATCCAAGATGGCAGCATGAATCCTTAGCTCCGTACACCTTCTGGGGAATGCAGCACATCCATGCATCCCAGAACACCATACATCACTCCCAGAGGCCTATTCATCTCCTGCTCTACCGAGGATGTCCCGATGGTGGCTAGAGGAGCCACAATTCTAAAAGCTATCCAATTTCTTTACTCCGGTCCGTAAAAGTCTCCAACAAAACGGACTCCACTCCAGCAAGTCTGTGGATGGACCTGTAGCAGCGGCCACCTTTATATTTCTTCATGCAGAGGCGGATGCAGTGGGACACACAAAAAATGGTGGTGGATTGGCCCCAACCTCTCCAAGCACTAGGAGCCCAGTCAAGTCACTCCCCAGAAGGGAATCCTCTTTTGTGACACCTCACAATTCATAATAACACACTTACTTTTTCATACAAATGTCCCTTAACTTGTTGTCAATCAATGCCCAGGGCTTAAACCACCCCTACCAAGCGATACTCCCTTTGGAAAGAAGCTATCAAAGTCAAGGCGGATGTTGTCATTGTTCCAGAGACACACTTCAAAGCATCCGCAGCTCTGAAGTGTCAACATAAAGACTTCCTTTTTAAATTGGATTCTACATCCAATAGGAAAGCTTGCATTTCCTCTCTCTCTATTATGTTAACAGGAGACGTGTATGGTGCTTGCAGAGTATTACATGCCTCAGAGTGAGATTACACGTATAACTCTCCAATATTTAACTCATATTCACATATTGATCTTTTCTTTGTGGACAAATGGTTATTACAAAGGGTGTCCTGCTCTGATATCGCCGACATCACGTGGTCTGACCACGTAGCTGACTCTATCATGATATCAGAGCAGAACTACCACCCAAATTTGGTGTGGCGTTGCAACAACAAATTCATTTAAGAATCTGCGTTGAACAATATGCTCAATCAGCATCTCCATGATTACTTTGCCATCAGTGATACACCTGATATTTTTGTCCTTTGGAATGCATACAAGGCTTTTGCGTGGGGCATCTTAATCCAGTTAGGTGCTCAGGCCAAAATACTTTTAATCCTTGACTTTACAAAAAGTGCTCTCTGCATTACGTGACCTAGAGCGACACAACAAGTCTAAACCAGTCACACATATGACTTCCAAGATTGCTAAGCTCTGTCTGGAACTACACACTCTCTTACAGGTCAATCATTAAATTAAGCTGAGGCAACCTAAACTAGGGTACTATGCCTCCCACAACAAAGCTGGAAAATGACTTCCATACTGAAAGCCCACAGAAAGGAACCATAAACTGTCAGGTACCCCTAGGTAATGAATATGACTGTTTTAAGTGAACAATGTTTGTGTCTGTAAGTTGCAGCAGACAACCCTAAGGCTGCTTTCACACTGCCCCATTGCAAAAACAAGGTATATACACATATGCATGTTTTTCCTTGTTTCTGGAGTGTTCTCTGGTTGCCTGACATCAGTCTGTACCTGTGGAAAAAGGGCATGTGGCTCAAAAGATGCACCAAAAACGCAACCACAGGCGCATTTTTGATGCATTTTCCATTCATTTCATTTGGCAGGTGCATCGCTGGTGCATTTTTTTTTACTGCACCAAACATGCACCAAAATGCAGCATGCAACTGACCTACAACTGACTGGTGTGAAGAGTTCCATAGAATTTAATGGTCACACATTTTTCTTCCATCTTTTTTGCAAGACAACTTTTTTTTTGTTTTTGTTTTTGTGTGTGTATTGGGATGTGTCTTCCCCTTTTCTTTGCAACATAAAACCCAACTGAACTTTCAGTTTGAATCAGCAAAATGCATTCCATCTGTTTAAAATGTTAGTTCACCTTTACAAAAAAATGGCCTATACAGGTGAGGGGTGTCTGTAGATAAAAACAATCTGTACAGCTTTGACTAAAGTTGAATAATGCTCTTGCTATAGTTTATGTACCTCATGAAGCCTGAATGGAATACTCCCAGGACATTGCTAGGATGTTGCTAAGTGAGGCCTAGTCATTATTGCTCACCTCCACTGTCACTGTCTGAGGAATACTCAGGAGGAACCGGAGTTTATGTTCTTTATAAACAGCCGCAATCTGTTTTAATCCGCAATCAGGAGTAGAAAAGCCTGTCCTGCCAGCATGCTGTATAGACAAACCCTTGCTTTCTATGTGGAAGAGGTGAGCTCAATGCAAGATTCAAACAAACCCCATGCTGAGTTATGCCTATAGCTCAGAAATCAGCAAAGCTCATACACTCTGCTGATTGGCGAGATCTAGCTGTGACTCAGCAGGGGACATACTGGACCTCTACAAAGAGACCACTGCTTCCACACAGAGAAGGGGTTCCAACTCTGCAGCATGTTGGCAGGGGGCAGGCTTTTCTACTCATGCTGTGACTGTTTTACAAAGAAAACCACCTGTAAGGCTTTGAATACCTTTTGTTTTAATGCACCTGGAATATATTTAGCCGATATTAACGAGTTCAGCTGGGTTTGAATACACACATACATGATCACGGGATGAAACCATCATGTCTCTGGACAGCATTTGAGAACAATATCCCTCTATATCATTAGTGAACAGATATGGAAACATTTGTTATGTTTCAAATTCATTTGGTAAGGTAATCGTTTTGTTACATCCTATTTACTATTTTAGAATGATTCATTTACAGAATTTGTTTAGTATATTCTAATTGTTTTTTTTCATTTATTTTGGATTCAATTTGTATATTTAATTCAAATTCGATTTGAATTTGAACTTTGGAAGCCGGCTATATTCGACTTAATGTGTTATTTTGTTAATTTAGGAGATAATATTTATGCACTCTGTTTGGTTTGGATGGTGGTGGATTCATCAGAATCTCCAAATCATAACAAAATGAATAAAATGAAATGAATTTAGAATTCGTTTGTAATTGTTTGATTTGGAGATTTTGATTAATCCACCTTAATCCAACCCAAACACAATAAAGACCCTCCTTTCACAATGATCAGTTTTTGATCAGTGTTTCAATTAAAAAAAAGCGGAAGAAAAATGCATGAAAAATGCATTCCTTTAAATCCTATGGAACTAATTGCCCTTGCGTTTCAGTGACATTTTTAGGCTGCTTTCACTCTCCTCTGTTGGAAAAATGTGGCATGAATGTTTTTCATGCATTGTTCTTCCATTTTTTAAGTGAAAATCTGATAAAAAAACTGATCAGTGTACAAGGGCCCTAAACGTCCTGCTTGCTGCATTTTTCATGCATGTTTCGTGCAGTAAAAAAAAAACCGCACCAAAAACAAACCACTCCATTGAAATGAATGGAAAAAGCCACAAAAAGGCGTTAAAAACACAACGCACTTGTTGAAAGTGCTTTGTCCAATCACGTGTCCAAGGGAAAAATGCAAAACAACTGTAGCAAGCCACATCAAAAAAAGCACTGCAGCACAAATGCAGTAATAACATATCAAAAAAGCATAAGCATTTTGCAATGGGGCAATGTGAAAGCAGCCTAAGTAGGAATCATCATCTTCCTTCACTTTTATATCTTACTGTATTTATTGCAATATGTTTGCATTTTTCATTTTCAAATTTAAATTCAAATTCATTTTTTGAATTTGGATAATTCATTATTTCATTACATTATTTTGTTTTGTTACAATTTATTTTGGATCTGTTGAAATTCGTTACTATTGTGATTCAGAGATTTGGATACATCCGAAACTCCCAACAATGAAAATTTTGTCCGAATTAGGATTTGTAATGAAATGAATCGCACATTAATTAATTAATCAACGAGGGAAGAATTATGTGTGTTGCCCTCAGCTGACAATTAACAGTTTTGGTGAATGAAAGGGAAAATTTGATTGGTTATTATGTTACAAGACAAACAGAGCCAATGTTTCCCTTATACAATATAGACAAAAGCCGTACCTTTATTATCTTTTTGCTCTTTATTTTCTTATACCAGCAATATAATCAGAATTATACTTACTGTGCGGCTGTTTGTAATGATGTGTAATTAAGACGCTTTTTGCTTTCTCCACATTCAAGTTTAAAAACTCCATGGTGCCGTTGCCAGACTTCTGTATTCTAAATGCACCGTTTTTAAGACCGGCTCCATAAATGTAATCCTCAAATATGTCTATTCTGTGAGGGTACATCAGTCCTGTGGGAGAGAAAGGCATATAAAGTCAGCCACTAGGCTGTTTATTAAGAACATAAAATCCGACGGGGCTTTGACCAGTGGGTGATGCATGAGGATGTTTGTTAAAATGTTTTACAACTCAGCTGTCACTCCATTTTGTTTTATGTCCCCTATAACCACCACAGGCATCACACAGCGAGACCTCCAAGGTTTACACTTTTTTACATCCCTGCTCAAAACTTAGTCCAGCAAAAAAAAAAAAAAAAAGGTGTTACAAATTCAGTTTCAAAGAACCAAAAAAAGATCAAATGCTGTTAATTACATTTATAGATTTGCTGCAAACAAGTGGAAATACCCACCTGTACAAAAATTGGCATATTGGTTATATCAGGATCAGCTTTATTGAACAAATTTGTACGAGGGATTTGTTTTCAGTTTACAATGGCTGTTTACGTAGTGATTATGGTAAAAAAAAAATATTCTTGGCCATTCATAGGGAAGTTTTTTTGTACAACCAGTGGTTTGAGCAAAAAAAAAAACTGACCCAATTCTCCCATCTACACACTTGATTTGGATGCTGGAATCCTCCCCACTGTGTTATTGGGGTTTACTAAAGGCAAATAGACTGCACTTTGCAAGTGCAGTTGCTTCAGAGCTTAGTAAATGAGATAAGGCTTCACTTTGCAAATATTAGCCAATCGCATTCAAGGAAAATTAACAAAAACTGCATTTGTGCCTGCACCTGATTGGATGATGGAAGTCAGCAGAGCTTCTGCTCATTTACTAAACCCTGGAGCAGCTGCTCTAGCAGAAAAGTGCACAATCTATTTGCCTTTGGTAAATTAACCCCATTGTATTCTGACAGCTGGGAGACTCCCCTGATGTCAGAAAACACAGATCAGCATTACAGCCTATAGTCTGGCAAATGGACTGAATGACCCAAATATCTCATTGATAGCAAAACTCAGTGGGAAACAAAAACACTCACAAAAGGCAAAGTAAACTAGGCAAATTAAGCTACATTCACACCTAAGCGGCACACTTTCTAGGGTTTTTTTAAAGCACTTTTGAGCATTTTTTTGGAACAGAATTGCACAATTTGCAGCTTTAGTCAGGAGTTTTTGTCCAGACGTTTTTCAACTAAGCTTTTTATGTGGCCAATTGAAAGCTAAAACAGGGGAAAAAAGCTGCTGTTTGAGCTGAACACAGGCGGCAAAACGCTCCAAAAAATGCTCATGTCACTCTTTTCAGATGTTTCTGTCCAAATCTATAGAGACAAAAATGCTCAATTCTGCCTGAAAAGTACCTCATGTACTTTTTTGAGTGACAGACAATTTTCTAAGCAAAAGAATGCTCAGATGTGAACAAGGGCTATTGAAAACAATACGTTTTTGCTTGTTGAGCATTTTTGAGCTTCAAGCTACAAAATGCTTAAGTGTGAACAGGGCCTTAAAAAGGTATAAGAACATCAAACAAAAAGGTGTCCAGGTGAGGGAGGATGGGGGAAACTTGTCCAATGTTGGTAATGCTCCAACTGATCCTCCAAAAAGACCCTTACTCCTCTCCTTAAACCAAGAACTACCCATTTAGCCCTCCCCCTCATCATGTAAGGGCCATATTATTTTTTATAAATAAACCCACTAAAACCTTGCCCAACACCACCTCTCCTGCACCAGTCATATGGGCACTGAGTATAAAAAAAAACATCTGTCCCTTTTTGAAGCCATCTACTGAGTTGGTTAGTAAAATTCATAGTAAATATTCCAAAAATATATTTTTTGGCGTTTAGACTAATTCTGCTTTGACATACCTTGTTTATTAGTGACCACCATCATGGAATCGGAACCATCAAGTTTCACAGTGCCAATAACAGACAGTTCAAAGTCTGCCCAGTATAATCTCTGCCCGAAATGGTCAACGACAAGGCCTGGAGAAAAACACATGAAAAGAGTTACTTCAGAATCTTTGTATATTTTACAGGAAATCAAAATAATTAATTCAAACTGAAGCAATTTGGCAAGAGAAAAATGTATTCCAGGTCACAGTGGGTCACTTGCTAGCTGCTAAGTTATGCACAGCGCTGTGCACTCAGCCACTCTGTCCAAGACCGCGGTGCAGCAAATTGCATTTGTTTTACTTTTGTGTTCTGAAGGAATATTTCCTTTGATCTCGTGAAAATCCAGTGAACTCTGGCTCCTAATAATAAAACACAAGCTGTTTGTATTCTGTAAGATTTGTACCACACCGCAGTGGGGAACTATGTGTTGGGAAAGTTAAAGCCGGCATCCTTCCTAATAATGGGTTTATCTGAAATAAATTCTGGTGGATCAACTTACAGTCTACTATATTTTTTTCGGAAAACAAAACATTCTTTTGAAAGTTTACAAAAAATGAAGCAGAAAACTTCAAGCACAACTGAGCTCATGCGGAACTGAAAACAAGATGCTTTGATCTGCAGAGAAATGACAATGAAAACATAAAGGAAACATAAAGGTGAACTCTAGTTATTTTAACAGTTTTATGCATCTACACATAGTGGTCAGCTTGACCAATTGAGTACCATCCTGCAAATATCCCTTCATTACCAGGCAAATTTACAGTTTTTGGTGCTTTGATAGTTTGACTTACAATTACGCAATCATGCAAATCTGTACCTAAATGAACTTTATATAAGTTTTTAGGCAAATGTGACTTTCTTTTGATGGAATTTGATGGACAAAGGGTCAAACATTTTGAAAAAATGTATTGTCCTGGCATTCTTAATAAATATATTTTATAAGTGAAGGTAAGATAAACATTTCTAACATTCATAAAATGACCCTTGAGATCACAAAGGCGATCTCATCTTTTGATACAATTTTTTGCAAACATGCATAGAATGTAATGTTCCTCTCTCTCAGTTCAAGTCTACAAGTCAAGTCTGACTGAATAATAAGAACAGATTTTCTCCAACTTGGGGAACATTGCATTACTGGTGACAACCACTCTTAGCTCCTCTCAAGTCCAACTAAGGCTCTCCCTCTTCCATTTATTTACCTGCTGAGCCCAATTTCTAATTTCCACTGGTGTGCAGCAACTCAACATACTGGTAATGAAATGGCTGCACTCAAACTATTTACGTGTTGACTGGAAAATTGTATAAGTACTTAAGGGGTGTCTTTATTTTTCCCAGAGTTGACCATTAAAGAGAAACATCCAAGAATGGGTTTATGCAAGGATCTGACAATTCTTTCTAAATTTAATTGTGCAGGCTTACTTAAGAAAGATTTATATTAATCCCTTTGTTTAGGTTTAATTTTTTGGCTGCAAAGGCTGGGGGTCAGAGCCCACCTGAAGTCTTACACTCATTACCATGTCAACTGTTTGGCTGGCTGCAACATCTGAGGTCAGAGTTCACCTGAAGTATAAAACCCATTTCCATGTCACTTGTTTGTCTTGCTGCAAAGCCTTGGATCAGAGTTAAGCTGAAGTCTGACACTCATTACCATGTCAGCTGTTGGCCTGCTGCAAAATCTGGGGTCAGAGCTCACAAGAAGTTTGCTGCCAAACAAGTGACATGGTAATTGGCATCAAACGTCTTGTGAGCTCTGACCCCAGATTTTGCAGCAGGCCAACAGCTGACATGGTAATGAGTGTCAGACTTTAGCCTGACTCTGATCCAAGGCTTTGCAGCAAGACAAACAAGTGACATGGTAATTGGCATCAAAGTCTTGTATCAGAGATGACCATGTCAGTTGTTTGGCCTCACTGTTCCAATCTATGAGTATGCATGACATTTCCTTGTAGTTGTCTGTGTTCCTCTTGAACATAAGGTACTACCTTTTGATACTATTAGCTGTGGCTGAGGTCAAGCAGTTGATGCAAGTGCAGTGCAGCAAGTGTCAAACCTCAGATGACCTCTAACCCCTTACTTTTCAGCTGAACATTCAGATTCAGATAAAATATGCAAATCTAACTAAAGCATTTATAAAACTTTCATAAGCAAGCCTATACAGTAATTTAAGATGGAATGTATAAATTATTGCGAAAGCCCAAAACATATATCCATGTCAATTGATGCCTTAACTTATTTAAAAAAGGGAACAGACTCCCTATTAAAAATCAACCTGCCAAAGTACAAGTCTTGCATTCTTTGACAGCTGTGACAGCTCCAGTATATTCAATATGTGAATTGTGGAGCTCGGCATCCATCAGCTGTCACCACAGGACACCAATAACCTTAAACCAATGTCAGCTAGAAAAGACAACTGTACCTCCATAACCTTAACTTGATTTCGATAAGCAGGTGATTATCTGTGCTGACAACGATAGACTCATTTACACTGCAGGGGTCCAAAACTCAACCACTATCACAAGCTATGAAGAAATATTTCCATTTACCAAAGTCCAAAGTTCAGACAGACAATCTCCTGAAGAAACTGGCCTTTTGTGTTGGATCTCCTGAACCTCTCCAAACGACAACATGCAGAGCAATCCGTAAAACAGTCATTTTCAGAAATTTTGGGTGCTAAGCATATGATTCAACTCAATTTTCATACTTTTACACTAGTCGTGCATGGAGCATCAAAGCTGTCTTCTAGCCTAATCAAAATATACTAGTATTAAGACAGAGCTGTTTTTGAAAATCAACTCTTATTAACATTCTGAAGTCAATTTTTGAAGGTGGAAAGGCTGCTAATACTGTATGCATTGAGGGTCAAAAGGTTGTGTTTATTCCCCAGCCCCACCTTTGCATTAGCTTGACTGACATATGACATGGAGCAGATCTACTGGCTCAGAGAGAATACTTTTTTCCTAATTTAGGCTGGATTCACACTAAAGCTTAATAATTTTTAGGCAATTTTCAGAATTTTTTATGCACATAAACATAAATATTTCAGTAATTGAGATGCACATTGAAGCTTTCAGTGTTTTTGGCCAATGATAAGTAGTAGGGAGAGACCAGTTCTGACAGTGTACAGGCATTCCCATTCAAATCTATGGGGACAAAGTGCCCAATTATGTGATGTAGTTTTTGGAGCATTAGTTGTTGAGCTACAGGCACCTGAGCGCTCATATTTGAATGTCCATCATTTAGATACATTATATGAAGTTTTGTTTGCCGAGAGCTCTTTAGTTTTGACCATCAAGGTACAAAACGCTCAAGTATGAATGGGGCTCTATAGGCTTTTTTTTGTTATTGCATGACGACGATAGTTAATTGCCTTGCCAACATTACATTTTAGCAATAGCAAGTGAAAGTAACAGTCAAATAAACTGAATAACAACCTTTATGGCAAACAACTTTGCTATCCTTGTGCCTTACAACTGTTTGAAATAGGGGGGCCACTTAATCAGAAACACATTTTCTCTCTGAAACCTCTTCTAAGCTGACAACAGCAAAAGTCCATACAAACAAAGCTTAGCCAAGTTCTCTTTTAAGGCATCACCAGTCTTAAGACAGAGACAATTATTATATATTGTAGCAGATTTTTTTCCTGCTACTATACATGACAGATTCCTTCTTACACTGTAACTGTCAATGGTTATTAAGGAAGCAGTGGGTGCCAGCACCTGCCATGTCTCTAACCAATGGCATCACAGGCCCCAGTAATTTATTTCTTGGAAACCCCAGCTATGTAAATAAAGTGGACAGGAAATGAAAAAAAAATAATGGGTGTCTAGTATGAATTTTAAGGCTGACCCGAAAATAAATAAATAAACGGCATGATGTTCCTCCAATTTCAGATACCGATGATGTTCATTCACAACAAAATAAGTAAACGGTAAATAAAAACACATCCATCATCAATCACATCATCCAGCGATGCAAATCATGTCAATCACGATAAATGACGTCCACTGACCCACCAAAAAGAAAAAAAACAGCCTACTGCCAACACGTCTGATCCCGAAGACTACTCATCATCATCAATGACAATGATCATGACAGCTCCGATTTAATGACAGCTGATATAAACAACAGGGTCTCCAAGGTGACTTGATTGTCCAAATATATAACTAATGTCACATTATATTTTTCCTACCACAGTACTATTGTACTTTGTGAAAAAATACAAAGGATGTGGATGAATAACAATAATTGTCTTCTGTGCTTTCTTCCATGTGAAACCTGTAATCTAAAATCTGAACTCCAGGCAACTGAAATGCATGCACAGAAACTTTTATTTTCGTTCATCCAATTCTAATATATACACAGCTCTGCCAGACAGCACAGCCCTGTCTGGACCAGAGAGGAAGAATTATTTTTATTCTTTTGTGGTTCAGTAACACTTACAGGTCTTGTCCCTCCCCCAGCCTGTGAGCGGACAGTGAAAGGAGAATCAACATGGTGATGATATCATTCTTCTGTCACTCTGCTGTCTAATAGTATGCTCTTTACAGAGCAGCACAACCAATTGGCTGATGGCAAGTCAAAGTCACATACATGCACTGCTTGCATTAAAAACAAACAAGAAATGAATTATGTAAATAAATTATGCATTAATTAATATTAGTTGCATTAACTTGTCTTCTTCCTGTAATTCAGCTTTAAATAGATTAAACTCATACTGAATTTTGCAAATAAATCAGATACCTGTTGGCCTCTCCAAGTTTTTTTGCACCAATATTCTTCTTAAAGTCCCGTCCATTGCTGCCTCTTCAATATGTGAGTGATCCCCAATAACTGTCCAGTACATCATCCTTAAGTTGGACAAAGACAAAAAAAAAAGAGAAAATGCAATGATTTAAACAAAGAAAGGAAAAATATAAAAAAACAAAATACTAGAGATTCACCCAGCAGAATCAGACCAATAAATGCTTCTAATTGCTGTGGGACAGTTTAATAGCAACATACAGTAGTTGTGCACTCATATGCCAACCTGTAGTATATAAATGGCAGTGTGTATAATATGGTATGAACTGATTAGAGATGAGCGAATCGAACCTGGCGAAGTGGAATTCGTTTCGAATTTCAGGAAAAATTCGATTCGCATCGAATCCGAATTTTAGCAAACTTCGGGTGCACGAATCAAATTTTTCCCGATCAGCCGGCAAAAGTGTCACTGCAGAGAGCTCCGCTATTTCTGACAGTTCTGACAGTTCATTTACAGCGGTTGAAACATTGTATCTATTTGTTTCCATTTAGGATACAGATATTTTTATTCGGAAATAAATAGATACAATGTTTCAACCGCTGTAAATGTGAAGGAACTGTCAGAGAACTGTCAGAAATAGCGGAGCTCTCTGCAGATACACTTTTTGCTGTACTGGAATACTTCTTCTTTTCATTCTTCTTCTTTTTTTCATTCTTTTTCTTCTTCTTCTTCTTCTTTTCATTCTTCTTTTCATTCTTCTTCTTCTTCTTTTCATTCTTCTTCTTCTTCTTTTCATTCTTCTTCTTCTTTTCATTCTTCTTCTTCTTCTTTTCATTCTTCTTTTCATTCTTCTTCTTCTTCTTTTCATTCTTCTTTTCATTCTTCTTCTTCTTCTTTTCATTCTTCTTCTTCTTCTTTTCATTCTTCTTTTCATTCTTCTTTTCATTCTTCTTCTTCTTCTTCTTTTCATTCTTCTTCTTCTTCTTTTCATTCTTCTTTTCATTCTTCTTCTTCTTCTTCTTTTCATTCTTCTTTTCATTCTTCTTCTTCTTCTTTTCATTCTTCTTCTTCTTCTTTTCATTCTTCTTTTCATTCTTCTTCTTCTTCTTTTCATTCTTCTTCTTCTTCTTCTTTTCATTCTTCTTCTTCTTCTTTTCATTCTTCTTTTCATTCTTCTTCTACTTCTTCTTTTCATTCTTCTTCTTCTTCTTTTCATTCTTCTTTTCATTCTTCTTCTTCTTCTTTTCATTCTTCTTTTCATTCTTCTTCTTTTCATTCTTCTTCTTCTTCTTTTCATTCTTCTTTTCATTCTTCTCATTCTTCTTTTCATTCTTCTTTTCATTCTTCTTCTCATTCTTCTTTTCATTCTTCTTCTTCTTCTTTTCATTCTTCTTCTTCTTCTTTTCATTCTTCTCATTCTTCTTTTAATTCTTCTTTTCATTCTTCTTTTCATTCTTCTTCTCATTCTTCTTTTCATTCTTCTTCTTCTTCTTTTCATTCTTCTTCTTTTCATTCTTCTTCTTCTTCTTCTTCTTCGTCGTGCCCCGTGACTGCCCAAATGAGTGAAGTGTGCGGTGATTCTAAGATCGACGGCACTCATCTGCATGTCATACTGACTGACAGTATTATTTCTCTTCCCCAGCAGACTCCAAGGGCATTTAAATTAAAGGTACAGTGTTCTGCACTAATATAAAGGCTCTCTGAAGCCTAAAAACCCTTTAAATAAGATAAATTCGCATTGAATTGAATTTCTCCCGCAAATTCGGCGAATCAGCCGAATCGAATTTTTGAATAATTCGCTCATCTCTAGAACTGATGCCTGAAAAGAAAATAATTATAAAAGGAACAACAGATTTTGGTTACTCCTGGCAATATATTGTCTGAGTGTGATCTACTTTCTGAGTGTGATCTATTTTTTTATATAATGTAATTATTATAGCCCCAAGTCCTCAATATGTTCAGTGCATTGAAGATGAAAAATCTAGATACACCTGAAGACCTGCAGTGTATAAACCTCCAACCAGTAATCAGACTGGCAGCACTGACATGAGAAGAGAAGCCCTTCCTCTACCAAGATGGCTTCCTTCACCAAGAGACAAAGTGCAGAACAAGGCATTGTAAGTCCTTAGTGGGAAAAGGTCAGCGGCAGGAAGTCTACAGGCAGCACCATTGACAAGATCTTTGCTCTGGCCTTCCTTTTTTTGGGCCACCAATGGGTTTTCTGGTCCCATTTATCTCATTTGAATTAAGGCTACAGATTATGGCTCTAGTAGGCTTCTGTGACTTTAATTAGAATAGAGAGACTCACAATGCCTTACGTTAAGCTGATACAGTAAAACAAAGGAGTATAATTGATACAGTGACTAAACAATGCAGAGAATTATTTAGAATGAAAGTCTAAACCATTTTAGTTTTGGATACAGTAGGGAAAGGTTAAAACCTCATTTTTTTTCCTAGTTAACCCTTACTTTTATTGAAGTTTTAAGGCATAACAGTAAACATTTAGAAATCTTTGTAGTTTACATGCAGGTTTAACCTTACTTTCATTGTACCTGACGATTCCCATTAAAATTCAATTAACAGGAGAAGAAACGTACCCTTTTTTAGGATTTACAGCAATTGCATAGGGTTCTCCTGCGATGTTGGTGAGGAGTCGTGTGCAGTTGGGTCCATTAATTTGCCCAACATTTATGGAGTATCTCAGTCTTGTCCAATGAGTGGTGTAATAGCTAAACCAGTGCATTCGGGAGTGATCCGTCCAATAGATATTCCCTGACACCCAATCCACAGCTACATCACGGGGTCTTTTGAACTCGGGACACTAAAAGAGAGAAAATGTTAGGAGACAGTTTCCCTTTCATTGTAAGTGATAGTATGGCTAGCTGTTGAGTCTTGATTATTCCTACTAAAGTTTCACAAAGATTTGATAATTTCATGTAACTGGGATCATCATAGATAAACAAACCTAAGTAATATATAGAGTGTATCTAAAGTTATACCTTTTCTTTTTTTTTTTTTTTGTACATCATAGAAAAATAGTTAAAACCAGTGTGGATTTATATTGCATTAGATAGATTTTCCTTCACATTATGTCCAAAATGAGGGAAACCATCACCAGAATAAGCATCCCTATTGAAAGATATTCCCTCTTGCTGTTTTCAAAATTTTTGATTTTATCCCTACTTCCCTCCCACATCCTCCTCGACACCATTCCATCCAAAACTAGAAAAAAAAACAAAGTGTTGGCTTTAGATACACTTTAAGGCACACCAGAGTGCAGCAAAAATCCCTGTTATTTTAGTATAAGGTTCCTACGCTGTCACTAATACAGCTTGTCCTACACCATCAAGCTGTGTCTAAGGGCTGCTGCTCTCTCTCTAAGAGAAAAGGTTCTGCTGTAGTGGTCCAACCAGGTCCAGTAAAAGAGAGGTAGAGCCAGCCTTCCTGTACCATAAGTTCAGCAGTGGGTATGGGGGCAGAAAGGTAACTATTTCATGATTTTTAGACACAGGAGAAGTAATTCTCCATGCCATGGCTTCTGACAATATAAAGTCCTTTTTTCTTTTTATCAATTCACTGGGGCAAGCCGGAATGTTAATTGTTTGGAAATACACCATGGAGGATTACTCCACCTGAGCCTGATAATCATTGAATAGTCCCTTCTTTGCTGAAATGTATGTGCTGCTTTGCTGTGTGACCCACTTCTGTATGTAATAGTATTGACCCCTACACTCTGTACATTACCCATTCCTGACCCCTACACTCTGTACATTACCCATTCCTGACCCCTGCACTCTGTACATTACCCATTCCTGACCCCTGCACTCTGTACATTACCCAGTCTTGATCCTTGCACTATATACATTGCCCACTACGTATCCCTTCACTCTAAACTTTACCCACACCTGATCCCTGAACTATGCACATCACCCAGTCCTGACCCCTACACACTATTCATTACATACTCCTGAAACCTGCAATCTGCAAGTTTCATACTCCTAACTCTTGCACCCCTGAGCTGTACAGTACTTACTCCTGACCCATACTTTTGACCCTTTCACTCTGTATGGTACATAGTTCTGACACCTATACTCTGTACATTACCTTCTCCTGACACCTGCACTCTTTATGTTACATTCTCCTGACACCTTTACTCTTCAAGTTATGTACTCTTGACACTGCACTCTGTGTATGGCATACATTTGACCCCTGAGCTCTCTATATAGACTCTAGTATTAAACCCCTCCCACTATTTGCCATAACCAAATTTCTCACAGCACACCTGCCCATTTTTCTCTGAGTGAGAGACGGGAAGTTTTTGGGCCCTGAAGAACATGAACGTTGTAATCTAAATGTGCTAGAATAAGCTGTTCCTTGCATATAGAAGCATAGGTCATATTCCCTTTAAAAGATACCTTGCTGTATTACCACAGTGTGCAGTGCTCTCCATCACAATCATTAAGAAAACTGTCATAAAAGAAATAATTAGGTTGCCACTGCTGACCTATTTGATAAATGGTCACTGCTGTGCTGATCTTCGAGTTTCACTACATTTTCAGTCTTTGGTCTGGTAGAAGTGTGCAGATCTGGAGTTTTGACATTCTGCTGCTTGCTTGCTCAGGGTAATTGATTTAAAAAAAATGCAGATGCCAGACAGCCAGCATTTCCAGGCAGTCCATAATGGAAGGCGACACAAGAGGTGTTATTTAGGCCTAGTTATCTGGAAATCATGGTCCATTGTCTCCCCTAGATCTGGCTAACCAACTATAATCCACACCCCCCATAGACCCATGGGATCTTTACTGGGATGCTAGAAACCAACACTGGCGCAGTACAGTGAAGCATCTAATTAGCTAATTCATTTTGCTAACTATCAAAGTCAGTATTTTACACACTGCTCTAAACAACACATTTAGCACCTATGTCAATGGGTTTAACATTCCCATACAAGTTTTATTGTTGGAATGCAAAACCCACTTTAAGCATGTCAAATGCAAGTCGGAAGGAGGTCACTGCAGGTCAAATGCACCTGTCAATGAATTCTGAATGGTCTCAGAAGCATCAATACCTGATGTTCAATGGGTGCAATCAGCACAAGCCCAAAACCCATTGACATCAGCCCTAAAATAGACCTCAGGGTGACAAATACATGCTGTAGAATTCTAAGCAGATTCCCACACTCACAATCAATCCACTCTTGGTTTCTTTGCCTGCCCTGCCATGAAAGGTGTTGTAGAAAATTCCTCCGGGGTTGAACTGAGTGCTCCAAATGATCATGTTGCCCTGGAGGTAGGTGTCCATCCCAGTAATCCTAGAATTGTGTGCAATGCGGGATATTTGCTGGTATTCCACACTGTAGCCAAACGGATGTCTGAAAGCTAGGATCTCGGTGTCATTGGCCACGTAGAGAATTTGTTCCTCTGAATCTGGAATCATAAAAGATACTCAGTTCAGTTCTCATAAGATCAATAGGAAAGGATCCTGAAAGAGTAAATGTCCAAAGGAAAATGTGAGAGGAAAACAATCTATAAGACTGGAGTGAATCTAAACTCAGAGGGGGTTACTGAATTTGGAGAGTGCAAAATCTGGTGCAGCTCTGCATAAAAACCAATCAGCTTCCAGGTTTTATTGCCAAAGCTTAATTGAACGAGCTGAAGTTGGGAGCTGACTGGCTACCACCATGCACAGCTGCACCCGATTCTGAGTGCTCCCGTTTTAGTTAATTAACCCTAAAATTCATAGCCAAATCTTTTTTGTTGTTGTTTATATCCCTACTGAGGAGATCTCCTTTCACTCTTGGTCTTAAAGATACAACAGGAATAGGGAGGATGCCCCTATTCAAAGATTTGCCTTTATCTCCTGTTCTGGTGGCTCCTGTAACATTTTGATCTGTCTCTGGGACACTGGTCACAAGGACAAATAAAGAGAGAGAATATTCAAATGGGAACAATAAAAAAACAACAATTTCAGAAAGAAAAATCAAATCTGATGATGCTACTAGCAAGCTTATATATTTCAACTATGGTATTGTCCAATGCACATGCTGGCATATTCTGCCATAGTCACCATAGTAAAACTGTAACATTCAGCAGCTGCTTGAATGTGCACATTTGAAGTTCATACAAAATGTCTACAGGATGTGCACAATGAACAAAGAGAAATGAACAAAGGAACGGGAAAAATATGTAAAATGTAACCAAAAATAATGTGATCCCGTATTCTTTTCTGAGAGTCTTGACCGCTTTGTATTTACTTCAATAAATACAAGGCACCCTCAGATTGAACAAGATAGAAAGGAGGGGTGTCACAATCTCTACCTCCTCCAGTCAGAGAACGCTTTGTATTCTTTGAATAAATACAAGGCTTTTTATGATTGACAGCAATGATGAGCAAGTGTCTTGCTGTGGTCAGTTTGCAGTGGGACAGCCAATCGCATAGACCTGGAGCAAGATTTGGAAGATTGCACCGATTACTACAGTGATTTCCAGCTTCCCCAGTGATCCATCAGGTATGAGTAATACATACTTAGACTGTATGAAGCTGGATCAATGTAAATACAAATAATTCCTGTAGTTCAACTTTAATAAAGGATACATAAAGAAAAACATTTTGTAGACATATTTTTCCAATTTACAAAAATGTTAGGCCTAAACAATCATGTCACTAAAAACACCGTCTTAATTTCTGAAATTTTAGACATTTCTGAAATATGTCTCCTTGCTACCCAATCAGTCCAGCCATGTGTTTCAGGCATGAACAATCAAGCTACTAAGACATATACAGGAAGGGCTCCTGCCTTGAACTCTGTGCTGGGGGGAGGGCATCCGTGCCGGGAGCCTCTTTCCTCTGCATTGTCCTGCCTGTCCTCCATCCAGTTCAGCTATCTTAGGACCAAAAGTGGTAATTGTAATGCCATTGGATAGTGACTTTGTTTCTGTACCCTGTGCCAGCCTGGGCATTACACATGGCTATGTGCATGCTCCATCCACCTCAGCTTGGTGGTGGAGGCACACTTTGGCATCTTTGCCTTGGGCACCAAACAAACTTGTCCTGGCATTGCTGACAATGGAAAAACATCATTAGTTGGGTCATGCCTGGATGTTAAACCATCTTGTGATGTTTATAGACAAATGAAGGGGGTTGCATTTACTACAGACAAATAGACTGTGCACTTTTCAAGTACAGCTGAACTCAATTTCCCCAGAGCGTAGTAAATGCTGTAAAGCTCTTCTGATTTCCATCAGTCAACCACGGTCAAGCAGGGGTGGACTGACCATTTGGGAACTTGGGTACTGCCCGAGGGCCCGGGGTCAGTAGGGGGCCCCATGAGATGCCCCTGGTACCTTTCATAGGCTTTTTTGGGTGTGATTTATTTATTATTTATTTTATTTATTTCAGGTACTTATATAGCGCTGTCAATTTACGCAGAGCTTTACACATATATATATATATATATACACACACATATATATATATATATATATATATATATATAACATTCACATCAGTCCCTAACCCTCAAGGGGTGTACAATCTAAGGTCCCTAACTCACATTCATACATACACATATTAGGGCCAATTTTAGACAGGATCCAATTAACCTACCAGCATGTCTTTGGAGTATGGGTGAGGACACAGGGGCCCCATGATCCCCTATTGCCCGAGGGCCCCATGAAGTGTCAGTCCGCCCTGCGGTCAAGCTACTGTAAATGTTGTTATCTTATTTTCCTTGCTATTGACTGGGTATTCTTTACAAAGTGAAGTGACACCTCATTTAGATTTAATAAGGAAAATAAGTGCAACTGCAGTTTCAAAGTGCACAGTCTATTTGCCTTTAGTAAATCCACCCCAAGGTCTTCTGCATCTAAAGGAAGTAAGAGTATTTTTTTTTATAGGGTATTGGGGGTAATACAAGCATCTGATAAACAAAGTAAAAAATATATATAAAAATATATATATAAAAAATAAAATATATATAACAAAAAAAATATTAATATTTGTGAATTTGGCATGTTTTGCATTCAACTTCAAATATCTGAAACTGAACTTTTCAACACAAGTGCAGCCCATGGCAACCACATCAATTGCTACTCCTCTGGTTGGTTGCTCTTCTGTACTGAATTTGTTCAATTGTTTTCCAGAGCAAAAAAATCTGGAAAGCTATGAAAGAGGTACGCAGTCAAGCCTGAGATTACCAGTCTTTGCTAAAAAAAAAGTCATATATTTTACATTCTCTTTTTGAAAGTTGTTTTAGTTTACCTTTAACAATGCAGCTGTGGCCTCGTTCTATGAAGTTCCTGTCACAAGTGCATCTGTAGGAGCCTTTCAAGTTGGTGCAGTGGTGGGAACAGCTCTCCAGGAGTAAGCACTCATTGATATCTGCAACACAAGGAACTCGGCATGGTGGGTATCAAAGGAATTTGATTTAAAGCTTTATTGTCACAGGAGAGATGTCTGTGTTTTCAAGCTGCAGCACACGGCTTTCTTTATTAAGAAAAAAAATAATAATGAGTGAATGAACTATAAGAGCATGTAACTGACAAAAGAAATGTACATAGAGCATTGCTTGAATTGCTTGCCAAGAGCTGAAATTCCAGGTATTCACTGAACAGAGACTTCAGATTACAGAACACAAGTCCCTTTATAATATTATTCTTGTATTTCTCAGCAAACAATGATCAGATGTATTTGGTCTAAACCAGGGATCTGCAGATTACGGCCCATGGGCCACATCTGGCCACCTTTCAGAACTTACCTAGACTGCAACAACTCTTTCAGTATTTATTTAATGCATTTCTATGGTGTAGGTGGGGCAGCTGCCAGCAACAAAGCAACCAATGAATCTGAGCAATCAGGACATCAAGCTATTGTAGACTACTGCCCATCCGCACCATTTATTTATTTCAGGTACTTCTATAGTGCTGTCAATTTACGCAGCGCTTTACATATATATTGTACATTCACATCAGTCCCTAACCCTCAAGGGGTGTACAATCTAAGGCCCCTAACTCACATTCATACATACACATACTAGGGACAATTTAGACAGGAGCCAATTAACCTACCAGCATGTCTTTGGAGTGTGGGAGGAAACCGGAGTACAAGTAGGAAACCCACGCAGGCACAGGGAGAACATGCAAACTCCAGGCAGGTGGTGCCGTGGTTGGGATTTGAACCGACGACTGAGTACTGCCAGGCGGAAGTGCTAACTATTTAGCCACTGTGCTGCCATGGAAACAAATGACACTGATCCACAGCAGTGGCATCCAGGGCCACCCTGGCATTCAGAAACGGCTTCTCTGCCTCCCATGCTGTGCTGTGATGTCATTATGGTGAAGATTACAAGGCAGGGGTCTAATGACTCTGATGTTAAAGGGGACTCTGATCTGAAGGGCAGATTCCAATTTGAGGTGAGCTCTGATGTGAAGGGGTTCTCATGTAAAAAGGAGCCTTTGATGTAAAGGATAGGATCTGATGTGAATGGGAATCCTCAAGTGCAGGGGGTATTTTGAAGGGGGGACTCTCATATGAAGGATGTGAAGGACAGACTTTAATGTGAATGGAGCAACCCTCATGTGAAGAGGGGATCTGATTTGAATGGGGGGGGGGCTCTGATGTGAAGGGGCCCTGATGTGAAGGGGGGATCTGATTTGAATGGGGGAGGGCTCTGATGTGAAGGGGGCCCTGATGTGAAGGGGGGATCTGATTTGAATGGGGGGGGGCTCTGATGTGAAGGGGGCCCTGATGTGAAGGGGGGCTCTGATATGAAGGGGAGGCTCTGATGTAAAAGAGGGAATTTGATGCGAAGGTGGGGAGCACTGATGTAAAAGGGGGCCTCTGGTGTATAACAAGGAATCTGATGTGAAGGGGGGGGGGTCTTGGATGTGAAGATGAGGCTGTGATATGAAGGTGAAGCTCAGGTGTAAAAGGGGGCCTCTGATGTAAAACAAGGAATCTGATGTGAAGGAGGGGCTCTGATGTAAAACAAGGAATCTGATGTGAAGGGGGGGCTCTGATGTGAAGGGAGGGCTCTGATGTGAAGGGGGAGGGGCTTGGATGTGAAGAGGAGGCTGTGATATGAAGGGGAAGCTCTGGTGTAACAGGGGGCCTCTGATGTAAAAGAGGAAATCTAATGTGAAGAGGGGGGGCTCTGATGTGAAGGGGAGGCTTGGATGTAAAAGAGGGAATCTGATGTGAAGGGGGGGGGGGCTCTAATGTGAAGGGAAGGCTCTGATGTAAAAGAGGGAATCGGATGTTAAAGGGGGCTCTGATGTGAAGGAAAGGCTCTGATGTAAAAGAGGGAATCTGATGTGAAGGAAGGAGTCATGTGAAGAGTGGGCTCTGATGTGAAGGGGGGACTCTGAAGTGAAATAGGGGCTCTGATGTGAAATGGGGTCCTGGATGTGCTGGGGGGCTTCACATGTGAAGGTTTGTCTTGGAGTCTGTTTTTTTCAGCCCACAAATATTTGTGGAATATACAATGTGGCCCTTGTGTTTGAAGACCCGTGATCTAAACAAGGCAGGGCAGTTTATTTGAGTGTATGTATAAACATTTGTTAGTTCTGGACACAGTAGGGAAGAGCTGGAGCCCTTTGGTGCTTGTGTCTCCATTGAGTAGATTCACCCTCTTGGTGACCGTTGTCACCAGATCAGACAGTGATAGGAAATTCTAAATGTTACAGTTATCACCGACACAACTGTTCAGGGGAAAGCTTGTTGGAACTGTTCTAGAGAGAACCATCGAAGAGAGGAAGTACATTTTCAATGTTCTTTGAAGCCTCAATTTTCAGAGATTTCCTCTTAGTTGGACCTGATCGGAAAGCCCCTGTGAAAGGGGCCTTATTGTCCTCTGTAACTTATTTTTGTTCATATTATGTCACATTTTTGTATTTTACCTCTTTAGGCCCAATACAAATTTTGAAACAGAATAAGGATCAAGCAAGGAAGGAATCAGATGTGTGTAAATGTAAAAATCAAAAGTCAAAAAATAAATCGGATAGCGTTTAGTTGGACTAGAAGGACGTCTTAATAATGGGCCTTATTGAGACATAGTTGAAATCAAATAAGAAGATACAAGAGAACAGGAAGAGGTTGAATGTTTTAGCTAATTGGGAAACAAGCAACAGCTGACGGCAAATGAACAGATTGTGACAGAACACGATCTTAGGGAAAGGCTGGAAGGATAAGAAGAGGTGATGAGACAAGGCTTCATCCTCTGAGCCCGATTCAAAAGCAGAGAGGGTGCATCAGTAATCAGTTGCTGAATGCAAGCTGGGAAGGCAAATTAATTGTCATCCGACTGTCTGTCTCCTTGTGTCAATTTAAGCCCGGAAACAGCAGGCAAGTTATTAGACAGTGAGGTCAGTAGAGAATGCCTGAAATGCAGGGCTGAGCAGTGAACTGAAAGATTTTAAGAGGTGTTCAGGATTAGATGACAAAGAAGAAATGATTGTTTGATAAGGGCCAGGGCAAAGCTGCAGAAGCAGAGGCTGGTACGAGAGCAAGATTTCTTATTAAAAAAAAAAAAGCAATGGGTATTGAAAGCAAAACTAGTTTGGAAGTTACATTATGTAGGGCAGATGGAAATGACTGGTTATAATGTCTTATGTCCTCCTTATGAGCCAAGAGACAGTTGACATCAGGATAAAAAAAACTGAATTAGAGAATCTGGCAAAATTGTGAGGATACATTAAATGGTAATAAACCCAAAAGCAAACATTTATTCTGCAGCTTACCACCTCTTAGATGTGGTCGCTGCATTAGTTTTATTTGTTAGGCTTTCTTTCTTTTGTTTTCATCTGGTTTTTACCTCCTCAAACTGCCCATGTGAAAGAGGACTTAGAGGAATATGGCAGTGGCCAGAAATGACACTTAATGATCTTAATTGAGATAAGTACACACTATATAGGGGTATGTCTTGTTCTTATTTCATGTCTTAGGTTTACAACCTCTTTAACTGTTTCATATCCTGTTAAACACTCTACCTGCAATGTCAAAAAGTAAGGGAAAATCTCAAAATTTTGAAAACTCACCTTAAAAACTTAACCTAAGAAAAATAGAATGGAATTCTTTGATGGGGACACTTATTCTGGTGGTGATTTTCTAAGGAGTTTTCCTGACACCAAGAGAAAAAAGGTGATGGGGTAGGGACTTCCAGCAGATTGACAGCCTCAGCTCGGTTCCTGTGTGCTGTGTGGAGGGGGTTGTGACTGTCAGGGCAGGAACGATGGAATGGGCAGGCAGGCCTATGGTACGGTCACACCGCGACTGACGACAGCAACTACCCACAGACCAGAGTCCCTCAGGGTGCGGAGTCTAAGCCCCAGGCTACCCTTCACCAGGGCCCCTGATGGTGGGGATGGACTTGACGCAGCCTGAGACCAGGTCGCGGTCCCCGAGTGACCCCAGCGGCGGTAACGACTGCCGCCAATGGGTTCAGCAACGGGAGGTCAAGTAAAGGGTCAAAGCAGCGAATAGTCTTGTCCAAGCCGAGTCGGTTACCAGGAGAGCAACGGGGACAGCACAAGCGCTTGAGACAAGGGAACATACAGGACATGAATGCAGAGGGCACTTGCAGACAGCAGGTTTAAATGTGCTCAGCCACACCCTTCTGAGAAGGAGCCGCAAAAGCCTGAAGGCATAAAGGTTCCCACCATGCTTTGCAGAAACCCAAGATGGATGCCAGCACATGGAGATGCACAAGAAAGGTAGGACCTTGACAGTAACCCTTCCTTCCAGTCAGCTCTCAGAGCTCTCCTCACTTAAATAACTTCAGCTCCACTCCCACTGCTTTTCAGAGCTCAGAGATCCTGTGTACATTCTGAACTTTGAATAGATGTAGGGAAAAGGTGGCCTAGATAAACCAATACAACGTATGTAGGAAGATTTGTTTGATATCTGTGTATCACCTGAGGACAGTCACTTCACTGGGTATATGTACGGGTTTACAACCACTTTAAGTCTGACTTCAGAGGCAAAGAAAAGGATGAGGGTTTCTGGCAGATATTTTACATTTGTTTTAACATGACTGTGTCACAGAATGTATTGCCTTGTTTACAAGAGACAAGTAGGTGGAACAAGGGAAAAGTTTGAAAAATGTTGGAAAATCACTTGTGGGAAGTTTGGTTGAAGGATTCAGGACACGGAAAAACCCTACTGGTTAGGAGTAGACTTTGCTACTACAATCAAGACAAGACACACAAGGAAGGAAGGTCCTCTACTCTCTGCTGATTTCATCTGACACTTTGCTGTCATTCTAGACAAAAAACAATCCAGGGTCAAGCCTGTGCCAAATTTGACCAATCTCGTAAATTGGGGTAAAACTTACAACCAACGTTTATCCTATTTAAGATTGTGGAGTGTTGGATTAGCCCCTTGACAGGTGGGGGAGCAAGCCTCCCTCTCATGTTTCTCATTCTGATAATTGATGCTGGTCATCATCTTCACTCCCACCTGATGGGGTCGGGGCTGTTGCCTAGCACTTTCCATTTCCCAAACCTTTCAGCCTGTGGATTCATATACACCACCTCCTGTGCGCCTGTCAACACTGTCCACCCCGCAAAAAGAGATACGACTTGACATAATGTCCGGAATGATTTAACAGAGAACTCAGTGAAAAAAGGTACCTACGATCGATGATGCTCACTCTCTCATCTCGGGAGTATCTATGTTGAGGGGCTCCCTAACTTGAAGTTCCCCGAACCCCCCAAGGTCTAAATAAAGCACTGGTTTCAGATACACTAGGGACATCCTGCTCTTTTTATACTTCTGCATTTATAAAATAAATACATATATCATATATAATAGAGTTTAAATACTTTCATATACTGTATCTACTGAAATTAGTTTACAGTGTTATGTTAGGTGATGACTAATGGCTTCCAGATATTATTTTCTATATCAAATATGGTGTATGTGTGTGTGTGTGTGTGTGTGTAGGGATCCTCTGAATGAGGTTGGTAACATTGAAATGCCTGAAATCATAGAAAAGGTAAGCCAGGAACAGGATGAATTGAAATATCCCCAGCAGCTAGAGACGAGGTAAAAGAGATGATGAGAGTTAAAACCTTTTAGGGAGAAAGGTGAAAGAGAGGTAAAAAACAGAAAGATGTCCTTCATGAGCGGCAAAAATACATAAATAGAGACAGAGGAACTGTCTGATGGCAGTGAAGATGGGAAGGAGATAATGTGTTGGACAATGACCACACTGATAATCCATCGTTCATTATCATCCATGGGAGTAGTTGAATTTAAAACCAGAAAAAGGTATATTTACATTAAAGCGGCTAGCAAAAAAAAGGAGCATATAAGAAGGAAGCTTTTCAAACAGCTCTTACAAAGTATAGTATACTAAAGTAAACTGGAAACTGTAGTAAACCTGTAAACTGATTTTTCAAAGGAATGAAAGAGAAAGCTTGGTCAGCCAAGACAAGATATTGATTTTTGGTCCAATTTTTTCAATTTTACAACATATGGAGCTGGAGAAGTGAAAATAGACAAATGAGGAACCATTTCTCCTTAAGTGTCCCAATTCTGCTCCTGACTTGAAGCCCAATACCAATCTGGGCCATTCGAAGTACACTATATTGCACAAAGTATGTGGACACCCCTCCAAGTTGTTGAGCTCAGGTGTTTCCAATGAAGGGTACTGTTAATACAACATGCAAAGATATTTCAAACAATTGTGATCTTCCAGCCTTGTTGACAAAGTTTAGGGAATGTCCTTTTCTGTTTTAGCTTTACTGTGCACAAAGCTAGCTCCAAAAAAGACTACAACTAAGGCCTATTGGATGAAATGTGTCAGAGGGGTGGTCCTAGGGTGGGGATTGTCATTGAAGAGATTATGGATGTTTTATTAAATACATTTGGACTTCAATTATGTCAAGTCTCCTTGGTGAGGAAAAACTCAAGATGTCTGCTGTCACCTCATCCCTCTTCTTGTCCAACATCAGTACCTGACCTCACAAATAACCTCACCAACTCCAAACTCTTCAAATGATTGTGATAAGGCTTCCCAAAATAGTGGAGGCTTTCGTAGCCACAAATGATGAAGGGGGTGGCTACAAATTAATGTCCTTGATAATGGAATGGGGTGTCCAACAAGCTCATATACTGTAGCTGTAATGGTCAGGTTTTCACAAACATTCAGACCATTAATGCATCTTTAGGGCTGTTTACCATCTTTTTTTAGTGAGAAAATGTACGGCAACACGTTACATGCATAGCGGTGACATTCATTTTAAATAGCACTCCAATGCACTAAGACAGTGCAAACGCATTGCATTGTACTGCAATGCATGGCATGCACCATAGTGAGACCCTATGAGTGCAACATGCATTGTGCAAATGCACTTCACTTAATTATATATTATCTCACTTTTATTACAGGTTAACTCCACTTTTGTGGGAAAAAATAGCAAATAAAAAAATAATAATACAGTATATACAATTGCTACGCATGTCATGTTGTAATTGAATGTCATTAAAAATTACCTTTCCAACAATTATTCCTTGACTCCTTACATGAGAGGCAGCTCAATTTATAATGCTTGCCAACTACATGTTTGATTTTTCTGTTGGGCCTTTATTATTTCCAAACTTTTTTTTTAAACCATGGACCTCCGAGTTATGTAATGTAATATGACTCTGTACATGCATTGCTTCACATTTATATCCTTGTATTGTAAATTTCCATAAACATTTATTAGAACACCAAAAATTACCTTTCCTTTTCAGTCTGCAGTGCAGTAATTTTCTGTAACATTCAATGCAATATGGCTAACTGGAAGTGTTCTGTACACAGATGGTGTACGGAACACCCCCAGAAATCTAATTTCCTGCTTGTGTGATTGGCTCACTGATTTTCCCAGAAGTCTGCACTAAGATACAAGTCAGATTTTGGGCATCCCCCACAACAAAAATGTCATTTTTGGTGAGATACTCCCAACTGGAAATCACATCTAAAGGAATGCAGACCCCGCCACTTTCCTTATTTGAACTCTGCAAGTCCAGCAGCTGTTTGATAATTGTAAAATCATTCACATTCATATTCATTTTGCACATTGACACAGGCAAACAGGTATTTCTTTAGAATAACACAAGGTAGGAGTCTGGAACACAGTTTGTTAAAATCCCTGCAATGTACATAGATCACCCAGCGGGGAGTGCTTTTTCTAACAAAAAAAGTGGAGTTACTCTTGAAGAACATTTAAGAACACATTTTATGTATATATGTATCCAGGTGTTTCTATTAGCGGTTAGACAGGATTCACAGCACTGCACTGATTGGGTCTGTGCAAATCATACAGGTGTACTGGCTTGTACATGATGACAGTTAATTTGGAGCAGACAGAAGGATCATTAAAATAATGCACCATAGTGCATCGCAGTGCATTGCATCAAAAAGTTTGAGGCAAGTTTGATGGCATTTGAGGATTTTTGATGCATTGCCAGTCTACTGTTGTCAATGGGCTGTTTAGTGCAATGCATGGCAATGATTCACAATATTAACAAGCCTGCACAGATGTGAATGGGACATAAAATTGTCAAAAGTGCCCAACCTGCATGTAAATCTCTCTGACACCTGACCTAATTTTTCTCTCTACTTTACAAGAATAGGGCAAGAATTACTAAACATCTTGCCACTTTGCTCCATTGGGTGAATTGGATACAGTATCTCGGCACTACAAAGAACATTCAGTTGTCTCCTCTTCCTTCCCGCAGTGACATCTGCATCTATGCATATCTTTATTCTCCGGTCTCCAGACATCTTGTTTACTGCTTGTTCAATGATGCAGATATATCATTTAGAAATCGAACCCTAGAATCACAGGACTAAATCCAACAGTGCTTTCCATTTATTCTACTATTTGTAATGTACCGATATAAGTAAACATTATTTCAAGAAATATTGCTACTATCCGCAACTTTATACATACTGTATATTCAGAAGTTATAGCAATCTGTGCATAAAACAAAACTTATGTTATTAAAATTCCAGTGCATTAATATTTGCTTTACTCGAGGCCAAAGTCTGGCTGCATACAGCAGCTAATAGCATAGCTGATGAGTTAAAAAAAAGTAATAAAAGTGCACTTTCTTTGGAAAGAATCCTAAACTCAGTTGTGATGCACAACCTTTTGTTCCTCTTTTCCAGGTTACCATAGATAATTTTGACCTCAGCTCTTGCAGTATATTGCAACATCCAAACTGTTTGTAGAAAGAAGGAAAAAAATCAATTTCTCTTCCAAAAAAAAAAGTATTTCTTTTTCTCAAAAATTGACATTGGCAGGACCCACCAGAAACATTATCTAGCCTCCTGCAGGATAACCGGAGAGAACATGGCTGTTAAGTCTGAGATTTACTAATCCCAGTTGAATTTACCATTGCTATCGCATTTTGTGGATGGGAGAAAGTTGACAGCCCCACAATAGTCATAGGAATAAATACAGGGACATTGTATTTATCACAAAACTCCATTTACTTCAACTCAGTTTTAATTGTGCACATCTATAATACACAAGGGATAATTTGATAAAGCAACAAAGCAGAGTGTAATATACAGTAACCCAATGCATGTTATCAATCCCATAAAGTGAGATTGGAATGGTCAGTTATTACACTTGAATATTGTTGTTGCTCTTTACACTGGAGTCAACCTATGGTATCTATCCGCTCCGTAAGGACATCGATGACGAAACGCGTAGGGCGGGGCTTGATTGATGTGACGTCATTGCGTTCCCAGTGGTCGGTATGGCGCATGTGTAAGGCGGATGGGTTCATTTTTGTTTTACCCAATATGCTGTTGATGCTGGTGTGCAATGTGTGTGTATTAAAAGAGATGATTTTAAAAGGTACCGCACCATGAGCTTTTGTTCTTCTCCCGAGTGGCTGGTCTAATACCCTATGGATATGGTGGTGTCTATAACTAGTGGATCTATCTAGTGACACATCCTACTGCAGAGTATTGCTCCCTGGATATCGATTTTCAAGCCAAGTATTGGCTATTGCAGAGTATTGCTCCCTGGATATCGAGCTTAAAGCCAAGTATTGTCTCATCAGTCTGCTGAACATCGCTCCCAGAGCAAAAAGCACTTTATGCTGATTTATAACATTAACAGCATATAGCTCTGGTGAGTTTAATTAGTTTAGTGGTGGATTGACACAGTTTTTTCCGGTGGATTTTGTTTGAAAAACCTTTTCCTTAATTATACCAATTAAGAGTCACCTTATGGGACTTTATATGATTTATGGGACAATTTTTTCACATTTACTAGCGCAAATTGTTTGTTTTATTGTTTATACACTTTATGGTTATAGGCCGGATTTTGCAGCTGGTAGAATACAGAATTAATATTTTTATTTTTATATTTTCTTTCTGCGATTGGTTTAGTGAGAGTAATATCCTTTCTGTGGCGCCATCTATATTTTTTTTCAACCTATGGTAGCCTCAGATCTGCTTAGCTGCTGTTAGGCCTGTTTCACAAGGGCTTCAGTTTGTATAAGAGAAGGTGAATTTGCTTTGTTGAAGCTTTTAAATTGCTATTCAACTCCAGTCTGAAAATGTTGAGCACTGATCCTAATGGGAGTGTTAATTGCCACTTTAAGTAGGCTACTAGCAGGCTTCAGCAGGTTTTCAACAAGGCTCAATAAGTTCTGAAGCCTGCTAGCAGCTTGCATAAAGTGGCTATCAACAGTTCCATTAGGATCTGTGCTCAACATTTACAAACTGGAGCTGAACGGTTTACAAAGTTTGCTGAAAGTTCTGCAAATGCTTTTTCAAAGCTTGCTGTTCACACTGCTCTTATATAAGCTGAAACCTTTGCGAAACAAGCCTCATTGTAAATCCAACATGGCCTAAAGCATTTACAAGTTAAAGTCCTTGTAGAGCCTCCAAATACCTATTTTAGTTTTTTGGAGGGAACACTGTGGGATGATTTACTAAAGGCAAGATGGTGTTCACTTGAAAGGGAAGTTGTACTTTGCAAAGGAATTCCCCAGAGCATAGTGAATGAGGTAAGGCTCTGCTGATTTCCATCATGCAATCATGTGCAAGCAAAAATGAAAAAAAAAATGTGTTTTTTATTTTCCTTGCACACCATTTGGTATTCTTTGCAAAATGAGTTTTCAGCATTCACTAAGCTTTTGGGAGAACTTCCCTTGCAAAGCGACAGCCTGTTTGCCTTTTTCTAAATCAATCCCTGTGTGCTTGTGGGGTCCTTTGGATCCTAAGTTCAGCCTGCAAATGTGCCGTCAACTTTTTTTTTGCTTTTATTATTAATTGCTTTCACATTACAGCTGTAACTGCAAGCGAAGCAAGAGAAATCTGTCGAGAAATGAAGATGGGGAATTTGTGCCCAAAAGAGGGTAAGATCTGTTATTTTTTATTTAGCAATAACCAAATTCCAATATTCATTCATCAAATTTTATTTTACTGTGTGGGGCTGAATCTGATTTATCTGCTCTTAAATGCAGCTCTTGGGAAAAACATTGATAGATAGGCAAAACTGAAATTATACTATTTTGTACATCTGTGGATAAAATAATTAAAAAAACTCCTAAATCCAATAGTTTTCAGCAGCAGATCTTCTACTTCAATTCCAGATAATGCTTTCCTGGTGGAGTGAATTAGCAGCTTGTTAAATGTTTAGTTACCTAGCTAATGACAGGTCTGACCCCTGCCAGGGTCAGGTCAAATTGACATTACCACTATGGATCTCTATGTGTTAGGAGTGACCAGGGGCGGACTGACAACTCATGGGGCCCCCGGGCAATAGGGGATCATGGGGCTCTTGTGTCCTTGCCCAAACTCAAAAAAGACTATGAAAAAGGTACCAGGAGCATCTCAAGAGGCCCCCTACTGACCCCGGGCCCTCGGGCAGTGCCCGAGTTTCCAAATGGTCAGTCCATCCCTGGGAGTGACACAGCCATACAGTATATTTATTTGTGCAATCAGTCAAAGTATCACTGCTGCTTTTTCTTGGAGAGTGGCATTTTTCTGGCTACTCTTCACGGTCAATTTAACAAAAACATCATACCGTGACTCCTGTATTCTTTTAGGGCTCATGTACACGGGGTGTTTGAAAAACTAATCTGACCTCTGGAAACCGATTGCTAGAAAACGTAGGTTAAAAACGTCAGTTTACCTACCGCGTTGATGTGCGTTTAGCCGCGTTTATGTGCATTTGCATTTAGAAGCATTTTTAAAAGATAACCTCATGAGACCCTACCAACTGCCCAGAATGCACTGAAAAATAGTAAATAATTAACTATTTCAGACATTTTGAGAGAAATAGAGAGAGCAGAAGCAGAGAGAGCAGTATGTGTTGAGATGACCTGTCTTTTCTGGTTGTATTCGCTATGGATCCCATCATGAGCATAATGCGGCACGCTCTACCATTTTTTCCTTCACGCAAAACCTGGAACTGACTGCACTGGTGTACCGGGTCCATTTGAATACATGGAAAACACTGTGCATGCATTTTTGATGAAGAAAAGAAGGCACTGGACAGCATCTGGATATGGACCAGCCAGAAGACATATGCAAACGTGCATAAACGTGTTTACACGCGTTTACAAGCGTTTGTCGTTTGAAACGGCAGTAAACTGTACTCCTGAATGTGTTTTTTTGTGCTTTCAAGAAAATGCCTGTAAACTCAACTGCCTATTGTAAACGACTATGTGTATATGAACACATAGGAAAACATAAAGGAGAGTTCAGGGGCTACTGAAAAAAATGCTCAACTGCTCCTGAATGTCAGTTTAGCAGCTGCAGTATATATGAGCCCTTACTTTGAGCTACTTTACCTCATGTTTTAATTAAATCATTAGTATACTTTCTGTAGCTGCCCTGTAAAAATACTGGCGTTTTTGAGTGACTTGTGCACATCGTGAGGCCTAGCCGGGAAGGAAGGCAGGCATTGGCCTAAACAGAAACTATTCTATTTAATGACAGAGCCATTTAGACCTCTAAGTATAACCAAATTAAAACTTTTGTTCAAGCTTCCGAGGACACCTAAAACTAGGTTCTACATTTTCACATGCCAAAGCAGGTACAAAGTTATTTGGACATGTTTATTGTAGCCAAAAGTTCAAGTACATGAATTTACAGACCACAGTGCGGGAAATGTGTAAGCTGGGGACAGTAAACCTGTTACTAAACTCACAACAGTGAAATCAGTCTGTATATGCAGTAAAGCATGCTTGTTATACTCACTGTGTAACCTAAGAGGTTACACCTCTGTATTGTGTAAAAAGGCTATTTGATCCTGACTTCTCTGTTCCTCCTCTTGTCTAAATGTCCACATCGTATCTCCTGATAAGACAGTCTGAACCATAGTCATTCTGCACATGCTGAGTTTAGAGAGGTTTTTTTTTCTTGGGAGAGTGCATATGATCAGTACAGGGACAGCACTGTCCAGACAGAGGTCAGAGGTTTTGCATCCTCCTAGAGTAGAGAGAAAACGCCTCCTACAAGCTTTAACCAGTGCTCGTCTGGACACTGATAGAAGTCACAAGACTGCTGTAACTGCTGATGAGAAAAGGTAATTAGCAGTTTCTATTTACTAAAATAATTGTACTTCCCTGTTCTGTGTACTGTGAGAGACCAGATATAGTGATTGCAGGGTCCTGCAGTAACACTTTAAGCTTTGAACATCAGATGTGTTTGTGGGGCCATATCTAGAATTTCAACCTCCTAGAGGTTTCTTCCTAGATTAGAGAAGCCTAACCTAAGTCATAGGACTTACTTCATATATTCCAGTCCCAAATCAACTAATAAAATTCTTAATGTATCCACGTAATTATCATATATTCTGTACATACAGTATCTATGAGGCATCTTATATAAGAGAAAGATGGAGGAGTTGTTGGTATACTAAGAATCACACAAATCACTCAAAAGTAAAAAAAAATCCTGGCTCTGACTACTAAACCCCATCCACAAGCTCAACAAATTCTACAGGGTGTTCCTAAAGTCACTATATGTGTATGTATATGTATATGTATATATATATATATATATATATATATATATATGTATATAATGTATCATTATATAAGCTCACCGGACGTTAACCCCCTTGACTTCTTTTTTGCTGTATACTAAAGGAGAAGGTGTACACAATGAACTAAACCCCATCCACAAGCTCAACAAATTCTACAGGGTGTTCCTAAAGTCACTATATGTGTATGTATATGTATATGTATATATATATATATATATATATATATATATATATAGGTATATAATGTATCATTATATAAGCTCACCGGACGTTAACCCCCTTGACTTCTTTTTTGCTGTATACTAAAGGAGAAGGTGTACACAATGAAAATCACAGATATGAATCACCTGAAGGAATGCATCATGAACGAATTTGCTCAAATTGATGGAAATGTGGAGTTACTGCATTGGATTCAAATGAAACTTGCAAAACGTATGGAACTTTGCATCACAAATGGTGGAAATTACATTGAAGATATTATTGATTAATATTCCAATGAAATAAAATGTTGAAAAATGTATTGAAAATATGCATTTTGCCTATGTATCCAGACTTTAGGGACACCCTGGGACAACCTGTATTTATAGCACACCAAGATGGATCAAATCTATACTTAAAAACTAGACTTTATCAACTGCAATAAAATTATCCACAAAAAGATTAACGTTCCTGGCCAAGACTTACAAAAATAAACACACTGCCAACAAGGGTACATCAATGTACCCCTCATGGAATGTATTAACTAGGGCTATATAATTCAAAAGAAGTGATAGTCTAAAAAGATCTAAAATAAAATACATAAGGTATAAAATCAATATGGTCTATATAATCCTCTCAAATATCATTGAATGGATTCATAAACCAAGTGGCATCACATCACCAACCACTATGGCTCCTAAAAAAGGACAATCCATTAGATAGATTGATGGCTGTAAAATATTATTCATGTAAATGTACAGTGTTGATATCCAGGGAAATAGCCCCAAGGTAATGAACTAGTTCTAAAATGTGCCAAATTCTAGTGGTAGAACGTAAAATGAGTAATATCAGACAGTAAATTGGCCAGAACACCAAAGTCAAGGAGATTGGCTCTGCACCCATACCACTCAGCAGGCACAAGGTAAACATACATCAATGGTAGAAAAGTCCCCATAGGTGTAAATGGTAATAGGCACTCAAGAAACCCAAGCCTAGGCTATTGAGTAGAAAGCCATCAAACATTACATACTATGGTAATAGTATGGTGGACTAGGTAGCGATGGTGGAGATATAGTATACTTTTCATAATGCTCCAAAATGATATGCAGGGGGCTGCCAATGCGGTCAGTATAGAAGATGCCTGACCGGTTTTGCTGGTATAATATCAGCTACATCAAAGGCTCAGATTTTTAAGTATGGGTTTAGTCCACCTTAGTGTTGTATATTTGGATTTTTTTGGAGCATGTGGATAGGGTTTAGTAGTCAGAGCCAGGATTTTTTTTTACTTTTGAGTGACTTGTGGTATATTCCAGTCTACCCACTTTTGATCCAATGCCTTCAATCCATTCCTTCTCAATCTATTTGTGTCTACAAATTTATGGTAATATATGGTGCCCCCACTGGGACAGGGACCAAAATGAACGCTTCAACGTTCTCTGACTTTTTCAGAACCATATACCGTTATTCATTAAATAAATGAAAATTCTCATTTGCCATTTGTCTTCTTTCTTACAAATCCTACAATAAAGAATAAATCCCTCATTTTCTGGTGCTTTGTGATAATATTACTTATTCTACCATACCCATGCACACAAATACCTTGCATTTTTTTCATCTGAAGCACCTTCCAGAGGTCTCTTTAAGATTGGAGAAGCCTAGTCTAAGTTATAGCACTTTACTTCAAATATTACAGGCCACCCACTTCAGATCTAATGCCTACAACCCAGTCCTTCTCAACACAATTGTGTCTGCATGTCTATGGTAAGGTAAGCTCCACTTGGAAAGAGACCAAAAACGAACGCTTCAGTGTTCTCTGAATTTTTCAGAGTCACATACAGTAATTAATTAAATAAATGAAAATTCTCATTTGCGGGTTGTCTTCTTTCTTTATAAATCCTAAAATACGGATTAAATCCCTCATTTTCTGGCGCTTTGAGATAATACTACTTATTCTACCTTACCTATACTTATGAATACCTTACTTTTTTTTTTTTTTTTTAAATCAAGCTCTATGGCGCCATGACTAAAATGCGCTGGGGATTAAAATGTGTCTAGATAGATGCATTAGGAAAAAGCACGAACGCCAGTTAATATTGACACTGCGGTGTTGACAGCAGTGCATTTTGTCATTAAATTCAGCAATATCTTATGATGTTCATTTAATTAATTGGCTTTGCTAATACGCTGCTGAATTAAAGGCTCGAATTCCCTTCCAGCTCTAGTACATTTTGGCTACAGCAGGTTTTTCATCATGCCATGCAATTCTTCCTTCTGCTACGCATGGAGAATTAACTTGTCTCTGAAGATAGAAAGCAGCTTTTCTTGTAACAAAACCGACAGTGCTTTGGAATGTTAATCACGTTGCTCCACATCCGAGCTAACTTGGGTTTTATATTTTTTTGCAATACCATCTGAAGTTCCTACCTTCACACTGTTTGTTCCTGAAGTTTCTTTGGAAGCCAGGCTTGCAGTGACAAAAAGGAGGTGTGCTGGTTTGATTGCAGTAGGCGTCATCCCCGCAAGGATTTACATTTGCTTCACAGGAGTATACACCGGGCTCTGAAGGAAATTAAAATTCGTCAGGAGCGCATTTCTAGAAATAAACAAATCACAGTGGCGGCAGGCAGTGTCACAGAACTCTAAGATTCTCACAAATACTCTTTGGTCTATTATTCATTTTACAGCTGCATAAACTAGGAGTTAGGATAACTTAACTGAAGTTGTGAGCTGCGGCGAGAAATTCACGAAGAGAAAAGGAGCTGTGATTTGCCAACATAGCTCTGTTAATAAAGCAAACCTGGCCAATTCACACATGCATACTACAGTCAATAAAAACACATGTATAAACCATCAGTAGATTCAGAGAGAGAAACAAGTCACATTCTATATTATTATTGACTTGAATCCATAAAAAGACCCTCCTGGACTTATATGCTTTTTCTTCTGCAAAGTTGTCTATTCCATTAAAGGGCCACTATGGAGATTTGAATGGTTGGAAGTGACTGCACATACCTCGACAGACCCCCAAAATCCTACCATTATGGCCCAATACGGGCTGTTTTTAAAGCAAAGCTCCAATGCTTCCTGCTAGTGCCAAGCTTGCCCATCCTTCCTTTTGACTAGTGAGGAAGCCTATCACTGTGATTGACCAACAAGAATGTGTATGGGCTGTAGTTAGCTTCTAGCTCCAAAACTACTTGGAAGTGTTAGACCTTTCCTTGAAAGAACAGCCCAGGATTGGTCCATAACTGCAGACTTTTGAAAGGCTACAGCAGATATGTGCAGGTGCTTTCAGGTACCTGCACTACAACTAAAGCATCTCTTTTTAGGGTCTCTTTAACCATACCTGTAATTTAGGACCATAACCTTTTGGCTTGTATAGGGGTTCTCCAGAACACAATAACAAGCATGGTCAAAGGCACCTAAAAATGCATATACACTGCTATGCAAAAGTTATAGTTAGGTGTGAAGAAATGTGGTAAATTAAGAAGGCTTTCAAAAAAATACACATTAATTGTTTTTATCACTTTACAAATTGCGAAGTGAGCAAACAAGCAAAATTTAAATAAAATCAATATTTGGAATGACTAACCTATGACTTCAAACCAGCATCAATGCAATTAATTAAGCTCTTTTGAAGAAGCACAACGAAATGGACAATATTGAGAAGCGTAGGCGCAGTGGTCACCCAAGGAAATTTAATGCAGCAGATGAAAGACAGATTATACTTACTTCTCTTCGACATCAGAAGATATCCAGCACTGCCATTAGCACAGAACTGGCCGCACCAGTGGGACCCAGGGACACCTATTGTCCGGGGAAGCCTGGCCAAAAGCCATGCCTCTAATGTGGAAGCAAGGCTAAGCAACTCAACTATGCACAAAAACACAGGAACTGAGGTGCAGAAAAATGACAGCAGGTGCTCTGGACTGATGAGTCAAATTTTTAAATATTTGACTGTAGCAGGAGGCAGATTGTTTTTCTGAAGGGCTGGGGATTGGTACAATAATGAGGTTCTTTGCAAACCTGGGGCTGCATTTCTGCAAATGGAGTTTGAAATATGGTCAGGATCAATGGAATCTTCAATGCTGAGAAATACAGGCAGATACTTGTCCATCATGCCATGTAATTGGCCCCATGTTTATGCAGCAGGACAATGACCCCAAACATACAGCCAAGGTCATTCAGAACTATTTTTAGCGTAAAGAAAAACAGAGCCCTAATCTTAACAGTCTGTATGGAATTGCATGAAGAGAAAGAAGGATTTGAGGCAGCCTACAACCACATAGGATCTGTGGTTAGTTCTCCAAGATGTTTGGAACAACCTACCTGTCAAGTTCCTTCAAAAACTGTGTGCAAGTCTACCTAGAAGAATTGATGCTTGTTTGAAGACAACAAAGGGTGGCCACACCAAATATTTATTTGATTTGGATGTCTCTTCTGTTCATCGACATATTATTAATTGATAAAAAATAACCTATTAACACTTCTATTTCAGAAAGCATTCTTAATTTACAGCATTTTTTCACAACTGGCTACAAAGTTTGTATAGTACTGCATGTCAACCTAATGAAGAGTGTCTATTCAAGTATGTTCTGACTGCTTTGTTTTCCTTGAAGGAAATAGTATTTCACTATACATGTGAAATATTCTTCCATAGGGAAAGTGCTGGTGGCATGTCATTACAGTCAAACATTGCTTACATCTCCAGTGTTCATTGTTCTCCGCAAGACATACGCCAGTGTTAGCAAAAACTCACAACTGGCAAGGGGGACAATAGGAGAGTTAGGTGTTGTACTTGGTTCCTGGAATAATGATGAAGTGTAGGCCCCTTGGGGTGTCTGAAAGCACCTGCATCCTCTTTAAATTGGTTCATTTGTGTCTGTCGAGTACACTTGATCTCAGGTACTGGCTGTACACATAGCCTTGACTGTGCTGTGAATTGGGAAAAAGCCCCACATTTCAGAACATTACTAGAAATTACAAAGGTCTCTGTGCTGTAATCCTTATCTTTGCTTCATTACTTAATGGGTCATTGAGCTGGGACTTGTACAAAATTCAGGAGCCCCATCGTAACCACCTTTATTCTTGTTGCGATTCAGTGAACCACAAAGTGGTTATTGAAGGTACAGATCTAGGGCTATCATCAGCATTGCTTCACTAAGTCAGTACTGGTTGCTCCCATATTCCTACTCTGACAGGTACCCTTAAATCTAGAGTTTACATGTTTTAATAAAACAAATGCAGCTTTTTGAACATTTAGCCATGAGGCTTGAAGGTTTCAAGAATTTCCAAAATATCACACACGATGCTCTGGGAATCTTAGCATTACACAGTAAATTGTGAAATTGTAAAAATAATATATAAGGTGCTCCTTTATCGCTGCAATATGTCAAATGCTCCTTGTGGACCAGCCTTGCCATATTTCCCATTGTAGATGCAAAACTTTTCTGCACAAGGCAAAAATGTCAGCATGGACTATTTATCAGAGAGCAGACCGGGCAGAATATATGTCACTGCAGTGGGGACATACTTTCCTTATAGAGATAAAATGAAATATGCTTCATATCTCGAAATTCTCCATTCTAGCCGGAAGAATAAAAGTTACTCATTTGAGCTGATATATTAAAGCTAGAGGAAGGAAAAGTGTCTGGACTGTCTACAGCAGCCAATCCGACTGCAGATGTATTTTTTTTTCTAATGCAGGTTATAAAATGAAATATCTTATTCTGCATTGTTTTTGTGACTTCTCTCGATAACATTGTACTGATACTTTACGAGTCACTCACTAAGAACAGGGTGGTTTTGTGTACTCTATGGGAGGACCTCTGCTTGGCTGGGAGGTGGCCCAGAACACTTAGGGCGCATTCACACCTGTGGTCAGTGGGCAGTAAAAACATATGGTTGATCTGCATTTAGACTGCCCCCAATTTCTCCCTTTAAGCTGCAAAGGCAGCAGGCCAGGATGCACACATGCCCCCTGCCACATTGGGATCTGCAAAGTGACCAATTCAAGTGGTGTGGGCTTTTAGGGAATAAAACAGGTTGTGAGGAAGCAACACAATATAGCTGCTAGTGATTTAGGTATTTGATCTTAGGGGCAACTTTTATATATGGGCAGCACAGTGGCTAAATGGTTAGCACTTCCGCCTAGCAGTACTAGGGTCGTTGGTTCGAATCCCAGCCACGGCACCACCTGCCTGGAGTTTGCATGTTCTCCCTGTGCCTGTGTGGGTTTTCTCCGGGTACTATGGTTTCCTCCCACACTCCAAAGACATGCTGGTAGGTTAATTGGATCCTGTCTAAATTGTCCCTAGTATGTGTATGTAGGAATGTGAGTTAGGGACCTTATATTGTACACCCCTTGAGGGTTAGGGACTGATGTGAATGTACAATATATATGTGTAAAGTGCTGCGTAAATTGACGGCGCTATATATAAGTACCTGAAAATAAATATATACATGTACTATGTTCACAATGCGGCACCCCACATTGTAGAGATCTATATGTTGTTGTGAACTAAAACACACATGCATTGTGATGTGCAGGCTAGGTGCATTGCTGGCCATTCAAAAGAGTGGAAGGAGAAGAATGTGTTCCATTTAAAATGAATAGCACCACATCGCATTCAGCATTGTGCATGGCAGTAAAGCCTTTTTAGGCCTGCTTCACACCCATGCATTTTTAGTGCATTTTACAAAAACGCACTACACTCCATTTAACATGGTTTTCTATGAGACACATTCACATCTATGCGTTTTTTAGCCAATGCGTTTTTGGAAAAGGGCAGGGACTTTTTTAAAAGAACACAGTGCTTTGATGTGTTTTGATGCGTTAAGCATTTATTTTTTTTGCCAGTAGCAAAGTACTTTGATGCCACTTTGATGCAACTTTAATGTGACTTTGGACGGGTGTGACATTGATGTAACTTTTTTTTTGTTATGACAGATCTGTTCATGTAGTGCAACTTTGATGCAACTTTTCACTCTCTGGCACTCAGATAGCATCAAAGTAGCATCAGTCACATCCAAGTTGCTCCCATCCAAAATTGTGTCAAAGTTGCATCCAAGTCACATCCATCCAAGGACGCATGGATGTGGCATCAACGTCACACCCATCCAAAGCTGCATCGACGTTGCATCAAAGTCACATCTAAAGTTGCATCCAAATCACCCTCATCCAAAGTTGCATCCATGTTGCACCCATCCAAAGTCACATCCTAGTTGCACCAAAGTCACACCTATCCAAAGTAGCACCCAAGTTGCATCCAAATCACACTCATCCAAGGTCGCAACAAAGTTGTATCCAAGATGAACCTATCCATAGGCACATCAAAGTTGCACCCATCCAAAGTTGCACCAAAGTCGCATCTAAGTCACACCCATCCATCCAAGTTGCATAAAAGTGGCATCGAAGTCAATACTTTCCTATTGACAAAAATACCCCAAAACGCAACATGCATAGGTGTGAACCTGACCTTAGACAGAAAGCTGGGAAACTACAGTCAAGTCACTTCTAACCAGTCCTTGTTATAAAATAGAAATGTTGTGAATGCTGAATCAGAGCTCATTCTGACAGCAGTGTCATTGGCAGTCTTTTCAGTATGTTTAATGACAGGTCCTCTTTAACTGTTTAATACAAGCAAACTTGCCAGGCTAGTGTTGTCCAAGGAGCAAATTCCTCTCCCTGGCCTCTTGATTTTACAAATGAGGCTTGGCGCTGAGAGGTGACGAGGGCCTGGTAGACTCAGCCGCGAGAAGCTGCCAGAAAACCGTTGTAGTGGACAATCAACTTGAATTTCAATCTGATTATAGATTTTGGCCAAATATGGATGTTGATTAAATCTGTTATCTTGTACTCAAGCCTGTTATCTGGTCCATCCACCTGGTGAGCAGTTTGCCTTTCATCTGCATTTCACAGAAGATGTTCCCTTGTGGGTAGAATATAGCAATACTCAGGTTCTGTGACAGTTATTCTCTTTATAGTGGATTTTGCATCTATTTTACTTAAAAAAAAAAAAAAAATTCTTCAAGCAGAAAAAAACATGAAGCCATCCTACGCAGGAGGCAGCTCTGTGACCAGAGGGGAACATGCTGAGGACCAGGGGGACAAAGGCTGTGGATGGTGGATATAAAATACAAAAAATATAAGTTGTGGGCATTGTAGATAGACAAAGACCACTATGCAAAGGTCAATAAACTAAATTGACCAGATCTTCACTTGCAATTGGCCCAAAAAGTCAAATGTTTAGTTACATGTACTGTATATGTTAGCAGTTTTGCTGGGCAGATAAATACACATCGCTCTTATGATGTCTGAAAAGGTGACCGTGATGTAAGTTGGCTGATACTTCATGAATGTTATTCTTTCATGTTCACTCAGCTGGGATTACATGACCATGTGCCAATATTTTATTGAAGAGCCAGCAGTGCCTGAGCATCATACATTTAAAGTGTAAGCTCACCTTTTCAGTAAAAACCAAAAGGTGAACTAACACCGTGCACCCTCCCCACTTACATTGGTCCCCGCTGCACTTACCTTTGTAGGTGATGCAGTTATACCATCCATGCAGTCCGGTGCAGTGGTCCTGGGGATTGAAAACTGGGCTGTTCTTCCTCTTCTCTTCCTAGGGATGCCGGGATGGATAAAAGTGGTTCTGGTTGGTCAGTGTAGTCATGTGCCAGTGCTGACCAATTAGAGCCACTCTGATCAGTCTAGGCGTCCCTAAGGAAAGAACAGGAACAACAGCCCCGTTTTCAAACTCCAGGACCACTGCGCAAGTCTGCATGGACAATGAAACTGTGTCATCTACGGAAGTAAGTGCAACTGGGGGTGGGAAGGGTATAGGGTGTTCGTTTGCATTTTTTTTTCTGAAAAAGGTGAAGTAATCCTTTAAAGCCCAATTGTAGTAAATTTGAAAATCATCACTGCTTGTTTAGTCAAGGGGAGAATAAAAGCACTTTAAAGTACTGTACTTAAAGTGGTATTAAAGATTCGGCTTAAAAAAAAAATAAACAAATAAACATATTATATTTACTTGCTCTGTGCAGTGGTTTTGCACAGAGCAGCCCTTATCCTCTTCTTCTCATGCCCCCCCACCGGCACTCTTAGGTCATACCCCTTGACCAGTGCCCCCAACAGCACTGGTGCATGTTCGCTCCCGAGTCCGGCTCTATGCTTCCATAAGACACAGAGCCGTGGTGTGGCCCCACCCCTGCTCTCTCCTCATTGGCTTATTGGCTTTGATTAACAGCAGTGGGAGACAATTTCTCAATGACTGAGGAAGTCCCAGGACAGCAGAGGCTCTTGCGCACAGCACTGGATCGAGAAGGGGCTCAGGTGAGTATTAGAGGAGGCTGCTGGGGGGAGCAGCACACAGAACCATCTGTCTTTAGAACCACTTTAATCCTCTGCTCCCCCAGCAGATAGCGCTCTCCCACACTCTGGCGGGAGACCGTCCCTCTGTGCCACCATGTCCCTGCATTGGTCTCAATGATGTCAGGACCTTAGACTTCTGGACCAAAGGGGAGAAGACGCTGCTATGACCGGTCTAACACTGCAGAGGTTTGGGTAAACAGATCTTATTCTCTATGTCCCCTAAACCTAAATGAGCAATTAGCTCTGGCAGTGTGGTCACATCCCCACTGCGAGGGATCATTTTTAGGTTTCTCGGAGTTGGGCTTTAAATTAAAGTTGCTGATGGGTATAAAGTATAGGCGACTAGAGTTTACCTAAAAATATGAATAGACAATTTATAGCTAAATTCCATGAATTATCATTTTTTGCACACTTTTATTAGGTCTGTTTGGCTCAATGTAAGTATGCATATCTCACAACCAGAAGGCCACCGGGATGCTGCAAATGCCTATAGTAGCCCATGCTACTTACAGCTACCTACAGTCATCTGGGATTTATAGGAGCAGATTCTCCTCTGCACACTGAACACAGTGGGGGTCACTTTTTTCTTTGAATAAAAGATGTTCTCTGATTGAACAACTTAGGATGGCCATACATTTTTCATTCAAAAATCGGACCTAAGAATAATCAGGCAATATTAGCTGTGTTAGTGGGGCAATGGCACCGGCCGATTTTCCTGGTTCCTCCCCATTTCGTTTATCGGGCACAGGGGCGGACTGACCATTTGGAAACTCGGGCACTGCCCGAGGGCCCGGGGTCAGTAGGGGGCCCCATGAGATGCCCCTGGTACCTTTTTCATAGGCTTTTTTGAGTTTGGGCAAGGATATAGGGGCCCCATGATCCCCTATTGCCCGGGGGCCCCATGAGTTGTCAGTCCGCCTCTGATCGGGCATGCTGGAAAAGTAGGGGGCCCCATGAGATGCCCCTGGTACCTTTTTCATTGGCTTTTTTGAGTTTGGGCAAGGACACAGGGGCCCAATGATCCCCTATTGCCCGGGGGCCCCATGAGTTGTCAGTCCGCCCCTGATCGGGCATGCTGGAAAACTCGTGAAAAATGACTGATTTTCAAAATCATTGGTAGCACCATCAGATTACAGAATGAACGATGTTATCAATTTTCGATTGAAAAATCGTTCAGAATTCGACCCATGTCTGGCCTGCTTTAGTGACTGTGACCATCCCTTCCTTCCACTGTTATCATAAACATAATGGTGTGAATACAGCCTACAGTCATTATTTCGTACTTTATCTGTGTCAGGGGCGGACTGACAACTCATGGGGCCCCTGCACAATAGGGGATCATGGGGCCACTGTGTCCTTGCCCAAACTCAAAAAAGCCTATGAAAAAGATACCAGGGGCATCTCATGGGGCCCCCTACTGACCCCGTGCCCGAGTTTCCAAATGGTCAGTCCACCCCTGGACTGTATTTTTTAAAGGTGATTTTCATACTTTACCCACATTTTCTGTTCCATATTGTAACTGCTATACTTCAGATACAGTGTATTATTTCATATTATAAATCAAAGAAGTACTATTGCAATTTGTTGTTAGCCCTAAAGATATAGACTATAAGACTAGTGTACTGTATATGACTTTTTTCCCATTAAATACAAAAATGTGTTTAATATATTGTGTTCAGGGGGTGACAAGCAGTCATCTGCTGAGCTCTCTAAAATGTTTTTTTCTGATGGTTCTGTCTTCAGTCTATTTATAGTGTCAGTCTTGCACAAGGCTAAAGCGAAGTTCACAGCAATCAGTTTACCTTCCATTAACCTTTTCCAAAGTTCACCTGTTAAATTATGATTTGCTCTATACATTTTTACCTTTCCAGAAAAAAAAAAAAAATGTTTCCATCTTCAGAAAAAAAAATGAAGAAAAACAAAACAAAACATGACATTTTACTAAAACATTCCAAATATAAATCTTTGATATACAGGAAAATGAAAAGAAAAGAGAAGGAAACATGAAAATAGCACATACAGCTACAAGCCCCAGTTGCCTTTGGGGTATGCTCACCTATAAGTCCTCATGCACACAGGACATTTTTACAGCTGCTATTTTTGGCTTTTGGCGTTTTTTTCTACAGCCAGTAAACTCCCCAGCATGTTATCCTATGTGCCCATGTACATATAGACTGTAATCAGCTGTTTTTGGCAGGGGCATTTTTGGCTGGAAAAAACCTCAGAACTAGTGTTTTTTTTAGCTGTAAAAATGCTCTAACGCAGAAAAACATGGCAACACGCGGAAAAACATGGCAAACCAGCATTTTTGGACTTTTTGTTTGCAAAATAAAATTGGGGGGGTTAAAAAAATGTTAAAACAATTGCTAAAAAATGCAAACTCCAAAAAACACAGCACAAACGCTGAAAAACTCACATTTTTAACGTGACTTTACACAGCTAATGTTACCAGTGTTATTAAAACGCCCTGTGTGCATGAAGCCTAAGAGTTATGTTTTATGGACAGATTGGCCACATGCATTATCAATGGGTAGGCTGGGTCCATGGGATGGGGGAACTTATGTCACCATGGAAGAACTGTCACATTGTCCACCATGTTTTGTTGGTATCACCATTGGTTAGAAAAAGAGAAAAAGGGGCAGAATCTGGATACCAGATGTTAAAGTGGTTGTAACAGCTGAAAGGGTTTTTTTTTTAATCTTAATACTTTATATGCATTAAGGTAAAAAAAACCTTCTGTTCCGGAGGTTCCCCCCAGCCCTCCCTTATACTTACTTGAGCCTGATCTCAATCTAGCATTGTGCACAAGAGCAGTGACGCTCTCCCTTCTCGCTGGGCTGATTGATAGCAGTGGGTGCTATTGGCTTCCACTGCTGTCAATGAATTTCTGTGACAAGGGAGTGGGGTGGAGCCGCCCTGTCTGTGTCAATAGACACAGACAGGGAGGCTCAGGAATGAGCAGCTTTCTATGGTGGGCACTCGCTGAAAAGGAGGAGCCAGGAGCGTTGGCAGGGGACCGGAGGAGAGGAGGATCAGGGCTGCTCTTTGCAAAACTATTACACGTTTGTTATTTTTATACAAAAAAAAAACAAAGCTTTAATATCACCTACATTTTTTTGTATTGGTTATGCACATTTTCCTGCACAGATTATGAAACCTGATTTCCTGCTTGCGTGATTACCTTTTTTCCCCTATAGACTTTACGGAACTTTGGTTAAAATTCCAGGCATTCCACCACTGTCCTTGGATTTACTGTGGTCAGTTTTTCTTTGTCGGTGGGAATCTTACAGTAAATGGCTAAACATTTTTGTGTACCTGGTCATCACAACTACTCTATGGCCTAAAGTAAGTAACTCAAATTACTGAGCTCTTATTTCCATTAAATTGGGTACTGATAATGTTACAGCATACACATACATTTTAAACAATTGTGCACTTCCAACCTTACAGCAACAATTTGGGAGAAGCATTTTTCAATTTTGCAACAGAATCATAAAGACATGGTTTGAGGAGTTTGAAGTGGAGGATTCCAGTAACCTGCACAGAGCCCTGACTTCAACCCTATGAAGCCTGAACACACAAGTACTCTTTTGGCTGAATTGGCATAAATTACCTCAACCGCCCACCAAAATCTTTTGGAAAGCCTTCCCAGGAGAGCAGAGGCTGTTATAGCTACATGGGGGAGGGGCAACTCTATAATAATACCCATGGTTTTGGAATGGGATGTTCAACATTCTCATGTAGGTGTGATGGTCAGGTGTCCACACATTGACCATAGAGTGCACCAAGAGTGCTACACACCTGGAATATTTACCGTATTGCAGGTTTTCTCCTTTTTTGCAACACTGTGACTCACTCAATGAGTATAGGAAGCCCTACCATTTAGCCTACAGGTTTGAATATTTTATATATACATAGCTACACAGGCCTACCTTGAATCACTATGTACAGTGGGGCAAAAAAGTATTTAGTCAGCCACCAATTGTACAAGTTCTCCCACTTAAAAAGATGAGAGAGGCCTGTAATTGGCATCATAGGTAGACCTCAACTATGAGAGAAAAAATGAGAAAAAAAATCCAGACAATCACATTGGCTGATTTGGAAAGAATTTATTTGCAAATTATGGTGGAAAATAAGTATTTGGTCGCCTACAAACAAGCAAGATTTCTGGCTCTCACAGACCTGTACCTTCTTCTTTAAGAGGCTCCTCTGTCCTGCACTCATTACCTGTATCAATGGCACCTGTTTGAACTTGTTATCAGTATAAAAGACACCTGTCCACAACCTCAAACAGTCACACTCCAAACTCCACTATGATGAAGACCAAAGAGCTGTCGAAGGACACCAGAACCAAAATTGTAGACCTGCACCAGGCTGGGAAGACTGAATCTGCAATAGGCAAGCAGCTTGGTGTGAACAAATCAACTGTGGGAGCAATAATTAGAAAATGGAAGACATACAAGACCACTGATAATCTCCCTCGATCTGGGGCTCCACGCAAGATCTCACCCCGTGGGGTCAAAATGATCGCAAGAACGGTGAGCAAAAATCCCAGGACCACACGGGGGGACCTATTGAATGACCTGCAGAGAGCTGGGACCAACATAGCAAAGGCTACCATCAGTAACACACTACGCCGCCAGGGACTCAGATCCTGCAGTGCCAGACGTGTCCCCCTGCTTAAGCCAGTACATGTTCGGGCCCGTCTGAAGTTTGCTAGAGAGCATTTGGATGATCCAGAAGAGGATTGGGAGAATGTCATATGGTCAGATGAAACCAAAACAGAACTGTTTGGTAGAAACACAACTCGTCGTGTTTGGAGGAGAGAGAATGCTGAGTTACATCCAAAGAACACCATACCTACTGTGAAGCATGGGGGTGGCAACATCATGCTTTGGGGCTGTTTCTCCGCAAAGGGACCAGGACGACTGATCCATGTACAGGACAGAATGAATGGGGCCATGTATCGTGAGATTTTGAGTGCAAACCTCCTTCCATCAGCAAGGGCATTGAAGATGAAACGTGGCTGGGTCTTCCAACATGACAATGATCCCAAACATACCGCCCGGGCAACGAAGGAGTGGCTTCGTAAGAAGCATTTCAAGGTCCTAGAGTGGCCTAGCCAGTCTCCAGATCCCAACCCCATAGAAAACCTTTGGAGGGAATTGAAAGTCTGTGTTGCCCAACGACAGCCTCAAAACATCACTGCTCTAGAGGAGATCTACATGGAGGAATGGGCCAACATACCAGCAACAGTGTGTGCCAACCTTGTGAAGACTTACAGGAAACGTTTGACCTCTGTCATTGCCAACAAAGGATATATAACAAAGTATTGAGATGAACTTTTGATATTGACCAAATACTTATTTTCCACCATAATTTGCAAATAAATTCTTTCCAAATCAGCCAATGTGATTGTCTGGATTTTTTTTCTCATTTTGTCTCTCATAGTTGAGGTCTACCTGTGATGCCAATTACAGGCCTCTCTCATCTTTTTAAGTGGGAGAACTTGCACAATTGGTGGCTGACTAAATACTTTTTGCCCCACTGTATATAGCATGCATACAGTTGTAAGAAAAAGTATGTGAACCCCTTGGGATTACGTGGAGTTTTGCATGAATTGGGCATAAAATGTGCTCTGAATATCATCTAAGTCACAACAATAGAAGAACACAGTCTGCTGAACATAATACTACACAAACATTAGATGTTGTCATGGTTTAATTGCACATAACATGTAAACATTCACAGTGCAGGGAGGAAAAAGTATGTGAACCTTTGGACTTAATAACTGGTTGACCCTCCTTTGGCAGCAATAACCTCAACCAAACGTTTCCTGTAGTTGCAGACCAGACCTGCACAACGATCTGGAGTAATTTTGGACCACTCCTCTTTACAAAACTGTTTCAGTGTAGCAATATTCTTGGGATGTCTGGTGTGAATCGCTCTCTTAAGGTCATGCCACAGCATTTCAATCGGGTTGAGGTCAGGACTCTGACTGGGCCACTCCAGAAGGCGTATTCTGTGCTGTTGCAGCCATTGTTTTGTTGAATTACTTGTATGCTTTGGGTCATTGTCCTGTTGCATCACCCATCCTCTGCGGATCTTCAGTTGGCGGACAGATGGTAGTACGTTTTCCTGCAAAATGTCTTGATAAACTCTGGAATTCATTTTCCCATCAATGACAACAATCCGTCCAGGCCCTGAGGCAGCAAAGCAGCCCCAAACCATGATGCTCCCTCCGCCATGTTTTACAGTGGGGATGAGGTTTTGATGTTGGTGTGCTGTGCCTTTTTTTCTCCACACATAGTGTTGTGTGTTCTTCCCAAACAACTCAATCTTGGTTTCATCTGTCCACAGTATATTTTGCCAGTAGTGCTGTGGAACATCCAGGTGCTCTTTTGCAAACTTCAAATGTGCTGCAATATTCTTTTTGGACAGCAATGGCTTCCTCCGTGGTGTCCTCCCATGTACTCCATTCTTGTTTAATGTTTTCCTTATTGTAGATGTGTCAACAAAAATGTTAGCATGTGCCAGAGATTTCTGTAGGCCTTTAGCTGACACTCTGGGATTCTTCTTTACCTCATGCAGCATTCTGCGCTGTGCTCTTGCAGTCATTTTTACAGGACGACCACGCCTAGGGAGAGTAGCAACAGTTCTAAACTTTCTCCATTTGTAGACAGTCTGTCTTACCGTGGACACATGAACATCAAGGCTTTTGGAGATACTTTTGTAACCCTTTCCAGCTTCATGCAAGTCAACAATTCTTGATCGTAGGTCTTCTGAGAGCTCTTTTCTGCGAGGCATGGTTCACATCAGACAGTGCTTCTTGAAACCAGTAAATCCAAAACAGGTGTGTGTTTTTTAAGGGCAGGACAGCTGTCAGCAACACATCCAATATCATCCCACTGATTGGAGTCAAGGTTGGCTCACTCCTGGCTCCAATTAGCTCTGGGAGAAGTCATTAAGCTAGGGCCTCACATACTTTTTCCTCCCTGCACTGTGAATGTTTACATGTTATGTGCAATTAAACCATGGCAACATCTAATGTTTGTGTAGTATTATGTTCAGCAGACTGTGTTCTTCTATTGTTGTGACTTAGATGATGTTCAGAGCACATTTTATGCCCAATTCATGCAAAACTCCACGTAATCCCAAGGGGTTCACATACTTTTTCTTGCAACTGTATATGAATGTTTTGCACTAAGAAACAATATATATCTCAGTGTTAAAATTATATAAACATCACATATCAGATAAACAATGTAAATACAATGTGTGTATGAAACAAAGTCTTTATATACAGAAACAGAAAAGTCCATATGAATGAAGAAAAAGTCCCATCCAATATTGACCAGTGCAACTGTGTGAAAAAATGTAACCCATCCAACTATTGTGAAGTGTCAGTGACCAATACCTTCACCCAAAGTGGTTACGGGATGCACGCTTACCCGCTTGCTTTGGCCATCTAATAATAAGGATGGTCAGATAGAGCTTAATAGATTATCTTCCAATGTGTGCTCATACAGCAGCCTCGATAGTGTACAGAGGTACCGCTAATGGACAGGAACAGATCCACCCAGTATGATCTTATCATGTAAGGCCAAAGAAGGAAGAGAGCTTCTCCATAGTGCAAAATCTTTTCAAGGATTAATTTATTTCATAAAAATATACTGACATTTGTTAAAAACAACATGCACATGTAAATACACAAAAGCCGGCATCAATACACCGTTCCCCAGACCTTGATGATGTCAGTGCGTAGCTCCGTCCGACATGTTTCGTCATCACTTTTTTTGTGTTTGCTGCTGTTTATAGTATTTCTTCAGGATGAGCATGGGCGCACGGCTATACATATATTTAATTATGTATATAGCATACTTGACTGATGCCCCTGGAAGCTGGAAATCACTGAAGTAGACATCGCTACTCAAGGTATCCCAACTTATTCCAGGTCCTGTGCTAAGTAGGACACAGGCACCATTCAGAGAATGCTTTGCATTTTCCTAATGTATGCAAAGCAGTATCTGATTGGATGAGGTGGACAGTATGATGTCACCTCTTTGCCTCTGCAGCTTGTTCAGTCAGAGAATGCTTTGCATTCATTCAGAAAACGCAAAGCATTTACTGAAAAGTGCCCCTGCTCTGCAGTTGACCTGTGTTCTGAATGCAGCTGGCCAGCCGCTCAACATGGGACCTGGAAGCAACTGGAGATCACCGGAGTAGTCGTGTCTACTACAGTGATTTCCTGCTTCCAGGGACATCGGCCAGGTATGATCCATTCCATTGATCCTAGCTGGATCAATGTAACATTGTATAAAATATCCATACCTGGAATTCATCTCTAAGAGAGTTAGAGCAATCACCTTAGAACAGAAGCAAGTAGGGTTCTGCAATTGGAGATTGCTAAAATTTAATGCAAAATTCAATTGCAATTTTGATTGCTAAAATCTTTGCAAAATACACACAGTAACTGGTCTTGGGGAGGTTTATTTTCTTCTCAACAGAAGTGGAGTTTCACAAATGATCTGCTGTTCAGATTGCTAGAAGACAAGGTTTCATAATACCAGGAAATGTACCTGCTTTGCAGCCTCGCTCATCGCTTCCATCTCCACAGTCATCAAACTGGTCACACTGCAGCTCTGATGCGATACACTTTTTATTACCACAGGTGAACTCATCCTTCTTGCAAGGTTTCACTTTCTGCTTTGTACCTACCAAATTTTAGGAAAACAAAATAAATCACAATTAGCCTTGCATGCTCATTAAAATGCAGCCAGCATGTAGAGCCACTGACCAAGAAGCAGAAAGTTCCTCATGCGTTTCAAATATAATTGTTTCAGAACCTAATTTATGGCACACATAAACTTTCAATTAAGACTTCAATTAAGGTCAATTATGTTTTTCACCGAAGGTTCCTCTCAGATTAGGTTAATTTAGTCTCAGAGCTGAGCAGGGTAAATTCTACGTACCACAGTGAACCTCATCAGAGTTATCGCCGCACTCATCCAGTTCATTGCAAATCTGCGTTGTCCTTAGGCACACACGGTTGTTGTGGCAGCGGAAAGGCCTTGTCGGTGGGCAGGGAAATTTGACTTAGAAACAAAAATGCCACACAAACAATGTCAATGTTATTTTTAGAGATAACAAAAAAGAAACATGTAGCATTTCATAAATACCAACATCATAAAGCAGCTCTAGATTAACAGCTAAAGTATAGCTTAAGCTCAAACTTTTTAGTTTTGGATAAAGTAGGTAATGGTAATTAAGATTAAAGTAGTGGTAAAAAGGGTTTTTTTCTTTAATAAATCTGTATCAATAAATTCAGCACAAAATAATATGGTTCTTTCAAAACCAATCCTGAAACACTTACTTTTATGTACATATCAAAGCTGCAACCTGGAATCCCCTTAGTGCACACATATTGCTTCATTTACAGCCATTGGATTCCCCTCATCAAGACTACATGTCCAGTAATGTATAGCTCCATCGCGCATGCGTGGTGCTTAGAAACCACATTCAATAAATTATTATATGGGGGAGATTTACTCAAACTGGTCCACACAGAATCTGGGGCAGCTGCGCATAGTAGCCTAATCAGCTTCAAACTTCGGCTTGTTCAGTTAAGCTTTGGCAATAAGCCCCCAGTCACACCGGGTGCGACTTGGCATGCGGTTTGCATGCCAGGCGACTTGCAAATCGTATGCCAAGTTGCACCCTATTGTCCGCTATTAGAGCGGTCATATTAGTGCAGTTCCAACTTGGTTGGAGCCTCACTGATTTCTAAAGTAGTGCATTCACTGCTTTTGTTGCGATTTGCATAGACATCTGTGTCAGCTGTCTTGCAAATCACAATGAAATCAGCAGGTCACCCGATTTTTAAATCGTGCGACTTCACTGTAAGTCGCACAATTTCAAAATCGGCTTTGATGTAAAACCTGGAAGATAATTGGTTTCTATGCAGAGCTATACCAAGAGTCTGTACTGTAAGTTGAAAAAAACAAGTTTTGACTTTAGATGCTCTTTAAGAACAAATTTGGAATACACATAAAAGAAGTATTTAATTTAACCCAGAAAACTGAAAATTAAAGTAGAGTTCCAGTCTTTTTTTTTTTTAATCACCCCCTCCCCCCGACAGTCACAGCTTATGCCATGCAAATTGGCATAAGCTGCATATGTTATCGTTCTTTTGCATGTTTTTTTTTTATTTACTTACTACTTCCTCACAATCACATACTCATCCATCTTCACTGTAGGCAGCCCAGCCGCCCTTTCTTCTGGGATACGGTGAAACTGGTTACCCTACATGCACCTCCCGATCTCGCGCCTGCACAGTGTGAAGACAGTGCGGTTCATTTGTTGGATTGCAGTGGTAGAGGTTTCCACCCCATTGTTATGGCAACATTTCAATCATCTCGTCGAAACATCCCTGTTTCCTAATAACATTAGGTTTTGCTATTAGGCATCCCTAGGACTCCTGGGATAGATAACGCCAATATCCCCCATGGCTTTAAGTACCATCTCTATGCTGATGACACACAAATCTATCTTTCTACCCCTCAGCTCACCCCTTCAGTCTCCTCTCGCATTACTAACCTGCTAAGTGACATATTAGCATGGATGTCACTTCACTTCCTCAAATTCAATCTTTCCAAAGCTGAGCTCTTAGTATTCCCCCCAGCCCGTGCCCCCTCCCCTGACTCCTCCATCAAAATCAATAACACAATCATCAGTCCCTCCCCTCATGTCAGGGTACTAGGTGTAATCCTAGACTCCCATCTGTCCTTTCAGCCCCAAATCCAATCACTGTCCAAACCTTGTAGACTTCACCTCCGCAACATCTCCAAGATACGACTGTTCCTAACCTCGGAAACCACTAAGCAACTTATTCACTCCCTTGTTATATCTCGCCTCGACTATTGTAACTCCCTCCTCATTGCCTGACCTCATCGCAGGCTATCCCCTCTTCAGTCTATCATGAATGCTGCTGCCAGACTCATCCACCTTACTAACCGTTCTGTATCTGCCACCCCTCTCTGCCAATCCCTCCACTGGCTTCCCATTGCCCAACGGATAAAATTCAAAACATTCACAATAACGTATAAAGCCATTTATAACTCTGCCCCAAATTACATCATCGATCTTGTCTCCAAATATCACCCAAACCGTACTCTACGCTCCTCGCAAGACCTCCTACTTTCTAGCTCCCTTGTCTCCTCCTCCCATGCTCGTCTCCAGGACTTCTCCAGAGCTTCCCCCATCCTCTGGAACTCTCTACCCCAATTTATCAGATTATCGCCTACTCTGCTCACTTTTAGGCAATCTCTGAAAACCTATCTCTTCAGGGAAGCCTATCCTGCCCCCAGCTAATAATGGAATCTTCCACTCTTCCAACCAGTCCATCCCCCACAGTTACTACCTTTTGTACCACTAGCCCCTCCCTCCTAGATTGTAAGCTCCAAGGATCAGGGTCCTCCTATCCCTCTTTTATTGAACTGTATTGTTCCTGTATTGTCTCCCGTTATATTGTAAAGCGCTGAGAAAACTGTTGGCGCTATATAAATCCTGTATAATAATAATAAGCCCAGAAAACCTAGGGAATTGCCTAATGACGAAATAGCCAAGGCGGCCAAGACCGGAAGTGGAGACTGGATTGATGAAAATAAGGTATGTAGGGAAAAATATTATATATAGCCAAAACGGACTGTTCAGAGGGTGGGCACCTGTCACAACCTTCAAAACATGTAAAATACCAACTGTGATAGAGCGTGGGCACCCTGCTGTGGCATCTGCAAGTACTGTGTTTATTTTCAAAATTAATTTCTGTATGCCTGGAAGGGGGACTTAAACTCCAAACCTAGTAAACTAACCCTTGATGGTTCATAGTTCATCTTCCAGTGCTAAGCCTAAACCCCTCACCAGTTTGTGCATTGCTTTACGACATGAGGACAGACAGTACAGTTACAATACAAATCAATACAGGTGGAATCCGAAAGCCTTGCTATTTAGAGCTTACAATTTAAAAGGGAAGGTCAAGTAATATAAAAGGTAATAACTGTGGAGGATGGGCTGATGGAGAAAATAAAAGTGCAGTTATTATACAGGGACAACATTGGCTTCCCTGAAGAGAAGGATTTTCAGGAATTGTCGTACGTGGACAAATTGACAGATTGGGGTAAGGAATTCCATAGGTTGGGAGAGGCTCAGGAAAAGCCCTGGAGGTGACCATGGGATGAAATGACAATGGAACTAGAGTAGCTGGTCTAGGGAGGAACAAAGAGAATGATTTGGTTGGCATTTTGAAAGTAGGTTAGTGATGTAGCCGGGGGTCGAGTTGTGGATGGCTTTGTAAATTGTTGATAGTTTTTTTAATTGAATTCATTGCTGAGTGGAAGCCAGTGGAGGGAATGGCAGAGAGGGGTAGCAGACACTGAAAGATTGGTAAGGTGGATGAGCCTGACAGCAGCATTTTTGATGGACTGGAAAGGTAATCCAATGAGGAGGGAGTGGTAGAAGTTGAGGCAAAAGATGACCAGGGAGTGAATTAGGCGCTATGTGGTGTCATTGTTTAGGAAGGGGTGTATTCTGGAGATTGCATTTAACAGTTCGATACCATAACCTAAGTGGACAGTATGTGGGAGTTGCACTTTGGACTGTTGTTTGCCAAATGTGTTGCCTGGACCACGGAGCCAGGTTCCCCTTCAGGTACATAGATAATGACTTGTGCCTGATCATTTCCAGTGTAGCTAGTTGAATGCTGTAGGTCTAACAGGTTCACTTTTATTTGCATACTTATGTGATCACTACAACCCAACTATGATTTAATGCTGTATAGGATAAAGAGGAAAATGGCATTGCTTTTTATGTACAGTCTATGGGGTTGATTCATTTTGCAAGGGAATTTTTACTTTAGTTTAGTAAATGAGGTGAAAATTTACTTTTCCAAAGTACACCCAATCACATGCAAGAAAAATAAAAAAAAAATTGTATTTTTGCTTGAACATGATTGGATGAAGGAAGTCAGCAGAGCTTTTCCTCATTTACTAAGCTAAGGGAAAATAACTCTGGAAAGTGAACAGTCTGGCTTTAGTAAATTAACCCTTTATGTCACTCACCTATCACCTGCCTACAATACCAAGGAATGTCTCTACACTGGGAACTCAATCAGAAATGTCTCCAAGCTCATTTAAGCCTCCTCCCTTCCTTTTATATTGAATGTGCACGCTAAAAATTTAGCTTGTCAGTAAGTGTGCCTGCTGTGGAAGTTGATAGAAAACAAATATTTCAAGCAGCTATGCTATCAAAAAGAAAATACATTTTTATTACTCTTTAAGAAAGGCAGACGTGCACTTAAGGGTGTTGTACATCTGTCTTGAGTTCTTTAAAACTATTTGGGGTTTTTTGTGCATCTGTCATGCCGTACAGGTGTGCCACAATAGCATTTATACCTGAAAATTATCCAAATGTATCTATAGACATCCACAAAATTGAAATCTATTGTTCAACTGGATCTGGATGACCCAGAGATTATCTGAAATCTTATTTGTGTTGTACTGTATTTGTGCCTGCTGCAGATCATACATCTGAATTCAAGATTTTCTACAATGGATTTACTAACACATTGAAAACTACACTTTAAAACACAGAGCACCTCAGTAGTCTAAGGGCTTGCTCACTTGTGCTTTGCTTTTTGAACAGTGATCAGCATTTGGATCACGCTTCAGAGACCATTTGACAGGCAGTGAGGAGGGGATGTCGTCTCGCCGCCTGCTTTAACCCTTTGAGTCCCAAGCTAGTAGAGTTTCTAAATGTTAGTATTTAATCACCATGGTGTTTTTTATTTTTTGCACTATAAAGAAAAAAAGAGCAAAAAATTAAAAAAAAAAGTTTTTCTTTGTTTCTTTTATAAAATTTAACAAACAAGAAAATTTTCTCCTTCAGCGATGTGCGTTGATGAGGCTACACTTATAGGCAGTACTGATGGGCACTGATGAGGTGGCACTGATAGGCAGAACTGATGGGCACTTATAGGCAGAACTGATGGGCACTTATAGGCAGCACTGATGGGCACTGATAGGCAGCACTGATAGGCACTAATAGGCTGCACTGATGAGGCAGCACTGGTGGGAATTGATGAGAAGGCACTGATGATGCTGCATTGATAGGCAGCAATAATGGGCCCTGATATACGGCACTGATAGGCAGCACTGACGGGCACTGATAGGCAGCACTGACTGGTGGCACTGATGGGTGATTATCAGTGTGACACTTGCTGGTTATCAGCAGCACTTTCCTCAAGCTGTCACACTGTATTTACTTTGTGATCAGCTGTGTCATTGGACACAGCTGATCACATGGTAAAAGGCTGCTGTGATCACAGACAGAGCCTGGTGCGCCTTGCTGTGGGAGCATTCTGGGAGGACGTCATATGTTACAAGGCACTATTCTCCCCACTGGCACAAACAATGGGACACCATTCCTCCTACTGACACCAGTGATGGGGCACTATTCCTCCCACTGATACCAATCATGGGGCATGCTTATTCCCGGGGATATTCCACTCACAGTTGCCACAGTCTGGACCTCTCAAAGTCTGAAGGACAGTAAACTGGCCCTTTGTTTGGAAAGTTTGGAGACCCTTGATATATAATGTAGATTGCTAGACCTTACATTCATCTTATTCTTCCCAGCCAAGATGACCCATGAAAGGAACCTATAAGATCCAGCAGAAGATTCTAAGTATTTTTCTGCGCTTGGAGTGGCCAAGTAAACATTTGCACTACAATTACCTTGTACAATATGAACACGCTGTAGGACTTGCCTTTTTTCAAGAAGTTGTTTTGGTTATATCAGTCAATAATGTATTATGTTATACAATGTTTTCAAATGTTTTATAAAAAAAGACATTAAGTACTTTGTTTTGCTAACTTCAACTGGGTCCTTGATGTTCTTAAGCCATAACTCAATGGTGACAGATAATAATATGTGCATTTTAAAACAGTTACAGTTAGGGTCAGCTCTAGTCTTGGGTATCTCTGTAGAGTCTTAATGCTTTTATGACTCAGAAGCAAGACTTCTCTGTCAGTTAGTATCTTAAATTTTGATATAAATAAACCCCAAACCTTTCAAAATTTTAGTTCTTTATATCAGTCCTTTAAACAAGAGACCTCTAGCAAGGAGGGCACTGGGTCAACTAGTGTGAGTTGGTCCTGAATATGAAGATAATACTATGTTTGAAAAAGTTAAATGAAGCTCCTCATCATCTAAAATCAAACCATGTCATACAAATCATTTGATGTACTGTCAAAGACAGAATTAGTCAGGCAAGGGAATGATTATAGGGAACCGATTCCTGTCATCGGAGGTGGTATAGACATTGGAGCCTGCAACAGAGTATCTGCTATCTTTCTTTCCCTAATGGAATCCTTCCCTCGCTGGCCTGTAACACTACAGAATGTCACTAATGAGGGAGTAACAAGAGAGCTACATCCTGCTGGTCTGGTTAACATCTGGGGATTGTGGAAGTGATTGCTTAGGAAAAGCTAAGTGGTGTGTTAGTAATTCTTCCAGTGGCAGAATTGTTCATCTGACATGGCTCTTAATAAACATTGCCATTACCTACCTTTATATTACCCTATTGCTCTTTTATTTTCTATGACAGTACTGGTGCTCTTTAAAGCTGAACACTAGTTGTAATTTTTACTGTATAAGCATGATTATCCCCCGCCTGAGGAATTGCTGGGGAAGCTGACAACCAATGTTGTAGTCGGTGCTACTACAGTGATAGCAGTGATCGTCTGGGTCCTGTGCTATTTTTTAAATAAGGCATTCTCTGATTTGACAAGGTGAAGATGTAGGCCTATGTTCTAAATTCACACTGGAAAAATACCATTGTAGGTCCAGTTCACTTCTGCTTTGTTCAAATGGTTGCCAGTCAAGCACTGATTACGGGGAGCTTGCACCCCCAAAATGTGTGACCTCTTAGCAATGGTTTGGTGCTTCAATTTCACTTCTTGTTACATAGTTGCACAAGGCGTTCTCTGATTTGACAAGGTGAGGATGTAACAAGAAGTGAAATTGAAGCGCCACACCACTGCTAAGAGGTCCAGATACAATGTTACCAACCAGGTTTCTGCCAAACAACCTGTTGACAAGGCCTATGCTTGAAATTCACACTGGAAAAATTCCACTGTAGACCCAGCTCACTTCTGGTTTGCTCACATGGTTAACAGTCAAGCCCTGATTACAGGGAGCTTGCACCGTCAAAATGTGTTGGCTACTTTTGGGATTGTACCTCTGAATTTTAATGGAATCAAGTTGTATCTTAGAAGTGGCGTGACATGTCTCATTACATTATACTACAAGCCAAGGAGACTGTGAAGATCCTCTGGGGTGTGGAAACAGCCTGCCCAGGAACCAGATCATTCACACCAACAGAAATTCCTTAAGAATACCAGTAAATACAACCCTACGGGTCCAGTGCTATCTTTCTACTTTCCACAACTTGACAAAATGGAGAGTCAGGGCAATAATGTCATGATTTCCACCTCATCCAATCAGAGAATGTCTTGTTTCCATTGAAAAAATACGAGGCATTCTCTGACTGGTTGCGATGCCATGTGAGTGACCCCCTGTGGTTACTATGCAGAATGGAAGCACAGGACCTGGAAATGCCTGCTATCACTGTAGTGGTGCTAACTGCTACATTGGTTTGCAGCTTCAACAGCAAGATACACATACTTCCATTGTTCTAAGCAATGTAACTATGCCACAAATATCATAACTAGAGTTTAGCTTTAATCCAGTTATGTACCACCGATGCTGACCACATACAACCCCAATTCCAAAAAAACTGTCATTTCTAATTTTTAGGGACTCTAATGACTGGCATAGTACCACTGGACTGGTATAAGGCCAATGTGGTGCCAATATTTAAAAAGGGATCAAAATCTTTACCAAATTATTTTAGACCTGTTTAGAACTTCTATAGTTGGGAAGATACCGGAGAGTTTACTAAAAGACCACATGGATGAGTTGTCGCTAGAAAAAAATATTTTAAGCAACAGACAGCATGGATTTATGAAAGACAGAAGTTGTTAAAAAAATCTGATTTCTTTTTATGAGGAGGTGAGCAAAACCTTGGACAGAGGGGTGGTGGTGGACGTGGTATCCTTGGACAGAGGGGTAGCGGTGGACGTGGTATACTTGGACAGAGGGGTGGGTGTGGACGTGGTATACTTGGACAGAGGAGTGGTGGTGGACGTGGTATACTTGGATAGAGGGGTGGCGGTGGACGTGGTATACTTGGACAGAGGGGTGGGGGTGGTATACTTGGACAGAGGGGTGGCGGTGGACGTGGTATACTTGGACAGAGGGGTGGGTGTGGACGTGGTATACTTGGACAGAGGGGTGGCGGTGGACGTGGTATACTTGGACAGAGGGGTGGCGGTGGACGTGGTATACTTGGACAGAGGGGTGGCGGTGGACGTGGTATACTTGGACAGAGGGGTGGGGGTGGACGTGGTATACTTGGATTTTGCAAAAGTGTTTGACACGGTTCCCCACACACAGCTAATGTGTAAGGTAAAGTCTACAGGCTTGGAAACATCCGTATGTAAATGGTTAGAAAACTGGCTGAAAGATCGTATTCAGAGAGTAGTGGTTAATGATTCATACTCTGAATGGTCCAGGGCTGCCAGTGGTGTACCCCAAGGTTCAGTGTTGGGACCCTTACTTTTTATTATATTAATAAACTATATAGGGTCTCGGATTAATAATCCCATTTCAGTCTTTGCAGATGACACCGAGCTGTGCAGTGGAATAACGTCCTTCCAGGATGTCTTCAACTTACAAGCCGATCTTAATGCACTGTTTAATTGGGCAACTATGTGGCAAATGAGGTTTAACCACTTGCCCTCCAGAGGATTTACTCCCATTCATGAGCAGGCCTTTTTTTTGTGATACGACGATGGATTACTTTAACTGGCAAATTGCACAATCATGCAACACTGCACCCAAATTAAATTTATGTCCTTTTTTCCCACAAATGGATCTTTTTTTTCGGTGGTATTTTATTGCCTGTGCGTTTTTTATTTTTTTGTGCTTTAAACAAAAAAAAGACCAACAATTTTGAGAAAAAAACTATATTTTTTACTTTTTGCTATTAAACATGTCCAGTAAAAAAAAAATAAAAAAAATGTTCTGCTGAGCAATCGGATCGCAGCCAGAGTCCACCTCGTGTGAAAGGAGCCTTAGGCCTGCCATACATGGGTTGATTTTTGAACGCTTTTCATTCGAAAATCAGACATAAGAATAATCGGCCGCTTTTCACTCTGTCAGTGGGGCAATGGCACGGGTGGTTCCTCCCCATTTCTTTTGTCGGGCATGCTGGAAAATTGTGAAAAACAACCGATTTTTTAAATCAATGGTGGCACCATCGGATTACAGAACAAACTATGTTTTCGATTTTCGATTGAAAAATCATTCGGAATTCAAACCATGTATGGCCTGCTCTAGATGCTCTTTTAACCATTTGCCGCCCGCCCTATGGCCGAATGGCGGTCGGCAAATGTCATCAGCGTCCCGGGTGGACGCTATATGGCGTCCTCCCGCACATGCGCACTTTTCGCGCTTGTAGAGCCACGCAGCGGCGCGATGTTACCGGCCGTGTACCTCGGACATGGCCGATGACAGATCTGAGTATCGGCCCTGTTGCCGGTACCATGTGACCTGCTGTGACCAATCACAGCAGGTCACATGACAGTTGTATACAATGGATGGCTTCATTCATGTCATCCATTGTATACTAGTGTCTAGCTGTGAATGGTCACAGCAGGTCACATGCACATGTCATGTGATTAGCTGTGGCCAAATCACAGCTAAGCACAAAAAAACAAAACAAAACAAAAAAAACCTGAATGAATCGATGTCATTCAGGTAAATGCTTTCTTATAGCAAAGTAATTCTTTGCTATAAGCAAATTGTGTAAAAAAAAAAAAATATTGATCACTTCCCCAAAGTAGTACAATGTTACTATGATAACATTGTACTACTTTGGACATAGTGAAATATGAAATAAATCTTAAAAAAAAGAAAATTTTTTTTATTAAAAATTAAAAATATAAAAAAATAAAAAATATTTTTTTTTTCTTCATACTGTCACCAGTCAGTGTCCCTGATCACCACCATGCCAGTTATATGATGACGCTGTACTGCACTGGTGACAGTATGTAAAAAAAAATAGTGAAAATAATTTTTTGCATATTTTCATTTTCCGAAAAATGACAAAAAAAATACAACTTCAAAAAACTCACCACGCCTTTTATGAAGTACGTCGGACTTTCTACTCTGCAAAAAGAGGTCATTTGGGGATATCTGTACTGTTCTGACATTCTTGGACCTCAAGAAATTAGATTGGCTGTCAGTACTTCAGGACTGATCAATATTCAGATCTATACCATAGTTTGTGAACTCTATAACTTTCCTACAAACTAAAAAATACATCCTAATTTGGGTTATTTTCACCAAAGACATGTAGCAGAATACATCTCGGCCTAAATTTATGAAGAACAATTATTTATTTGCAAACTTTTATAATAGAAACAAAGAAAAACGTGTGTTTTTTTTCAAATTTTTTGGTATTTTTTTGTTAATTTAGCAAAAAATAAAAACCCCAGTGGTGATTAAATACCACCAAAAGAAAGCTCTAGTTGTGTGAAGAAAATGATAACATTTTAGTTTGGGTACAATGTTGTATGACCGCGCAATTGTCATTCCAAGTGTGAGAGCGCTGAAACCTGAAAAATGGCCTGGGCAGGAAGGTGTAAAATTGCCCGGTATTGAATTGGTTAAAACCCAATCATGTTACTGACCTGTTGTCAATTGACCTAATTAGCTGCTGAAAAATGTTCTTCCAGCTTTTTCTTGTTAGTACCACTTACTTACAGCCCCAACTTTCTAGAGACATGTTGCTGCCATCAATTTTAACATGACCTTATTTTTTTCTTGAAATTGTACATTCTCACAGTTCATACATTTGATTTGTTTTCTATTTTCTATTGAGAAAAAAAAGATGAGTTTATGAAATTTGCATATCATTGCATTCTGTTTTATGTAAATTTTACACAGCATCTGAACATTTTTGGAATTGGGGGTTGTACATAGCAATGTATGAGCAATTTCAGTCCCTTTCAAAAGTCTTTTGATTGCATAAACAGCCAGAGAGATGAAAGCAACTGATTCCATTTAAATTATGAAATGATGTTAAGTGTTGGAGGTAGGTTGCCCTTGATCCGTTTGCATGTTTTACAATTGAAAGCAGATTGAAAGAATTGATGTTGCTTTTGAAATGGCTGTAAACATGCATGTAATTGTCAAATCGTTCACAAAATTCAGCTATACAGCTACATTGTGTACACTGTCTGGGAAACTCTTCTGCCAGAAAAGTTAAACAAATTTGTAAGTTAGTAGACTAACTTGACACTTTACATACCAAGTTTAAGTAGACTATAGAAGAGACTGACAATGTAAAGATTCTGTTTTTTGGGAATTCAGAAAAATCAAACACAAAAGATGACAATAAACTGTGCCTCAAGAGCAATTGACTGATGTTAATACCCAATATAAAAACATTTAGATCCACAGATTCTAATTCATGTCATTTGTTCCAGCATATTGTTCTATCACAAATCCAATCAGATCACATTGTTTTCACTTATTTCATCAGCCTTTGTGAATTGTTGCGTGTCTGTATAATTTGTAAATAAATTACAAAGCAAACATCAAAGATAATTGCACTAATTTCTTTCCCTGGAGTGCACATTTCCATTTTTCTGAATGATTGAATGAAGTTTTGTTGATCAAAGGTAGGGGAAAAAATTCCAAAAAAAAAGAAAAAACATATACAGTATGTGACTTGCATCATCCATTTTCAAGTAAACCTCAAAATTGTGTGAACTATAAGTGTGGGATATCTTTACTTTTCCTAGTTCCTAGGATCCATTTATTAAGGTCACAAAACATTTCATTTTGGGGTCCCTGTGTGGCCATTGGTCTATGCTTCTGCAAATTAAGGCTTTTTTTTTTTTTTAACTGCGAGTAACCAGTGAGCTGGCTTTCCTTCTGTTTTCCATGTGGAATGGGTTTTGCTTAACTGTAAACTTTAAAAGACTAATGCCATCATCATTGGCCATCAAGCCCAACTCCTACCAAAACTTTTTTTTATTCTATTTAGTATAAAGTGGGGAAAGCGTAGCATCTTCTTGCTTTTATTGATGTCTGTGTCCCTGTTGAACAGATTTCCTTTGATGTACTGGTTTGGTGATAACCCTGTTATACTCTAATGCACAAGCTTGAAGGTGAGACCCTCTGGCCATTTTTTTAAACTAAAAAGACAGTTTTCAATGGAGTTTAGCTATTTGAACACCACATCATATCGAATATGGCAGCTCAGAGATCTTTTACCATAGATCCTGTCTTTGTAACTTGGTTTGGACTTTAATAGAACTGGCAACTAAATTGACCAATGTGACCAAATTTATAATTTTAAAGTTGTTTTGATCTTTTTAGGCAGATTACTGTAGACATTTAAATATACAATTTACATTTAAGAATCTGATGCGCTCATTATCACATCCAATTTTGTTTGACAAACCAATAGCTTAGACTCAATACAAATTTACAAGGGCACATCTACATCTCAAGAAATGGGATAAATATTTGCCTTACAGGATCCACATGGTATACAAGAGAAAAATGTAACTTTGAAGTGTTACTGCCTTTGAAACCAACCATTTTATAGCTGATAATTAAATGAGACCATGTGGTTCCTCACAAAAAGCTAGGGTGTGTTATTGTGATTATTTAAGTATGTCTCTCAATTAGTTAAACAATATATGCTGAAAGGACAGAGTAGGCAGGTAGATGTAGTTCTGATAACAAAGGCTTTTAGCAGCTGTAAAGGCAAAATCTAGACTTGTGGGCCTGCATTTTCTTTGTATGTATGTTAACATGGTAGTTTTAGAAGGTTAAGATGATGGAGTGACAGACAAAAGAGAAATTTTAGGAAAGACCTAACTACAAATACAAGATTATCGCATTAGCTTTGGATAGCATCATCTAGTAGAACACTTTTGAATGGGACATCTAGATTTTTCCAAAACCTAACTCACAAGTGCTTTAGTAATAACATATACAAAGAGGATACGCTGACGACCATAGTAGTTGGGTTTAGTAATCCCCATCAAAAGTGCAATAAACTGAACTCTGCATCAATCTTATAATCAACCCACTTCTGTTGTGTTATATGGTTGGTATATTTTTAAAACCAACAATCTTGACCCACCTGTTGACCAGCTCTGTGGACTACTCTAGGGACATGGACAAAAATAAATCTGACCTGTTTCAAACCTTCCCTTATCCAAAACTAAAAAGTTTGAGTTTTTGATATATTTATTAACTAATCTGTGACACCACTTCATCATTCATCTGTGGGTACCAGGCAAATTCTGTTTTGCTTGGAGATGGGCTGGATAAGAGTCTAGGACTCTACAATCAAGTCTAGAACTCTATGATCATGCACCAGCAGGAAACAAAAGATGTTAGACTAGTAATTGTACAAAAAAATGTTAGACTTTATTGAGTCAAGTGATGAAGACATCTCATCACCTGCTTACTTCTTCTGAGTTGTATAAAACACATAAATTTGTTATAACGAAACTTAAAGTGGTATTAACCCCCTCACCCCCCAAAAAAAATGTATTACATTGCAGCTTACCAATTCTTAGATTAGTTTTCTATTTTAAGGCGTGATTTCCTTTATTTTCACTTGGTGATCTAGCCAGTATGCCTGTTATGTTTACAACTTCATTTACCAAACCAAAAAAAAATACTTGATTCCCCCATCAGCCCAGTCAGTGTTGATGGCGGAATCCCTCCCACTGAGCCATTTTGTTTTCCTGGGGCAGGGGTAACACGGAGAGAACACAGGGAGAACATAGCATAGTATAAAAGCCACTACCAATAATCACATGTAAAATCTGAATGGCTGGTTGTACCCAAGTTGATTGCTCGATCAACTAGGATACATTCAGCCTGCCCGTACATGGTTCGAATCTTGGCTGGCCCTTGTTGAACTGGACAAGATTTAAACTGTCTATGGCTGGCCTTATACATAGCTAGGGAAATGCCTCTATATACATAGATGAGAGGGGGCATGTGAAGTGTGGTGTCAACAGTGCAGAGATTCTATAAGCCCACAAATCATTGCCACCACAAATCAGGAATTATAGGTGACTGACATATTGCTCAAGTAATTTGTTAATAAATAAAAATTTTATATTTAAACAAAGGGCACAGAAACAGTATAGTAATCAATAGGAAGGCATTCCTTTTTTATGACACTTTAAGACAAGAAGTGTGTTACTGACCTGATTAACAGGTAAAAATATTGGAAAAAAGCCTAAAAATTAAAACTAATGCAGCTCCCACATTCAAAGCAGAAGTTCACCCCAAAAGGGGAGTTTGGCTTTAACCCTTCCTTCCCTCCCTCTTCTCCCACTTTTGGAGGTTTGTTTTCTTTTTAAGGAGTGGGTACCTATTTTCAGCAGGTATCCACTCCCCCTTCCATTCTGACTTCCAGGAGATCAAAGCAGAAGTTCTTCCACCATCCCTGCCTGCAACCTTCTGGGGCACGTCATTGGTCCCAGGAAGCTGTAAAACAATTCATACAGTGCAGTGCGGCTTGCACATGCATGGTGGGAAGCCAGCTGTGAAGCCGCAAGGAGTCACAGCCGGCTTTCTTTCATAAACGTGCTGGTGCCTGGGACCCTGAAAACCCTGGGTGAGGATAAGGCTGGATTCCTGGACAGGTAAGTGTCCTTTTTTAAAAGTCAGCAGCTACAGTATTTGTAGCTGCTGACTTTTAAAGTGATACTAAAGTTTTTTTTTACATAACAAACATGTTATACTTACCTGCTCTGAGTAATACTTTTGCACAGAGCAGCCCTGATCCTACTCTTCTCGGGTACCCTGCCGGCGCTATGGGCCCCCCCCCCCCTGGCGAGTTCCCTTAGCAAGCTTCATGCTCGCTCCCAAGCCTGCCCTTCTCCGTGTGTCCATAAGACACACAGAACGGGGATCAGTCATCCCTCCTCGGTGTATGTGATGTACAGCAATGTGAGCCAATGGCTCCAACGTGAGCCAATGAGGAGGCAGAGCACTGGGAAAACAGTCACTCTCGTGCACATTGCTGGCACAGGATTGGGCTCAGGTAAGTTAGGTAAATTAGGCGGGCTGCAGGGGAAGCTGCATACTGAAGTTTTTTTTCTCTTCATGCATGGAATACATGACAAACTTTCAGACTTTACAACCATTTTAGTTTTTTCCTAAATTTTCTTTCTATAAGGACTGGTAAGCTGCAATATATAACTTTTTTTCGAGCTGAATACCACTTTTTAAGCCAGAAATATATGTCTGTCTTTGTCATATCAAAGAGATTGATTCATAGTGTACAGCATAGGAATAGAATAAAATTTGAATGTACATACCACACATTTCAGGTACTTCGTCTGAATTATCCCCACAATCATCTTCACCGTCACAAAGCCACAGATGAAGCTTGCAAAGAGTATTATTACACAGAAATTCATCTGCTCTGCATATATTCTCCCCTTCAATAAAGAGAAACAATAGCATGGATTATCATTTCCTGTGGCGGCAGAAAACAATGAGACATGGCTGCAAACTACGAGCGCAATTCACACAGAATAATTGAGCTGGCATACTGTAAATGATGAATGTAAAGTGTAATTGGAAAACAGCTATAATACATCGATAAAATCAGATGTTCTATAAAAAGACCAAATATCATTTGCGCATGATTTGTGATGAATAAAAATCCTTACTTGCTTTGTCTTCATGATAGTCCAGCGTTATACAAATGCAAGAACGGTATAATTATAAATAAATGCTACCACTCTGATGTCAATATAGTGATGTCATCAGGCTTATTTACGAGGCACAGCAAAAACCAATAGCTATGTGAAAAATACAGCACTCCGTATTAACCAAAACAGATTTTATATAGTTTTCTTGACTGGATTAAGGTGAAATTTTACTGATTGCTCTAAACTGCTGACATTGTACACAGTCTTAGGATATTACTCTGGCATACAAAACAACACTTTTGTTCACAAGTCTGCAAAGTTGGAGTTGTGAGGAAAAATGAAGGTATCTAGGTAGGTCCCCTCAATAGCCTCCACACCTCCAACACTATGATTCGATGGCACAATATTTCAACAGCGGCCCATTTCCAAGGGCAGTCTGAGTAGTAAAGGTGCAATAAAAAGGCATATCCTCTTGTTCCCTTGAGAATCTCATGTATGATTCCAACCCAATCCCCTCAATGCCTTAGAGGAGTCCAGGCGGTTGGATCCGTCATATATACTATATATGGTGGGATTGCCCAAAAGTGTGAAGATTATGGACTAGAGTTACTAACTGCTTTACATAGTTACAGATAAATCATTTTGGAAGGGCCCTTATGCTCTGACAACCTGAAGAATGCACCAATATCCAATTCAGGTTTGTTATTCACATTCTCAGCAAAGAGGGTAACAGCAAGAGCCTTGAAAACCACAACTTTTCCATTGGCTGAAGTCAAGCACCGAGTCCCCCAGGTAATGATCTTTGAAAAATTACCACCCACCACAATGATAAGATGGATACGTGTTGGAAAAAATGGGAACCATGGATTGAGTCCTACATATCACACTATTCCAATCCAAAGTCACTGCTTTTCTAAGAGGGTGGAAGCAAGAGGCTTCTGCATATTTAGAACTATTGTACTCCTCCTCCCCCTTTCCCTCTTACTTCTCCTTTACCCCCTTTTTTTCCCCCCTATCAACCCTTGCTGAGAGTAAGGGGGTCTCGTACTGGACTGGAAGTCTTCTGAGCCTTTGTCCTCCTGTCTTAGGTTGCATTATATATCCGTTCCTTCACCTCCTAGATTTTATTCAATTTATGTTATTCCTGTCTGTACATCACGGACCACTTTCATTTTGATTGCAAAATGCTTTGTTAAGCCACTTACAGGAGCATATTAATACTTTCTGTTCTGTACTGTTATGCTTGTTAAATCAAATTCTGAAAATGTAATAAAAACGTACTAAATGAAAAAAAAGCCTTATCCACTGAATATCTAATTATGCAGGCAAAACACATAATGTACAAGAACATGAAAAAGATATGTATAGTAAAATATGTGCTATTATGGCACCGGAGGATTTGAGTAGTACAATTTGGGTAGTCTTACAGGGGTGTAGAAAATGCTGATTTTTAGGGAGGATGAGTGACTTTTTATTCCAATCAACAGGCTGAACATGAGAGGCTACACTGAAGAGGATGCAAGCTGAGAACGCAAGACACAGACCAGTAAATTATTTCTCAATGTAAATTTATCCCTTTGGCTGGAGGTTTAGCATTAAAAAAGAGAAAAGTAGGCAATGGTTTAAAAAATTGTTCTTGAAATGTAAAACTTTATTGAAGCCAGAAAATATCGCTTTCACTATGCTTCTGTTGTTTCAACAGGAAATTTGTTGTTCTCCTACATACAAGCCGCCCTGTTGTTCCCCACCTAATCTCCTCTTGTCCAATCACAAAACACTTTGAGGAGATTTACTAAAACTGGAGCACTCAGAATCTGGTGCAGCTGTGCATGGCAGCCAATCAGCTTCTAATTTATTTAATTAAGCTTTGACAATAAAACTTGGAAGCTGATTGGTTTCTTTGCAGAGCTACATCAGATATTGCATTCTACAGTTTTAGTAAATCTCTCTCTCTGTATTCTGTGAACCCATTCAAGGGGCATATGATTTTACATAGAATCTTGCTGGCAGTAACATTGTACACATGTATTGTTTGTACTAACATTTATGTATATGTGTGCAGTGTATAGCGCAGATGTACCCTAATGGCCCTATTGGTTACTAGGATGCAATTGTCTCCTGTCAAATAGCACACCTAGTTGCTAGGTTGCAGGCAGCTTGTGCATGCTAGCTCCTTGGTTGTTAGGACACAGATGGCTCCTGCCGTCTAGTATCCTTGGTGTGTTAGGAAGCAGGCAGCGCCTGCCTGCTTTATGTTGTGGACCAATATACAGACCAGTGTGCATAGCCCCACATAATGCAATAATGCTCCATTTGGATCTACAAAAATTATAGATCGGAATGCAAATTCTTGTATGCCTGTGTGCACATGCTCCTAAAGAGAACACAAACTCTGGAAACTCCAGAAAAAAAGAAGCAGAGAGCAAATGACTTCTCACCAGTATTACCTGTGGTTTCCCTGCAGTTGATCTTTTCCCCATTTCTGACTGACCATGCCTAGCATCAAGGTGAGCATCTTGGTAGAGGAATAAGGCTTGTTTTCTAATGTTAGAGATTCCCTTAACTATCAATCTGATGACTGGCGGGGTAAAAGTTCAAGAAACAGCAGGAGAGGTGATCAAGCAGGGAGTTACTTGCAGTACAGATTCCTCTCCAGCAAGCAGCTCAGTTGTGACATTATCAAACCTCATTCCAAATCTACTACGACTAGCAGCCATGGGCAGCAGTACCGCTCACACTGCAAATTAACAGCTATGAGGCTGCAGGTACAAGAGTGCCTAAACATACCCACATACCAGGAGCTGCAGGAATGCAATAGAAAAATTCAAACTTTCAGGATACGGCTTTTAAATCCAAAATAAAAAAATGTAATATATTCCAGTTACTAGTCCTTGGTATGGTGGCTATATTCGTTTTTCTTTTTTAAAGCTTCCTTTGCTTTATTTTCACCTGGTAATCCTGTGAATATTACACCTGCTCTACAAATATGGAATACAAACATGTCCTGTGAATGCAATGAATGTTGCGGCTGTGTGGAGCCCCACACAGCCATGCTGTTTTTAGGAAGTGACAGCAGGTGTGGGAAGAAAAACCCTTGCCTGCTGTCACAAAGGGGGGGGGGGGGCAGAAGCTGGAACATATTAAAGGATCAGTTCACCTTTGGAGCATGTTACATGTTTCACTCGTATTTAGGGTTGAGCATGTCATAATTGCACAGTTAAAGAGATTGTAAATCTAAGATATGAAATATGAACAAAGCATATCCCTCTATAGTTTGTACTAGTTTGTCTACGTTTTTTCCCTAACCCAAAGTGAGCATCCACTTTCTGCACTAACCATAAGTGAAGCTTTTTACCTCCACTTAACCTTAGTGAGCTCTGCACTTCTTTTTATTTATCCTTATTGAGCCCCCTGCTCTTCTCCATTTATCAATAGTGAGCCCCATCCTCTGCATTTACCTTACACAATCCCAATCCATACACTTACCATTAAAGTGGTTGTAAACCTCAGATATGAAATATGATCAAAGCATATCCTTCTACAGTGTGTACGTATCTCAATTCAGAGCACTAATTGTCATTTCTGTCTGCTGCCTCATCCCTCTGCTATCACCATGAATCCCTTCTGACAAGTTTTCCTGACACCAAGAGAAAAATGGAGACAGGCAAGGGACCTCCAGCAGATTGACAACCTCCGCTCTGTTCCTATGTGCTATGTGAAGGGGGGGGGGGTGTCCCTTCCCTCTAATCAGCTCTTAGAGTTCTCCTCACTGAGCTCTGCAGTGTGTAATTTCATTTCTCCACCTCTTTTTTTCTGAACTCTTGAACGGATGTAGCGAAGAGGAGACTGCAGGTACAACTTAAATAGGAGGACTTGTTTCATCTCTGTGTATCACCTGAGGCCAGTCATTTTACTGGGTATATGTAAGGGTTTACAACCACTTCAAAGTGGTTGTAAAAAGCTCAAGGTTTTTTACCTTCATGCATTCTATGCATAAAGGTTAAAACCCTTCTGTGTGCAGCAGCTCCCCTCTAAAACTTACATGGGCCCCTTTGTGATCCAGCAATGTGAACAAACGCCTCGGTTCTCCAGGGACTCTCCCTCCTCTTTGACTGAGACAATAACAGGTGTAATTGGCTCCCACTGATGTCAATCACAGTCAGTGAGCCAATGGACACACAGAGCGGTGGCACGGGGCAAGCCTGCTTGGGTGCCGCCATAGCAATCTATTCATCAGGAGGGAAGGTCCAGTAGCGCCAGCAGGGGACCCAAGAAGAGGAGGATAGGGGTGAGTCTGTGCAAAACCATTACACAGAGCAGGTAAGTATAACATGTTTGTGGTTTTTTTTTTAATTGCTTTTAATATCACTTTAAGGTTGCAAGTTGTTACAGCAAATCCTGATTTATTGAATTCTGGACCATTTTAAAAGGACAGTAAGAATAGTGCCTTACATTCACTTAGTCTTAAACTGACAATTTCATAATTATATGCATCAATGGCAATCTGTTTAAAGGTAAAAAGACAAAAGAAGTATCAAAAACCTGTATAGGATTCCTGTGCACATGCCACATCTGGTGCTTGACATTATTTGGACTGCAACTTGAATGAAATAGGGAAATGGGAAAGCTGACACTTATAAGGTACATTTGACAACCCCAAAGCCAATTCCAAAAATGATTCTATCTGACTGATCTGATTCCAATAATATTTTGATGGAAATACTTTTCTTTTTATCTAATCTCTTAGCTCTCTTTCAAGCTTGGCAATCATGCACCAAGTTAACTGCTACCCACGGTGGCACAAAGTCACTCAATTTCTAGCAACAACCATGTCCGAGAATAAGAACCATCATTGCCACTAAAGCAGCTATATTTTAGATGAAAACCTCAGACTATTAAATGTCAAGGCCAGCTTACTTTTTCAAATGCGCACTGCAATTCACACAGAGGCCCCAAAGGCAATATTCATGCCAAATGGCAGTTGTGTCATTCCTCATAATGAATAACAATTTATAGAGAATGGATTCCGACATATTACTTATTCAACACTTCCAATGTGTTTTTTTTGTTGTTTGTTTATTGAGGTTAAACCTCTTGAGCTTAGTTTATTTATTTATTTTCCTATTGTTGTTGGGTTGGTTTTTTCTTTAACTTTTTTTTAACTCTTGGCTTTTAATGTTAGATCAAGGCTTCTTTCTTTGTTTTGGTAAACTACGGGCCACGGCACAGAAAGTCTTAAGTTATTCTTCCACAAGGATTTAATAGCTATTGAGTAGATTTTCCACTCTGTCAAAAGCAGTCAACAAGACTAATTTATCGTGAATGGCAAAGACGCACAAAGGTGAAATTTTTCTTCCTCTGTCTTATGTATAATATTTTGTTTTGCTTCTTTTGTTAAGGCATTTGGATTGTAGATTGGGAACCTTTGTGCTTTTCTACGTGCTGCATTGTGTGCAACAATTTTACAAAAATATAAACTGCAAGAAACAATTATACTGTAAATGCTTTTAGTTAGAATAAGACTGAGTAATATAAACACACGTCTTTGGATTGATATGTTAATTTTTAAACTATTATTCCTATGTATGGGAAAATATTTGAAAAAAATTAAAGGAACACTTTTTAAACAGAGTATAGCATCAAGTCAATTAAACTCCTGGGATATTGATCTGGTCAGTTAAGTAGCAGAGGGGGTTGTTAATCAGTTTCTGCTGCTTTGGTGTTAATGGAATTAACAACAGGTGCACTAGATGGGCAACAATGAGACAACCCTTAAAACAGGAATGGTTTTACAGGTGTAGGCCACTGACATTTTGATCCCTACTCATTTTTTCTAATTGTTTTTCACTAGTTTTGTATTTGGCTAGGGTCAGTGTCACTACTGGTAGTATGAGGCGATACCTGGACCCTACTGAGGTTGAACAGGCAGTCCAACCCCTCCAGGATGGCACATCAATACGTGCCATTGCCAGAAAGTTTGCTGTGTCTCCCAGCACAGTCTTGAGCATGGAGGAGATTTCAGGATACAGCCAGGTACTCTAGGAGAGCTGGATAGGGCCGTAGAAGGTCCTTAACCCATCAGCAGGATTGTTATCTGCTCCTTTGTGCAAGGAGGAAAAGGATGAGCTCTGCCAGAGCCCTACAAAATTACCTCCCAGCAGGCCACTAGTGTGAATGTCTCTGACCAAACAATCAGAAAGAGACTTCATGAGGCTGGCCTGAGGGCCCAACATCCTCTAGTGGGCCCTGTGTTCACTGCCCGGCACCTTAGAGCTTGGTTGGCATTTGCCATTGAACACCAGAATTCACAGGTCTGCCACTGGTGCCATGTGCTTTTCACAGATGAGAGCAGGTTCACCCTGGACACATGTGGCAGTCGTCAAGGGGTCTGGAGAAGCCATGGAGAATGTTATGCTTCCTGTAACATCGTTCAGCATGACCATTTTGGTGATGGGTCATTGATGGTCTGGGGAGGCATATCAATGGAGGGACACACAGACCTCTAAAGGCTAGACAATGGCATCCTGACTGCCATTAGATATCAGGATGAAATCCTTGGACCTAATGTCAGAACCTACACTGGTGCAATGGGTCCTAGGTTCCTCCTGGTGCACAACAATGCCTCATGTGGTGCGAGTATGCAGGCAGTTCCTGGAGGATGAAGGAATTGATACCTTTGAATGGTCCCCACGCTCACCTGACCTGAATCCAATAGAACACCTCTGGGATATCATGTTTTGGGACATCTGACACTGCCAGGTTGCACCTCAGACTGTCCAGGTGCTCAGTGATGCCCTGGTCCAGATCTGGAAGGAAATACCCCAGGACACCATCCGTAATCTTATTAGAAGCATACCCCGATGTTGTCAGGCATGCATACAAGCATGTGGGGGCCATACAAACTACTGAGTACCATTTTAAGTTGCTGCAATGAAATTTCAGCAAAATGGACAAGCCTGCTGCATCATGTTTTCACTTTGATTTTCAGGGTGTCTTTAAATTCAGTCCTCTGTAGGTTGATCATTTTCATTTCCATAAAACAATGGAGCATCCTTACATTCCTAACACATTATCCAATCCACATCAGTATAGATATCCAGCATGATATTTTTTCCCCATTGAGATCTGATGTGTTTTCAAATTGTTCCTTTAATTTTTTTGAGCAGTGTAGATCATTCTACTATTTGTTCATGAGGATTATACAGTATGCTCTCCGGCCACTTTATCAGGTACACCGGTTCAATTGCTTTGTAACACAAATTGCTAATCAGTTAATCACATGGCAGCAACTCAATGCATTTAGGCATCTATATGGGCTACAGAAACAGAAGACCACACTGGGTGCCACTCCTGTCAGCTAAGAACAGGAAACAGAGGCAACGATTCACACAGGCTCACCAAAATTGGACAATACAAGATTGGAAAAACATTGCCTATTCTGATGAGTCTTGATTTCAGCTGCGACATTCAGATGGTAGGGTCAGACGTTTGCTTAAGCAAAATGAAAACATGGGTCCATCCTGCATTGTATCAACAGTTCAGGCTGGTGGTGGTGTAATGGTGTGTGGAATATTTTCTTGCCACACTTTGGGCCCCTTAGTACCAACTGAGGATTGTTTAAATGCCACAGTGTACCTGAGTATTGTTGCTGACCATGTCCATCCTTTTATGACCACAGTGTACCCATCTTCTGATGGCTACTTCCAGCAGGATAATGCACCATGTCACAAATCATCTCAAACTGGTTTCTTGAACATGACTATGAGCTCACTGTACTCCAATGGCCTCCATAGTCACCAGATCTCAATCCAATACAGCACCTTTGGGATGTGGTGGAAACGGAGATTCGCATCATGGATGTGCAGCCAACAAACCTGCAGCAATTGCATGATGCTTTCATGTCAATATGGACCAAAATCTCTGAGGAATGTTTAAAACACCTTGTTGAATCTATACCACCAAAGAATTATGGCAGTTCTAAAGGCAAAAGGGGGCCAACTCCGGTACTAGCAAGGAGTACCTAATAAAGTGGTATCGTTTCCTGTCTGGTTCAAACACCCATCGCCACAATTTAGATGGGGCAACCTCCTGTTCATTACACATGGTGGGTGCTATTTATAAAAATTAGATATCTTGAAGCCTGGCTCACATATTAAGGGACACCACCACTTATATCTGGCCATCAGTGTTGGGTAGAATTTGCATGAGCTTACCAGCAGACATCACACAAGATAAAGTTAACCAATCATCTACAAATTGTACTTAGGGCAGCAATTTTTCATTTCACAGGTGCCAGACTTGATACACAAACTACTACCTCCCTGCAGAAATATACAAGCTGTGTTCAAGTCAAACCAGGACTTTTAATTTTACAGGTATACAAAGGGATGATAGTGTGGCGGTACTACATACAGTAGTAAGTGGCAAGTGTATCCTATTACTGATAGGCAGCACACATGTTGCAGGCCAGTCCAGAGACCATTAATCAAGATAGCAGACAACAGCATTAGTGCATACATGGAAAAGCATGTAGTAATGAAGTTTCTTGTGAACAAATGCATAGACTTCAAGCACAGTACTGTGATGTGAAGATCAGCTGTAGTAAGACATTTGAATTGTGTAAATGTTTCAAAGATGGCCGTACATCCATCAGTTATGATCCCAGCCATGGTGGTTCTTGGCCCACAGCAGGCATTCCTGTGAACATTCAGTGCGTAGAATGCCTGATCCTGGAAATTCTATGCATAACTTGTAATGAAATTGTGCAAGAGACAAATGTTTCTGGGGGAATGGTAAACACAATGATGACTAAGTGAAGCAGGCTATCCTAGAATGGTTCGGGAGTACTGACAAATCAAAGCTTTCTAGGCGTTAGTTAAGTGTATAAATGTTAAGTGTATAAATGCAGTGGAGTATGTAAAAAAATAAATGCAGTTTCCACACCTTGCAATTTGTTCTTTTTTATATAAACTCACAAGTCCCATTTTGATATGAACCCCCTTGTACAAACCAATGTCCAGGTCACATAACGCTGCATTCTTTAGTTTTAATCTCAACATTTATTTAAAGTTCATAATGGCTCCTCTTACATTGTCACTCCTGATGGACATGATGGGTTTACTCCTCAGCCAGGGCTTAATCACCCTATGATTAAGAACTAACAGAGAGTGACATGCATCAATGAGGAGTCATGTCTGGCAGAAGTTACAATGTAAGAAGAGCCATGTAAGCATATTGAATAAAGCTTGTTGAGACTGAGAAGAAGAAGAAGAAGAAAAAAAAAAGCGGTGTTCAACCTGGACATATGTCCATCTATAAGAGAAGCCAACGTATTTCGGTTTGTAAGCAATCACACCAAATTAAAACATGCATTTTGGACATATTTGTCCTTCAAATAAAAAAAAGTTGATGCTACAACAATTCTTTTCTATGAAACTTCTTTTGTGATAATAAAAAGCTATGGATTGGCTGCAAAGGCAAACTGTGTTGTGTGTCATCTTTTGACACAGATGAAGACTAGTTGTGACTGTCTCCTCCACACTCCCTGAGCATTCAGTTAATCAGATTTACAGGGCATGATGGTGCTACTGGTTTATCAGAGCATACAGAGCAAATGAGATACATGAGAAGCAGATCATTTAGGAGAGTTTAATAGACTTCCTAACCTCTCTCACAATTATCTTCATCACTCCCATCCACGCAGTCATGGACTCCATCACACAGCCACCTGATTGGGATACAGTACGCTCTGTTCCTGCAGCGGAACTGGTTCTCTTTACATTCCATTACACAGTCCAGCTGTATTAAAGGAAAAAAAACACTCATTAATCATCTTGATATGTGAAACAATCTAAACAAGATAGAATCACAAAGGTGTTGTTTTTACCTTGGTAACATTTTTCATATACAGCTGGACATCAAGCAAAAGCTAAATACACAAATTAAATACATATTTTGAAGCTATTTTAGTTTCTAAAGGATATGTCATTTTGTCTGGCCATTCATGATATTCTCAACTTTCCAGGCAGCGCAAGCAGGTGACCTGGCTCTTTTCTATGGCAGTTAAGTACTACAGATTGGCCATTTCTCTTTCCCTGTGAGTGGACAGTAAAGGATGGACAACCAGCAGGGGGATGACTGCACACCATTGTTGCTAAAATCCACAAGTTTATTGAAAAAATCTTTAAAAACTCCAAATAGCATGACACACAGCAAGAGCGACTGTTTATGTGTTTCAGGCCAATGGGTGCTTAATCACAAGATTAAGCACACATTGATGTGAAATGTGTCAACATATGATCTTGCTGTATAAAATGCTATTTGGACTTTTTTGATTTTTTTTTTTCAATAAACATATGAATCTTAGCAACAATGATGTGCAGTCATCCACCTATTAATTGTTCTTGTTCTGCAGTATGTGTCAGATCGGCACCTGTGCTTTTGGGGTTAACCCTTTGAGGACCAAGGGACGTATTTGTCCCATGTTTGTAATTGCATGTATTATCTGATTAAGAGCTTAAAACTCTTTTTTTTTTTGGTTTGAGTCAAAATATTAGTTCTTATCAACAAACAACAAATGGATCTAGCTTTTTGCCAATTATTTCATGAAATGGCTTAGTTACAGCAACTGAAGTGTACAAACTTTAAAAACAAAAAAATTGATTCTCTTGGTCGTTCCAAAACCTTACGGTCCTCAAAGGGTTAAACAGAAGTGGACCAACCTGGTGCAATGTATAGCATTCTGGACAATAAAGTAATCCCTCTGCTCTTATTTCCATTACACATAGATAGGAAGGTTGGGGAAATGGGGTCCCTTTCAGGTTTTTCCCATCCCTTTTTTTCAACTAGTCTGGGCTATCTACACCTGCCTTATGTTTGGTTAATATTTAATGGAGGTGGGGTTAGCAGAAAGTTGAGAGCCGTTTCCAGCGAGGGTATACAGAGCAGGGGAGTCAGATTTTCCTCTGAGAGGGCACCCCCCTATGCATGAGCCTAGTAATTCAATTGACAGAGGACAAAAGCACCTTAGCTTGGGACATTATTGAGTACCTAATCCATGGTGAGGAGTTTATTCCAAGCATGCTCACTGTCCATATCTTTGGAATAGCTTTTGAGAAGCTGACAGTTCTTATTTTAAGAAAATGTGCTGATTACTATCGTTTATTTGAACTTTATAAATATTCTTTTATTGAAGTACAATGAAAAAGACAAGTTTATCCAACTTTTCAAAGGACAAGGGCTCAAAGTTAATGGGTATTAGCCAAAACTAATGGTACCAAAATCCTAATACAAAGCTACAAAATGTAAAGAAACAACAGGGGCAACAGTATTTTCATGGTATCAACAAAGACACAACATCAACTGATGGTTCAAACCATGGTATTATAAAAGAATATTATTATTTAAAACAGAGACAATAATTAAAAAGTCCCTCCTACTAGGCCAAATTACAATCACACCCTTGGCTGCATTACAATCACAGCAAAAAGACTGGCTGACTAAAGACTCCCCTCTACTATGGAATAACAGCTTTTTAGTGTGAGACAGCACCAAGGAAGGATGTGATTGTAATGCAGCCTAGTAATAGGAACTTTTAATTATTGTCTCTGTTTTAAAATATAATATTCTTTTGTAATAAAATTATGTGGTTTTAACCATCAATTGATGTCCCAGAGCTGTCACATGTTCCATCATACCTGGAAGTACTGGATATTTCCTTTGTTTTCCAGTGATGAACAGATTAATGGTAGAGGGGGAAGGGAGCATTTAAAGCAAACCTGTAGCTTTGCTCTGAATAGACATAGCATGGGGTTGCTTTAGTGATAAATTAGATGACAAACTTCATTCAACTTTTTTGGATGGGATAAAATTTTTATTCTTTTTATTGTACTAAACTGGACTATAATCCATCCAGTGTCTGTGAAGAAATTTTAGAAGACCTTGTTCAATTACCATTGTTTTTTTCTATTCCAGGATTGCTGTGTGTGATTCCTTCAACCCCTTCTATTTCCAAAAAGAGGAAATGTAACACTTATAGATAGGCATAGGTATCCATCACTCACCTCATCTGAGCCATCTGCACAATCATATTCACCATTACACCTCAGGTAGGCCGAGATGCAACCCCCACTGTTGCAGACATACTCGCTGGAAGAACAGGTTGGTGAAGCTGTTAAAAAAAGAACTGACATTAGAAATGTCCATCACATAATTAACAAATAACCCTAACTGTTCCCAAGGCCCATAAAGAATTAGTAATTATCAATAAAAAAAAGAAGATTTGAGACCTTCTTTGTAGAATGCTTTGATGCTAATAGACTCTTGATTGATGCTGTTTCTCTGTTACTTTCATGACATGTTAACGCTGCTGTGTAACTGGAAGTAATGAAGCGCACAGCCTTGTTTTCCCGCTGGATGGTTTTTATTGAATACATTATCATATATACCCCCATGTGAGTGCAATATTTTACTATTAAACTGGTTTTTATTAAGATTTACACTATGTGGAACATGTTTATTTTCCCTGAGAGTCAGCTGAAGTGTGGGTGTGGACTTAAGAAGCCTTTCAGTGGATTTCTCTCCTTCCTGATGAGATGATTGTTGAACCTGGAAGTGGAAAATTTTGTACCCAGGATACATTCTACACAAGCTCCTTTTGATTTCTCTTGATATAGAGGGTCAAACATAGTTGGTAAGAGTAAATCTGTCCTTGGTTGTGCTGGTAATCATGAGGATCTTCAAGAAGCACTATTGTCATTTTGAGTTTCAAGGGGACCTATTTTTTCATCTTTTCCACGTGGATATTTTTCTGTTTATATGATTATGCAATTTATTCATGTATGTTTATTGTGGTGTTAATTTTGGCAAAATTGGATTCACATTTTTCCTTCATTGAGATTTTAACGTACATGTATAATATATATATATATATACATATATACACAGTTGCAAGAAGAAGTATGTGAACCCCTTGGGAATATGTGAAGTTTTGCATGAATTGGACATAAAATGTGCTCTGAACGTCATTTAAGTCACAACAATAGAAGAACACAGTCTGCTGAACATAATACTACAAAAACATTAGATGTTGCCATGGTTTAATTTCACATAACATTAAACATTCACAGTGCAGGGAGGAAAAAGTATGTGAACCTTTGGACTTTATAACTGGTTGACCCTCCTTTGACAGCAATAACCTCAACCAAACGTTTTCTGTACTTGCAGATCAGACCTGCACAATGATCTGGAGTAATTTTGGACCACTCCTCTTCACAAAACTGTTTCAGTGCAGCAATATTCTTGGGATGTCTGGTGTGAATCGCTCTCTTAAGGTCATGCCACAGCATTTCAATCGGGTGGAGGTCAGGACTCTGACTCGGCCACTCCAGAAGGCGTATTCTGTGCTGTTGCAGCCATTGTTTTGTTGAATTACTTGTATGCTTTGGGTCATTGTCCTGTTGCATCACCCATCATCTGCGGAGCTTCAGTTGGCGGACAGATGGTCGTACGTTTTCCTGCAAAATGTCTTGATAAACTCTGGAGTTCATTTTCTCAACAATGACAACAATCTGTCCAGGCCCTGAGGCAGCAAAGCAGCCCCAAACCATGATGCTCCCTCCACCATGTTTTACAGTGGGGATGAGGTTTTGATGTTGGTGTGCTGTGCCTTTTTTTTCTCCACACGTAGTGTTGTGTTCTTCTCAAACAACTCAATCTTGGTTTCATCTGTCCACAGTATATTTTGCCAGTAGTGCTGTGGAACATCCAGGTGCTCTTTTGCAAACTTCAAACGTGCTGCAATATTCTTTTTAGACAGCAATGGCTTCCTCCGTGGTGTCCTCTCATGTACTCCATTCTTGTTTAATGTTTTCCTTATTGTAGATGTGTCAACAAAAATGTTAGCATGTGCCAGAGATTTCTGTAGGTCTTTAGATGACACTCTGGGATTCTTCTTTACCTCATGCAGCATTCTGCGCTGTGCTCTTGCAGTCATTTTTACAGGACGACCACGCCTAGGGAGAGTAGCAACAGTGCTAAACTTTCTCCATTTGTAGACAGTCTGTCTTACCGTGGACACATGAACATCAAGGCTTTTGGAGATACTTTTGTAACCCTTCCCAGCTTCATGCAAGTCAACAATTCTTGATCGTAGGTCTTCTGAGAGCTCTTTTCTGCGAGGCATGGTTCACATCAGACAGTGCTTCTTGAAACCAGTAAACCCAAAACAGGTGTGTGTTTTTTAAGGGCAGGACAGCTGTCAGCAACACATCCAATATCATCCCACTGATTGGAGTCAAGGTTGGCTCACTCCTGGCTCCAATTAGCTCTGGGAGAAGTCATTAAGCTAGGGCCTCACATACTTTTTCCTCCCTGCACTGTGAATGTTTACATGTTATGTGCAATTAAACCATGGCAACATCTAATGTTTGTGTAGTATTATGTTCAGCAGACTGTGTTCTACTATTGTTGTGACTTAAATGACGTTCAGAGCACATTTTATGCCCAATTCATGCAAAACTCCACGTAATCCCAAGGGGTTCACATACTTTTTATTGCAACTGTATATAGTGGCAGAGCGTCCCAAAGGAACCCTGGGAAAGTCCTGTTTGGGGCTTATAGATCTCCCAGGTTCCTGACCTATACCTTTATGCATCTCTGATGTGAGATCCAGTTCAGGATGTACCTATATCTGTAGGTAATTAAATTCACCTGGGACCTGTAGCCAGAGCTCTCAGCCTGTGGATAAGACAAGTTCTGTCTGTAGATCTGAAAGGTTGGTGGAAACTAGCTGTGTATGTTGTGGCTGATAAGTGGTAGGCTTGCCCTGTTTATTTTGGTTAAACACTGTACAGCACTTTGTATATAGTTTTGTAAACAGCACTAATAAACACCTTCCCTGTTTGCCACTAAACTCACTGGATTTGGTATCTGTGCCTGAAGGACTGCTTACCCCAGGAGGCATCCCCAGCTCACAATATATATGTATATATGTGTGGTTTTCACTTTATTTAGTTTAAGTAGTTTTCACAATTTTTCATTTCTCGTATAGCGTAACAGATAATTACTAATAACAAGGTCCGATGAATTGGATGCCACTGACTAGTGAGGGTGCAGGCTGGGGAAAGGTTCTTCCAGACCCAAAGCAAGCTGTAGAAATAGGAAGAGATAGTCCAGCCACCACACACCTTGACCAGGCTTCAGTGGTTAACAGATAAAAGCAGCCTCAGCTCAATTTATCCAAGCCATGCCTCCAACATGTTTTGCCACTGGGGATGGATTTCTACAACCGTTTGGTGAAGGCTCTTCAGTTACAGCAATAATGTGCCCTGTACACAAGAGCAGGTTCATGGTTTGATGAGTTTGGCGTAGAATAATTCAAGTGGCCTACAAAGAGCCCTGACCTTAACCTTACTGAACACCTTTAGGATTAAATGAAATGCCAGTTGTGAGCCAGGTCTTCTTGTCTAACATCAGTGCCTGACACGTTAAATACTCTTTTGACAGTTCCTACAGACAACATCCAAAACCTTGCAGAGAGCCTTCCCAGAAGGGTGAAGCTTGTTATCGTTGCAGAGTAGGGGAGGGGGAGGCAACTCCTTATTAATGTTCATGATTTTTATAAAAAACTTAGCAAGTAAAATCTAAAGGCATTTAAAGGAAGCACATTATTTTTTTAAACAAGATGACTGGTAAGAGGTATTTCTTTTAATTAGTGGTATTGTAGTTATAAGTACAGCTGTGAAAGGAGTGATGTCCGAGAGGTGCTTCATACCCGAGAAGCCTGTCTATCTGCTGGTATATTTATAAATACTCAGATGCTCCTATTATCCATAAGGATGTCACTAATGTGACATTTCTGTGATACAAAGGTGAGAGACGTCTTTTTGGGTAACTGCAAATTAGACCCTTCCTAAAATTATACTTTAAATTACTGGGAAAATGTATGATTATTCAAGTGACTTAATTAGTGCTTCCAGTGTTTCTCTATAGATATTTAGTACAAAAGCTGGCTAATTGAATATTAATTGACTGGATCACATTCAGCAGGTTTATTGTAGAAGAAGGGCCTGATAAATGTAGTTAATAAAGAGAAAGGAGATTTCCAGTCTAGGAAAATCACCAAGAGCCTCAAAGCAAATACTCAATTGTTAATGCAGAAGTTTAGTTTAGAAAGGAAAATCAATAGCCCCAGACATGTAAAAATAAATAAAGCAATTTCACTGCAATGTTCACAAACTTACATTGCAAGACTCACACAATACTCACTTACTAAAGCCCACCCCCCAATGTTTATCTTTAATGTTACTATATGCAGCCATTCTACTGAATCCAATGATGCTCTGTATTATTTAACCCACCTCCAGTGGTCATGAACCCACCTTCAGCCTGGGCTCATGGTACTACAGCACAAAAACAAAGAAGGGGGGTAACTAAGAATACATGGAGGAGAGAGGGGGGCACAAAAGGTAACTTAAGAGCAGGTAAGGGGGCTCTCTAGAGGAGAAGAGGAAGCAACTAACGATAAGAGGAAATAAGAAGGGTTTGCTAAGAGTAGGTGTAAGGAAAGGGGCTTATGTAGGTTAAGTTGAGAGAAAAGGGGGCTCAATAAAGTGGTTGTATACCCTTACATATACCCAGTGAAGTGACTAGCCTCAGGTGATACACAGAGATGAAACAAATCATCCTACATATGTTGTATCTGTTTATCTACAGCAGTCGTTCCCCATATCCATTCAAAATGCAGAATTTATAGAGAATCTCTAAGTTCTGAAAAGCAGAGGATGGGGAGATGAACTTACACTCAGTGAGGAGAGCTCTGAGAGCTAATTGGAGGGAAGGAACACACCCCACGTCACACAGCACATAGGAACAGTGCTGAGGCTGTCACCCTGCTAGAAGTCTCTCCCCTATCACCATTTTTCTCTTGGTGTTAGGAAAACTTGTCAGAAGTGATTCATGCTGATAGCAGAGGAGCGACGAAGCAAACAGAAATGGCACTTACTCTGGACTCAGATAAGTACACACTATAGAGGGATATGCTTTGTTCATATTTCATGTCTGAGGTTCACCACCACTTTAAGATTAACTGTATAGATAGGGGCTTGTGTAGGGTAAGTGGAGAAGATCGGGCTCACTATTGGTAAATGGAGAAGAGTAGGAGGCTCACTATGGGGAAATAAAGAGAAATGCAGGGCTCACTAAGGATAAAAGGAGATAAAGGGCTTCAATTATGGTTTGTGAGGAAGGAGGACACCCACTTTGGGTTGGGACACTATAAATTCCCTTACTCATTCAATAAGGCATGTCAGACTGAAATGAAACAATAAGCTGGATTGACTGGAATCAATCTGAAGGGGCCACATTACATCTACCAAAGGGACATTTGTAATAGGCTTTCAACAGTAGAATTACAAGGGGAGTGTAGCCTTTATACACTGGGCCCTTGTGTAGTATGCAATTTAAACAGACTGAGGACCACAGAGAAGGAGTAAGACAGCCAACTGTGGCTCAGGAAATAGCTGTCTGACATTTAGTTTTTAAGGCATTATAATGTAAAGTAAGCCTTCTCACCATTGCGTCACAAATCAGGTACATTATTCTATGTAGAGAATGCACCAATATGTGGACTGCAGAAATGTTTTCAATAACCACAAAAAAAAAATCTATAACTTTAAAGATGTACACTTAACATTTAAATCTGTGGGCTATGAGAATGAAATTGTTTTCAAAATATTCAAAAATAATTTTCTAACCAGAACAATCCAAAAGTGTCCTTGAAAAAGCTCATAAAACTTGCATTGCAACTCAAGATTTCTGCAATCCAGGTAAAGGCTATTTCACGGGAATCTCACTTTGCAAAACTATTTTGATTGCAAGGTAATACTTACAAAATAGGCTAAAAAATATAATGTTTTTTATAACAAATCTCTGGTTCAGTACAAGCATTTGAGTCAAATGAATATTTTGCTGAATGTCTTCAAGTTGGTACATTTAATTTGTTTTTACATTCCTTATCTGAGAGATGTGTGTAGCGCCCTGCTAGTTTAGGTAGGAGGAGCTAGACCCTAATGGCTAGAGGGGAGCTGATTAGCAGCTCAGGTGAGATAGTAAGAGGGGTAAAATTCTGGTCAGGACTGAGAGACTCTGCAGGTTAGCTCCTCTGGAATGTCCCCCTGCTCTGAGGCTTTCGGTGGAAGGCCTTGGAGGTAGTCCATTTGAGGAGTGGTTGGCTGCACTTTTGAGGGACCTTAGCCAATACCCAACAGAAGGCTTGGCAAGGGGCTGGAATCCTTTAAAAGTGTTGTACCTTGCTCAGTAGCAGGAGTGTGGCAGTGGGAGAGGAGTGAGAAGCAGGAAGATGTGAGGCTTGAGGAAGAAGGCTGCCAGGAGGCCTAGTGGGATGGGGCCTGTCTGTGAACCTGGAGCTAAAAAGGAGGAAAACTCAGGAGCCAGATGCCCTGCTCAGGAAGAATGCCTCCAGATTGCTGGGTGAAACAGAGTTTAAGGTAGTACAACTGGAGCTGCTGGCTAGCACTCCAACAGATTCTGTGTGTCAGAGAGAAGAAGTTGTGAATAGTTCAGGAAGTTGCCCTCATACTACAGTTCCCTTGGGCATCCTATACATCCTTAAACCCTATCCATGTATAATCCCCTCAATAAAACAACAAAAGCAACTCTCAAGGCCTGATTTCTGTCTGTGGATAAAAGCTGTGTGGAAAATGCATGCTGTGTGGGACTATAGGGGGACCCAAAATTCATCAGCAATCCCTAAGGGGGTAGTGCTACATGTGCATGCCTTGGGCTAAATAGAAACTTACTGTTAAAGTGGTTGTAAACCCTTACATATACCCAGTGAAGTGACTGAACTCAGGTGATACCTCTTTATTTGCAGCCATTTGTTCTGTACGTCCTTGTAAAACTCAGAGATGAAAATGATTTTTTACAGATTCACACAGCAGGAGGTGGGGAGCTGCAGTTACGCACTATACAAGAGCTTTGAGAGCTGATCCGAGGGAAGGGTCACACAGCCCTTTACACAGCACACAGGAAAAGAGCTGAGGCTGTCAATCACAGGCTGTGTGCTGTATCTCCCTCCCCATAACCATTTTTAGCTCTTGGTGTCAGCAAAACGTGTCAGAAGTGACTCATGCTGATAACAGAAACTCTAGACTGTAGAGAGAACTGACACTTAGTGCTTTGGAGAGAAGTAAGTAAACACATAGAAATATGTGCTTTGTTCAGGTTTCATGCTAAAGGTTTAAAACCACTTTAAAGAAGAATCTGCTGTTCAAAGTGTTTGTCTTGGCTAGATAAAAGTAAAATAAAGAAAACATATTTAGTACATCTCTGCAATGTATAAACTTTTTACTGTTTTCCCATTGCAATAATGCTGCCAGTATAAAAAAATACCTATTGTTCCTGCTAGAAATCCCAACTTCCTGCAGTGAGCTGACAACCCTGCCTAAAATGCAAAAAGATTTGTCACCTCTGAAAAAGTTCTTTTGTGCTGACTATTGAACATCTCCCTGTTATCTAATGGTGACAAGGAGAGGAGAAGTATTCCGCAGTCTAGAAGGGGAGAAGTGGGCAGAGTTGACAACTCTATTTTTTACTTCAGTGCTGCACAGGCAGTGTTATTTGGTCCACTACTGGGAGTTAGGAGAATGCTGGATTTTTGGCAAGCTGTCTATTTCTTCCTATTAGGCCGATGACAGTGAGACAAGGATTAGGCTAATAATCTAACTGGACATGGATTCCTACCCCCTCATTCCCCATTGTATCTCATTAAATGAACAGGTTGGGGAAGGCACAGACCAGTTGGGCTATTTCCAATAAGCATTCCAATCCTTCACAGTTTCCAACTCACACAAACATTTTCTTATCTGTAGTTTCAAGCTTCTTTTTAAGGGCTCTATTCAAAAAGTAGTTGTTTGACGGTAGTATGGCTAAACTAAGGATGTTTAAAAGACCTTTTAAAGTCATAAAAGAGAAGAAGAAAAAGCACCTACTAATAAAAACATAAAAACATAAATGTGCTTTATAAATGTGCATTGCATTTCAATGGCTTCAAGATCTCTAAGCTAGTGGAGCTCACAATAATGCCTCGGTTAGACTAGTGGTTGGAGGGCAGCAAAAATGTGCGCTTGAGTTTTTGCTGCCTGCCAACTGCCCCCCCCCCCAATCTGCAATAGGCAGCAGACAGGGTTGTTTTCACACCGCGGCCACGTTGCTTCACGGCCGTGTTGACCCGACATGGATTGTTCGGAGGGCAGCAAGCCTACCAAATGCTACACGTGCAAGTCAACAGGGAAGCTCCGCAACCATGTGCAATGCACGATGCTGCTGCTACACAATTGTCAGAAATGGGGTTAAAATAGGCGGTGAGGAGGAGTCGCATCTCTTCCTCATCACCTGTCAGTAGCCTCTGGAGCAAGATCCTAATACAGAGGGGGCTTTAAAGGCAAGGAGAATTTAGACGCATGTCTAAATCTAAAGCCTTGTACACATGATGAGATTATTGGACAAATGATTGTCTGTTTTTTTTTTTGCATGCTAGTCTCCATATTGAAAACGAAGAGGTTACTCAACTAACGAGAATTCTCATACAACAGAATAAAATGTAGGAAGTGATATAATGTATTGTTTTGTATTTGTATTGTATTTTCAGATGAAAACTACTGATTAAATGAAAATCATACAATCTGGTTAGGCAGAGAGAACTCCATGTGGTAACCACAGGCTCCATACCATGGCCTATATTTTATAAATGGGCTGTAAATTGTATGTGTAATCTTTCAGAGTATAATGGACAGAGGATTGCAATAACCACTCTCTATTTTACAAGCTCTTAAATGTTTTTTCACTCTTTTAACAGCATTGTGTTTAATGCCTGCCTAAGGATAATGTAAGAAATTCAAGTGTTAGTGTTTTACTTCTCTGACCCAGCATGGGCTTATGTTTAATATTGCCGTCCTCACCCTCTCTTTGGAAATACTGTACTCTATTTAGGAATGAACTCTAAAACAGTCAGCTGTGTTGAAAAGGTTTTTACTCTAGAACCCTTAAATCAATTATTTCAGTACCCGGCTCGCAGTTTTTCTCATCTTCTCCACCTTTGCAATCTTCATGGCCATCACATTTCCACTTCGCTGGTAGGCATTGACCGGTGGAACACTGGAACTGGTCTTTTGAGCAGCCATTCTCACAGTTTCTCTACCCAAACAGACAATGAAAAAGAAGAACTCAGTGACCTAATTTTAATCCTCAGAGACAGCAAGAACAATGCAATAAAACTGAAAAATGGAACACTGAACTTTATTCTGAAACACAATACATTTTTCTGAGATTTTTTAAAAAGAGAATCTACATTATGCTGCCTATTTTTTTAACTAACAGTGGAGAACTGGTGAAGCAAAAATATGTTAAAAATGTATTTCTGTTGTCTGGAGCATCCAGTGGAGAGAAGTTTCATTTACAATTATTAATACCCAAAAAAAAGAAAAAAAAAAAAGAAAGAAGCTTGAATGTGGTTCCTATGTACAACATGTATGACCAAGCAATTGACACTGAACTTTCGGATACAATAAGAACCCACTCACATGGGCGTATAAAATTCCAAGTTTAGATGTGTTTTGTGTGCATCCAAAGCCAGCCATGGAGGTTCGAATCTTGGCTGGTTCAGCAGGGACCAACTGAGATTCAAGCCATTTATGGGCAGGCTGATTGTACCCAAGATGATCAGACGACTTGGGTATATCCAGCCTGTCGGATTTTTACATGCGATTATTGCCAGTCACTATAGCCGCTAGCAATAGTCACTGTATCCCCTGCAAGGAAATCCCCCCTCTCTTTCCCAGGAGAACACAATGGCTCTGTGGGAGGGATTCCCCCATCAAGAATAACTATTTTGATGGGGGAATCAAACTATTTTCTTTTCTGTAACCACAGATGCAGGAAAATGCATCCTCTATGGCCTGCTTTACACAGCACTATAAAAATCAATGGGACCATACAGAGAGTTGCGTCTACAAACGACAATGTGCACCGCATCTAACAAAGTACCAAAAAAAAGTAGAACACAGCTGAGTCCAATGTTTTATACAGGACCTTCTGTTGGCTCTTCCAGGAAGAACCTGTGTTCCATGTGGAAAATACACATCTGCCCATGTGAATGAAGCCTATGGGTCAGAGATAGTCAGCAATAACCACATGCTCAATAAACCACATCCAAAATAAATTCAAGATATGAGATAATGATTTAACCCCTCCCCCTAAAAAATTTAATTTGATCAAATTTCACACATTTATCAAAAATCATATTTAATTTGGCTTGGAGGGAGGAGTTAAATCACAGCACCAACCCATATTTTGAATTTATTTTGGATGTGGTTTATTGAACTGATTACTCACAGTAAGTTGGTAGCACGTAAATTATTTTTTTAACCTGATACAATTTAACCAGCAGACTTTGATGTTTACATTTTGAGGTACATATCTGGGACTACGATAATTATGTAAAGGTTGGAAGATTTCTGGGAAATACATATTTTTCAAATGCTACACTATTTCTTCCTAAATCGAATATAGAAAAAAATATTTATACAGTATATAATCAAAGTAAAACCTTATTTGTTCCCAAAATAATGATACTGTATATAATATGTTGGATAAACAACACAAAACTGAAAGATATGAGGTGCAAAACTAAGACATTAATGGAAAAAAAAAAGAATGCTCTAGGACTCAAGGGGAAAAAGGCCAGAATACTCAAGTAGTTCAAACCCGTTTTATCCAATTAATAAAACATTTTGCTGGGAGTTGGATTTTAACACCATATTTTAATCTTAGCTAAAAAATCAATATGGAATATAAATAAGTTCACCTATAGTAACATGTTACACCCGTACTCAGCACAGCAGCTTCTCACTCCCCATCCCCCCCCCCGATCCCCCATTTTGACAGTGGGTCAGGGATCCTCTCCCTGTACCCATTGTCACAATTTAAAAACAGCATAGCCATGTGGGGCTCCAAATGAATGAACTACAAGTGCCGTCTGCCACTGTGGCAGACAGCTTGCAGTTCTCAATGAACTGCAAGGGCACTAGAGAGCGTTCTTATAGCTCATTGATTCTTCCTTGACTTCCGTAACTGTGTGCCCATACTGGAAAGTCTGCAGGAGCCTGACATTGCACCCGTTATCTGCTGATCTCAGGTGCTCTGCTCTGCAAACTCAGAAGAAAAAACATAATAAAGGCATATTTTTTTACTTGAAAAAAAATTATTTTTTTTACAAAAGTGAACTTTTTTTTAAAAAGGTGTATGTATAAATACTGTAATTCTACCAGCACCAGGAAGCACCTAATCTTTTATTCTGAGATATAAAGACTTCAAATCCATTGCACCATTGCTACTGTGTGCTGCCCTGTATCTGCCTTTAATGAAATTTGCTCATTTACCAAACAGCAGCATTTGCCCACCAGGATGCAGCTCAACTTTTCTTTTCCGTGCTGGCTGTAAATGGACTCTTTGTCTACTCAAATGGCAGAAAAGCGTCTTTTTTTTCTCCTTTCCTTTCACAGTGGTAGGGAGAAAACACAAACAGAGCTCAAGGCCACACTTTATTTGCAATGAAATGAGAGGAAGGAATTGAAGTGCCATATTTCAATTTTTGCAATCTAGTTCACCGTTCTCTTGAGCCTCTTTAGAGGAATATATCTAGGCTTTCAGTAATATTCCAAGTGGCAAAAAAAAAAAAAAGTTGGAGAAGAAAAATTACTCTCCAAAAGAGAAATTTCAGAATGGCACCAGTAAAGTATATCTGACATTTTCAAGTTTCAGTGTGTCTATATCCAGGCCATTAATTAAAGTGGTTATAAAACCACTTTACATCCATGGACCAGTTATTTAAAGTGGTTATAAAGCCTAAACATTTTTATATTAATGCATTCCTTCCATTAAGGTAAAAAAATGTTTATGCATTAGTATCCCCCCCTTCACCCTTCTTACATTTACCTGAGCCCTAACTGGACCCAACGATGTGCCCATCTGCAGCTCTTCCCTCCCCTCACTTCATGGTCTCACTGACTTGGGGAGGAAAAGCCAGTGACAAGGGATTGAGGGGTGGGGAAGAGTCCCGCTGTCTATATCAATAGACACAGACAGTGAGGGGAGGAAGTGAGCCTGCATGAGTGCCCCCAAATAGACATCAGCTTTCTATGGGGGGACTCAGAAGAGAGGAGAAGCCAGGAGAGCCCGTGGGGGGCCTGAGAAGAGCAGAGCAGGTAAGTATAAACCTAAAAAAACACTATGAACCCTAACTTGAGTCATACACAAAATCAGCACATGGGACTGTGCTTACAATCAATGTGAAGTGTCCCTTGTGCTGTTGGCTCTGGTTTTAGTTTAAGTCCTCGATCCTTTGATCCCCCCACCCCACAGTCATAATCGTATGGTGCTGTGGGAATTAATACGTGCCAAGGGACCTACCATGAGCACTTGACAAGGGTGCTCTCTATGCTTGCTCTATCTGCCTCTCCTCCTCCATTCACAGGAAGACATACTATAACTTCCATCAATGAAAAGCAATCTATCAATTGAGGGGGTGGATCCAGGGGTGGACTGAAAACTCATGGGGCCCCTGGGCAATAGGGGATCATGGGGCCCCTGTGTCCTTGCCCAAACTCAAAAAAGCCTATGAAAAAGGTACCAGGGGAATCTCATGGGGCCCCCTACTGACCCCGGGCCCTCAGGCAGTGCCCGAGTTTCCAAATGGTCAGTCCGCCCCTGGGTGGATCTTTCATTCATCTGATTGTCATCCATTCATTGAGAGCTTTCCATTGATAGAAGATATACTACAGCTTCTGTGAAGTGAGGGGGGGGGGGGGTTGACATAAAAAGGGCAGGCATAGTCGGCACTCTTGATGAGTGCATATGACAGGTCCTCAGCTCACATAAACCCCATTGTACCAGAAAATTGCAGCTGCAGGGGAGTAGGGGGGAATCAGAGGAGAGAGGGTTTGAATTAAAACCACAACCAGCAGTGCAAAGGACATTTTAAACGGATTGTCAGCACAGTCCCTTGTGCTGATTTTTTTAAATATCTTTTGTCTAAACTTTAAAGATGAACTGAAACCTGAAAACTGTGCTCAAAAATAGGCAGTCAGAGGACAAAGGACTAGCCACCATTATTGTCCGTGGTCTCCTTGCAGCTGATCTTTCCCCATTACTGACGTACCATGCCTTATTCCACATTGTATCAGAGCCTCCAGCAAGGAGAACAGTCAAAATATCATCAAATCCCATTCCACATCTCCTAAAACTAGAAGTCGACAGCAGGAGTGAATCAGATTTTACACTGCAGACAAACAGCTATGAGGCTGTAGGTACAGGAGTACCTAGGCACAGGGGCGGACTGATGATTTGTAAACTCAGGCACTGCCCGAGGGCCCGGGGTCAGTAGGGGGCCCCATGAGATGCCCCTGGTACCTTTTTCATAGGCTTTTTTGAGTTTGGGCAAGGACACAGGGGCCCCATGATCCCTTATTGCCCGGGGGCCCCATAAGTTTTCAGTCCGCCCCTGCCTAGGCACGAAACTAATTTTCAGGAAATCAAAAAAAAAAAACGTTTTCTAGGGGTTTTAATTAGGCAGGGTCAGCATGTTTTTAGATGTTCTCTACAACATAGCAAATCATCACTTTTTTAGTTCAATTTGACTTTAATTTGTGCTTCTTAGACCAGTCAAGGTTTAGCTTTAACTTTTAGGTATTCTTTAAGTAGCAAACTACTTAAAGCAGAACTTTACTTTTCAGTCAACATTGATTATTTTTATTGCATATGCTGCAAGCATTAGTATATAGATAGGAAAGCACATCATGCTTACTAGTTTTAATTTTTTTTTTTTTACATTTCTTTAGTTTCTTTCACATTCCCAGATCTAGGCCAAAATGATGTCATACATTCCAGGAGTCTTCAGGAGGAAAGGAAGGTTTCCTCAGCTAAGCACACCTTCCTGCCTACATGTTTGAGCTAAGGGCAGATGGATTTCAGGAAATAAATGCTCAATATTTAATCTGCCCTTGCTCAAGATGGCCATGGCCAGTAATGTTGAGGAGTGTTTTTCAAAGTGATTTCTCAACAAAATAAAGCATGGAAACATGGAAGGATGGGTGAGTTTCCTTAAATATTAAAAATGAATGCAGTGTAGTTCTGATTTTTAAACAAATCAGCTGCCATTGGTATTGCCTACGTTAGATACTTTTAAAGTAATCACCTCATCGGTCCCATCAGCGCAGTCATATTCACCGTCACACCAAAATCTGGCAGAGATGCAGTCGCCGTTACCGCACAGGAACTCTTTCAGCGCACATGTCTGAGGCTCTGCGGAAAAAATGGAATTTATGAGAAACACACAAATAAGGGAAAATATACATATCTGTAGCTCAAAACAATTAACAGAAAAAAAATATATTAGCAGAATGTCGAAAATCCTAAATTCATGATCTTCAGATCAAAAAATGATTAATTTCCATCAATTGGAGGTGGAAATAAAAATGGTCATGCAGCTGCATATTTACCGCAAGGCAAACAAGGTGTTTGCCTAGGGCAGCAATTTTTGGGGGGCGTCAATGAGGTGGATGGCAGATAGTGGCAATGGTGGGGGAGGGGGGGGGGTTGCATTTATAAAGCAGTGGTAGGGATTAACTATGGCCATAACACTGTGTAGGAAAAAAGCACAGCAATATGGGACTCTGAACTCACGTGACCCTTCAAAATGATGTCTGACCTCTCCTCCAATCATGGATTTCCCTCTGCAGCCTTAGGCCCCATGTACACGGGACGTTTCTGAATGATGGAAACTGACTGATGGAAAACGTAGTTTAAAAAACGTCTGCTTTGCCGTGTTTGCATAATGCGTTAATGCGCATTTATGCGCGTTTGCGCTTAGAAGCGCAGAATGCACTGCAAAGTGGTAAATTATTAACTATTTCAGACTGTTTCAGAGAAATACAGAGAGTAGAAGCAAAGACAGCAGTATGTGTTGAGATAATTAGGTGTGAGTTGCTCCTTAACATTTCTGTTGTTTCCAAGGGTGGGAAGGTGTCTGGTGGAGGGAGTCATTAGGACCACCTGGCGGGGGGTCTTCATGAGGAATTTGAGGTGTGAATGGTCATTAACATATCTTTTGTTTCCAAAGGTGGGAGAGGTCTGAGGTGTGAATTGGTCATTACAATGTGTGACGAGCTTGGTAGGCACATCCTGTGTTCAGTGTTTTGTCCATCCTTGAAAACTCTTTGCATTTGACATTTTTCTTTAACTCTTCCAGTTCCCGATGCTGTCCAGAGCCTTTTTTCATCATGAAACAAGCATGTAAACACTTATAAACTAGATTTGCCGCATTTAGACGCGTTTAGCTGCGTTTACAAGCGTTTTGCGTTTGAAATGCTGATAAAATCGACGTCTGAATGCAAGTTTGTTGCGTTAAAAAAAAACAACTATAAACTCAACTGCCTGTAAACGACTGTAAACGAAGATGTGTACATGGACACATAGGAAAACATTAGGGTGAGTTCAGGGGCTGCTGAAAAAAATGCTGAACAACTCCTAAATGTGAGTTTAGCAGCTGCAGTGTACATGAGCCCTTACTGATATCTGCTCGCCATTAAAAATTGATCCGTTAATATTTCTAGGAGAAACAAACACCACCAGTGAGACCGGCTCAGTCAACAAACTGACCATTTATTCTACCAGGTACTATCAGTTACACTTCTGGAATATTGGTACTGATAAAGTACTCATCCCTTACAGTGTTATCGCTTATACTGTTACCTCTTTCAGAATTAAAGCAGAACTCCAGCTATAACTTTTTCCCTAGTTTTGGGTAGAGAGGGGAGGGGTTAAAGTGAGCCAATGTCTCTCAGCCAATCAGAAGGGAGAGACTCAGGAGAGATGCAGCTCCCATGCACAGCGATGGATCTGGATAGGGATCAGGTAAGTGTTGGGGGGCTGTGGGGGAAGTAACACACAGCAGGTGTTTTACCTTCCTGCATAGATGCATGAATATCAGAAAAACCTTTAGGGCCGGTTCACGCTATAGAAACGCAGTCCAGATGCATTCCAGGTGCATTTCCACATGCACGTTTTTGACGCGTTCCGGTGCATTTTTTATGCATTTTTGACGTGCTCCGGTGCTTTTTTTTCTGCATTTCAGTTAATTTTTTCCCCTCTCTTTTTCTTCAATTCAAATAGGGACATGTGCGTTCCAGTGTTTTTTTTTATGCATTTTGGTGTGTTCTCAAGAGTTTTTGATGTGTTTTACCACGTTCCAGTATAGTTCTGTGCAGAAAAAAATGCAGCATATTCTACTTTTTCTTCTGCAACTGGAACTGCAAGCACTGATGTGAACTATAACATTGACAACCATATAACCTACTTTCCGTGCATTTTGGATGAGAAAAAAAGCAACTGAAATGCATGCAGTGTTAACTGGCCCTTAGAGCTGATTCACACATGTGCGGTGCAGATTGAAGCTCAGGTTTCACAGCTAATTGACACAGTAGTTGTTCAGCAGTTCATGTCAGGTTTCACATCAGGTTCAGGGCAGGATTAGCTCAGGATTTTATCCTGTGCACATGTGCGGTTTAGAAATGGTTCCTGTAGAAGTCAATAGCCTGTAATATGCACCTGAACCTGAAGCCACTGCTCAGAAATTGGACAGGACTCTTTTTCAAACCACACTGAATCTGCACTGAATTCACACCAGCCGTGCACTGGACATATGTGAACAGGCACCATAGGAAGCAATGGTATTTCACATGTCATGCAGGTTAGATGCGGTTCAAACCACATCCAATCCACTTACAGTGAGGAACAGAAGTATTTGAACACCCTGCGATTTTACAAGTTCTCCCACTTAGAAATCATGGAGGGGTCTGAAATTCACATTGTAGGTGCATTCCCACTCTGAGAGACAGAATTTGAAAAACAATTCAGGAAATCACATTGTATGATTTTTAAAGAATTTATTTGTCTTGCACTGCTGAACATAAGTATTTGAACACCTGAGAAAATCAGAGTTAATATTTGGTACGGAAGCCTTTGTTTGCAATTACAGAGGTCAAACGTTTCCTGTAGTTCTTGACCAGGTTTGCACACACTGCAACAGAGATTTTGGCCCACTCCTCCACACAGATCACCTCTAGATCTGTCAGGTTTCGGGGCTGTCGCTGAGCAACACAGAGTTTCAGCTCCCTCCAAAGATGTTCTATTGGATTTAGGTCTGGAGACTGGCTAGGCCACTCCAGAACCTTGATATGCTTCTTACGGAGCCACTCCTTGGTTATCCTGGCTGTGTGCTTCAGGTCGTTGTCATGTTGGAAGACCCAGCCACAACCCATCTTCAATGCTCTGACTGAGGGAAGGAGGTTGTTGCTCAAAATCTCACAATAAATGGCCCCATTCATCCTCTCCTTAATACTGTGCAGTCGTCCTGTCCCCTTCACAGAAAAGCACCCCCAAAGCATGATGTTACCACCCCCATGCTTCACAATAGGGATGGTGTTCTTTGGATGCAACTCATCCTTCTTTTTCCTCCAAACACGACGAGTGAAGTTTAGACCAAAAAGTTCTACTTTGGTCTCATCTGACCACATGACTTTCTCCCATGCCTCCTCTGGATCATCCAGATGGTCATGGGCAAACTTCAGACAGGCCTGGACATGTGATGACTTGAGAAGGGGAACCTTCCATGCAATGCATGATTTGAAACCATAACGGCGTAGTGTTCTACTGACAGTGACCTTTGAAACTGTGGTCCCAGCTCTTTTCATGTCATTGACCAGCTCCTCCCTTGTAGTTCTGGGCTGATTCCTCACCTTTCTTATCATCAGTGATACCCCACGAGGTGAGATCTTGCATGGAGCCCCAGTCCAAGGGAGAATGACAATCGTCTTTAGCCTCTTCCATTTTCTAACAATTGCCCAGCAGTTGATCTATTTTCACCAAGCTGCTTGGCAATTGCCCCATAGCCCTTTCCAGCCTTGTGGAGGTCCACAATTTTGTCTCTGGTGTCTTTTGACAGCTCTTTGGTCTTGCCCATGGTAGTAGTTGGTGTCTGACTGACTGTGGGGTAGACAGGTGTCTTTAAAGAGCTCAGACAGGTGCTACTAAGTTAGATTAATGAGTGGAGTACAGGTGGACATTTTAAAGGCACAGTAACAGGTCTTTGGGAGCCAGAATTATTGCTGTTTCTTAGGTGTTCAAATACTTATGTTCAGCAGTGCAAGGCAAATAAATTCTTTAAAAATCATACAATGTGATTTCCTGGATTGTTTTTTAAATTCTGTCTTTCAGAGTGGGAACACACCTACAATGTGAATTTCAGACCCCTCCATGATTTCTAAGTGGGAGAGCTTGAAAAATTGCAGGGTGTTCAAATACATCTGTTCCTCACTATATATGTGAACGGGCACTTAGACTTTACAACCACCTTAAAACCTGTCAGGTTTTTATTGTTTTCTATGTTTATTATAGGGATCCATTATCACTTTTTGTCCTGGTGACCATTGTCTAAGGGGAGGGGAGTGAGGGCAAATCCAATAAACTTGGCACTAGAACAGAAGCAGGGGGAAAACTTGCAATATTCCAACCTGTTCTGTTGACAACTAGTGGTGAGATTTCTGTTTTTCAATGTGGGGAGATTTCTACTCCTTTATCATTTTTTAGGGTAGGAAGTAAAATCTTGCTTGTGGAGACACAGACAGCAAAAGAAACATGCCACATGTCCTTGTCCTTGCTTATACTATCCAAAAAATATTTGGTTGGATCGGTACTTGAAAGAGGTTCCATATTATGAGTTCAAGACAGGTCTCCGCCACTCCTGCCTCTTGCACAATAATGGTCTTGTGAATGGGCTGTTCTTGATGTCATCACTTCCATAGACCGGCAGGAACAGTCCACCACTGGACGAGGATTGGAGGACAGGGTAAGTACAGTTTATCCCTGAGCCCCTAGACAAAAAGAGCACTTAACCCATACAGTGTGGGCACAGCCCCACTGCATGGGAAAATAAAAACAATTCTGCTTTAAGTTTGGCCCTCCACAACCACAACAGTCCCATTTCCCCCATGTGGTCCCATGGAAGAAGGAATTGCCCACACCTGCTTTAGAAGGAGAGATGAGGGTAGGCAGACTTCTTATTTTACTCTGCACAGGTTTCTTTTAACTATACTGCAATTATCACATAGAAGGCAATCAATACATGGCATAAATATAGGTGTGTGTGTGTAATGATTGCAGTAATGCACAGTTCATTTGAGTTGATCAATCCTTTATATGGTTTCACTCCTTCATCTTGTATGTTATTGTGGGTGACAGGGAAAATAATTATAATCGTCTGATGCTTTGTTATTTATGCTTTTCTAAAAAGGTCATATACAGTCATTCTCCCCAGGAATAACATTATTCCCCAGCTTGTCAATAAGGGAATTTTATTTCTGAGAATCAGCATGTAATTATCAGAAGGAAGTCTCTGTAATCACACAGGAAGGCAAAGATGGAAAGAAAGCTATATTGTAATGTGTGCTGATTATTTATTTATTTTTTTCTATACCATCAAATAACAGCTCAGAATAAGAAAGCTTCCAAATGCAACAGGTATAAAATCTCTTTATTTGTGATAAAAATACCTGCAATATTGTTTAGGGGAAACTATACGTATTTTCAACAAGTACCCATACCGGTATATATAATGAGTTATTATTCCAAATATACAGTATGTACACATTCATTTTTAAAACTTTTTTTACATTTTTAATTAGTTGAAATACTATATTATAGTAATAATATTCCACATCCGTATTTATGTATCCTTCCCTCTGGTGACCATCAGTGCAACAGGCAGCACTAGACTACAAAGTGTGGATGGAGAAGTCTCCAGTGTCAGCTATTGTATTCAGGCACCTGCAACCTCTTGAATACCCGGGCAATTATCATTTTCCTTCAAGCTCTGTCTGTTTTTTTAATTGACATTTGTTGAACTGGGTGGTACTGACAGGGCCATCAAGATCTTGAATTTTGACCAATTCAGCAGGAATCAGCTGAAATTTAAGACATCTATGACCAAATTAAAGGACAAGTTCACCTTTCCACAAAAATAAAAAAAAAAACTGTTGACATGCTTTACAGGCTCCTAACACAAAAAAATATTAAATGCAAATTTTTTTACCTTCAATCTGCAGATCACTGATACCATGCAGGTCTTCTGCACACTGTCAGTGTATCTGCTTGCTTGTACATCCCATAAGGGCAAGCCAATATTTGCTGACAGGAAGAATCAAGGAACTACCATGGCGCTTCACAGTGCCATGGTAGTTCATTGAGGACTATAAGCTGTCAGCCACTAAGGCTTTCAGGACTTGTAGTTCATTAATTCACAGAACACTGTGAATAAGTGACGCAACCATGTTGGCGGAGCCCAGCGTGGCAGCACTGTTTTTGAAATCTGACAGCTAGTATGGAGAATTTCTCCCCATACTTCGATCACGGGGGGCAGTGGGCAGCAGCTGCAGGATCAGGAACATGTTACATGTTCTACCCTAAAACGGCTGGAACATGTAACATGCTACCAAAGTTGAACTTATCCTTTAAGAGTGAACACCACAGAGTGTCTGACATTATCTAAAATGTGTGCCTCTCTCTAACTAGCTTCCCTTTGTAGACTTCCCTGATTTCAGGGCAAAGCCCTACCAACTGCCACATCACTTGCTAGGGATGAGTGAACCAAGCAAAGTCTATAGGAGGCTGCAAATGCTGTTATTTTTTTTTTCTAGCCTTTTAAAGGCTAATTTGCAAAATGTGAAAGAAAAAAGGGTATGGACACCTGGACACTGCAATGGGGAACATGTGCCATGCAAAAAAAAAATAGTAGAAGAAGAAGGAAGGCTCAACGTGTTCTATCAGTGAACAAAGTGATGGCAACAGTCTTCTGCACTGAATACTCTCAGAATCCCACAAGACTTGCCATCATTGATGAAACACTTCAAGCCTTTTTTTTCCATTTTCTCCATTTTCAACTTGACTACGGGGGGAGGGGTGGGTGTCAACTGTTTGCAAAGAGCACATTAAAACCATATACACATACACCATTTTCAGCGATGGACACCTGGAAAAGTGGCTTGGTGTAGTGATAGAGAAGAAGATAGCAGAGAACTTTCATGAATGTGGTCACTCGTTCCATGTTGGGCACTGAACTTCTTACACTACCCTTGGAGCATGCTTTGGAGATGCTTTAAACCTGTATGTGAAGTTATGAGGCAATATGATATTCTCATTTACAAATGATATTGTTTGCAAACAGCAGTGTTGGACTTGTCATTTAGCAGCAGTAGCACTAATGCAGGCCAGCATCTATTTGTAAACATATTGGGCCAGGAACTCTAGATAAGGATATTGGCCAAATATTGGGATGAATATATGTGGTCCATGATATCACCCAGGATCCCTCGCCGGTTTGTTACATACATACAGAATCTGTTGGCTGGGAATATGTCGTTAGCAATAAGCTGTGGGTGACCATCATTAAGCTGCTGGTCATCATGGTGGTGGGTCAACATTATCAGGTGGGAAGATCCATACAGCCACTGCATCTCTTAGCCCGTCATTGATTTTACAGGCTGGCTGCATGAAACATCTGTCACTCCCCAAGTGCATAAACATGACCCTCTGCACGGATGTATGGGTCCATGCATCCGAGTAAAGGAGGCCTTAAACAGAAAACATACATGTATTTAAAGTGTCTTTAGCTGTTTGCCTATTGAACTGTGTGGATCATCTCCAATTCCCTATAATGGTATAGTACAGCAAGAGCATAAAATTGTGAAATTCATTTTAAGAATCAATCTTATGTATTCTAACAATAAGCACACCAGAGAGAAGACTTAACAAGTCTGGTGTGTACAGTGGGGTTAGTACCTAATCATATCAGCACAGGGGAACAATCGGAACATGGAGAAGCCAAAAGCGGGGAAGGGAATAAAGACCTGCTACATTCCACAGAGTAAATGTAAGCTTATGTGCATTTATGCATTTGTGGAGCATTAATAATTATGGTGCAGGTTCACTTTAAATATATGCTTTGAAATATGCTAATAGATCAACCCTGCTACTTACTGCAAGATTCTTCATCCGAATTGTCACCGCAGTCATTTTGTCCATCACACCGCCAGTGATCTGGAATGCAGTTCTTATTTTTGCACTGGAATTCATGAGGACCGCAGGTCTTTTTGTCTGTAAATTAAAAATACATTACCTAGCAGCAATGGAGAAGTAAATCTACAAATCACGTTACTCTCATGTAAAAGCCCAGCAAGGCTGCACAAATCTTAGGAGCTGGGTAGCTTAACAAAATATTATTTTTTTCCTTTTGAATTCAAGAAGAATATACACATTGACCTATCACAAGTGCTTGCTGGATGCTAAGTTAATCTGAAGAACAGATTTTGTAAACGTAACATACATAAGGCTCTGATGACAATGCTACCTCCCTTTGATAAGAATCTTTATTTTAAAAAAAGTGACAGTTATTTCACCTTACCAATGTAATTTTAAAACTAACAACAACCTTAGGTTTATTTTCACCCATGTGACTGTAAAGTGTTGTGAATTGAGCCCAGAGGCTCAATTCACAAAGTTTTAACACAAGGTTAAGGATCTATATTTTAGCCATGTGACTGTATTTTTTATTTTATCGAGGGGAGTTAGAGGGGACTTATCGAGGGGAGCTAGCTCTCTCAACAGGATTCACAAAAATGAGTCATTTGGCCTAAATTCACCTTCAAGTCTCACTAGACCAGGGGCGGACTGACAACTCATGGGGCCCCTGGGCAATAGAGGATCATGGGGCCCCTGTGTCCTTGCCCAAGCTCAAAAAAGCCTATGAAAAAGGTACCAGGGGCATCTCATGGAGCCCCCTACTGACCCCGGGCCCTCCAGCAGTGCCCGAGTTTCCAAATGGTCAGTCCACCCCTGCACTAGACTCAGCTGAATATAACTGTCGCTATACTGAAAATAAGGATCTTTATAGGCAGATGCAGTCTGTTTTCTCCAGTGTAGTTGATGCTTGTCCGGAGCGGAACTGCAGCTGGAGGGGAAGTCAAGAGAAACTTGGTTTCTCTATGGTTCCCTTTGGCCTCTGGAGCAGTGTTCTGTTTAGCTACGCAGCATCCAGTTGACCCTGGTGACCATTTTGGGTCACACAAAGTCTTTTTAAGTACCTGCCCTTACGTTTTGGTGTGCATTTGCGAAGTGGCTGCTGTAGGCAAATTGTAAGCATCTGTCAAGGACAGCACTAGTAGTAGGGGATGGTTCCAGAGGAGTAGGGAAAGCTCAGAGCCTAAGTTTTCACTTCAGCAAGTTCCCTCTTGGGTTGGAACAGCCAGGCCTCATCCCACCTCCTTTGGCAAGCGCTGTCTGCAGCGTGGGGCTACTACTGTTGGCTCTCGGCTACACTGACTGTAAGTTCCCATTCGGGTGAGATCCCCACTGGGCTGTTGTACTATTTGCAAGTTCTTCAATATATCGGTTACTGCATTCTGGGCCTCTATGTGATTACTGCCATCACACCATGCTGTACCTACCCAACATTCTTATCCCACTGTTTTCCCTTTATGATTTGAGATTATGATATATTTGTATTCACTGCAGTTATAAGAATGTTTACCTGCTATTTTTGAATATGCAAGGATAATGCACGTACTGTTACAAATACTGTATGTGTTCAAACGTTTTCATATCTGTCCAAACATAATATATTGCATTTATGTTACTGTAAAAAAAAACGTATTACAACTCAGTGTTGAATATTATCAGCCATTGAGGCCCCATTCACACCTGAGCGTTTTGTACGCTTGAAGCTCAAAGCTCCAAAACGCTCAGAGAGAAAATATCAATATTACTCTATGGAGATGATTCACATCTCCACTCCAAGTTGCCTGAAGCAGAATGCCAGAAGCTCAAAAATGTTTTGGAGCTTCTTTTACAGTTGCATTCGGGCAGATTGATGTGTTTTTTGGTGCGTTTTCATTCCCATAGAAATACATGGAAACGCTTAAATTGCGCAATTTCATGCACTTTAGTGCATTTTATCGTGTGACCAAGAGCGTTTTTCTGGCATGGCAAAACATGGCAACAATTGATGTCACTGATAAAAAAAAAAATTTCAATTAGGTAGTACGAAAATGGCAGAACTTAAAATGCCAGAAAACGCCTGAACAAATCGTACACAAACGTTCATATATTTGTATAAAAACACACAACAAAAAGCACGAAAAAATGCACAAAAACTCTATGCTCAGGTGTGAATGGAGCCTTAAAGTGGAACTGAGCTCAGAAAGTGAAGATTTGCCATGTGATAGGGAGATTCTAGACATGTTAACTGAGCCTAAGCAGTACCCTAAAGAATTACCTTTTGTCTTGACTTCTTCCTAAAATAGCAGTGCACTTTTTTCTTTTTTTTGGAGGGGGGGGTTGTTATTTTGAGGGTTTTTTTTAAATTTTTGTTCTTTTTTTTATTTTGTTAACTTTTTTTTATAGTTTAGACCTATGTTTGTCCCTAGCATCTTTGAAGTTATTTAGTTAGTGAAGGTGCCTAAGCCATTTAAAGTGGACATGAACTCAGAAAGGGAAGATTTGCTATGTTTTAGGGAACTTCTGGACATGTTATTGAGCCTAACCAGTACCCTTAAAGTGTTACTAAACCCAGGACCCTCCATTCACTATATTCGCCCTCCCACAGTACACAGAACATGGAAATGCAATTATTTTAGTAAATATAAACTGCTAAATACCTTTTCTCACCAGTAGTATATAGCAGTCTTGTAACGTCTGTCAGTGTGTGGATGATCACTGGTTAAAGCTTGTAGGAAGAATTTTCATTCTCCTCTGACCAGGGGTGGACTGACAACTCATGGGGCCCCTGGGCAATAGGGGATCATGGGGACCCTGTGTCCTCACCCACACTCAACACACTCAAACCACACCCAAAAAAGCCTCTGAAAGGTGCCAGGACATCTCATGGGGCCCCCTACTGACCCCAGGCCCAATGGTCAGTCCGCCCCTGCCTCTGACTGTCCTATGAGGCTGCAAACTGTCCAGACCATCTGTCTGGACAATGCTGATTGGCCCTGGGCCGACAACACGCACACACCCAAAAAAGTCCTCTATAGCAATATACACCAAACTGAACATGTGCAGCTTGTCTCCAAGCCTCTGTTCTATCAGGAATTATATTGGGGAAAATAGAAGAAGGGGAGGATAAGAGAAGTCAGTATCAAACATCCTTTTTACACAATGCAGAGGATTAACCCCTTAGGTTCCACAGTGAGTATAACAAGCGTGCTTTACTGCATATACAGACTGATATTACTGTTGTGGGTTAGTAACACTTAAAATATTCAGCTTTTGTCTTGAATTCTTCCTAAAATAGTATTACACTTCCTCGTGTGTGAAGGTGCCTGGGCACTACAGTGCCTAAAGCCTCATATCTGTATATCTGCAAATCGAAGATCTAAGATCTTACATCTGGGATCTAAGGTACCATTGCCTATGACTGCTAGTCTAACAAGAAGGGGATAATATTTGGTCATGCCGCTACTCTGCTGCTCACTATTCTCCTTGCTGGAGGCTTTGACATGAAGAAGCAGAGAAAACACAGTAGCATTAAGATGCACCAATGTGCTTTCAATGACCAGTAAGTTTGCTGGTAGAGTTCATGTGTCCTTTTTTTTTCCACTTTTTTGAAAATAAAGATACAATGTTGCAGTGGTGGTCCCAGACTCGGCCATGCTGTCTGGGAGGGATAGCTGCATCACAAGACAGGCTGTATAGAGCTACTAATCCTTTTCTGCATTGAACAGTTCATATATATATATATATATATATATATATATATATATATATATATATATGTATGTATATTTACTGTATAATAACTATCTTGCACATTTTCCTGGAGTTCAGCTTTGTATTCTAAAGATAACACTCATAGAAACATAGAAAAATGACAGCAGAAAAGGACCAAGTGGACCATCGAGTCTGCCCTTTTGTGTGTATGTGTGTTTTGTTTTCGGTTTTTCTTTTTTTGGGGGGGGTTGTTCTTTTGTGTTTTTTTTTGTTTTAAATTTTTTTTTCTGAGTATAGATCTATGCTTGTCCCTAGCATCTTTGAAGTTATCTAGGTATTTACTGTTGACTGGCTCACTACGTCTGCTGGAAGTTTATTCCAAGCATTAACTACCCTTTCAGTAAAATATCACTTTCTGAGATTAGTTTTGAACTTTCCTCCAGTTAGTTTAAGGTCATGTCCCCATAATATAGATTTAGGTTTCATGTTGAGCATACTGCCCTTCTGATCCTTATTCACCCCCTTGATGTATTTAATTTCATACTAATAATTATGTTGGATGAAAAGGCCTGCCTCTTATTCCAATTCATTCCAAATGTCTTTAAGTAGGTTAGAGGTCATGGCCCTGTGCGGGCCACTAGAGTTCCTCAACACCATACTCCTCAAACCATGTCTTTATGTAGCTGCCTTTATGTACAAGGGTGCTGGAACAGAAAAGGGACCTTCCCCAAACACAACTGTCTAAAATGTCTTTATATATTGTATGATTAACATTACCTTCACTAGAAACACTTTAAATTATTTGAAGGAGTTTACACAAACCTTTGGCCACATAGTATAAGCATTTAATTCATGAACTGTGCCTGACAAACGTGGAAAAAAAGAACTTTTGCCAAAAACGTTTGTTTTTCTGTATTTACACTGGAGTTAACTTACATGGTAATTTAAAAAACATAGTGGTCAGCAGAGCTCTTCTTTAATTGCCCTACATTTTCAATTGTTGATTTATCCTTTGATGGATTTAATAAGTTTAACAAAGCTTCTGTGAACATTCAATTTATTTTTTTAATTAATTCTGCAATTCATGGAATGTTTGGCATAACAAAAATGAAATGCACACAACATATATTTAGTGATTTATTATGGAAAAATGAGGATGAATGTATGTTTATTTTTCTTCAACTTCCACTGGCTACATGTAGTGTTGTAGTTTATTGCCTTCATTAAATGGTGAGCCAGTTACGGAAGTTATCAGTGGAGACATTTGTATGTTTAGCAAGTCTTTTTTACCCCACAACATCTTTAAATTTCTACTCAAAATGAAGTGCAAACTATATTTATATACAGTAAAGAAGGAGAACAGGCACCATCTAATCTGCTGAAATGTTGCAGCATCGTGTTGTATTGCTTGCTGGCCTCTAAGGTACCTTCAGTGCAAAGAAACTTTAGTGACAAAATGTCTTCACCCATTTCAACCAATCTCTTGGTAAGTATAAAGTAGAATTAAGTTATTTTCTTCACACAATGGGTTTTCCATTAAAAATAAATAAATAAATAAATATATATATATATATATATATATATATATATAAATTAATCCCACAGAGGTTCCTTTGGCGTAGCTTTGGGCCTTGTGTGGTCATATAAGCTTTCTCAAACTTTTCACCCCAGAGGAACTCTTGAAATCATTTTCAGGTCTCCGAAAGCCCCTGCTAAAGCCAATTCATTGGGTGGCAGTGGGAAAAACACCCCTTACATTGGGGTTCAGGGAGAAGATTTATCCCTTTACAATGGTGGTCAGAATGTCTCCCCTTTAGACAACTAAAATAATCAAGGGTGTTATGCAGCTGGCTCTGCCAAAACCTATGCAGGCATCATAAAAACATAGGTAAATCAGCTACGGCTAAAGAATCCTAGCAACCACCTCTGGAGGAATCTTGGTTGAGAATAGCTGCACTAGAGAACTGTAATAATTCTCCTAGATTTTCTAGCTTGTTGGGAAATATTCCTGTGACTAGGCCAAATCTTTACTCTTTCTATGAAGCAGAGCAAAGGGTCAAAGTCTGTGCATGTACCATTGATAGTGGCAGGCTAGTAGGTAGCAGATCTTGGTGCTCAACTGGAGCACTTGAGGATAAACAAATATCGTTCACCATTCTCAGAAAATAACTCCATCTTTGGATGTCCTATGTCTTATTTCTACCCAAGCTATCTAGGTAACATAATTACACAGTTACATAGTCGGTAAGGTTGAATAAAGACAACAATCCATCAAGCTCAACCTGTATGGAGGTGGGTGTTTATGTCAAGTCCAATTCCTATATCCCTGTATATTGTGTTAACTAAGATGCCCACCTAAGAGTTTTTTTAAACTATCCACACTTCCCGCTGAGACCACCCATTGTGAAAGGGAGTTCCACATCCTTACCACTCTGACAGCAAAAAAAAACCATGTGCAGCTTAAAATGTATTTATTTATTTAACTGCTTCTCTTCCAACTGTGTCTTCCTAAGCTCCTTGAAACTGAATCGTTTTCTCCCTATACTAGAATCACCATTGATGTATTTGTATATCACTATCTCCTCTCAATCATCTCTTCTCCAGGGAGAATAAGTTTAATGCTTGTAGTCGTTCCTCATAACCAAGGTCCTTCAGTCCCCTTATTAGCTTTGTTGCCATTCTCTGGACTCTCTCCAGTTACAGCACATCATTCCTGAGGGCTGGTGACCAGAACTGGACAACATACTCAAGATGTGGTTGGACCAGAGTTTTGTAAAGTGGTAGAACTATAGTTTTATCTCTTGAGTAAATATTGATTTTGATGCATGCTAATAGTCTGCTTGCTGCAGCAGCTTGACATTGCATGTCATTGTTTTGCCTCTAATCTACTAGAACCCCCAATATCCATTTTCAATCCCCTAAAGGTTCTTTCCCTAACAAATGGCGTACATTAATATTTTTAGCCCCCAGGTGCATTATTTTAAATTTTGTTAACATTAAACCTCATTTGCCAGGTAGTTGCCCACCCCTATATTTTTTCTTCAAAAAGTTTCTTTTAAAGTTTCTGTATGTAGTCTCAAAAAAAATATAGTCATTGTTTGGTAGCATCACACCATTTACAAAAGAGATTTGCATTTGCTGTATGTGTAGTTGTTCTTATTCTCTTTCTATAAACGTCAAGTGCTAGACACAATTAATAAGGAAAAAGGATAAAGCTAACATTCCTTTATCATTTTACTTTTTGTACAGTCTACATTTGTTCCAAAATGACCCTAATACACATTTGCCAAAGGAAGCAAGACCCGCAAATAACGTCCTCCTCAGTGCTCTGTTTTTCTTTTTTTTCTTTTTATGCTATGTATCCAGGCGAGTATCAACAGCTGATTTTTATGTTTTCAACATCAGTAAGGTAACTCCATGACAAAAGATTACATTTGTCTTCTGCATAATGGGATACAAAGGTTAATTTACTCTGCAACTCTTAATTACTTGCTCAGACCTTTGACACTCTTCTAATTGTGGAGCTAGAAGATGTGCGCAGCAAAAGTAATGAATGACTATGACTATTTTTTTTTTAGTCACAGTAGGTAACTAATTACTTTAACCAGTTTTGCAAAGTGTATAAAAACTAGTCACTGCTGAGGTTCAAATAGCTGATTATAAAGAGAAGTAGAACATGCATATTTATGAGGCTCTGTACGGAATCTTTGATCAAACCTTATCTTATTCTATTACATTCGGCGGGTAGCTTGTACGCAGGACACCTGGGCTCATTTGTAAAAACAAGAATAATGAAAATACAGTAGAAGGAATGTCACTCCTTGGAAGCCATTCAGATGTTTCCTTTCTTTGTCTGATCTTCAATAGAAAAATGACAGCTGGATGTTGATTGGTGGGGTTTCTTTTCACTTGGTTTATACAAAAAGCCCACAGCTGGATTCTGACTACTAGTGAACTCAGAGCCTCCAGCAGCCTGAATATTAAGTTTTAAGTGATAATTAAATTGTTTTGCTGACTTACGTATGAAAAATAAAAGTAGATATAAATCTAATCACTAAAATTGTGTTTAGCCGTAACAGGTAATATAGTTCCAAAGGTTGTTTTTAATATTTGTAAAGATCAACTCCAGGAAACTTGAAAATGTTGCTTGTTTGGTATGGGGAAGAGTAAAAGTGCTTTTACTTGGATGATATCTGCTCCCCTGGAAGGTGGCACTCTCAACATTCCAGCAGAGGACTGTCCCTTAGCTATAGACTCTACATTGGTCTTGAAGACATCAGCTCTCCAAACCACTAGAGCAAAGTGGAAAAGGCACTGCAGGGACCAGACTAGCATCATGGATGAAGAAAGGATTAGGTAAGTAAATCTACTTTAACAAATAGATTTCTAAATGAGCAATTAACCTGAAACCAGTAGGGTACAGCCCCACTGCAAGGGATACCTCTCAAGCTTCTGGCTTTACATTGTATTGTAATAATAGTATACCTAGGGATAATATCATGATGGCCCTTGTTTAGGCACTTCTCATTAAGAGGTGACAACTGTGTCCCAATTGTACTCCTTCATTGTCACCCTACCCTGTACATCCATGGTGCCAGCACACATCTCACAAGAATGCTCTGCCTTTGTCACTCTTTAGAAGCCTATTCAAAGAAATAATGTGCAGTCAATGGTGGGGTGAGTGCATATAGACAGGAAGTAGCCAAAAGAAGCCAGAGGAGATCAGCAGTATTGAGATGTCATGACGAATAAAAGCATGTGAAAGTATACTGTGAAAAACAAAAATGGCAACTGTGATACACAGTGTGCTCAAACATGATATATCATCCAGTTTTTAGATATACTTTAGGGCTTGCTCACATCATGTGCAGAGATCTGCTATTTTCTGCACCTGATCAATACAGGTCTCCTCAGGAGAGACTGGCTTTTACACTACAACAGAGCATTTGGGAGCAGAATGGAAAGGTGCAGAAAAATGCAGCAGGAAATCACTATTGTTTGTGTCCTTGCTATGAAATTTTCAGTTTGCTTTCTGCCCCAGAGACCAACACTTCCTGCATTCTCCATGCATTCTTTTAGGGAATCTACAGTGTAGAAGGTGCTGGTGATAGCGTGACTGGCTTTATTGTGGATTTTCTACTGGAAGGCAAACAATATGCTCACTTTGCAAGGGAAGTTGCACTTTACAAGGGAATTTGCACCAAAACTTTGATGACTTCCATCTTCCAATCATATGCAAGCAAAAATGCTGTTTCTTTCCTGCATGTGATTGGGTATGTATGCAGAGTGCAACCGCAATACATGTACTGAGTTTCAACTCATTCAAGAAGCTCTGGCGCAAATTCAATTGCAAAGTGCAATTTTCCTTGCAAAACGAACAGACTATTTATTTGACTTTAGTTAATTAACCCCAAAGTTTGTTAGCTCAAAATATTTTATTTTAATAAAAGATACAAGAAAATACCGTATTTTTCGCTCCATAAGACGCACTTTTTTCCCCCCAAAAAAGGGGGGAAAATGTCAGTGCGTCTTATGGAGCGAATGTAAAGCGGCCGGTCCGGTATTTCTGCCGTCACCATGTCAGAATATCGGGCCGGCCGCTCAGCTCTTCTCTCCTGCAGGACCTTACCTGTTCCTCACTCCAGCGCTGCAGTCTTCCCGCGGCGGCTTCTGTGACAGCCGGGTGCCCACTGCGCATGAGCGAGAAGCGCTGCGCTTTGTGAATGGTCCGGTGTCTTCTGGGACACGACAGGTCCCAGAAGGCTCCAAGCCATTCACAAAGCGCAGCGCTTCTCGCGCATGCACAGTGGGCACCCGGCTGTCACAGAAGCCACCGCAGGAAGAAGAAGGAAGGACAACTCTGCGGAAGTGGGAGCGGGTACCTGTCAAATTCAGGTACCCGTTCCCCCTCCCTCCCCAAAGGTCCGCAGTCTCTGGTAATCTCCTTTACTGTCTGCAGTCTCTGATCATCACCTGTACTGTCCGCAGTCTCTGGTCATTCCCTGTACTATGTCCGCAGTCTCTGGTCATTCCCTGTACTGTGTCCGCAGTCTCTGGTCATCTCCTGTACTGTGTCCGAAGTCTCTGGTCATCCCCTGTACTGTGTCCGCAGTCTCTGGTCATCTTCTGTACTGTGTCCGCAGTCTCTGGTCATTCCCTGTACTGTGTCCGCATTCTCTGGTCATCTTCTGTACTGTGTCCGCAGTCTCTGGTCCTTCCCTGTACTATGTCCGCAGTCTCTGGTCATCTCCTGTACTGTGTCCGCAGTCTCTGGTCATTCCCTGTACTATGTCCGGGGTCTCTGGTCATCTCCTGTACTGTGTCTGCGGTCTCTGGTCATCTCCTGTACTGTGTCCGCAGTCTCTGGTCATCTCCTGTACTGTGTCCGCAGTCTATGGTCATCTCCTGTACTGTGTCCGCAGTCTCTGGTCATCTCCTGTACTATGTCTGCAGTCTATGGTCATCTCCTGTACTATGTCCGCAGTCTATGGTCATCTCCTGTACTATGTCCGCAGTCTCTGGTCATCCCCTGCACTGTGTCTGCAGTCTATGGTCATCTCCTGTACTGTGTCCGCAGTCTATGGTCATCTCCTGTACTGTGTCCGCAGTCTCTGGTCATCCCCTGCACTGTGTCTGCAGTCTATGGTCATCTCCTGTACTATGTCCGCAGTCTCTGGTCATCTCCTGTGCTGTGTCCGCAGTCTCTGGTCATCCCCTGCACTGTGTCTGCAGTCTATGGTCATCTCCTGTACTATGTCCGCAGTCTCTGGTCATCTCCTGTGCTGTGTCCGCAGTCTCTGGTCATCTCCTGTACTGTGTCCGCAGTCTCTGGTCATTCCCTGTACTGTGTCCGCAGTCTCTGGTCATCTCCTGTACTATGTCCGCAGTCTCTGGTCATTCCCTGTACTGTGTCCGCAGTCTCTGGTCATTCCCTGTACTATGTCCGCGGTCTCTGGTCATCTCCTGTACTGTGTCCGCAATCTCTGGCCATCTCCTGTACTGTGTCCTCAGTCCATTGGTTCAGAATATTTTTTTCCTTGTTTTTCTCCTCTAAAACCTAGGAGCATCTTATGGTCAGGTGCGTCTTATGGAGCGAAAAATACGGTAAATCAATCAAATATAAATGTTAAATGTAAAATCCTATTGCTATTTTTTGGATCCATTGCTTTACAAAACTTTATACTTTTCTTCAAACTCAACAAAAGAGAACAGTAATATTCATTAGCACGTTCAGTTGTTTGAATTGGAAGTTGAAAAGACTCGGGGTTCATATCAAAGATCGGGTGGACGCGAGGTCCTTGTCTAGTATACATACAGCTGCTAGAAATATGTTTAATGGTTGATACTCACCGCAGTTGGCCTCGTCTGATCCGTCAGCACAGTCGGAGTCCTCATCACACACCCAGAGTTTAGATATACAGTGCTTTGTAGTTTTACATTGAAAGTGGTCCGGAGAACAGCTATTTTCAGCTAGTAGAGAACAAAACAGGAGCAGAATTCATCCATTTTAATAAGTGTACATTTTAATACGGAAGACATCTTCTCAAGCTCCTCATTCAATGGGTATTAATGCAAAAATTCCATTAGACATACATTGAAATGCCGAACGCTGTTTCAGAATCTCTGAAGAAGGTCGCTAGACTCTGCAATAATTACCGGTATTTTAGTAAGATAAGTTCCTTAAATAATTCATATAGATTTCCTCTAATGTGTAGGCTTTACACTGTATGTAAATGGAAATGACAATTATGAAGGAAATTATAATGTAAATGATCTTAAAGAGACAGAACAATTTGTTTAAAATAATCTATCATATTTATTTTTCAATTTATTATAATAACGACCAATTTCAATCAGGCAGCCAGCTATGATTTTCCAAAACTCCCTCCCCCCCAAAAAAAAAAAAAAAAAAATCAAGCAATGCAACACTGCTTTAGGTTGGCTTTCCAGCACATTCCTCCACACCCTCTCACTTAAAGATTCTTGAAATGCAGCTGTCCAGTTTATCTGACATGGTTCCTGTAGATCAAATTGAGCTTGCACTTATCTTCATTGAGATAAATACAAAAGAAACTTCTGACAGCTACATAGACACTGAGGGAACTGAGAAAGTCAACGAGTTTCGTGCTATCGCAGCACTTAGTATGAAACGCGTCAACTTTGTCAGTCCCCACAGTGTCAATGTAGCTGTCAGAAGTTGCTTTTATATTTCTCTCAATAAACTGTCCAGACCTATTATCTTACAAAAAAAAGTGTGGGCCCACTTACACTTCTGTATTGCAGTAACACATATAATGTGTTGATGCATTGCAATGTCATTTAGTTTGAATGACACCCCACCATACTATGGCAACAAACCTGTGTTTGTACCAAACTGCAATGCATGGAATCACATTGTAGTGTGTTTCCATGTGATAACATTACAAAAAAGGGTCATACATGATCTTAGGCTAGTTAGTGCATTTATATGTATAACACACATTGCATACACTGATGCATAGCATTGCCATTCATTTTGAATGGCACGCTAAAGCAGTAAGGCAACACATGTCTGAAGCTATGACACAGAGTGACAGTGTGCTGGGAATACTCACTAAGCACACAACTTTATGCTGACATGGAAACATATGTGCGGTGGCTGGGGGTTAAAGTTCACTTTTCTTGCTGCCGCATGTATGTGTGGTACCTTTGCTTGAAAGCGTGACCATGAATGCCTGGGACCAGGTGCAGACTGCAGTCATGTGAAAAATCTAACTAATCTACCTATTTAGGTAGCTTCCCGACTGAGAAAAGAGCTTTCACTGTGTGTAGTAATGAGACACGCTAAAACTCAAATGCACCCCTTTGAATAACTTCAAACCAGGTCCAGAACAGTTACTATAACCTTACTGATGAAACCTCAGCATAAGAGTTCAATGTGAACAATCTCAAACCTTAACACTAACTACATTTATTCAGCTGCCCCGGCATACCTCTGTGAAGTGATAGTCATGCAGGTAAAGTCCATTGTTGAAGATCCTCTGGAACCCTGGATGTCTGTAGAAGACTACAAGACACAGCAGTCCCTTCTCCAAGCGACTCTAGGTGGGAAAATCCGTGGCCCAGGACCTTAGCTTTCCCTCTTTTTATAGCAAAGGTGGGCTGGCTGAGACCCAAAAGCCCAGGAACACATAATACATGCTTAACCCCTTCTTCCCCAGCCTAGGCCAGCCGCTAACTTACTAAAGCAGTGTTACAACCTGCTTACATGCATATATGCGCTGCACTGATGGCAAGATGTTAAAACATTTCTATCACTTGAATTAAAATGGCAATAACAGAGTCTTCTACTGGGTCCTGAAATGATGTGAAGGTTGGTGGGAAGCACCTCTGAAGTGGGGGAACACAGAAGAGTGACACTCCTGGTAGGGTTTGTTTAGCAGACACAATGGGGGAGAATTACTAAAAACTGGTGTACTCAGAATCTGGTGCATCTGTGCATGGTAGCCAAACAGCTTCTAACATCAGCTTGTTCAATAAAGCTTTGACAATAAAACCTGGAAGCTGATCGGTTGCTATTCAGAGCTGTACCAGATTTTGGATGTCCAAGTTTTAGTAAATCTCCCCCATATGTCAAGATTATAGTGGCGATCACTGGCACAGGCAGCAAGAAGGGTAAGTATTTACATAATTTTTGAAAATGGCCTTTTAATTTTAGCAAACACTTTTATCTTCAAAATACTGAATATCTAATGTCTCTTTACAAATAAGTGTCAACTTACGGCAGTCAATCTCATCCTCTTCATCCCCACAGTCATTCTGGCCATTGCAGCGTAAATTTAATGGGATGCATTTCTGCTTCTTGGTGCATTTGAACTGTCCTGACAAGCAGACATAGGTATCTGAAAAGACGTTGATAGACCAAGATCAGTATGCTTCCTGAAATCTATGGGCCCCCGTCGATGGCTGTTGTTCACAACACAACTCTCTTTGTTCCCATACAAGTTAATGTGAATGCAAAAACATCTTGAGGCAGGTTGATGTAGCTTAAAAGGAGGTTAAATATACCTTTCAATGAACTTTATCTTAGAAGTGTCTTAAACTGATAAAGGAATGCACCTGAAAGTAGGCAGCATTTGCCCATTGATAAAAGCCCAAAGCCAGTTGACACAGGCCACCAATTGTTGTTGATTGTCTACTCAAGTGTCATATATTTTTTTAAATTGAGTTTTATTGAACGTATACAACACAGTACAGCATGTGTCGAAGGCTATATACTAAAGGTAAGCATACCAACAAAGTGACTATTACCTCTCGCAGGAAGATTACATTACAAACAATATGAACTTAAAAATCTCTTACAATGCTTGAGAAACAACACTGCATATAGAAACAACACATATTATAAATAGGATAATGAGCCTAAAGAGAAAAGAAACAAGTAAAGAAAACAGGAACCTAACCTACAACTACAACCGTTGGTCCAAAAGGCAAATCTCCCAGGTTCAAATAAGAGTAGGATAACAGAAAAGTACAGAATTAACCTTCCAGTATGGAAGACAAACGAGCCAATACCCGTTAAGTAGCATAAAAATGAGAAAAGTAAATTCTCTGCATGCAGAACCATTGTCCAAGAGGTTCATAGGAAAAGGAGAATCAATCACGTATCTGACTCCACACAAGTATCAAATAACTCTATCCATGGACCCCATATTTGGTCAAATTTTGAGGACATTCCCTGGCTTCATAGGTTAACTTGTAAAGTGACAATACCTGGTTAATCCATTTTTTCCATATATTAATAGAAATGACTTCAAAATGAACCCATTTGAGTACCACCATTTTCCTAGCATAAAATAAAAGATAACAAAGAAATTGTATCTGATAGAAGCTGAGGTCTATATCTTCTAACACCCCTAATATACACCATTTGGGATTACAAACATTTGGTAAATCGAAATGCGTAGCAATAAACCTGGTAACATGTGACCAAAAGGGACAAATCTTTTCACATCTCCAAAGCATGTGACAAAGATCTCCCCTAGAATTATGACATTCAGGGTTATCCTTCTTGTGCATCTGAAAGATCAAGTGTCATTTTTTACTTCTCATGTGGCATAATCACCTACCACAGTTGAGTTCATCAGAGTTGTCTCCACAGTCATTTTCTCCATCACAGATAAAAGCAGGGAGGGCACAGAGTCCACTGCCACACTGGAACCTTCCTGGCTGGCACTTGAACTCAGCTGTCAGATTAGAAAAGGAAATAATTTACCATTCATAAAGAGAAATAAAACACAGTTTAGAAGGAAGCTATAGTAGTATGGGTTCAGCTTGTACAAGGTTTAATGCTGTTTCTCCTTTTTTTTGGGGGGTGGGGCACCCAAAACTCCCAGGTGGACAGGGATAATGGAAGGAGATGTCACTGTTGGAGTATCCAAGCCATAAAAGAAACCAGGGTCTGGCTCCGCCCAGCAGATTGGACTAGCCCTTGAAGAGTGGTTAAGCTTAGTTGGCAAAAAAGAAAAAAAAAAGTAATATGAAAGAGCCAAATGTTTTTCTTACAACTAATGATATCCACAAAATAATTATAAATTGATTTTATGGAAATGTTTTAATCCAGAGACTAAATGTGACTCTCCTTGGGGGTAAGGAAAGATTTTTTTTTATTTCTAGCAAACGGCAACATTGATCACAGTTACCCAGGAGTTTTGTATTATCTTCCTCTACACCTTGAAGTTTGCTAAAAGCTGTACTTGACATCTTGACTTGGATATTTCTGTTCATTCTAATCAACTCTGAATCAACATCAGCTACTGTGCTGTGCAATTGTTTTCAACCGTATCAGTTTTCTCTTGTTGTGTAGTTTACCTTTGCTTTCAAGAGAAAGTGATGTTAAAAATGTAAACCATAATAGAATTTTTAGTAGCATTCAGAAGTATTTAGAAGTATTAAGGAATGTTAGGGTTATTGTAGCTCTTTTCTAGCTTTTTTTTCCTTTACATGTACTGTAAAAATGCTGTTAGGAATGTTTTAGTAGCGTTTAGCAGCATTTAGGAGTGTTTAGTGGGTTTTTCTGTTGGAATAACGCTCCAAAAAACATTTTTTTTTCTGCTCCTAGATGCTGAAGCTCAAAAAAATGCTAATAGTCTAAAGTAGTATGCATGGACACATAGGATAACACAATTTAGCTTCTAGGAGCAGAGAACAATTGCTGATAATAGCTTCTAGGAGCTTAAAAAAAAGCTAGTGTGCATGGAGCTGAATGGTTTCTAAAAGAGGCATGCACTTTGCCTGACTCGGTATGCCAACTTACAGTTGGTCTTAAGTACCTCTAGTTGAAGGCAATAGTTTTTGAATTTGGTACAGTAATATTGCCACTTTGTTAAACTGGCACTATTAAAGTGGTTCTAAAGGCTAGACATTTTTTACCTTAATACATCCTCTGCATTAAGGAAAAAAAAGTCCCTCTATTTGCATTGCCCCCTCTCCCCCCTGAGCCTGCTTTTGATCCAGCACTGTGTCCATTTGCAGAGGCTCTCACCTCTCTCCCTGCACACACAGGCAGCAGCAGGACTCATTGGCTCCTATGAGCTAAGAATGGAGCAGGGCTGTGCCAACAGATGTACACCGTCCAGCTTCAGAGCGAGCTTGCAGGTGCATGCCCATAGGAAGCAGCTTACTAGGATAGGGCACAAAGAAGAGGAGGAGCTCATAACGCTGGTGAGGAACCTGAGAATAGGGGGTTCAGAATCACTTTGTGCAATACCATCACACAGAGCAGGTAAATATAACATGTTTATTATTTTAATTTAAAAAAACAATATTTACAGTCACTTTAAGAACGGCCTGAATCTGCTGCATGTGTTGGTAATGCTACCAAAGTGAGCGGCAGAGATTTGGAGGCCATACCTCCAGAAACGTATTGCTAGGGCTTTATTGAATTTCCCCCAATGTCTTTATAGACTTGTCCTTGTGTACCAGGGCAGAGACACGCTGGAACAGAAAAGGACCTTCCCCAAGCTGTTACCATAAGGGTTAAAAGTGCACAGTTCTCTAACATGTTTTTGTAGGTTATAGTGTTAACAGCATCCTTCACTGAAACATCGGAAATCAGTGATTTGGAGATGTTTATACATACTTTTGGCCCGATAGTAGGTGTTACGAACAGCTGTCCACAAACATCTTACCACAGAAAGTAAGAAACCAACAGGTTACTCAGGCCACCAGAACTATGAATCAAATGTCACTTTACGGAGGACTGATCTATTAATGTGTACACTCTAAAAGAAAGTAGGTGGCAATTTTTAAAACAAGAAAACTGCAGCACCGTTCCTAAATTGTGACTTAACAGGGCAAGGTGGGCAGATGGACTGTGACCATATCTCTTCCAATTCTAAAATGGCAACCCCGGCAAAACCAAGTAAATGCCTTGTCAATGGCACAGGCTAATGCATTCTCCACTACATCAACATCAAAACTAAAAAAAAAGCCTCTTGTTTTCATTCCAATTAAGAAACATATTGCAGGCATGCCAACATAGAAGCTTTACATTTGTTATGCCAATTGTTATTCCCATTGCATGCCAACAACAGAACTCAACTGTAAAACATGCTGGATAATTAACCAATGTGTCCCATTTTTGAAGTGTAAATCTTGTTCATATTTAATTTAGTTGCCTTTTCTCTAGCAGGTATTAGAGTGTGAAGTAGTTTGCATTTTGAACTTTTTTTGCACGTTTTACAGAACGCGGCAACAGCTGGTGTACTGTTAATTAGTTCATAAGCGTGAACTTCATGCATGTACTGTGCTATGTAACAGGACAGACTGTAACTGTCTGTTGGCTCTGAATTACAGATTCAATTTAAAAAAAGTCAAGTTAAGGTACCTTGTACAGTCACTAACAGACAGGAATAATGTGATAGTCAAAGGAGTCCGACACAACGTAGGGTACCATTATCAGAAATAATATGTGTAAATGAAAAAGTAATAGCAGCTTACTAAAATGACTGTTATAATTATCTTGATGACTGATGTGGAAAATAAAAACTTTTGGCCAATCAGAAAACCCATCTGGTAAAAGCTTGTGGTGTGCACTTAGTATCGAATATGCAAAACACTACACTACAATGCACATAGTTTATAAAACTGCTACTGCTATCAACCTTGTGGAAGCACAGGGACTTAGTGGTTAGCACTCCTGCCTTGAAGCATTGAGGTCCTCCAAATTCAAACCAGCACACTACCTACATGGAATTTGCATGCTGAGCCTGTGCTTGAATGGGTTTCTTCCAAGTATTCTGGTTTCCTGCCACACATGCTGGTCGGTTAATTGTCTCATGTCTAATTTGGCCCTAGTATGTGTATGTATGTGAGTTATGGACCTTAAATTGTAAGCATCTTGAGGGCAGGGACTGCATGTGAACATACAATATGTAAAGTACTTTATAAATTGTTGGCGCTATATAAATACCTAAAAAAATAATCAGATTCATACTTTTTTTTTTCAGAGAAATGCATAACCCCAAAATGAGTCAACTAAAACCCCAAAATGCTTGTTGTTAAAAATAATAAAGCTTTAATATAATTATCAAGGTTAATAAAAAAAAGATATAATATCACTTCTAATGAAGCGACTTCATCAAGATTAATAAAAAAAGGTGTAATATCACTTACAATGAAGTGACTTCATCAAGATTAATAAAAAAAGGTATAATATCACTTACAATGAAGTGACTTCATCTGGATTTATCACCAGAATGGCCCCTTGTTAATGCCGTCAAACTTTCTGGCAATGGTGCCCTACTGACAGCTTTGCTTCCAAATGTCTAAAAAAATAGGTTTTAATTTTCAGTATTTCTTGCTAATTAAATAGATCACTTTACTGGAGCCTAAGGATGGCCTATTAGCAGTAAAGAAACAACTTCATACATTTTCTTTTTTAGGTATGTAAATATGAGAAACAGCAAGTGAATATTTCATATTACATTCCTACAGAGCTGTTTTAGGCTTCGGCACAGCTCCGGGCATTTAGCTCCAGTGCATAAGGCTCCAGCGTTTAGCTGTTGCAGGAGGACACAGGTGCACCATCAAGCCCCACTGCCAGTAGTCTGTCTTATTCTGTGAGAGTCTGACAGCTGCTGCAGCTTGCTGAGGCTAGGCTGTGCATGTAGGGGTAGGTACTGTACATTTGTGGGCAGTATGCACGTAGGGACAACACCCCGAAAAACAAGTTGTCTGCGTTATGGGCCTCTAAGTGCATACTGCCCTAATGTACACACCGCTCAGTGCACCACCCAACCCGGTCCAGCATGGTTACCAGCCCAGTTTGCATCTCAAGCCCAGGATTCAGCTTCCGCCCACATCCAGGCCGCAGTGACATCACATCCGGAGCATCACGATCTTCAGCTGGCTCGGTTACACACCGCTGTACAGCCTTCCTTCCCGGTTCGAGAACATTGAGGAGCGGATGCTCCATCGCACAATCCTGGCACAGACTGCATTATTTGTAATCCTATTCAAGGCTCTTTTTGGATCAATAAAGGTATACCTCCTTGGGATGTGGATATTGTTTTAGTACATTTTCACAGCGCTGTTCTCTTGGGCTGGTATATACAATACATAGCTAAGATTGAAGTGTGTGTGCACAATCCCACTCTCTTCATTTAGAGTTATATGGAGATTCAATTAGAGATAGACAGTCTGAAAGCAAACAGCCTCTGATGACGCTGTATGACATCAGAGGCATGCAATTGCATTGTGTAAACATTAATTTGTAAAAGAGACATTTAATATAAATATATAAAAAGTAAAAACAATAAATAAAACTGACTTAAATCCATTCCCTCTAAACCAAAAATTACTATGAGCAATAAAACAAAAAGATACACTTACGACATTCTGGGGGCTCATCTGATCCATCGCCACAGTCATCTACCGTGTCACACTTCCACCAGAATGGAATGCATTTATCTGTATTACACCGAAACTAAACCAAAAAATATAGACGTTTAAGGTTAATTACATCCTCAGTTGTTGCTACCAATGGTCATTGTTCTAAATCGCTCCACCCAACCTATATTAAGGTTTTGGCTGTTTAATGTGAATATTCTTTTGTCAGTTCAGAATACAGAAATTATTGGAGTGTTTCAAAGCCATGATTCCTTTGAAGTTCTTCACAGAGCCTTTCTCGATGAATCTAAATGTGACAGACGTTCCGTAGTTAGCTAAACCTGTTATGAGCAAAACTGTGACTGTTCTGCTCCTTGGAAATGAATGTGTCAAGACCCCACAAAACAATCTGAGATGTGTCCCAAATCAAACGTGCCACTTCTATCGCCCGGCTGTATTACTTATGTAAATCTGGCTATGATAGGTATGAATTTCTCAAGCTTTCAAGAAGTAATCAGCCCTGCATTTGTAATTTGCAGCTTTAATACCACTATTCTGCATGCAACTGCAAAGGGGCAGTGAGATATCCTCCATCAAGAAGAAACTAGCAAGTTTCCAAAAGTCCACTGAATTCATCTAGGATTTGTAACTAGAGATTACAGAACTCCATGGCTGATGTGTCAGCTGAAACCCAGTTCGCTATTCAGTCTTGCAAAGTTATACCGGCTCCTCTCATGTGCTGAAACTGCTTACTCTGATTTCACTGCACACTGTGAGCTTCTCACATTGTGCATTAGAAGCTGCAGCAAGTCACATAGAGCTTACCTCATTTCCTTGCCTGAGGACAAACAGCATCATCTAACCCTAACCTCCTCAATCATAAAGTCCCTGGCTTGTCCCTGTCATTCATTGGTATTTATTTCTTTCAATCATGGAGGCTTATCTAAGGAGATCTGTATTCAAATGCAATCTGCCTAGGAGAGCCCACTCCCCAAGAGTGACACTGCCTATCAAGGCATTTGACTTTTGCATATCTACATCCAAGAGCCAATCCACTGCTTGCATCAAGGCTGATGATGCTGAAAGGAGTATTCTTTTCACCAATTTCTAGCTAAGCATAACAATTGCCACAACATTTCATAGAAAAGCATTAACAGCAATTCACGCTAGTAGTTTTGCCAACAAGTTGAAACATTGACGGATCTCAATAGCTGTCAGAGTGAAAAATTGAATTGAAAATGTTAGTGTTAGCGACCCCATAGATTCCACACAGCTACAAATTACTGTTAGAAAACAGGGGGCTAATTGTTGTAAGGAACTCACTAAGAGGCCTTCAGCTTTAAAATGTATCTATGGTCTGAATGTAAAATCGTATATTAATTTCCACATTGTATTTCAATTATGCAATAAACTTACTTTGTGAAGATCCCCACAATTTCACTTCTTTGAATTATGTGACACAGTCACTATGCCCTGAGATTAGGCACTGATGTGTCACACATTTCTCAGAGCCTGCCTTCTGAACTACAGAGGAGCAGAGTGGAGGAGTTTCAGGAGGCTGAGTCGGTACAGGAATCACTGCTTGCAGGCAGCAAAGTACCATGGGACATGTAGTCCTTAGAAAGTAAACAGCAGAGGAGAAGCTGCAAAGCATGCATGGAATCCAGGATGTTGTGGAAAGAGATGACTAGCAGATAGGCAGAGCTGGCACATGATTGGAGGATTGATGGCAGCACAGATTCACCTCATCACTAAACTAAGTGAAAATTCCATTTGCAAAATGGAAAATCGCTGTCAAAGAAAACATGCTCCATCCCTCTATTAAATGAACCCTATTGTTGTTATGCCTTTATTTATATGCAGGTCAAAGGGGAACCCTTATGCTGGCTGATGATGACATTTACAAATTTAAAAAGTGTTCTTTTAATATCATTTGTTTTCTCAACCCCATGTTAATCCTCTGTTAACCTATGGCTTTCATTCGCCCCAAAAGAGCAGTGCCATGTAATGGCACAGAGTACTTTCTACATCGGACAGAGCCAGACTGAAGGTGAGTACTGCAGCAAAAAAAATACTGATTGGCTGTCAATTTTTTATTTTTACTGAAAGTCTGCTTTAGGCTAGCAGACATATCTTTTGTTTCACAGTAATCCACTACACAGCACCAAATCTGAGGTATGGCAAGGAAAGACACGTTTCCATGGCAGCCAAGTAACATTGTTACATAGTCTGGCTGAAAAAAGACAAAAGTCCATCAAGTTCAACCAAACAAAAAAGTTATAGTCCTATACCCACAGTTGCTCCAGAGGAAGGAAAAAACCCAGTAAAGTATGATCCAATTGGCTCCTGCAGGGAAAAAAATTCCTTCCTGATCCCCTGAGAGGCAATCGGCTATTCCCTGGATCAACTTTATCTATATATATACAGTATATATATATATATATATATATATATATATATATATATATATATTAGTATCCAGTTATATTCTGTGTATCTAGGAAATAATCCAGGTCTTTTTTAAAGCAATCCACTGAGCTGGCCAGAACCAACGCTTGAGGGAGTCTATTCCACATTTTCACAGCTCTTACTGTGAAAAAACCTTTCCGTATTTGGAGATTAAATCTTTTTTCCTCCAGATGTAAAGAGTGCAACCTTGTCCTCTGTGATGACCTCAGGGTGAATAACTCTACACCGAGTTCACTATATGAACCACTGATGTATTTGTACATGTTGCTCATATCCCCCCTTATGTATTATACATGGAGATCATATCCCCCTTATGTATTATACATGGAGATCATATCCCCCTTATGTATTATACATGGAGATCATATCCCCCCTTATGTATTATACATGGAGATCATAGCCCCCCTTATGTATTATACATGGAGGTCATATCCCCCTTATGTATTATACATGGATATCATTTCCCCCCTTATGTATTATACATGGTGATCATATCCTCCCCTTATGTATTATACATGGAGATCATATCCCCCCTTATGTATTATACATGGAGGTCATATCCCCCCTTATGTATTATACATGGAGATCCTATCCCCCCTTATGTATTATACATGGAGATCATATCCCCCCTTATGTATTATACATGGAGATCATATCCCCCCTTATGTATTATACATGGTGATCATATCTCCCCTTATGTATTATACATGGAGATCATATCCCCCTTATGTATTATACATGGAGATCATATCCCCCCTTATGTATTATACATGGAGATCATATCCCCCCTTATGTATTATACATGGAGATCATATCCCCCCTTATGTATTATACATGTTGATCATATCCTCCCTTAATCTCTTTTTCTCAAGAGAAAATACATTCAGTTCCTCTAATCTTTCCTCATAGCTGAGCTCCTCCATGCCTCATATCAGTTTGGTTGCCCTTCTCTGTACTTTCTCCAGTTCCCCAATGTTCTTTTTGTGAATTGGTACCCAAAACTGAACTGCATATTCCAGATGAGGTGTTACTAATGATTTGTATCGGGTAAAATTATATCTCACTCTCCGGAGTCTATACCTCTTTTAACATAAGAGAGGATTTTGCTCGCTTTAGAATCCGCAGCTTGGCATTGCATGCCATTATTAAGCTTGTGATCTACGAGAACTCCCAGATCCTTCTCCACCATTGATTCCACCAGTTGTACCCCCCTAGTACAGTTGTGTTCAAAATAATAGCAGTGTGTTGAAAAAAGTGAATAAAGCTCAAAATCCTTCTAATAGCTTTTATTTCCATACACACAAATGCATTGGGAACACTACACATTCTATTCCAAATCAAAACATCAAGAGAAATATGTCAAATTTGTGTTGTTCCTCTAAAAAAATTGAAGAAAAGTGAATATTAGACTGTTCAAACAAATAGCAGTGTTTGTATTCTTCTTTACAAACTCAAACATTCACTATATAAACTGAAAAATGTTTGAAGATTTTGCTTTCCTTTGAATCAATTATTATTTAGTTGTATAAGCACTGTTTCTGAGAACTGCTGTACATCTGTGTTGCATGGAGTCAACCAACTTCTGGCACCTGTGATCAGGTATTCCAGCCCAGGATGATTGGACTACATTCCACAGTTCTTCTCTATTTCTTGGTTTTGCCTCAGAAACAGCATTTTTGATGTCACCCCACAAGTTTTCTATTGGATTAAGATCCGGGGATTGGGCTGGCCACTCCATAACGTCAATCTTTTTGGTCTGGAACCAAGATGTTGCACGTTTACTGGTGTGTTTGGGGTCATTGTCTTGTTGGAACACCCATTTCAAGGGCATTTCCTCTTCAGCATAAGGCAGCATGACCTCTTCAAGTATTCTGATGTATTCAAACTGATCCATGATCCCTGGTATGTGATAAATAGCCCCAACACCGTAGTATGAGAAACATCCCCATATCATGATGCTTGCGCAACCATGCTTCACTGTCTTCACAGTGTACTGTGGCTTGAATTCAGTGTTTGGGGGTCGTCTGACAAACTGTCTCCGGCCACTAGACCCAAAAAGGACAATCTTACTTTCATCAGTCCACAAAATGTTGCGCCATTTCTCTTTAGGCCAATCAATGTGCTCTTTGGCAAATTGTAACCTCTTCAGCACATGTCTTTTTTTCAACAGTGGGACTTTGAGGGGGCTTCTTGCAGATAGCTTGGCTTCACATAGGTGTCTTCTAATTGTAACAGTACTCACAGGTAACTTTACACCTTCTTTGATCTTCCTGGAGCTGATTGTTGGCTGAGTCCTTGCCATTTTGGATATTCTTCTATCCATTCAAATGGTAGTTTTTCGCTTTCTTCCACGTCTTTCAGGTTTTGGTTGCCATTTTAAAGCATCTGCGATCATTTTAGCTGAGCAGCCTATCATTTTCTGCACTTCTTTATATGTTTTCCCCTCTCCAATCAACTTTTTAATCAAGGTACGCTGTTCTTCTGAACAATGTCTGGAACGACCCATTTTCCTCAGAATTTCAGAGAGAAATGCACTGTAACCAGCATGTACAACATTTGCTGCCTTCCTTCCTTAAATAAGGGCAATAATTGCCACCTGTTTTTCAAAGAATGAATAACCTCACTAATAGAACTCCACACTGCTATTATTTTGAACATGCCCCTTTCAATTAGTGATTCAATTACACAGAATCAGCAGCATGCATGTCATGACTGTTGGGTCTGTTGGATTTCTATTACTCTACTACACCTGCTAGTAAATTATTTGCCATGTAGAAATATCATTTCTACCAAAAACAGTGATTGATCAGGTTAGTGATGTCTGACTGCTATTATTTTGAACACAACTGTATGTATGATGCATGCATATTCTTAGCCCCCAAGTGCATAACTTTACATTTATCAACATTAAACCTCATTTGCCACATTGTTGCCCAATTAACCCCTTCCTGCCCAGGCCAATTTTCAGCTTTCAGCACTGTTGCGCTTTGAATTACAATTGCACAGTCATGCAACACTGTACTCATATTCAATTTTTATCATTTTTTGAGACAGATAGAGCTTTCTTTTGGTGGTATTTAACCACCTCCTGTTTTTTTTATTATTTGCTAAACAAACCAAAAACAACTGAAAATGTCTTAGTTTCTGTTATAAAATTTTGTAAAGAAGTAATTTTTCTCCTTCACTGATGTACACTAATGAGTCTGCAGTGAAGGACACTGATAGGCGGCACTGGTAGGTGGCACTGATGGGCATTGACAGGCATCACTGATGGGCACTGAAAGGCAGCATTCATATATGACACTGATAGGCAGCACTGACTGGCACTGATAGGTGGTACTGACTGGAACTATTAGGCAGCACTGATGGGCACTGATAGGCAGCACTGACTGGCACTCATAGGTGGCACTGATTGGCAGCACTGATAGGCGGCACTGACTGTCACTGATAGTTGGCACTGAAAGGCAGCTCAAATGGACACTGATATGTGGCATTGATATGCACTGATAGACACTGATATGTGGCATTGATATGACACTGATGGGCACTGGCAGGTGGCATTGATGGGCACTGTCAGGTGACATTGATGGACACTGACAGGTGGCACTGATGGGGATATACTGATCATCAGGGCACTGATCATCAGTGCCCTAATGATCAGTGTACATGTCCCCTCTGAGGAATGCCAAGTATTGACTCTCCTTTCCTCAAGAGCTGTCAGCGTGACAGCTCATGAGAAGAGAAATGCCGATAACCGTCATTTCCTTATTTACATGCAATCAGCTGTGATTGGACACAGCTGATCACATGACAGAGCCAATGTCATCGGCTCTTTATATCTGATTGGTGATCCGCTGTATCCCAGGAACACAGAGCACCCCTGATTGCCAGGCTGCATGCCCCCGGCGCATGTGCGGTTAGAGTGGGAGGACTTCAAATGACGTCCGCCCAGAATGAGAGAACTTCCGCACTCCTGTCATTACCTTATATGGCGGGTGGGAGACGGTTAAACAGTTCACTTGGGTTAGCTTGTAAGTTGAAGAAATCCTGTAAGGATGTTATTCCATTGCACAGCTTGGTGCCATCTGTAAAGACTGAAACAATATTTTTAATCCAAGACCCTATATCGTTTATAAATATGTTAAAATGTAAAGGTCCCAACACTGAACCTTGGGGTACACCACTGACAACCCTAGACCATTCAGAGTATGAAACATTAACCACTACTCTCTGAATACCATCTATTAGCCAGTTTTCTATCCATTTACATACGGATTTTTCCAAGCCTGTAGACTTTACCTTACACATTAGCAGTGTGTGGGGAACTGTGTCAAAAGCTTTTGCAAACTCCAGGTATGCCACATCCACAGCCATTCCTCTGTCCAACTATACCATGTGCACCGCCACCCTTCTGTCAAAGTACACCATGTCCACCACCACCCCTCTGCCCAAGGTTTTGCTCACCTCCTCATAAAAAGAAATCAGATTTGTTTGACAACTTCTGTCTTTCATGAATCCATGCTGTCTGTTGCCTAAAATATTTTTTTCCAGCAAGAACTCATCTATGTGGTCTTTTATTACACTTTCCAGTATCTTCCCAACTATAGAAGTTATACAGGTCTATAATTACTTGGTAAAGATTTTGATCCCTTTCTAAGGAAAGGGTTGGAGTGGCTTCCAGTCAGGCATCTGGGTGGATCCTGACCTTAAAGTGATTTTTTCATTAAAATAAAATAAAAATGTTACACTTACCTGCTCTGTGCAATGGTTTTGCACAGATCAGCCCCAATCCTTCTCTTCTTGGGTCCCTCACCGGCGCTCTGGACTTCTCCTTCTGACAAGTGCCCCCATAGCAATCAGCTTGCTATTGGGGCACTTGTGCATACCTGCTCATGAGCCCTGCACTGTGTGTCCATACACACACACACACACACACACAGTATGGCCCCACCCTCTGTCTCTCCTCACAAGCTATGATTGACAGCAGCAGGAGCCAATGAAGAGGCAGAGGGCCGAGAGAGACAATGCCCTCATGCACATCATTGGATCAAAAACAGGCTCAGGTAAGTAAAAGGGGGTGCTAGGAGGAGAGCAGACCACAGAAGGTTTTTTGTTTTACCCTAATGTATAAAATGCATTACAGTAGAAAGCTTTTTAGCTTTTCAAGCACTTTAAAGTTTGCCTTTAAACTGTCGGCTGATTTTGGGTCACGGGACAGCAGAAATAAGTGCATTCCTATGACCCTAAAGGAAAATATGGTCGAAAAAAGCTTTGGCCATACTTCTCTGGTAAAGCTATTGGCAGATTGCATCAAATATGTAGTTTTATCTTTCCCATAGTTGTACATACGGTGTATCACAAAAAAGGAAGATAACATGGAACAGCAAAGTATGCAAAATGAGTATTTTTTGTGATCATGATATTAATTATCAGGACAGATGAGCAAAATGGACTTTCCCAGCAAGACAAATGGAATTTAAAAAATGTTCTCCTAGAAGAGATATATGATCTCAAAAACTTTTGAAGGCATAGCATAGGGCTAGCATTGGTGAGCTCTGATAATGTCACTTGGTAAACACTTTGCAATGCAAATATAGCATCTCAGACTTCTATAAACCCTACAAGGAGAGCCAGCACTTGACTTCATGGGGAGATTTCCTTAGAAGAAAATAAGATACATATTATCGGTCTGCTGGTATCTGTCAAAGCTACACTGTATATTAAAATCTTCAATGAATATGACTCTTAGAACCATGCCCAAAGCAAGTACCATGGAGGAATGGAAGGATTTCTCTGTTGAGATGATTTTCTAAGCACAGACAAGGGAAAAAAGTGTAGCAGGTTGGTAAGAGACCTCATTAATTTAATTCTGCTGAGCACTTTCTTTTTGGTGAGATTAGACTTTAAGAAAATTAGCAACGCAAAAGCAGAACACCTGCTTGAAGGATTTTGTTGCGCAGTTCAAATTATCCTGGAATTGCAAAAATTGATTCCAAGCAGTGGAACACTATATCATGACAACAGAGCATTAGATCCAGAATGAAAAACATAAAATATTTATCCGATTTTAATGAACTTTTACAATTTTGCACATTAGAATGCAATAATTTATTTTAATCTTTTTTTTTTTACTTTGTGGCATTAAAGTAGAGGAAAGCATAACTCTTCTCTGTCTAATAAAATGTGCAGGTTGTTTTATTCCCCTGTAACTGAACAGAGAGTGTAACAGAGATTAAAATCATTGTTGTTCCAATATATTTTGTGTTTCTATGGGAACTCGAATTACTAAATTCAAAGTTGCCTTGCCTTCTGCTCATGCTGTTACATTAGTTTTCAGGGCCATTGGCCCCATACTGGTAGTTTTCAGAATTAAAAATCACATAATTCCATTTACTTAAAAAGTGTTCTAAAGGCTAAGGTTGGAATTGCATCTTCATATTATTGCTAGATGTGTTTTCCATTGGAATAAATGGAAATGCATCAAAATGCATGTCCTGGCAACAAGACATATGTCAATGCATCAACTTGCATTGACGTGCAATATGATGCATGTAGACATTACAAAGTAGATTGCAATTACACAATTGCACATTAAAGGGGAACTAAAGTCGTTTAACAAAACATTACTAGAAAGAAGAGAGTTTCGGTAAAGAGACATGCAAAGTCTCTTTTGCCGAAATACTTCTTCACCTACACACTGTGCAGCTGTGAGACGAGCCTTCATGTTTTACCCTTGTGTTGGTAGACCTAGCTGGTGGAGGCTTTGAAGTAGCATTGATTTTTGGCTTGTGGAAGCTGTGTAGATATGCACACCTGCTGAGCTTGGATCCATGTTTGATATTTAAAGTAGAAGTCTGGTCAAAAAGTAACTAAGTTTAAACCTATTCCCACCTTCATTTTAAGCCCTATGCTAACTACCCTGGAAAGGAAATATGTGGATACTTACCAAGTCTAAGGGTGCTCTGGTCCGGTCACATGATATCCCCAGCGGCAGGTTGTAGAGGACAGGACAGAGCAGCGACAACGGCTACAGAGCCTTGGAGGTGACGTCACTCATAGACTTACATCCGTTGTCAGCAGTTCCTCCTCTACACTGAGGCCGGTGCTGGAAGCTGATCGTGTGACTGGAATGCAACACCATTAGATTAGGTGAGTATACACATCTTCTTTTAGAGGGTAGTTCGCATAGGTCTTAGAATGGGGGTGGGAATAGAATTAAGCTTAGTTATGTTTTGACAGGACTTCCACTTAGATGAACAGACCATCACAAAAGTAGGAATCTTTAGTGCTCTAAGGTTTGTGGAATAGGGCCAGGAGACATGAAAACATTTAAAAATTGTATGAATAAAACGTTTGGGTGGATTGTACTTTAAAACTTGATGGAGTGTATAATGTTTTTCTAGACATTCAAAGTTGCTAACAGCCTTTAATAAACACATTAAAATATATATAAAAAAAAAATGTGTTAATAACATGTAGTCCTGCAGCCTTTGGACAGTGTTTCCAAAACATTTCATGTCAGCAATAGCCTAATACATTACATTGGTAAGTATTTCATGGAGAATGCGGGCAATAACTGTTTAGATTTAAAGTGCTGGATTCCAGCTTTTGTTTCTTTTCACATATGTTGTCTTGAGCAACCACAGAGTTTGATTTAGTTCTGTTAAAAACCACCATTTATATTTGCTCCCGGTTAAATGGCACAGTTAAGCTTTCATTCCACAAGATTAATTTTGTACAGATAACTTTATAAAAAAAATATTTTGACATAAAAGACTTAGAATATAACACCTTGTCTACTGTATACACCACTCAGTAAATTCAGTCTGCCACTGTAGCAACATTTCAAAGTGCCAGTAAAGCAAGCTATGGCAGTCCAAGTAATGCAAGGCATGGTTTTTAATGGTTTTATTGTAAGGTGTACTACTAATACAGAATCCAGTGTATCCCTACAATTAAACCCTTTTTGGGTGAAACATGTTAATGCGTGGCTTGTGACGGGAGTTTGGTGTGTGCCGTCAGTAGTACTAAACAACGCTGGAGCATATATATTTGGTGTACAATTTGTCTCATTGGATTTCAGAGTGCAGTGAAGTGTGTATGGACTCTATAGTTTAAGCACCTGACTGGTGTACTGGAGGTGGAGGAGTCCTGAGGATTGTTGTGTGAGCAATGATGTGGATCATATGTCTTGATCATCCCAGTAAAGCAAACTATGGTGTTCCCAGTAAAGCAAGATGTGGTTTTTAAAAAATGTAACATGCAATATTAAGACAAAAGCCACAGAATGATAGGGATAACAGAGTGTGGAAGGGTTAATCCATGTCAATGTTTGTAATGCTGTATCCCCAAAAAAATTACCTTATCTGTCCTGGAAACCACTGTCACTGAGACTAAGGATAGATTTGGACATGCAATGAATGCAACTGCTGTGCGTTTTTTGCACTATCCCATTGATTTGAATGACTTGCCACCTGCTGATTGGGTCAATTTTGCCATGGGCACAAAGTGAAGCATAATGGCTGCTACATATTGCAGTTCAAATGGGTAGCTGTTGGCAGGCGCCAAAAATATGGCTCAATCGTGCATTTTTGCCACCCTCCAACCGCAAGTCTAAACGACGCCTAAAAGTAAGATAAATTTTAAGATATGGAGCAGAACAGAAACAGAGAGGAAATATTCCAAAGCACTTGATGTGGTGATAACTTAGAGAGAACATACCAGCTTGGAGAGTTTATCTCCCATTTCCAGTTGTATCTACAAGACTGGACATCAATAATATATAAATGGGCTTTGAATATACTGTAGATGATTTTCTCTGTCTGCTCAGACATATTTACTATGCTGATATTGGTGGCAATGGTTTGGCTTTATAAACAACAGGAAACAAAATCAAGAACATTTTTTCCATGGCAATTTACCCAGCACTTACCTGACTGGCGGTACAATTGGACAGGCATGTCTTATTGTCTTCAGCGAGGTAAAAATTAGTGGGGCAGGCACAGGTGTGTGACTTGTAGGGAGATAACAGGCATAAGTGGCTGCAGTCCCCGTTGTTAATTTTACAAGGGTGGTCAGGCACTAAAAAGACAATGGTACAATATATCACTTTTCCACGCGTATAAAGTTAATTGAATTCTTTAATAAGGCGATTTAAACAGAAGAGGGACCCAATAAAGAATTACACAGGGCGCATTATGACAAGGACATGTATCTAGTCGTTAATAAAATGGTAAGTATGATCTAGCGATAACAGAGCAGCACTCTCGCACTACATAAAAAGCTATTTAAGAAGCCATCCGCCAAACCTGCGTGAATACAAATGAGGCTTACCTGCTCTCTGCTTACACCAGGAAATGAAAGATTACAGCTGGGTTACAGATTACAACAAAAAACAATTCATTCATATTTAAGCACTTAATTAAATTCTCTAACTGCTGCAAGTACGTTGATTGTTTTATTCCAGAGAACGGCGATGTGACAGCATTATTGTGTGGATGTACATGTATAGTTAATTAGGACTTGGATTTAGTAAACTTTTCAAAACAGGAGAATGGAGAAGATTTTAGGCTGAATGCCAAACCAGCTGATATTGGTTTTCTCCTATGTAATTACAACAAGAACATTGAGAACCCTTCTCAAAAGAATTGCCAAGAATGCCAATCTTCATATCCCAACCTAGACTATTTTCTTCCTATTTCTCTAATTAGGTCCAGTATGTTGGAAGATTCATTACAAAATCTTGTAGAAATCCTTCCAAAAACAATGCAGGCTGTTACTGCTCAAGGTGGAGTAACTCCATAATAATGGTCATGGTTTTGGAATAGGATTTCCAACAAGCTCATATAGGTGTGATGGCTAGGTGTCCCAAAACATTGGTCCATGTAGTGTGGCATTTCCACAATGAAAATGTACTATGATTTTTGTATCTTCACCATGCATTTTTAGACTTACATTCACATTCTATTGAGTAGAATGAATTAATATTTCAGCCAATGGAATGATTGAATGCCCAAACTCTTGATACACTTAGACAAACTTAAATGTGCCTAAACGGGTTTGCAAAGTGCAGATTTAGGCATGATTTTTAGGTGCTTTTCTCCTGCAAGAAGAAAAGGTGTTCAGAAAAGTTGGGCAAACACTGAGTGTGCATGAGGCCATAATTGTGGTTTGAAGTAGAATGGCAACCAAAACCGGGTTTAAAAATTGCAGAAAGCTTCACATTCGGTGTGGTTTCTGTTGCTCTCTGGAGGTGTAATATAAAGTTGATATAGATAATATTTATATAGATATAAAAAATACTTTTTTTTTTATTCTCCACACCAAATGACATGAAAATTCATTCTAACACAAATAAACACACAAGGTAAGACAAAGTAAAGCATATGAAGATGCATGTTACATGCATTTTCAATGCAGTGCAGTGAGTTATGTGTAGTATGGCGCAAAAGGACATGAAGTAGTTTTGTTAAAGCTGGAGTTATATTTTAACACAAAAGAACAAAAATGTGGACCTAAAAGCATTAAAAGTCACATTAAAAATTACTTTAATTTACTGCAATATTACCTCACAACATGCTGAAAACAAATGATATTTTCCCTTGAAAACTGTGTAAACCTGTGCTAAGCTGGTTTTCACATTAAAGGATAACTAAACCAAAGAACAAAAATGCAATATATTGTAGCTTACAGTCCTTAGATTTTTTTTTTTAAATTGGAGACATTTTCAACAAATACAAAAATACCTGTTGATTTGCCAGACATTCAGTGTCCTTGTCTCTTCCTGTGAGCTGTATAGAATAATATTTTCCTTCCTAGTTATATAGGAGATGGAAATACGGATATGCTCATAATCCATTTTAGGAGAGCAGTCTAGGGTGACAGCTATAGATACAGTGGAAGAAGGACATAGCCACCCAGGGACAAGATGTGTGTTATTTGCAAGGTTAAAAAGAGAGAATAAAGCAAAATAATTTTGATAAAATAAAATGATTGCAACCACCACACCAAGGACTAGTAAGCTGCAATATATTACATATTTGGTTTTGGTGAGGTTGGGTGAGTTGTGAAGCACTGAGGTTGAGCCGCAGATTTCTGCCTACCAACCACTACCCCCTTTGGCTACAGAGGAAGTGGCTGGGGGTGAACACATGCCTGCAGGAAATACACCTCACCATTCACTGAACGCGATCTATTCAAGTAAATGGGACAGCATCCACCCCATTGCAAGTGGTTGCGGGGAGCTTGTGCAGTTTCCAAGGGGTTAAAGCAAGAGGTGGAGGAGGAGATACGATGCCTCCTCACCACTTGGCAAATACCCTGAAGCATCACATTTGCAATGCATCGTTTCTTAATTAATCCTACTTGCTGCAGCATTTGGCTGGCTTTACTGCTCCGCAAACACCTCCATTCGTGTCAAGATCAGCACTCTGCAAATGTTCTACAGGTAGAGAACAGGAGCTGAAGCCATCTTTTACCCATCTCATTTATGCAACAGAGAGTCGGTGTCTGTGTGCAGATGACCACCACTTTGTTGAACTCTCCAAAGGCATCTCAAATGCGCTATAAATGCCATTGGGGCATTTGTGATGTGCTTGAGCTGCAGTTGCAGCGCGTTTGCAAAGTGTTACTAGCTATGATGATATTATAAGAATCCATACAATAAAAAATGAACACAGAGGAGACATTTGGTAAGCATTATATTGCAAGACACAAACACATCAAAAACGTGCAAAATTTACAAATAACACATCTTAACATGATAGGCATGGTAATGAGCATCCATGGTATTTAAAATTTCAAAACAGGTCTAAAGGAGCCTAATTAAGGGATGTCTACTTTTTTTTGAGTAGTAACATATGCTCTTTTTGGATAAAACATAAATGTAACTTAATTATAGTCACCATCAGGTTGTCTGTAGGCATGGTATACTTCAATGTCGGATATGGCATGCCAAGAGTTAAGTAGCAGCATCTTGTCAGCCCCAGAGGTTTTGTGTGCACGGCTCAGAGACTTGGTTTTCCCATCTGTCCAGTAGATGTAGTCATCGTACAAAGTCAGGGCGATCACACCCTGGATATCTTGGTTGGGAACTGTAATCAAAAATGAAAAGATTAATGTGCAGGGCTGGAAGAAAGCCAACTAAAATATTTAATATGAAAAAGTCAGACGGATACAACTGTGACATAACTTCTGCTGAATAATTGCTGTGACAAGCTGTCAGGCTCGCTGTCCTTTCTTTTTTTTTTTTTTAATTACTGCTTAAGAAAATGCAAGGTTGGAAGAACAGAATCACCCAGATGAAGGTTTGTGGGATCAACTACCAAGAGCATTCTGAATGGCTTCAACATAAGAGTTTGCTGCATTTAATTTAATGCCCAAATGAAACAGCATTATAAATATTTCACAGATAATTTATGTTTACAAGCACCTACAAATCTTAGACCACTTGTTTTTCATTTGATCTTAAAGCTGAAATTCAGGCATACCGGTAAGTGTACAGAATACATAAATACAAGGATCAAAAGTAATGCAAAAGTGGGCATAACTTTTTTTATTACAATGGAAATCTGGTCAAAACCTAACTAAGCTTAAACCCGCTCCCATCCCCATTCTAAGCCCTGTACTAACTACCCTGTAAAGGAAAGATGCCTATACTTACCTAATCTAAGGGCACTCTGGTCTGGTCACGTGATCTCCCCAACAGCCGGCTTCAGGGAAGAGGAGAGAGTGCCAACATCTGCTACATAGCCTGGATGATGTCACCCATAGGCTTACTATGGGGCATTTGTTGTCGACTATCCCTCCTCTTCCTTGAAGCTGGTGCAGGGAACCGGTCATGTGACCTGATTAGAGTGCCCTGAGATTAGGGAAGTATAAGCATCTTTCCTTTAGAGTGTACTTAGTATAGGGGTTAGAATGGGGGTGGGAGACATTCAAGCTTAGTTTGATTTTGACTGGACTTCTACTTTAATTTACAGTACATAGGTCATTCAGATTTCACATGTTGGTAGAGTTCCTCTTCCATTATACCAACTCTTTTTCTTCTACTTTATCTTTACAGGTAAAAAACGGATTCCAGGTAGAAGCAAAATGCCATTACCGAGTTCCTGATGAAGGAAGGGTGCAAGCTGTCCTATTTCCACAGAAGGTTACAGAATGTTTAAAGGGATGACAGCATTGACTTGTCATTGGTGACTTTTGTCAATAGTGTCAGCTACATAAACACTCTATAGCCTTCTGTGGATGTTGAACATGTACTCCTCCTTTGTCAAGAACTCAATGGCAGCCTTGAGTTGATGCCCAGTTAACATATATGTTCATCAGCAAAGAGTGTGCTTTAATGCCCACAAGCGGTCTTTATGCATCCATGGACAGCTGAGTTTAAAAAAGCTCCACTAGAAGCATTACAAACGTCCCCCTAAAGTCAAAAGAACAAAACAGGTGGCAGCATTCAAACAAGCTCATCCAGGCTAGCAGAAGCAAATCAGAAGACAGAAGGTGGAAACTCTGCACACCAAAGCCCAGCCACTATACGGACAGGTGAAGATACGGCTTCAGCCTATGCTCCTCCTGACTACACTTCTCTGACATGTTTCGCCCCACCTATGGGGCCTAATCTCAGGGAACCCTATGATTAAGCCCCATGGGTTAGGCAACACATGTCAGAGGGGTGTATTCAGGAGTAACCTAGGCTGAAGCCGTATCTTCACCTATCTGTGGATGGGCTTTGGTGTGCAGAGTTTTCTCCTTCTGTCTTCTCATGGACAACCAAGGTTTAAGTGCTGAGAGCACACACTATGCACACTTCCAACACAGTGATCATCATTGACAGCTCACAGTCACTCCTTATGATCAGATGCCAATGGACTGGTCTCCTGATCAAGTGACCACTGTGACAGCTGCTTGAACCAGTGGCTGGCACATTGGATGGATCATTCAAATATACAGTACTGTAAGTAACTGTCTTTTTTTACAATCAACAGAAGCTTCCAAAATCAAAATAAACAATATTCCACTAACTGAGGGGAGTGGACACAGAACTATTGAACTACAAGAGAAGATCTTGCTACTAGGCTATCCATAAACTATAGGAAACCAGTAAATGTTTTAATCCAATAACATGTACCCAAAAGAAAACCAACAGTTTGTATGTCACGACCAGGGGCGGACTGACAGCTCATGGGGCCCCTGGGCAATAGGGGTTCATGGGGCCCCTGTGTCCTCATCCACACTCAAACCACATCCAAAAAAGCCTATGAAAGGTACTAGGGGCATCTCATAGGGCCCCCTATTGACCCTGGGCTCTCTGGCAGTGCCCGAGTGCCCAAATGGACAGACCGCCCTGGTCACGACCCTTTAAGAAGTATGTACTGAAAAAGGTATACATTTTTTTTTATGTTGGATCCCCAAAACACAATTCACAACTTCACATTCTGCTATGATAAACCTACCAGGGACTGAACTGAACAAAGCAAAGCAATCAGTGCTGAAAACGTCGATGACGTTATGAGTGGAAAACGCTGATATATCTCAGCACTATTACAGCACATGAATATCATCAGCTGCAAAGACAACATTTCAGACCTACCGCTGTTTTGTCATAATGGAGCCATGATAAAAGGCAAAAAGTTCCATCTCATGAAAGCTGACACTTCTCACAGTGACAAAAAAAGAGACAACTCGCTTGAAATACGGCAGTTTAAAAAACAAGGGATGTTTGCCCAAACTGTAATAAGTTGACAAAAGTAAAATGAAAAAAAAGAACAAAAGACAAAACTAATCTATGGTTATAATGGACAATATTACAAAGCCTATTAAAAAGTCAATTAAAAAAAAGATTTTTTTCTATCAACCTAAGGCATCTTTAATGACATGATTAGTATTCCAAACCCAATGTCACTTATCTAATAACACAATCTGACTTTTATCCAACAGTTTTAAATTACTTTTTACCAGTTGACTTGTTATTCAAAGGCAGACCCTGAAAATCTGTTTAAGTATTCAGAGCAATACACGCACACATTAGAAAACATATCAATTTGAGAATATGTACTGACTTTAAAGGGCTCTGTGGGTAACTATTTCCTTTCTTTTGTAACCAGTCCATCAAGTTCGTTGACAAGAGTTGCAAAGTTCTCAAGAAGTGAAGTCAGGAGGGAAAATAATTAAGAGATTTGTTCACAGTTACAGCTTGTCCACAAATAAAGAGATAATGGAAAACATATCCGAACAAAGCACATTCCGATTGAAAAAAACAATTTTTTTTCAGTTTATAAAATGACTTTAAAGGGGCTTCACTGGGTTTTGTGTGGTTTGAGAGTTGCATAGGAGATTTTACCTACAGTGCCACCTACTGTTACATCCAGTAATGTAGCAGCAGCAGATAGGGGATAATGGAAAGCTAGCATTGTACTCATGGGTGTGCGCAGCCTAAAGCCTTAGGGCGTGCACCCCAAAGCTCAAACATAAATGCGTGTGTGTGTGTGTGTGTGTGTGTGTGTGTGTGTGTGTGTGTATATATATATATATATATATATATATATATATATATATATATATATACACACACACACACACACACACACACACACACACACATATAGACACACTTATGGCAGAACCAGTCATTGGGAGATATTTCCTATCTCCCTGCTGGCACAGTGAAAGAGAAGTGCAGAAGCAGAAGCATTTTTCTTCTCTCTGCCCAATTCACACTGCAGAAGAGATTCAATGCTCTGCATTTCCAGCTGCACTAGGGGGCAGTGTGGTGCACGATTTATTGCATCACACTGCTCTCTTTTTTTGTTTTGTTTTGAAGAGCTTTATTTGAAGTGTACAAAATGTACACTTCATTCACTGCAATGTCGGGCGGCACGCTGCGCTGTCTGCCATTGCAGTGCAATTTGGGCTGGTGCTCTGCAATAAAAGGCAACATGTCTGCATTTCATTGCAGCATGCTTCAGAGCAACACTAGGTTGTATTGCAGTGTGAATGGGACACCTAGGAAACAATTGTTTTTCTAGTGTGCCTATTTGAAAAATGTTCAAACAACCAACTACTCTTGAGTTGATTAAAATTCAGGTGGTCTCTGGTGAACCAGCTAAATATGGACCAGTCTATGGCCAGCTTTAATATAGATTCATACCATAAATATATGGTCATTCTACCAGTCCATAGGCCTTTCTCATGAAGGGTAATAACACGATAGGGCAAAGCACATAATCCAGAGGGGTAAAGGAGGCGACCCTTTTGGATCTTCCTTCCTGGTTTGGAGCATGAAGAGCTCTGCAGATGCTCCTCTTGGCTTTGATGGAATAAGGACCTCTGGAATGCCTGTGAGGAGCAAAACTTCTAAGGAAAGGTTAGGAAAAACCTCACCACCAATCAGCTCAAATCACATGGTCCAATGGGGTAGAGAATGTGACCCTTTTGGATCTTCCCTCCCGACTTTGAAGCATGACAACCTCTGCAGAACCTCCTCTTGGCTTTGATGGAATAAAGAGCTCTGCAGTGCCTGTGAGAAGCAAATAAATCTATATCTTTGCTTCTAAGGAAAGGCTAGGAAAAGAATAGAGGCATGCCTATGGGGAAAGGGGATAAAAAAGGAGAACTCCAAGCTGTTTTCAATTCTGCCCCCCCCCCCCCCCACCACCACCACAACTACAACCAACAGCAGTTTAAATGTTTTCATGCACAAGGTTGGTTTACACAGGTATGTATGTTTTGCTTCTGATACAAGTTTGTGAGACATTTCTACAGGATTTGGAATGCAGTGTGAGCTTTTAAAATTGATCTTATACTGGGGTATCCTCTTTGCAAATTATTTATATGATGGAGACAAATAATATGGGAGCAATACTCTCAGGTATAGGGAGTGTACATAAATAATGTGTATGACTGTTTCATAATCATAAAGGAAACCTTTACTGAGAGAGCTACAAAGGATACCAATGCGGATTACCTTCTGAAAAAAACGCAAATTACTCAAATAACAAAAACACTGAAGTACAGAACTGTATTAGGACTTACATGGTCCCCCTAGCAGTCTATAGTCTAAAGAAGCCATGCATTTTTCTCTTACTATAATCCATAACTGTCTGTTATCCTTGCAAAGACCAAAAAGAACCATAAGGACCAAGTGAAGAATCAATCCTTACCCAAATCCATCCACAACAGAATACAAGGGCACTATAGATATGTATAAAAGATTAATTCAAGGGACAGCAATTTTTATATAGTCACATTTGTCCAGCTTGAACTAATGTAAGAATGTATGTCCACTACAGTGATCTCCAATAGCTTCTGGGTCCCGTTCCAAGCAGCTGCTCTGATGCATTGTGAACACAGGAAGTCACCACCAAGGGAATACTCTACATTTTTATCAATGAATGCAAAGAATTCTCTGGTTGGATGAGGTCAAGAGGCGAGGTGGTGATGTCACACCCTTTTCTTCCTTCTCATCCAATCAGAAAATGTTTTGCATTCAATAAGAAAATGCTTTGCATTTTCGGAATGGAAACCACACCAAGCAGGTAACCTCTTGTTTTCAATAACCATCAGGGTAGCCGCTTAGCACAGGATCCAGAAAACAGTAGAGAATACTAGTAGCAGAGCCAACTATGATGATTTCTAACTTTCATGGGGATCCTACAGGTATGGCACAAACATACTTACATCGGTTGAAGCTGGACTAATGTAACTATGTAAAAATTGCCATACCTAAACTTCAGCTTTAATTTAGCCCGATTAGGTAACATTATTGATATGTTGTTAAAAAAAAAAATCAGTCTGTTTTTTACATTTAGTTATGTTCTTTGCATTCTGTGGACTATATTTCTTTACTGTCTCCCCCTCCTAACTCTAAGTACACATCAAGACAACTTCACCTTCCAATCTCTTTGGCCTGGACCCATGAGATGCATCCCAGGAAAGAGGAGGTGGGAAAAAAGGTACATTATACCTGTCTATTTGGCTTACTGCCTTCCTGATGTATACAGAACATGCTGTTTTTTTTCATCATCTGACCAGATGTCTTTCCCTCAGTGTCAGCCAACTAATCTCAATTGCTCAGTTAAATTAGTAAACAATTGTGTGTTGGAAAGAGTTGCTTTACTCAAATTACATTGCAACAGCCAAAAAATGAGATTGCTTTGAAGGAAACAAAGTAGTTGAAGTGTGACGTGCCTCGAGCTCTTATAACAAGCATAGATCTACACTACTAGCAGTACATAACTAAGCACAAAATATTATAAAGAAAAACACGTACACATGACTAAGCAAATAAAGTTTTATCAAAATATTATTATTTTTATTTCAATTTTAAATAGATCTAAGAATAAAAAGAATAAAAAATAAATTGTTGCAGCTCAGCAGTCCTCAGTTGTGATGACTGCATTCGTTTTCTTTTTTTTTAGGCTTTATTTCTCTGTATGTTTACCTGGTCTGGTGAATCTCCCAGTGTCACAGTTTCTATCTTAAGGTGACAATGCTTACTTAGTACTACAGTATGTATGGAGGAGCAGCATCACCTTAGGACAGAACATGGTTTAGGGTTACAGAACACCTCCCCTTCTAATCTTCATAACAGAGGGAGGGAGGTGCTCTATACTTCACAGAGAGCTGGGAACAATGTAACATGTCAACGTATGGACTCCACTAGACTTCTGAAGGTATTTTGTGGGATCTGACACCAAGCTGTCCGTAGCAGATGCTTTAAGTTCTGTAAGTTGCTAGGTGGGGCCTTCATGAATCAGACTTGTTTTTTCACCACATCCCACAGATGCTCAATTGGATTGAGATCTGGAGAATTGGAGTCAACACCTCAAACTCATTGTTGTGTTCTTCAAACCATTCTTGAATTCAACAGACCAGGCCACCTTATTCCTTTGAAAAAAAAAGGAGGGTTGTGAAAAGAGATTCACAGAAAAGCGGCTACATAATGAACAGAACGTGACACTAAGGGAATAATTTCCAAAAATTATGCTTTATTACACACAAATGAATATGACATATGGGCATTTGCCCTGGTTTACCATCACCTCAGTATGAGACAATACACACAGACCTAAAACCATTTAAAATGACACAAAAACCGGTCTAAATGTATGTGTAGCAGGGAAAATGGCTACATGAGTCTAGTGTCCCTGCAACACAAACACACAGGTGAACACTTCCCTAGGGAGGTGTATCCAAAAATTCTGCCATGGGCATACCATAATAGAGGATATAAGGGATTAAACAGTAACCATAATGGCAAATCCCTATCAAGAAATCCAAAAAATTATGCTGTAGATATATATATCACATGTATGCAATGGAGCAAGCACAATATGCGTCAAAAAGGAGAGTAGCAGGCCTCAGGCCTGTATGAAGGAAGACATAAATGTCAAATATATTGTACAATACATTCTCTGATTAATATCGCCAACTTCTGGTTAGAGTGTGATGGGTGCTTTAGTTGACGAATATATTTAATTCATGATTTTTTGATCAATATATGTATCGTCAAAATTGCTAAAGTCTCTCCCCTCTCTGTTGTCTCCGGATATCTGTTTTTTAATTTTATTCAATAATGACCAGCAGCTGTGCTAAGTATTTAGCCCTTTCTTTCTTCCATTAGGAATAACTGCAGTTTGGCTTTTTGCATAAATGGGTGGGTCTTTACCCACTATAAATAGGAAATTGAAATGCGGTTGTTTCATTGGTCCTGACGAAGCTGAGTGAGATACGCCCATCGGCGAGACGCGTTGACGTCATACGTCAGATACGTCACTTCCGGTCATGCGCACTAGGTGGAACGCACGCTGACCCATAAGGAGGAAGCCATCTTCACAAGCCATGAGGCAAGCCTAAGCAGCACAAGCGCCGAGAAGGGGCTGGAACCCGCGGTATATCGGCGGATGTCAGCGGTGGTTCCTTGGCCGCCTTGGCCCTGTATGGCAGTACCTATGAAGGATTTCTCTTTCATTCCCGTTATCCATAGCACAGGTGGTGAGTGGATTGTTGCAGGACATTAGATATATGGTCCTCTGTGATCTATATGACCTATATATCTTCTATAGAGTGTGAGCTCTGTCAGTGACTTCCCACATATTGTTTGTTTCACTACAGGATGGGGACATCATGGTGCTTTGTATAGGAAACAAGATATACCATATATATTTCAACAGGCAGAAGAGTCTTTGGGATGTGTCTTGTTTTTTCCTACAAAAAGTGGTGTATAGTCCACATGTAGTGGTGAAGAAACCATTTCAAGCAGAGTGCTGCTGTGTGCATCTTTTCTTCCATCCTGGAAATAAATGGGGCATATTTCCATCCAAGAGCTCTAGGAAACAGCTATCTATATTACAGATGAATGGGCCCCAACCACTTGTGCCGGCACAGGAATGTATTGTACAATATATTTGACATTTATGTCTTCCTTCATACAGGCCTGAGGCCTGCTACTCTCCTTTTTGACGCATATTGTGCTTGCTCCATTGCATACATGTGATATATATATCTACAGCATAATTTTTTGGATTTCTTGATAGGGATTTGCCATTATGGTTACTGTTTAATCCCTTATATCCTCTATTATGGTATGCCCATGGCAGAATTTTTGGATACACCTCCCTAGGGAAGTGTTCACCTGTGTGTTTGTGTTGCAGGGACACTAGACTCATGTAGCCATTTTCCCTGCTACACATACATTTAGACCGGTTTTTGTGTCATTTTAAATGGTTTTAGGTCTGTGTGTATTGTCTCATACTGAGGTGATGGTAAACCAGGGCAAATGCCCATATGTCATATTCATTTGTGTGTAATAAAGCATAATTTTTGGAAATTATTCCCTTAGTGTCACGTTCTGTTCATTATGTAGCTGCTTTTCTGTGAATCTCTTTTCACAACCCTCCTTTTTTGTATGCCTCTTTTGGCTACTGAATGGAGACCATACATTGGGTGACACGTTAATGTATTTAATAACCTCTTTAATAACTATCTTAGTATATTCACCTTATTCCTTTGCTCTGTGGTCCAGTTCTAATGTTCACATGCATATTGTAGGACCTTTTGGATGTGGACACGGGTCAGCACTGGTACCCTAACCAGTCTGTGGCTGCACAACCTCATACATAACAAATTGCAATGCACTGCGTGTTCTGAGACCTTTCTGTTGGAACCAGCATTGACTTTTTCAGCAATTTGAGCTACAGTATCTCTTCTATTGGATCGGACTACACAGGCCAGCTTTCACTCCCCTACATGCATCATTGAGCCTTGGCTACCCATGACTTTATCATCAGTTCACCAGTTTGGCTTCCTTGGACAAATTTTGGTAGTTCCTGATCACTGCCAACTGGGAAAATTCCCATAAGAGTTACAGTTTTTGAGTTCTTCATTCCCAGTCATCTAGCCATTACAATTTGGCCCTTTTTAAAGTCGCTCAAATCCTTAAGCTTGCCCGTTTTATTTGCTTTCAATACATCAACTTCAGAGACCACATGTTCCCTTGCTGCCTGAGATATCCTTTCCACTTCCAGATGTTATTCCCTTTACCTGGCAGTGGTCATAACAGTATGACTTATCGGTGTGTATATAAAAATATATATATTCAATAGCCACATAAATACCCTCTAAGTGCACCAGTAGTGGAGACATCTGTACTGTATCTGTATAAAGCTTGTGCAAAGTCTTGGCAGGTCGTCTCCCCCCCCCCCCCCCCAGCACCACCACCGGCTAGCTGCAGAAAACTTGAAGAGGGATCAAAAGGGGCCAAAATATTTCCTTTCCATCTATGCCTCTAAGACCAGTGGAGTCCTGTAGGAGTCTCTGAAACATGCGCAACCCCATCCTATTCTACAACTCTAAATGCAGCACATACAGCCAGTGCTAAACGGACAAAGAGCAGCTGTCAATCACCGCTGTGGAGGAGAAGAGGCGTGACTTTTCATGTCCCTCACGCACTGGCTGTGTGCTCTGCTCTGACCGGCTACACATAAAGCTGTAATACAGAGAGGGAGTGCACACAATGCAGAGATTCTCACAGGACTCCCTTGGTCCTGGAGGCACAGGTGCATAGGAAGAATAGTAAAATAACAGTGCAGCCAGGGGGCAATTGAAAAAGGAGCTTCAAGAAGGAAATGTAATGGAGAGGCATGGGTTTGTTTAAAAAAACAAAACAAAACAAAAAAAAAAACATGCTCACCTTTATGTTGCGGCTATACCATGTCAGTTCTAAGGCTGAGCGATCACGTGATTTCTGATTGCTCAGTTCTCAATCTGCTTGGAGTAGAGCACAGTGATTGTTAGTCACTGCTATCTGCTCTGCTCCTTCAGGGTTCACTGACATGCCAGGCAGAGGTGGGGATGGGTGAAACTAGCTCTTACACTCAGCTGTACAGTGAGATGTGGAGTCAGCTATCAATCAGGCAGCTTGGTGGATCTCAACAATATTGTAAGGATCCTTCCAGAGCTTGCTGCGGCTCTGCCATGTCAGCTGATAGTGTGCAATAGCCCACTATCAACCTATTCTGGGTCACAGGAGCATACCTCTCAACTTTCTGAGATGAGAAGGAGAGACAACTATTAGCAAAAGTATTTAGGCATAAGACACACCCCCTGGGACACCCACCCTTCAAGGAGAATTATAAAAAAAAAAAAGATTGGTTATACCTGTAACGGACCCCAGACACCCACGACTGGGTATCTCCATCAAGAAGCTGCTTCTCAGGCTCTGGAACATAAGACAAGTAAATCTGGATATTGTTACCCCAAGATCCAGACGACACCAGATTGAAGTAAACCAGAGGTAGCCTACTTTATTTGAACACAGATACAAGATATATACACTCAGGGGGCATAATGACACAGGGCGGGCCAATCTACATTTAGTAACAAGAGACACACAGGTATTCAAACTTTATCAGGAGGGAGGGCTGCTGGAGACACCCCCCCATCTAATACACATACAGTAAACACATACATCCCATAATAGTTTGCTCCCAAACCAGACACACAATAGAACAATGGGATGCAACCACATAACACCAAACAATCCACAACCCCCACCCCACCTATCTCCTAGACATGTCTACACAATATTAGGACAGATGACCATGTACCCCTAACAGGCACAGGGTGACTTACACATAAGAGGGATATGGGGAGCTGAGACAGGGGTCTCCCCACATTTCCAAAGTGAGCTGGGTTCCATGGGCCCCCCACTAAAAGTGATGCTTTTTTCACCAGTAATACTCCTTTATATTGGCCTTTGACATTTACATATGCAGCAATTTAAAAATTGGATGAAAGGTTTAGCACCGTAAAACATTTTTGATAGATAAATAGGGCATTTTATATACAGGTATATACATCAGACCAAAATGATGAGGAAAGAGGGACAAAGGAAATTTGTTCCAAATGAGGGACAGTCCCTCAAAATCAGGGACAGTTGGGAGCTATGTAGGAGAACAACAGTGAGTGCACTCCTGTGAATCACAAGAGATATATAGCCAAAGAAGCTTTGGTCATACCTCTCTTTTAATAAAAAAAAAAAATCAAATACATGTGAGTCACATTATTTTTATCTGACTTAGAAAAACAAATTGGGTTTACTACAACTTTAAATGTAACTTTTGCTTATGCATATTTTAATCATAGGCTCCATTTCAATTGCCCGGTTTACTCTAAATGATAGCGTTCCAATAACTACCTCCAAACTCAAGCAAATGTTTTCCCCAAAAGAACTTACAATCCATTGTCTGAAAGCCACAACAGTTTACCCATTCTTTGAATGCGATAAGCAAAGTTAAGTCGCATTACAGCTCAATGATTTAATGCACTTTCCGAACGAATAATCCATATTGGAGAAAAAATTGCAAATCTTTCCTAATAATGCAGGGTGTTAGACACATTAGGTAAAAAAAAAAACAAAACATTTTATAAAGATGATCGCCGATCTCCATTTTGTCAGAATGTGTTATAATTGAAGTTTTTGATGAGTTTCAGTTATGTTCGGTGATTATAATTGGAGCTGTCAAGCTTGCTGGAAAAAGGCAATACAATTCAATTTTTTACTGGTTGAAATGTGTCTCCATGGTAACCAGGGTTGCGTTTCTGCTTGCCATTAGGTTTTATTGTGTTGTAAACAATAGCACACTTCTATTGTTATAAAGTAACAACCTGTAAACTACACAACATCGAATATACATAAAGCCCCCTTACTCCCCATCCTAAAGCATGTCAATGATTTATGGGTAATAAAATGTGTGCTTCCGCCGTCTTTTGCTAATTGCCATTAATGCTTTGCACATTACCCATCATGGCTGTGTGAATTTGAATCATTCGGAAACCATCGCAGTCAGTGTGGCGCTCTAGAACAACAGAACTAATTTAATTTATGTACTGATGTGTAAAGTTGGTACACACAGAGATATTTCTGCAGCTTGTTTCATGATTCAGGGTTTATTGAAGAGTGAAGGGATGACAGATGATGACAAATTCCATTTAGAGGGAACATTTCTCACTGGCAACCCCTACCAAAAAAACACATAGGCTGTTACTGATGGCCTCCTTATGAAATGGCATTTGCTGGCTGTCTTTACTTCTGTCCTCTCAGAGTCAGGGCTTTATACACCCTAATGACACACATGGACCAGTGCCTAGGGCAGCAGGGTTTATAGGAGCATTAAAACATTCAACACACATATCGTTGTAACTTTTTCTTTATTTTGGCTTCATCTTCTGGCCATCTCTAGATTTGTAGTTGAATTCAACAAGATAACTGTTAGGTATAGGAGTATAGGGGAACTTGAGAGGTGTCCAAAAACACTTTATAGTTCAGGAGACATGAAGTCACCTCCCAATTTCTCTTTTGGTGAACTGTACAGAGCAAAAGCAGTCCTACTCATAAAGCAAAAAAGAGGTGGAAGTGAGGTGCTGGACTCAGATTTATAGCCTATCGAAAAGGAATTTGGTTAATCCTAATCACTTGAAATCAGCAGCTCTCCATGTAACAGGGATCCCTCAAGAGTGTGTTCACCCAAAGTGCGAAAACCACATACAAGTGAAGAGGCCTTTTTTGTCAGAGAGATGGTGCAGGAACTGTCCAGCGCCACACTATGCTCACTTTTTCACCACCCATCCACAGCTCACCTCTGCAGATCCCATCTGCAGCTCACCTCTGCACCCCATTGTCCACAACTCACTTCTTCCCCCCACCAAAGCTCATCTGTACACCCCTATCTGAAGCTCATCTCTGCACCCACCACCCAAAGTTCACCTCTGCATTCCACTGTCCACAACTCGCCTCCATGCAATGCTCACCTCTACACCCCTATCTGAAGCTCACCTCTGCTCCCACCATCCAAAGCTCACCTCTGCACCCCACCATCTACAGCTTGTATCTGCATTTCCATCCACAACTCATCTGCACCCCCCATCCACAATTCGCCTCTGCACCCCCAACTGCAATTCAGTTCAGCACCCCCTGTCCACAACTCTGGTCTGTACCCTCTGATTCCTGATTGCAGCTCTCCTACACACATTTCCCCTACGCCATAGCTGAAGCCTGTATGAGTACACCTTGACTATTCCTAAACCCCAGCCACGGCTCACCTCTGCATGATTCTTCCATAGCTGGCTATGCAGCCCTCTACTACAACTCCTTACCTTTGCATCCCCTATCCACATATCACTTCTGTCAAGGACAAGAAGAGCAGCGAATGTATTCTGGGGATCCAGATGCTCCCCCTTCATCAGGGTTCGTAAGTGGAGAAACCTATGTTGTAAGTTTTCTCTGGGTTTGGTAGTTCAGGATTAGGGTCTGAATCTTGAAAGTTTCAAAGTATCTTGGGTGGGACAGAACCTTCAATCATGTTTAGAGGTCTTATTGGATGCCTGCAGGCTGTATGAGTATGCAGGTGTGCAGGGTCATGATAAGCCAAGCTGGAGGATAGCTCAGAACAGTTGTTGCCATTTGGAGAAAAAGCCCTGTCAAGAGCTGGATGTTCCTGCTGGAGACTGCTTCCCTTGTGGAGGGATTCCTGTGAAAGTCAGGACAGCTATGCAGATCTGGGAGGTTGATAAAACAGAGGCAGCTATTGGGTTCAGGGGGTAGGTGGGAATCTGGAAGTCTCTGAAAGAGAGAGCAAGCTTGGGGGCTGGAGAACTGACCAGTGCTAATAGCAGCAGTGCTGCTGATAAGAGAGCCAGGTGGCTCAGTATTTCTAGTGAGTGTATTTTTCTGAAGCTGGAATGTCGGACAGGTAGGCCTGACTCGCAGTTTCTGCTCTAATTCATCCCAAAGGTGTTATATCGAGTTGAGGTCAGGACCCTTTGCAGGCCAGTCAAGTTCCTCCACCCCAAACTCTCTCATCCATGTCTTTATGGACCTTGCTTTGTGCACTGGTGTGCAGTCATGTTGGAACAGGAAGGGGCCATCCCCAAACTGTTCCCACAAAGTTGGGAGCATGAAATTGTCCAAAATGTCTTGGTATGCTGATGCCTTAAGAGTTCCATTTTAGTAAAATAGTTATTTGTGAGCCACCAGGAGTTAACTTACTCTATTATTAGTGTTAATTGTGTGCTTAAGTGAATATTAATTAAATATTGGATCGCCAGGCACTAATTACACCCTCTCTAGGTGTATGAAATTAAACTATGAATTCTTATACTGTACCGCGCTCCAATATTATCAACCTTTTGTGATTAACCTTTTTTGGTTGTGTGAATTTCTTAATATACCACCTATAATCCAATCATTACTTACTTCTATGGTGCTTAAATATACAATTAACATAAATTTATTTATAAATATGAATTAAAAAATTATATGTGATTATAACAAATATTAATAAAAAATTAATGAAAAATTGGAATGTCAATTCTATGTGAATAAAATAATAAAAAATTAATAAAACATAAAAAAAAAAAAAAAAAAGGGAAATGTCAATTATTTTCTTTGAATTTGAGATGGTGTTGTTATTCAATTTAGTTAATGTGATAAGTCTGTGTTGGCAGCTTGAACCTCTCCCTCGTCTCCTCTCCTCTCTTTGTGCTTTCTTCACTGGCTGCTTTGTTTATTCCTCCATATACGGAACATGCAGAGAAGGGAAAAGAATCATAGTGTCTTATCCGGGATATAAGTGATTTATTGCTCTTTGATCTCCCACTCACATTGTGTAAATGTAAATAACGCTTTGAATACAATGTAACAAGATCCTGCTTCAGACAGCCTGGCTGATGTGTTTGCTTGCAGTAAATATACTCGCCGTTCCTCTGTGGATGCGTGATAACGTCACCGCCCCTCCCCTACGCGTTACGCTACAGGGACTCGTAGCTTCCTCTGGGGGATGTGGATTTTCACACATCCCCCAGAGGAAGCTACGAGTCCCTGTAGCGTAACGCGTAGGGGAGGGGCGGTGACGTTATCACGCATCCACAGAGGAATGGCGAGTATATTTACTGCAAGCAAACACATCAGCCAGGCTGTCTGAAGCAGGATCTTGTTACATTGTATTCAAAGCGTTATTTACATTTACACAATGTGAGTGGGAGATCAAAGAGCAATAAATCACTTATATCCCGGATAAGACACTATGATTCTTTTCCCTTCTCTGCATGTTCCGTATATGGAGGAATAAACAAAGCAGCCAGTGAAGAAAGCACAAAGAGAGGAGAGGAGACGAGGGAGAGGTTCAAGCTGCCAACACAGACTTATCACATTAACTAAATTGAATAACAACACCATCTCAAATTCAAAGAAAATAATTGACATTTCCCTTTTTTTTTTTTTTTAATGTTTTATTAATTTTTTATTATTTTATTCACATAGAATTGACATGCCAATTTTTCATTAATTTTTTATTAATATTTGTTATAATCACATATAATTTTTTAATTCATATTTATAAATTAATTTAAGTTAATTGTATATTTAAGCACCATAGAAGTAAGTAATGATTGGATTATAGGTGGTATATTAAGAAATTCACAAAGCCTTAAGAGTTCCCTTACAGGAACTAAGGGGCCAAGCCCAACCCCTGAAAAACAACCCCACACCATAATCCCCCCTCCACCAAATTTTACACTTGGCACAATGCAGTTAGACAAGTGCTGTTCTCCTGGCAACAGCCAAACCCAGACACGTCCATTGGATTGCCAGACAGAGAAGTGTGATTTGTCACTTCAGGGAATATGTCTCCACTGCTCTAGAATCCAGTGGCGGTGTGCTTTACAGCACTGAATCCGACACTTTGCATTGCACTTGGTGATGTAAGGCTTGGATTCAGCTGCTCAGCCATGGAAGCCCATGCCATAAAGCTCTCTATGCACTGTTGTTGTGCTAATATGAAGGCCACATGAAGTTTGGAGGTTTTTAGCTATTGACTCTGCAGACAGTTGGCAATGTCTGTGCACTGTGCACTTTAGCATGCACCGACCCAGCTGACATTTTACGTGGCCTACCACTTCGTGGCTGAGTTTCTGTTTTTCCCAGTTTCTTCCACTTTGTTATCACTAACAGTTGACCGTGAAATATTTAGTAGCCAGGAAATTTCATGGATGGACTTATTGCATAAGTGGCAACCTATGATGGTACTAGGCTTCAATTCACTGAGCTCCTCAGAGCGACCCACTATTTTATAAATGTTTGTAGAATCAGTCTGCTTGCCTACTGTAGGTGCTTGATTTTATACACCTGTGACCATGGAGGTGATTTTAATGCCTGAATCAAATGATTTGGAGGGGTGTCCCAATACTTTTGGCAATATATATATAAATATATATATATATATATATATATATATAGATATAGATAGATATATATGCTCACCGGCCACTTTATTATTAGGTACACCTGTTCAATTGCTTGGTGACTCAAACTGCTAATCAGACAATCACATGGCAGCAACTGAACAGCATTTAGGCATGCAGACAGTGTGAAAACAACTTGCCGAAGTTCAAACCGAGCATCAGAATGGGGAAGAAAGGGGGTTTAAGTGACTTTGAATGTGGCATGGTTGTTGGTACCAAAAAGGCTGGTCTGAGTATTTCAAAAACTGCTGACCTACTGGGATTTTCCCGCACAACCAGCTATAGGGTTTAGAGAGAGTGGTACGAAAAATAGAAAATATTCAGTGAGTGGACGAAAATGTCTTGTTGATGTCAGAGGTTAGAGGAAAATGGGCAGACTGGTTTGAGATGATAGAAAGGCAACAGTAACTCATGTCAATATGGACCAAAAACTCTGAGGAATGTTTCCAACACCTTGTTGAATATATGCCATGAAGAATTAAGACAGTTCTGAAGGCAAAAGGGGGTCTGACCCAGTACTAGCAAGGTGTACCTTATAAACTGACCGGTGGGTGTGTGTACCCTTAAATTAATTGTATAAAACTAACACCCTACTAAAAAAAACATATTTAATGTATATACAGTCAGGTACATAAATATTGAGATATCGACGTAATTCCTACACCGTTCACCTGATTTGGATGTAAATACCCTCAAATTAAAGCTGACAGTCTGCAGTTAAAGCACATCTTGTTTGTTTCATTTCAAATCCATTGTGGTGGTGTATACAGCCAAAAATGTTAGAATTGTAACAGTTTGCATATGTGCCTTCCACTTGTTAAGGGACCAAAAGGAATGGGACAATTGGCTTCTCAGCTGTTCCATGGCCAGGTGTGTATTATTCCCTCATTATCCCAATTACAATGAGCAGATAAAAGGTCCAGAGTTCATTTCAAGTGTGCTATTTGCATTTGGAATCTGTTGCTGTCAACTCTCAAGATGAGATCCAAAGAGCTGTCACTATCAGTGAAGCAAGCCATCATTAGGCTGAAAAAAACAAAACAAACCCATTAGAGAGATAGCAAAAACATTAGGCGTGGCCAAAACAACTGTTTGGAACATTCTTAAAAAGAAGGAACGCACTGGGGATCTCAGCAACACCAAAAGACCCGGAAGACCACGGAAAACAACTGCGGTGGATGACCAAAGAATTCTTTCCCTGGTGAAGAAAACACCCTTCACAACAATTGGCCAGATCAAGAACACTCTCCTGGAGGTGTGTGTCAAAGTCAAAAATCAAGAGAAGACTTCACCAGAGTGAATACAGAGGGTTCACCACAAGATAGAAACCATTGGTGAGCCTCAAAAACAGAAAGGCCAGATTAGAGTTTGCCAAACGACATCTAAAAAAGCCTTCACAGTTCTGGAACAACATCCTATGGACAGATGAGACCAAGATCAACTTGTACCAGAGTGATGGGAAGAGAAGAGTATGGAGAAGGAAAGGAACTGCTCATGATCCTAAGCATACCACCTCATCAGTGAAGCATGGTGGTGGTAGTGTCATGGCGTGGGCATGTATGGCTGCCAATGGAACTGGTTCTCTTGTATTTATTGATGATGTGACTGCTGACAAAAGCAGCAGGATGAATTCTGAAGTGTTTCGGGCAATATTATCTGCTCATATTCAGCCAAATGCTTCAGAACTCATTGGACGCCGCTTCACAGTGCAGATGGACAATGACCCAAAGCATACTGCAAAAGCAACCAAAGAGTTTTTTAAGGGAAAGAAGTGGAATGTTATGCAATGGCCAAGTCAATCACCTGACCTGAATCCGATTGAGCATGCATTTCACTTGCTGAAGACAAAACTGAAGGGAAAATGCCCCAAGAACAAGCAGGAACTGAAGACAGTTGCAGTAGAGGCCTGGCAGAGCATCACCAGGGATGAAACCCAGCGTCTGGTGATGTCTATGCGTTCCAGACTTCAGGCTGTAATTGACTGCAAAGGATTTGCAACCAAGTATTAAAAAGTGAAAGTTTGATTTATGATTATTATTCTGTCCCATTACTTTTGGTCCCTTAACATGCAAACTGTTGTGCTTTAACTGCAGACTGTCAGCTTTAATTTGAGGGTATTTACATCCAAATCAGGTGAATGGTGTAGGAATTACATCTTGTTCATTTCATTTCAAATCCATTGTGGTGGTGTATAGAGCCAAAAATGTTAGAATTGTGTCGATGTCCCAATATTTATTCACCTGACTGTATAAAGGACAAACCTACATAGATGGCACAAATAAAATCAACTTGCTGGTAAAGAAATATCCTTGTCACTGGAGATTCAATCTCTTTTTAAATTAATCACATACAGGATACAAAGTCAATGACTTTTTGCTCCTCTGGTATTGGACTTTTCATTATTATATTTAGTGACTCTGGGGTGAGGTTGAAAAAGGATTTAAAGTGGCATTTAAATGTGTTGGATATCAGTAAATAAGCAGACATATTCATTCAACCTTACAAAAAATAATCTGATTTTATCTTTCTTTTTAAATGTGGTGTCAGTGTGACTTCCAAAAAGTTTTGGCAGGCACAACTGTTTTAGCAAGTGGTGTATATCTATTTATACTAGAAATGTCATTACTGAAACTTTTTTCCAGATTTATAACATTTGCAACGTCTCAGCAGACTCTGTTCAATTCATTTAAAACATCTGCTTCAAATACACCTCAGTTGTGTAAACAGGAATTACAAGGACCAAGGGACCGCAGACAAGAACATCCTTTGGTCCCATATGCTGACAGCCAATTGAAATTTTACTTAATTCAAATTAAATTGACAGCGGTAGCCTAACAAAGTTTCAAGTGTTACACATTGCTGCATATAATATATCTGCAAATGGCTGGAGTGCGCAGTGTACCTGTAACATTCATGTGTTAAATAAACATTACAGGAAAGTTGGAATTCCTTGTTTATATACTTGTGGCTCAGGGATCTAAAATGCATAGCAGCCAGGCAGGTAGTATTTTCAGGAAAGGCTGTCTACATGTATTTCCCATGACATATTTTTCTTTTCAGCTGAACCCCTGGCTAGCAGGTGAATACTGATGAAATACATATAATTATGTGTTTTTTGTTTTTTTTTTACCTGACATAGGATGTATATTTATGTCTATCCAGTCCTGAGTAGGACACAGCTGTGACAAACAACACAGCCCTGTCTGGCAGGACAGGAGATCTAATTTTTGTTTGCTGCAGTCAGTTCAGTAGCACTCACAGGTTGTGTCCCTCCCTCTGCTTGTGATTGGACAGTGAAGGAGAAGCAGCAGACTGATAGGCTCATCTTTCTGTCACTCTGCTCTTTCCTCCTGTCAGCATGCTTCTTGCGCTACAGCACAACTCAGTGGCTCTTTGTGCTGCTATTTCCCCTCACAGTCTGGGCTCTGCTGTACAGGGACTGCAAAAGGCTGATATCACGTCAAATCTAGGAACTTACACTGCTTACATTTTAGACTGAATACAATGCTGAATTTGTTTGGTTTCTTGATATCTGTCTGGAGCTCAGCTTTAAGACCTAACACTGGGAAACTTAAAAATTACTTCTTGAAGTGTGCATGCACTGCAAGGGTTAACTGCTTGTTTAGTGCAGGGTAGAGCAGTGTTTCTCAACCTTTTTTCAGTCAAGGCACCCTTTAAAATTATGAACCGTCCCGAGGCACCCTTTAAAATTATGGACAGTCCCGAGGCACCCTTTAAAATTATGGACAGTCCTGAGGCACCCCATTCTAAAATGTGAAAAACTATTCCAAAAGTTTTAGATAACGTAGCAACATCCACACATGTAAGGCACCCAACATTAGAGGTGATTTATTCTTCCAAAGCAAATACACTTTTGCACACCGGTACTGACTAGTATTCCAGTGTTTCTCTTCTCCCTCAGTTTTTCTCTGTCAGTGACACCAGTACTGATGGAGAAAACCTGTGACTTTGTGTAACTAAAAGGCAGGCTTGTTCCACCCTCTGGTTTGTATACAAGTTTTGGGTAATTTTTATACATTTTGCAAAGGCACTCCTGAAGAAACCTCAAGGCACCCCAGGGTGCCTGGGCACCCTCGTTGAGAAAGGCTGGGGTAGTGTAAAAGCACTTCTTTGATTCTTATCTGATCCCCTAGCAGGCAGCGATCCCCCCCAATCATCCTTTGGTGGCATGTTCTTCAGCATCATGTCCAATGCAGGGCCATATCCAACACTAGTCTTGATGATGTCAGGACCTTGGATCCCAGCAGCATGGGGGAGAAGATGCTTTGGGGACCAATCTAAGAGTACAGAGGAACTGAGGATCAGATAAGTAAATCTATTTTCCTTTGTCCTCTAGACCTAACCAAGCAATTAACCGGTGCAATGCAGACACTGCCCCTCTGAAAGAGATAATTTTATGTTTTACGTTAAATATTTTATGGAGCTGGGTTTTAACCACTTGAGCTCCTGAGGATTTACCCCCCTTAATGACTAGGCCTCTTTTTGCTACTCAGCACTGCACTAATTCAACTGATAATTGCGCGGTCATGCAATGCTGCACCCAAACGAAATTTACATCCTTTTTTTCACACAAATAGAGCTTTCGGTGTAATTTGATCACCTGTGCGCTTTTTATTTTTCACGCTATAAACAAAAAAAGGCCAACAATTTTGAAGAAAAACAATATTTTTTAATTTCAGCTATAAAAAATATACAGTTGTGACCAAAATTATTCAACCCCCACTGAAATTGAGTGTTTTGGCCAGTTTGACATTGCTTTTGATCATTCAGTCATCTTGCTTACATTTACATTAAAGAGGCACTTGTAGGTCAGACAAATATAACATAACAGTTATAATGAAATAACCACAAATGTCTTTTCTGTGCTCACAGCATTATCAGTTTTATTCAACCCCCAAGTGACATTCAATCTTAGTACTTAGTACAGCATCCTTTTACAGTTATAACAGCTTTTAAACGTGAAGCATAGCTTGACACAAGTGTCTTGCAGCGATCTACGGGTATCTTCGCCCATTCTTCATGGGCAAAGGCCTCCAGTTCAGTCACATTCTTAGGCTTGCGCACTGCAACTGCTTTCTTTAAGTCCCACCAGAGGTTCTCAATCGGATTTAAGTCTGGTGACTGCGATGGCCACTCCAAAATGTTCCAGCCTTTCCTCTGCAACCATGCTCTAGTGGACTTGGAGGTATGCTTGGGATCATTGTCCTGTTGAAAGGTCCAACGTCTCCCAAGCCTCAGGTGTGTGACGGACTGCATCACGTTTCCATCCAATATCTCCTGGTACTGAAGAGAATTCATGGTACCTTGCACACGCTGAAGCTTCCCTGTACCTGCAGAAGCAAAACAGCCCCAAAGCATGATTGACCCTCCACCATGCTTCACAGTAGGCAAGGTGTTCTTTTCATCATAGGCCTTGTTCTTCCTCCTCCAAACATAGCGTTGATCCATGGGCCCAAACAGTTCTAATTTTGTTTCATCAGTCCACAGAACACTATCCCACAACTTTTGTGGTTTGTCCACATGGCTTTTGGCATACTGCAGTCGACTCTTCTTATTCTTTGGAGACAGCAAGGGGGTACGCCTGGGAGTTCTGGCACGGAGGCCTTCATTACGCAGTGTGCGTCTTATTGTCTGGGCTGAAACTTCTGTACCCACATCTGACAAATCTTTTCTCAGTTCCTCAGCAGTCACACGGGGACTTCTCTCCACTCTACGCTTCAGGTAGCGCACAGCAGTCGAAGTCAGCATCTTCTTTCTGCCACGACCAGGTAGCGTTTCAACAGTGCCCTTTGCCTTGAATTTGCGAATGATGCTTCCTAAGGTGTCTCTTGGTATGTTTAACATCTTTGCAATCTTCTTATAGCCATTGCCCTTCCTGTGAAGAGAAATCACCTCTTCTCTTGTCTTCCTGGACCATTCTCTTGCCTTCACCATGTTTGTAACCACACCAGTAAATGTCTAGAAGGAGCTGAGTATCACAGTCATTTTAAAGCTGCCTAATTGGTGCTTATTATGCTTGATTGCTGCTCGGTGACATCCACAGGTGTTTTCAATACCTGATGGAAAGCACCTGTATGAACCTCTGTTCTTCAGAGTGGTAGTCTTTAAGGGGTTGAATAATTGTGGCAATGAAGAAACCACATAAGAACCATTTACTACTGTATTACATAAACAATTGATGTCATTTTAGTTGCATTTGGGTAGTTACAACGTCCTTGTAGGATTTGATTCTGAATACAATTCCAAATGTACACTATAGTCCCTAAACCCCTTTACAGCATTGGGGGTTGAATAATTTTGGTCACAACTGTATAGTAAACTCAAAGTTGGTTATAAATTTAGGCCAAAATGTATTCTGCTCCATGTTTTTGGTAAAAAAAATTCCAATAAGTGTATATTGATTGCTTTGTGTGGAAGTTATAGTGTCTACAAACTATGGTATAGATACTGCAATTTACGCCATTTTTCTGCTATACAGCGCTGCGCTAGTTTAATGGACAATTGCGCAGTCATGCAATATGGTACATAAATGAAATTTACATCCTTTTTTCCCCACAAATTGAGCTTTCTTTCGGTGGTATTTGATCACCTGTGCGTTTTTTATTTTTTGCGCTATAAAAAAAAAGGCTGACAATTTTGAGGAAAAAAAAACAATATTTTGGACTTTTTGCTATAAAACATGTCCAGTAAAAAAAAATGCAAAAATCAAATTTAGTCATAAATTTCTGCCAAAATGCATTCTGCGACATGTCTTTGCTAAAAAAAATCCCAATACGTGTAAATTAATTGGTTTATGTGAAAGTTATAGCATTTACAAATGGCGGGAAAGATACTGGAATTTTTAATTTTTATTTATACTAATAATGGCGGCAATCAGCAACATATGGCGGCGACCAGCGACTTATGGCAGGACTGCGGCGGACATTTTGACACTGGGGGGGAACTGACTTGGGGTCACTGACATCCCCAGTGACACCAATACAGTGATCAGTGAAAAAAAACCACTGAAACTGTACTAATGTCACTGGGGAGGAAGGGGTTAACATTTTTAGAATTTGCTGTGTAAGGGGAGTGTTTTACTAGGGGGCGGGGGTGTGTACTGGACGGGGGGAGGGAGGGGGGAGCTGATCGAGGGAGAGAAACTCTGCAGCTTCTCACAAGCTGTCAGAGAACTGACACAGAACAGGGCTGTGTGTAAACAATGCAGCCCTGCTCTGTGTCAGTGATCACCGTCAATCGCGGGAAAACGGCCGGTAAAAACCGGCCGTGACCCGGCGGCTGGACACCCGCTGCTGACACCTGCGGGACAGGTAGGGCGGGCGCGCGCCTAGCGCGCGCCCCCTACCTGTTTTGAAGACGGCCGTTTTAAAACGTGCTTTTGCCTACGAGTGCCGCCCTGCTGCCGTTTATATGCGGTGGCTGGGCGGCAAGTGGTTAAGAAGAAAGGCATTAACTTAACTATTTCAATATGGTTTTCTGTTTGTTTGGTTTTTTTTCTTGCTTCACTTGGGTTGGGAAAGGAGTGAGACCCTTTCATTTCCTTGCCAGGTGGCACAAAATAACTTAAGATCATCTCTCCAAAGTTGGGGGTAAATCATTGACAAACTGCCAAAAAAACAGGCATCCCCATTGAAAGTTGTTACATTTTGGATCTCTCATTCCTTTCTGTCAAAGTGACAATGTGGACACACAGGGGAAGATTTATTAAAACTGGAGCACTCAGAATCTGGTGCAGCTGTGCATGGTAACCAATCGGCTGCTAACTTCAGCTTGTTCAATTAAGCCTTGACAATAAAACTTGAAAGCTGATTGGTTACTATGCACAGCTGCACTAGAGTTTGTGAGCACCAGTTTTAGTAAATCTCCTTCACAGATAGCAATAAAACCATAATTAAGAAAGTACACAAAGACAGTCTTCAGTGTCCCATTTATATCAATACATTAGATTATGATGTTATTTCCAAAAAAATGAAGATGTGTACCATTTTTTAATAGTGAAATAGCATAAGGAGCCTTAGGGATAGCCGCCAACCCAACCCCCAAGTATGAATATTTATCAGCTTGGACCAATGTAACCATGCATATATCATACTCATGGAATCCCTCTGGAAACTGGAAATGACTGTATTAGACATTGCTCCTCCAGTGATCTCCACTAGCTTCCAGGTCTTGTGCAAAGTTGCTGCCCTGTTACATTGTGAACACAGGAGGTCGCTGGCATCATTCAGAGATTGCTTTGCATTCTTTCAATGAATGCAAAGCATTATCTGATTGGACAAGGCAGAGAGGCAGGCTAATGAGCTCATACTCTCCACCTCATCCAATCAGAGAACAATTTGCATTTATTGAAATGTGAATTGATCTCTGAACTATGCCTGTCATTAACAGCTGACCTGCTGTGTTTACAATGCAGCAGGGCAGCCACTCGGCATGGGACCCGGAATCTAGTGGAGATTACTAGAGTTGGGGTGTATACTAAAAAGATTTCCAGTTTCCAGAGGGATAAAACAAGTATGTAATGTGCATAGTTACATTAGTCCAAGCTAGACAAAACTATGTAAAAATATCAATTAAATTAAATTCTTTTTAAATCACACATAAGACTCAGTTCTACATGAATGTCATATGTTTCAATGTAATAATCACAAAAGTCAACTGCAGATCAACATGTTTGATGTTCTACAGCCTGTTATGGATGTTTACACAGACATTCATTACTGCTACTTCTCATTGAGATCAATGTTGGAACTGCCTGTTTGACACTCTAAATGGCTATTGTGGTATTTCATTAATGTTGTAGTTCTATGGAATTTATACATTTACAGCTGACAAGTAATTCTACAAAAGGATTGGAAAATCAATCAATACCTATGGATTATGCTCTCTCTCGTGCTAATGATGTGGTGCTAATACATCTGGGAGCAAATTGTATATTTCAAGACATTGAGCAAAGTACTTATGGGAGATTGACATGCTTGTATGTTTGAGGATAAAGGCTACATACAACTCAAATGCAGAGAAGGGCAACCAAACTGATAAGAGGCATGGAGGAGCTCAGCTATGAGGAAAGATTAGAGGAACTGAATTTATTCTTTCTTGAGAAGAAGAGATTAAGGGGGATATGATCAACATGTATAAATACATAAGTGGCCCATAAAGTGAACTTGATGTTGAGTCAATCACTTGAAGGTCATTACAGAGGGGAAGAGGGCACTGTTTACGTCTGGAGGGAAAAGAGAGTTAATTCCCATACAGAAAGGCTTCTTCACAATAAGAACGGTGAAAATGTAGCAAAGACTCCTTCAAGAACTAGTTCTGGCCAGCTCAGTAGATGTTTAAAAAAATTAGCTGGATGCATTCCTAAATTCACAAACTATAAATAGGTAATAACACCAAAAATTGTTGATCCAGGAAATATCCAACTGCCTTTTGGGGATTAGGAGAGAATTAATTTTTCTCCCATTGGAGCAAATTGGACCATGGAGTAGAGGAGTTTTCTGCCTTCCTTCGGATCAACTGTAGGTATAGGATTCTGTATATGGAGGTTTCCATTTATTTATTCTATTTTGATTTCTCTGTTGGTTCAACTAGATGGTTTTCGTTTTGACCTGGTTAACTCTGTATGTATATTTAGAGGAGACAAGTGTATTTGTAGATATATGCAAGGATACACTTGCACATAACAGGCTATTCGTCCTGTTTATTGTTATCACTGAGAGTAAAAGTGAAAGAAAACTCCACATTTTGGGTTGACGCCAAAACAGGAATAGAAGGGAAATCTTCCAATGAGGACACTTGATCTGGTGACACTGTAGGATATTGTAATTTTATATATATATATATAGTGCATATTCTCACGTTCCTGAACAGGCCAGCATAGGAATGGGCTAGATGTATTTTACACACCAAAATGATATCCAAGGACTCCTTGCTATGTTAATTTATGCACAAGTTAATTACTTTACTTTTGTTATGTTGAGTTAACCTGTTTTTGGGTAAATATGTGGAGAGTCAGGAGGAGTTTCAGAGCAGCAAACTATGCCTTTAGGATCAGGAAGTAGAGTCCAGGATGTGCCTGTGCATCAAAAATGAAGCTTGGAGAGCAGAGTCAGATGTAGCAGGTGAAGGGGGCTGTAATGCATTTCGGAGCATGCTCAATAGGCCTGAGGTCTGAAAAAGGATCCTATTGAGCATGCTCCGAAATGCATTACCGCCCCCTTCACCTGCTACATCTGACTCTGCTCTCCAAGCTTCATTTTTGATGCACAGGCACATCCTGGGCTCTACTTCCTGATCCTATAGGCATAGTCTGCTGCTGGACGGCTGGATGTCCCACCTGGATCTAATTAGCACACGATGAGTCTTTTTAACCGTTTATCTTGTAAGTGCAAATTTTCCATTGTTACTGAATAAATTGTCAATACTGCACTTAGAGGCGCCTTCCTCTCTTTTTCTTATTTTCAAATCAACCAGCATTGTAAAATGCAAGTTTGCCTGATTAGATTGGGAAAGATCTTAAATATTCATAGTGTACTTGTTTATGGTGAAGAGAGCAGTTTTTCCATAAACAAGACAAGGAGTATCTATTTAACTTTTTAATTAAAATCTATGCATACAGCTGTTCTAGATCTAGACACATTAGACACATAAGATCAAAAATGCTCATAAAACCAATCAATCAGATTGCTTGACGCTTTGGTCAATGGGAAAAGGTGTATATTAGGGAAGGGGTTTTTTTTGGTTGAGTTCGGTCTGGAGAAAGGACATAGAAGAGAGGTGAATCAGGAGAAAGGACACAGGAAAAAGGTCTGTCTGGAGAAAGTGGGGTGAGGAGAAAGTGTGACAGGAGAAAGTGAGTCCTTTGAGGGTTTCTGATGATTGCATGAATACCCTATGCATCTTGTCATCTGCCTTGTCTGTACCTCTGTTTTATAAACTGTCGCTAAACTGATTAAATGCATCTCTCTGGAAAAGAGCTGTTGGACTAGTTGCTGCGGGAAAAGTACATTTATAAATGCGCTTGTCATCCTCCACATTAATATAAGACAACAACTAAGGATTCTCTCACTTTGGTGGGATTTCCTCTCACTTCCTGTTTTGACTATGGTACAGGAAGTGAAGCCTCCCTTGTATTAATATGATAATCACAAAGATCAACGTGTTTGATGTTCTATAGCTTGCTATTGATGTTTCAACAAACACCCATTACTGCTCCTTCTCATCAAGATCAATGCTGGAAATGCCTGTTTGACACTCTAAATGGCTATTGTGGTGTTACATTAATGTTGCACTTCAATGGAATTTACACAAACAGCTGACAAGCAATTCTACAAATGGATTGGAAAATCAATCAATACCTATACGTTATGCCCTCTCGTGCTAATGATGTGGTGCTAATACATCTGGGAGCAAATTGCATATTTCAAGATATTGAGCAAACTACTTAAGGGAGATTGGCATGCTTGAATCAACATCTTATTAGCTTGAAGCCTCCCTTACTCTATCTAAAAAGTTTTGCCTTTTGTTTCACTGTTTTCACTTTTCTTTCAAGTTCCCATGTTTCATATTCTACTATAATTTTTCTTGTTTAATGTTAAACCCATGTATTCACACTAAGGCTGGCCAATTTGCTGACTCTCAACAACTGTTCATCAAAATGTATTTTTCTGTTTCAAAAATGTGTTTTTTTTTCAACAGAAAAATGTAACAGCAGTATTGCTAATGCAGGGGCTGTACAAAATATGCATAAATACAAACTAAATAGGTAAAACAGCAGTTATAGGGAGATACAAACATGAAAAGGGTGAAGATTACCTTGGGAGAAAACAATGTAGATTCATAGAAGTCATAAACTTGAATAAGACTTTTAGTTTGATTATTTCAAAAGATATGGACACATGAGACTGATAATGAGGTTACGGAAGATAATCATATTAATACATTTATATCATGACATATTAGGAGTAGATATGGAATGTTAAGAGACTATTGGAGAGGTTTATTAAAACTGGTGCACTCAGAGTCTGGTTCAGCTGTGCATGATAGCCAATCAGCTTCTAACTTCACGTTGCGTTGTTCAGTTAAGCTTTGACAATAAAACCTGATGATTGGTTTCAGAACTGCAACAGTTTTAGTAAATAACCCCCACCAGGACTCGAAATTTCAAGTCTTAAGCTACTAGCCAGGCCTTAAGAGTTACTCACCACTAGTTGTCTCACCAAACCACTATCCTGGCCCACCTCTAATTCCACCCCTAAACACGCCCTCATAAATTATTTCATGAAATTACACTGTTAAATGTTTTATGCAGAATAAATTTATAAAAATAAATAACAACTTTAACAATATTAACATAGAAATGTTGTACCTTTGGTTTCTGAGCACAAATCATTATCACCTTTTTTTGCAAAGCCCCCGTATGTTCTCTCACCATATGATGATACAAATGATGTGGTGCACATACACTGCTATTATTATTATTATTATTATTATTATTATTATACAGGACTTATATAGCGCCGACAGTTTGCTCAGTGCTTTACATAATGGAGGGAGACAGTACAGTAACAATACAGTTCAATACAAGAGAGATTAGAGGGCCCTGCTCCTTGGAGCTTACAATCTAAGAGGGAGGGGATAGTGGTACATGAGGTAATTAGCTGTGGGGGATGGAATGGTAGGAATAATAGAGGATTCCAGTATTTAGCTGGGGTCGGGGTAGGCTTCCCTGAAGACATGGGTTTTCAGAGTGCACCTAAAGGTGAGCAGAGTAGGCGATAGCCTGATAGATTGGGGTAGGGTGTTCCAGAGGATGGGTAAAGCCCTTGAGAAATCCTGGAGATGAGCATGGGAGGACGAGACAAGGGAACTAGAGAGTAGGAGGTCTTGCAAGGAGCGGAGAGTACGGTTTGGGTGGTATTTAGAGACAAGGTCGGTGATGTAATTAGGGGCAGTGTTATGAACAGCTTTATACGTCAGTGTTAGTGTTTTGAATTTTATCCGTTGGGCAATTGGAAGCCAGTGGAGGAATTATTGCTATCATCATGTCCCTCCCTTTTATTTTAACCAACATGTTGTAGTGGCTCCAAGACATCTCCCCATGTCTAACTGGCCAGGTCAAGCCCAGCATTGTCCCCAATGTCTCCAATACAGGGATACTCATCAGCCTGAACACTGATGGAGCCCCAATACCCCCTCACTGGACACAATGTGACCCCTCTCCTGGAAGCCTGTCCTTGGGGATTCCACCTGACCAGAGCCCCATAATGTTCAGCACAGCTCCTCTATTGATGTGCTATTTGATAAGCTGGCCAATAATGATCAGATACATGTACATAGCCTTCTATACCACCAGCCAAAGCTGGACACAGCAGACACACAGCCTCTCCTCCCTAACACTAAGAGATGAATGTGTACAGGGATTCACCTTACTACGTGTCAGTATGCACAGCTGTGTAGGCCTTAGTGCAAGCCAGGGAATCTGCCAGGAAAGTGTCCACCCCCCCTCCCCCTCCCAGCCAGGCCTGTTATCCCAGCAGTCACTGGCCTCTCAGAACGGAAGTTCTGCAACCACACAAAGCAGCTATTCGCCTCTCATCCAGCAGCATAAGCATCTCCCAGTATGGCCAGAGCCCTGACACCACACCTTGGCATGCACAGTGCCAGGCACCGGGTAAGGAGAGAGACTGAAGCCTGTGCCACTTCTGCCTACCACTAGTCGAAGCCCTGGTCAGCAACAACAACTGCATGTGCTGCCCTGCTGGGGAACACTCACCCCTATGTGATTTCCACTTGCCAAATACAAGCAGGCGAGTAGAAATTTTGAGGCCTGACCCCGATGCATATGGTATGAGTCATTTAGCCTTGGGAGGATATAATAGGGATGACAAAAGAAAACAAATATGGATGGGAGGGTGCTACAGGAATAGGGGGAAAGAAAACAGGGGGAACAGGTGGGGGTGGTGGTGTAGATAAGAAAGAGGAAAGGTGTGGGGGGAAGGATGGTGAGAAAAAAGAAGTGGGGGTTATTTACTAAAACTGGAGAGTGCAAAATCTGGTGCAGCTGTGTATATAAACCAATCATCTTCTAGGTTTTATTGTCAAAACTTAATAGAGCAAGCTGAAGTTAGAAAATGGTTGGCTACCATGCACAGGTGCACCAGATTCTGAATACTCCAGTTTTAGTAAATCTCCCCCAGTGTGTGGGAGAAGGGGGAAGAAGGTCTAGGAATATTCCAAATTTTAGTGTTTTGATCAGCCTTTCTTGACCTTTTTACCCTTAAGGAACCCTAGAATAATTTTCATTTTTGGGGAACTCCTACTAAAACCAATTCATGGGGGTCAGTGGGAAGAATGCCCCCTTTCATTGTAGCCAGAATGCCACCCTTACAGATATCTATAAAGATCATTGGTGTCATGTCTCTGATTTTAACATGTGATAATGGCCCTGGGACTTTGCAGGCACCATCAAATGGCCACAGATCATGGAACACCTAACAACCTCTGGTAGAACCCTAGGGTTCCAGGAGTCCTGATTGAATGACTGGTTGAGAATAATAAAAGGGTTTGATCAAAATATGGAGGCAGGGAGTGTGTGCTCTGGGGTCTCAGATTGTGGTCGGTTGTCTTGTTAGGTAGTAGTCAATTTTTCACGCAGGTGCATTCATGTTTTAAAGGCTTCTACAGAGAATGTTGGTGATCTCAAAACTATTACCAAGATTTATTCAGCTGATGTGAAGACATGGGTAAGTTAGCGGGATTCAGTTTTAAACCAAAATGTATTTTTCACATCAGTTTAATTTAAATAAGTAATAGTGACCAGACCTAGAGCAACCAATGTTCATTGTAAGATCCAGGGAGAATTCTGGTTTCCAGGATAACTGCACTTTCATTACAAAATAAATCATTTAACGTTAGCACCATGACCAACCATTTTATATGTACCATAAATATACGTACCATCAAACTATTTTCAAATGCTGGCTAAAACTCAACTCAATTTTCTCGTTAAAGCGCTCGACTTACCTTTGTGACGATGAAACCCATTCATGTCAGAGAATTCAATATGATTCTCATCGGCCCAGTAGATCCGTTTGTTGACATAATCTATTGTCAGGGCTGTCGGCCTAGAAATCATCGTTTCTATGACAACGCTTTGGTTGGTTCCATCCATCCCAACACGCCCTACGTGTGGAAATTCACAGCAGTCTATCCAGTACAGATACCTAGGCAGAATTAATAAACACAGCCATGTTTATATGAGCACTGCATTCTATACGGAGCACACAGTACGTGCTTCCTAGTTGGAAGCAGAATCTGAAAGTCCCATCTGGTTTTTTGCTATCTCATTCTTGCCAGCAGGCTCCATTCACAATATAATGATAAAGGTTAATGTATGAAGATATTTTGAGTGTCCAGTATTTTTTAGTATACATAAATACACATTTAAAGATATGCCAAGAAAAGATATTTAAAGGGATCCTGCTACTTCAATAAGGTATATACTTTAAAGGCTAAGTTCACCTTTTATTAAAAAAAATAAAAAATGCACATTTTTTTGCAAGTAAAAAAAAATGTGCATTTAAATTTTTCTTTTATTCTGAAGCCTGTAAGGCATTGCAGTCGTGATCAGCATAATGTGGACACAATGCCAGGCTTCTGAACACTCTCATTAAGCTGTCTGCCCATACCTCCCATATGTCAGATAATTCCAATGGCAGAAAGAATCAATGAACTATGAGAGTACCCTTATAGTTAATTTAGAACTACAATCCATCAGCTGCAGCAGCCAACAGCAGTTCTAGTTCATTCATTCACAAAACTCTGTGAATGAATGATGTCGCTGTGTGGGAGGAGCCCCGCACGACTGCACTGTTTTTAAATTCTGACAGTGGGAACGAAGAGAGGATCCCTCATCTGCTGTCACAGCTCATTCACTAAGCTCCTGGGCAGTTTTCCTTGCAAAGTGCAACTCCTGTTGCAAAATAAACAGTCAGTTTGCCTTTAATAAATAAACCACCTTGTATTTTATGTGATTTGGGACATTAGTAAATTTTACCATTTGGATTTGCATCAGGTGCCCTGGCTGTTTTCTTCTAAGGGTTTTACTGCTGTCTTGCTCCTCGCTAGGAAGATTCACTCTCTCTATTTGTCCTGGTGTCCATGAAGACACTAATAGTGAAAAAAAAAGCTGAGAGATTTAACCTTTTTCTACTCTGTAAAAGAGGGTGGCTATAGATATACTGTGCTTAAAGGGAGGAAAAAAACTAGACAAGAAGGTGTGGATGGCATGTATGCAAAGTTGCTCACAGGTCCTTATCTAATAAAGGATAGGGCTTGAGAGACGGACATGAAAGTGATATACTTTGGTTTAAACATATTTTTCTTTCTTTTCCCCTTCTTAAATGACATATGCATTGTTGGTTCCCTTGTACGTTCCTCGCTTTTTCTCTTTTCTCCCTTCCCTGCTTCAAATAGTCTTTTTATTTAATACACTTCCTTTGTAAAGTAAATATAAAGATTTAGCAGATAACTATTTAAACACACAGAACATTTATACATGATAAATAAGCTGGTCTAATTGCTGTTTTCTCATTCTTTACTTTATCAGTGGTAATTTTCTATTGGAGTGGAGAGTTCACTTAGCCAACAAACCCTTACTTACCCCAACTACCCAATCACAACTAGGAGAGCTAAAAAAAAAAAAAGAACTTCCCTTACATGGGATTGGATGATTGAAGTGTATATAATACCAGCAGGCTAGGTGAACGGTCTACTGCTTTAAGTAATCAACCCAACAGTGTCTACAAGAAATATAAAAAAAGTTAATGTTCCAGCGCAATGGATGCTCGGCTTTACAAGCTCAAAAGCCCATTTTTGTTAATCTAAATCTAGATACATTTACCAATCTAGCAAACAGAAACCGTTTGTTCAGGAAAAAGAGCAAGCCCAGTTTGATATTGATGGAAATGGATATTTCACAGTCTATGCCCCATGGTGTGGAAGAAGGTTTAAATTGAGTCTGCTGTGCCACTTTCCATTCATGTCCAAATTTGGTTCAGTAAGTGCAGTTCTAAATGCATGATCTGCAGCAGCAAGAGTGGATTATAGGTGACACCTCATTGCCAGGCCATTAACCTCTGCAGCTCCCTGAGCTAAAAACAGACCAGGAGGCATTCTATGGGAATTCTATATTTGGTCAGTCTGTGCATTAAGGATTACTCTACTTGAAGCACTAAATATATATATGATCTACTGTCAAGTTAAAGTCATAATTTCCTGGTGTGTGTACTTGGAGTTTGTGTGTGATGGGGGGACAGCAGCAGTGCTTGCACCAACCGATCTTTATGTATAAGCAGGGTCTGAAAAACCAACATATACACCAGAGATTCCTCTGGGTGTCCCCCAAGCTAAAAGGGTCTCTATAACAAGTCAAACAAGATAAACCTAATTAAAATGCCTTTTAATATTTCTTAAGGAAATCAAGTCGCCTTTTTAATGTTGTAAATGTCATGCATAACACGGTCATAATATATATTTCCTATTAGTGTCTATTCATTTTGAAACATTCAATCAACCAATGCGGGCACATGGACATATCATAGTATTTGTGTGCATACCCAACACTTACGTTTACTAGGTAGTCATAAGCTTATGCCTGACACCAGAGACCTGATGTGCATTTCTGTTTTCCTGTTACTGACTTTGATTACCTTGTGACCTTTTCTTGACTTTTACCTATAGATCTTGGCCCAGGCTTTCAGTCTTGACTTTGCCATTTTCCTGCTGACTCTGTGCTGCCTGCCTGATCCTGACTCCAGCATGAGCTAACAATTACAGGTGAAACTCGAAAAATTAGAATATCGTGCAAAAGTTAATTTATTTCAGTAATGCAACTTAAAAGGTGAAACTAATATATGAGATAGACTCATTACATGCAAAGCAAGATAGTTCAAGCCATGATTTGTCATAATTGTGATGATTATGGCTTACAGCTCATGAAAACCCCAAATCCACAATCTCAGAAAATTAGAATATTACATGGAATCAATAAAACAAGGATTGTACATAGAACAATATCGGACCTCTGAAATGTATAAGCATGCATATGTACTCAGTACTTGGTTTGGGCCCCTTTTGCAGCAATTACTGCCTCAATGCGGCATCTCATGGATGCTATCAGCCTGTGGCACTGCTGAGGTGTTATGGAAGACCAGGATGCTTCAATAGCGGCCTTCAGCTCTTCTGCATTGTTCAGTCTCACGTCTCTCATCTTTCTCTTGGCAATGCCCCATAGATTCTCTATGGGGTTCAGGTCAGGCGAGTTTGCTGGCCAATCAAGCACAGTAATCCCACGGTCATTGAACCAGGTTTTGGTGCTTTTGGCAGTGAGGGCAGGTGCCAAGTCTTGCTGGAAAATGAAGCCAGCATCCCCATAAAGCTCGTCTGCGGAAGGAAGCATGAAGTGCTCCAAAATCTCCTGGTAGACGGCTGCGTTGATCTGGACTTAATGAAGCACAGTGGACCAACACCAGCAGATGACATGGCTCCCCAAATCAACACAGACTGTGGAAACTTCACACTGGACTTCAATCAGCTTGCAGTGTGTGCCTCTCCATTCTTCCTCCATACTCTGGGTCCTTGGTTTCCAAACAAGATGCAAAAGTTGCTCTTATCAGAAAAGAGGACTTTGGACCACTGAGCAACAGACCAGGTCTGTTTTTCTTTAGCCCAAGTAAGACGCATCTGACGTTTGTTGTTCAGGAGCGGCTTGACAAGAGGAATACAACATTTGAAGCCCATGTCCAGGATCCGTCTGTGTGTGGTGGCTCTTGATGCACTGACTCCAGCCTCAGTCCACTCCTTGTGAAAGTTCCCAACACTTTTGAATGGCCTTTTCTTGACAATCCTCTCCATGCTGCGGTCATCCCTGCTGCTTGTGCACCTTTTTTTCTTCCACACTTTTCCCTTCCACATAACTTTCTATTAATGTGCTTTGATACAGCAACATCCAACTTCTTTTGCAATTATCTTTTGAGGCTTTCCCTCCTTATGGAGGGTGTCAATGATGGTTTTCTGCACAACTGTCAGGTCAGCAGTCTTTTCCATGATTGTGATTCCTACTGAACAAATCACGGCTTGAACTATCTTGCTTTGCATGTAATGAGTCTATCTCATATATTAGTTTCACCTTTTAAGTTGCATGACTGAAATAAATGAACTTTTGCACGATATTTTAATTTTTTGAGTTTCACCTGTATGTTTCCATGTACACCAAATTGTTTTTGTGCTGTCATCCTCTATCCTGACTATGTTTCTGTCAGATGGACTGGCATCCATGGCTGTCCATACCTATTCACCACCAGCATTCTTCTGTCGCTCTGCACCAGTCTGCTCAGCACTCCAGTAGATCCACCAGGTTTCAGATGATACTGAAAGAGAAGTGGCTCTCCTAGTTCTTACACTTTCTCTTAGCACTTCCAGAGGTTGTGGAAAATACATGCAAGAGAATTCCCTATGCAAATAGAGACTTTTCATTCAAAAGATAAACTTGACTGTATACCCTTCAAGCTCACAAGCCTCTCTTTTTAGTGAAGCTTCCCTATTGGTCAGTGAGACCACATATCATAACAAAGAACTAATAGGTTGCGTTGAGATTGCCTATAATTTTAGCTATCTGTATATCTTTATCAGCTGACCATTTGAACATGACATTTTTAACTAAAGGTAACCTCTGCCTATGCATTTTTTCACTGTGGGCTCAGTTTGATTTTTAATGTATAGGTTTCACAAATAACTAAAAATTATATAAAATGTACACTGCTCAAAAAAATTAAAGGAACACTTTGAAAACACATCAGATCTCAATGGGAAAAAATATCATACTGGCGATCTATACTGATATGGACTGGGTAATGTGTTAGGAACATAAGAATTCCCCATAGTTTGACGGAAATGAAAATGATCAACCTACAGAGGTCTGAATTCAAAGACACCTCAAACACCAAAGTGAAAAAATTATGCAGCAGGCTAGTCCATTTCACTGAAATTTCATTGTAGAAACTCAAAATGGTACTCTTGGTACCATGGTAAAATGGAAGTTTGTATGACCCCCACGTGCTTGTGTGCATGCCTGAGAACATCGGGGCATGCTCCTAATGAGACGAAAGATGGTGTCCTGGGTATTTCCTCCCAGATATGGTCCAGGGCATCACTGAGCTCCTGGACAGTCTGCAGAGGTGCAACCTGGCAGTGTTGGATGGACCAAATCATGATATTCCAGAGGTGTTCTTTTGAATTTAGGTAAGGTGAGAGTGGAGGCCATTCAATGGTATCAATTCCTTCATCTTCCAGTAACTGCCTGCATACTCTCGCCACATGAGGCCGGGCATTGTTGTACACCAGGAGGAACCCAGGACCCATTGCACCAGTGTAGGGTCTGACAATTGGTCCAAAGATTTTATCCTGATAGCTAACGGCAGTCAGGGTGCCATTGTCTAGCCTGTAGAGGTCTGTGTGTCCTTCCATGGATATGCCTACCCAGACTATCACTGACCCACCACCAAAGTGGTCATGCTGAACGATGTCACAGGCAGCATAACATTCTCTGTGGCTTCTCCAGACCATTTCACGTCTGTCACATGTGCTCAGGGTGAACCTGCTCTCATTTGTGAAAAGCACAGGGAACAAGTGGTGGACCTGCCAATTCTGGTGTTCAATGACAAATGCCAATCAAGCTCTATGGTGCCAGGCAGTGAGGACAGCGCCAACTAGAGGGTGTTGGGCCCTTAGGCCACCCTCATGAAGTCTGTTTCTGATTGTTTGGTCAGAGACCTTCACACCAGTGACCTGCTGGGGGTCATGTTGTAAGGCTCTGTAAGTGCTCATCCTGTTTCTCCTTGCACAAAGCAGCAGATACCGGTCCTGCTGATGGGCTAAGGACCTTCTACGGCCCTGTTCAGCTCTCCTAGATTAACTGCCTGTCTCCTGGAATCTCCTCCATCCTCTTGAGACTGTACTGGGATACACAGCAAACCTTCTGACAATGGCACGTATTGATGTGCCATCCTGGAGGAGTTGGACTGCCTGTGCAACTTCTGCCTTGTGCTACCTATCTGATCCTAGCCAAATGCAAAACTAGTAAAAAACAGTCAGAAAAGATGAGTAGGAAAAAAAATGTCAGTGGCCTCCACCTGTAAAACCATTCCTGTTTTGGGGGTCATCTCATTGTTGTCCATCTAGTGCACCTGTTGTTAATTTCATTAACACCAAAGCATCTGAAACTGATTAAGAACCCCCTCTGCAACTTAACTAACCAGAGCAATATCCCAAGAGTTTAATTGACTTGATGCTGTACTCTGATTAATAAGTGTTCTTTTAATTTTTTTGAGCATTGTATATAACAATGCCTTTTCCTGCTCGGAGATATATACTGCATCATTGATGGGACACCTTACCCTAAAACCTATTCATCTTCTAGGTAATGTCATTTTCTAGTTTAAATATTAAAGGATTATTGTTTGGTTTATGGATAGAGGTCTCTTTACCTTCTTTCTTTCTTGTCTGATAGAAAAATCAGTTTTGTCCCTCCCATTGTCTAAGCCAATACGATAGCTTGGACTGTGCAGCTGGGACTTTAAATTGCCCACAGAAGCCCTTCATTCACAACTACCAACCATTTTTAAAAAAATAATCATAAACAAACTGCCATACGAACATAAATAATGTAACACCTGTCAACAAGTGTTACCAGGAGGGGTCTTTGGGTGACCGACAGCATAAAGGCTTGACTAAATTCCAACCCTGTCCCAAGACACTACCGACTGATTTGAGAACAGATCCAAACTGAATACTTCTTACTTCTTCAAAAAGTCTAACTGGCTGAAGGTAAGCTCCATAGCACCAGATGGGCCACAATTGTGTGGCTATCTTAACTCTTCCACAGATCCCCAAAGATCAGGCTGCTGTATTGCTCATACTTCCACCTAATCCTAATTATTTAGCATTAAAAGAGGGCATACACCAGCCCATGGTTCCTACCCCAGCAGCTTCTTCCGAGCCATCTAACCATAAACCACCAATCAATCAAGACCTCCTCTTAAAATACTAACTTTTTATGCGTTAACCTTTCCACTGCTTCTTCCTCAACCTATACCCCTAGTCATGTAGCCCCTCTGTCTATGTATTTTGTTTATTCTCTGGGTCTAAGTTTTGATGTATTAAATGTCAATATAAAACCTTTGGAGTTTAGCACTTGTATAATAACAATATTGGAAGCACAAAATCTTTAGAAGTTCTAAAAAACTGGCAATTATGGGAACAAGCACAACCTAATGAATTGAGCATAAACTGTTCAGAGGGGTAAAATGTGCACACTTCTATGCAAGAATTAACGATGATTCCATACCTGCTCTGTGGGTCCAGGGACAGATCTCTGAGGAATTTAATCTTTTTGCTAACCAGAATGGTAGGGTACAAGCCAGTCAGCTTGGATACTTCAATGACCCTCTTCTCTGTGTCAAACCAGTAAAGGTTCTTCCCAATCCAGTCCACAGCTAGGGCATTGGGTATGGCTGTGTTATGTACAACCTAGAGGATGAAAACAAGAAGAACATTTCCAATGTAAGTTTCAAAAGTAGAAAGTAGAAAAGGGTTTCAACCACCTGTCATTTTATTGGAAAGATTTTTCTTCATTTTCTGTCCCAAAGACGTAACATGAATTTAAAGGAAAAATTTGCAAAGAGAGTGGGACTTTTAGACAGCTGTCACTGGAACAAGTGCAAACACCAATTTGTTTTTCATTAGTACTTGTGTATGAAAAAATATATATACTATATATATATATATATACTCTATACATATTTTTTTCTACATGTTGTACAATGTGAAATATTTTCTGACTCTAGTCTCCTTTTCACTTTTAGCATTACATCAGTGCTGAAAGATGTCCATTGTTTTCGGAACTGAAGAAATCACAATGGTAATTTCTCCTTTTTTTCAGTAGGGTCACTACAAGATTATAATAAGGTTACAGGGAGCTGCAAATCATGAGGCACCTGCTGTGCTATATTTAACCGATAGGACCATATTTAATAAACAAATAATTTATAAATATCAAACACCATATATACTGTAAATAAAAAAAACTTCAAAAAGAAAAAAATGAATTATTAACTTAAAAAAATAAAACAAACCCAAAACCATTATAGTTCCTCTTTAAAATATCTTACCTTTACATCACTCCCGTTGATGAACATCCGATTAACACGGCTTCCATTGGATCTGCTGGAATCAATCCAATACACAACCTCTTCTCTGTAATCAAAGTCCATTGCAATTGCATTGTTTAATCCCTGACAAAGAATACAATCATTCTGATAATGTTGTTAAGCTGCCAATTACTGGAAGGGCACAGTCATACAGATAGAACATGATAAGGAGCAGATATTACACATCACGAACGGACACATCCAAGGTCAATGGAATAAAATTAGGTCATTACAATGTTATGTATTTTTACTTTAATGATTCTAAAAGAACATTTTAGTAAGGACTTTATTTTAATTATAACTAATTTCAGCTACACAATTTTCTGGTACAGTAATTAATATGATTTGTACTAAAATAATATTAAATCTAATAAGAGAGTTACTCAACTGAGTTTGACTATTCACAGACATAGGATAACACTCTTAAGAAATGTTCTATTGCAGGTCATAGCTAAGAAATGTTGAAGTGTTTTATTGGAAAGTGTTGGAAAGTGATCCTTGCAACAAGCTGATATTTACAGATAAACCATAAGAAAGAACATTTTCAGCCATGTTACACAGTCCTTTTGGTGTACCTATTTTGCACTCTTCAATAACCGTGCATAATGGAACCATCATTTTGATAAGCTGGTCAATTGCATGTGTATTTCAGTAGAGCGACTTGTTAGCTTACAGTATAGCACTGTCTTAAGCTGGTGGACAGTCTAACCCAGCCTTTCTCAACCAGGGTTCTGTGAAACCCCAGGATTCCTCCAGAGTTTACTATGGGTTTCTTGGGTATTGAGTAGTTTGTGCCTCTTAGGTAAGTTACCACTGATACTAATGATCCTTTCAGCCATCTTAAAGGAGGTCATTCTTCCCACTGACCACAGATTAAGGTGCATTCTTTTACTGACCACCAACTAAGGTGCATCTCCCCTCTGACCACCAATTAAGGTACATCATTACCACCTACCACCAATTAAGGGGCATTCTTACCTTGACTGTCAATTAAGGGGCATTCTTCCCACTGACCACTATGCTAACGTGCCCCGAGATGTGGCTATAGTAATAATTGCCAGGGGGTTCTTAAGACCTGAAAGTTATATCAAGGGTTCTTCCGTGTTAAGAACTTCCCATCTGGACCATGTATATAAATGTCCTCCCCAGTCCTTGTTTGTGCGCGCTCCCTGGGAGCACGCAGCATCACGACCCGGTGCCCGCTGTGTCCTCCAGACACAGTGGAACACCGAACGCTGTACGGGACCTCTGTGTGAGGTCCCAGTCATGTGATCACTGATTGTCCAATCAGTGATCACATGAATAGCAGTAAACAAGATGTCACTTCTGACATCATTGCTTACTACGTGTGAAATCTGTGAATGATCACAGAGGTCACATGGTACAAGGCTATTCACAACAGCCTTGTACCATGTGACAAGCTGTGACCAATCACAGCTCTAACAGTATTTCTCAATGGCTGCAGGAATGCAGCCACAGAGAAAGAGAAATGATTGCTATTACAGCCTTTATGGGTGTAAAAGCAATCAGTGTAAAAAGAAAAAAAATCTTCATCACTCCCACAAGTAGTACAGTGTCACCGTAGTGCTAGGGTGACGGTATGTAAATAAAAAAAAAAAAAAACATAAATAATACTATTAAAAAAATAAATAAAAATGTGAAACAAAAATTAAAAAAACTATAATTTTTGGTTATAAACTAATTTGGGTTATTTTTGTTTTTTTACTAAAAAGATAACTGAATACATTTATGAAGATTTATGAAGAAAGATTATTTATCTGAAAACGTTTATAAGAAAAACACTTTTTTTTGTTCAATGTTTGGACTTTTTTATTTATATAGCAAAAAAAAAAAAAAAAATCCCAGTGGTGAATAAATACCACCAAAATAAACTTTTATCTGTCTCAAAAAAATGCTAAAAAATTCTTTTGGGTACAGTGTCACATGACCGCGCAATTGTCATTCGCAGTGCGATAGCACTGAAAGCTGAAAATTGGCCTGGACTGGAAGGGGGGGGGGGGAAGTGTTCGGACTTGGTTAAAAAGGTTGTGAAAGGCTGGTCTAATGAATACATTTAAATAATCATACATATGTGTAGATAATTGTTACATATGTAGATTTTTTTCTACATAACAAATGTTATAATTCTAATTAAAAAATATCATATATTATTGTGGTTTATTTCCACTTCCTGATGCTTCCCTGAGCCTAGCATGACATCAGATAATATAATCTAACATAAACTCCATGACTGGATTTGTAGTGTAATGGGAGCCTATGCAAAATGAGAGTCTTGTCTGATGGTGGGTGCAGAAACAGGCCACAGGAGGAAGGCAACAGCTTTAAAGTGTATACACAGTGAAAATCTTTTTTTATTAAGTTTCAGATGAGAGTTAAAACCCACATTGGGTTACTTTTTGCTGTCTGTATCTCCTTGGGAGATTTACCCTCATTTCCTGTGCTGGAAACACAACATAATGTGAGAGGAAATCTCTAAGAAAGACAGTTTCTTTCTTAAACCTACGTCACTTAAACAGGTTTCCATTGAAAGATTTACCCTCACCTCTTGTTCTAGCAAAGATTGTTGGATTTACCTGGCCACCGTGACTATGGGTAAATGTCCCCACTGGAAACACAGACAACAATAAAAATAGAGACTAAACACTTTCCTATTCCACTAAATTATTAAAAAAAAGTAAGGTTTTGACTTTACATACACTTTAAATGTTTTCCAAAATGGTTAAAGTCATATTTCCAAAGATGCCTTTTACAGCTCTAAGGCATTTTTTAAAACTGAACTCCAGACAGATATAAAAAATACACATGAACGCAGCTCTGTAATAATAAAACATTAATACATGTATTTTGTTAATTCATGTAGTTTAAAGTGCCCGAATTTGACTTGATATCAGCCTCTTGCACTCCCTGTACAGCAGAACTGGAATGTGAGATGAAGGAGCAGCACAAGGAGCCCATCAGTTCATGTGCTGACAAGAAGCATGCTGATTGGAGGAGAAAGCAAAGTGACAGAGAGAGATGAGCCCTTTACTGTGCTGCTTCTCCTTTCACTGTCCAGTCATAGGCCAGGGCAGTTCCAGGTTGGCTTGGGTTTAGAGGAACTAGGTTAAATGATGCTGACTGGTAGATTGAGAGCATCAGGTGGCAGAAAAAAAAGGTACTGCCGGGGCATCTCTAAAGCTGAAGTTTACAGCAAAGCTGGTGTTTTTACTTTATTTTTACTAGGTTGTTCATTATTATCTTCTTTTTATCAGTTGGAGTTCTGCTTTAAAGGACTACCTAGTACAACATTGGCAGTGTAAATGAGGCAATAGAAAACCCTAAATACAATGATGCAGCATGGAAATGTCCTCGCAATGTTAAAATGATAGTATGTACACTGTGAAACCTCTAACCTGCTTCAGCATTGTGTAATTGGATCCATCCGTGCTCATTCTTCTTATTTCATGATGGTCAGCCAGGAGGAGGAAGGGTTCGTCCGCTAAACTCAAACACAATGTTACATTTCGCTTTAGCCATTGCACAAACACATGCAGGAAACACAATGGATATCTCTTTATAGGGATACTATCATCAATTCAGTTTTCATGTTAAAAATTGACACCTGTACTGTTAATGAAAACATGCTTTTCCAATGGAAAACTGATTTTAGATTTTAAAGAGACCCTGTAACCAACTTAAAAAAAACTGCAGGTAAAAGCACAGAAAAACTAAGTATTTGCAATGCTTTCCTGCAGTTTTTTTCCTTAAAATATGCCTTTGAACTTGGAAAGTTGGTTATTTTAGGAAACACCCATTCCCTAGCACAACCCCTTCTTCCTTGCATGTTATAGTCCTCTCTTCTTCTAAGAATGTCCAGTTATTCTCCATGCTGGCCCATCTCCACTGCTGGGACAGCACAGTGGCTAAACGGTTAGCACTTCCACATGGCAGTACTAGTGTTGTTGGTTCAAATCCCAACCACGGCACCACCTGCCTGGTGTATGTATGTTCTCCAATGTACAATGATCAAAGTACTTGGAGACACCTGCAGATATCTGGCCATCAAACCTATCTGAGCTTCTTGGACATCTCATTCCAAAACTGGCTCTGGTATAAAGGTGAGTATTGCAATCTGAATTCTTTTTGTTTTTTTTAACTAAAGCAGGGGTATCATTTTGTTCAATAATCTTTATCCTGTATTGGTTGTAAGCCAGCATTTTTTCTTTTGCAGTGTGCTTTACATCTGTTCATTGAAATGCATGTCAGATCAGCAGGACCTTAAGAGCATAAAAATCTCCAGGGGCTCTGCTTAGCCACACTACATCAAAAGCAGCACATGCATTACATTTTGCGGTTTCATTTCGCCCTTCATCAGCTGAATCTGTAAGAAGAGATTCCCATGTCTATGATCCTAGCCCCCTACAGAGCTAACTGAATTGTAGGTCTTTATCCTAATTAGATAGCAGCCATCATTTAAATGGCTGCTCCACCCAAAACTGTTGCAATATAAGTTCACGGCTTTGATGCCAATTATTGCATTACTCATATCATTTTTAACATGTCATTTCAAATTGTATTTTTAATCTTTTGATTTTTGCAACTTTCCTTAAAGGAATATTTGGTTTCCCTCCATAAAGGGATTTGTTAATTTATTTCCTAATATGAAAAATTCCAAATAATATTGAAAACAAAGGGGAAACCACAGCACCACTTCCATAAAGATACATATACAAAAAGACAGGAGAGAACCTCGCTCCTTCAAATATAAGGACTTTATAGGTGCAAGGTCATTCAAACGCTACACAATTTTCAAGATAAAACCACTGAAGATTTTATTACATGGATAAAATTAAAATGCAATGTGAAATTCCTTAAAAATACAAGGCATGATTTTTTTTTTTATACTTCCTATTATGAAGTGGCAACTGTCTTCCAGTTGTGCTCCTGTGTTGTCACTCTGTCAGATGTTAATCGTGTTTGCCCTTAATCTTAAACAAAAACACCCAAAAGTCCATGTGCTGAAAACATAATTAAATTGTAGAAATAAAAGTGCCAACTTCTTTTCTTCAGAAAATACTTTCACCTTCCACCAGTGCACAAACCAACATCGAATACACTCACCAGAACTTGGTGAGTAAAAGACCTTTAAGGAATTTTTAGGGATCCTAAACCCTCTTTGGTGCCACCCTAGGGAAAATCTTCACCCTCCGAATAGACTCCACCATCCAACCAAAAGGAAAAAACTCACATAGCATAATATTGTCACACAATAGGAACTTTTTCCAAATGGAGATTAAGGCCACTCACATGTTAAACACTTGCTAAAGGCATATTTATTATGTATAAAAGGCTTCAGTTCCAGCAGATATACAAACTTTTCCTTCCAGGACTCTCACATCCACAGTGGAACAAAGACAGGACTCCTCTTAGACCAAACAGTGAACCAAGATGGCCGCTGGAACGCACCGCTCAGCGTGCGTTCCACTCACCGGAAATGACGTCAGGCGCATGGAGTGTGGACCGGAAATGCGTCAATGCGTTTCGCCCCTCCCATAGGGCGTTATCAAGACCCTTGACACTTGGTCTTGATAACGCCCTATGGGAGGGGCGAAATGCGTTGACGCATTTCCGGTCCACACTCCATGCGCCTGACGTCATTTCCGGTGAGTGGAACGCACGCTGAGCGGTGCGTTCCAGCGGCCATCTTGGTTCACTGTTTGGTCTAAGAGGAGTCCTGTCTTTGTTCCACTGTGGATGTGAGAGTCCTGGAAGGAAAAGTTTGTATATCTGCTGGAACTGAAGCCTTTTATACATAATAAATATGCCTTTAGCAAGTGTTTAACATGTGAGTGGCCTTAATCTCCATTTGGAAAAAGTTCCTATTGTGTGACAATATTATGCTATGTGAGGTTTTTTCTTTTGGTTGGATGGTGGAGTCTATTCGGAGGGTGAAGATTTTCCCTAGCGTAGCACCAAAGAGGGTTTAGGATCCCTAAAAATTCCTTAAAGGTCTTTTACTCACCAAGTTCTGGTGAGTGTATTCGATGTTGGTTTGTACACTGGTGGAAGGTGAAAGTATTTTCTGAAGAAAAGAAGTTGGCACTTTTATTTCTACAATTTAATTATGTTTTCAGCACATGGACTTTTGGGTGTTTTTGTTTAAGATTAAGGGCAAACACGATTAATTTATGCACCTATTTTATATGATTTATTATATTGATTATCTAAATTTGCGCTGTTTATTTATATTTATATTGTTTGTGTTTTCACGATTGGCACAGCAGCATTTTTAGAGTGTTATTTGGAAAGTTTTGGCGCAGGAATAAGTTTTCTTGTATAAACTCTGTCAGATGTGCCTGTGGTGCGGACCTCTAGCAGCCAAGCTGACACATATTGGGGTTATTATACTAAAGTCAAATTGACTTTGCAAGGGAAGTTGCACTTTGCAAGGTAGTTTTCCCAAGAATTTAGGGGTGAAGCTCTAATGATTTCTATGATCCAATCATGATCAGGCAAAAAAGCAATTCTCATTCAAAATGTAACTTCCTTTGCAAAGTGAACAGTCTATTTTCCTTTAATATAAATAAAATGTATGTGTATGAATATTAAGCTGGAAGCATACTTAGTGTACATTGTGTCAGGCAAGGTGTACCCTTGTCAATGATGTGTAACTGATGCAGGAGTGCATTTAGGAAGTGGCTAACAGAGGATGCAGGAGAGATGAAAAAAGGTGAAAATAGCAACTGGAAAAAGAGGCAATTGTTTATGATGCACAGTGCTTTAGCATACAAATTGTTGTTCAGTTAGAGTTTCCATCTATAATATAGGGCATATGGCAAGAAGAGGACACTCTCCCAGAAGATAAAAACACTCCGAGAATGAATCAGCACGTTAGTATCCAAAGTAAAACGTATACTTAGACACAAGATATTTAAGCACCTTGGACAGCGCCGAAGTTGATAAGTACGTTCAATGTATGGCACTAGCTTTTACTATACTTGAGCAGTACTATTTCATATATTGGACACCAATGTGTAGCCTATGCACCTCCACAGTTTGCTGTGTGCCCCCCCCAACCTTAGCTCAGCAAGACCTAAACAAATATGAAAGTGGGTAGCAGCACCACCTGCTGTGCACGCTCTGGTTTTCTGACGTGAGCTGACATTCTCTTACTTATCGCAATGGTTTCTGCTTTGATCTCTGAATGATCAGAGGCCTTCCAGCAACTATGATCTGTTACAGAGCAGTTTTTGTTTTCCTTAGGGGATTAAACGTCTTGCAATCAATGGAAGGTAGAAGCAGGCATGTTGTGTGCAGCAATGTTTCCAGCGGTGTGAATGTGGCACCTGAGACTTCCAGGACACAGAAGAGCTAACACAAGGCTATCTAACCCAAAGCGGGGGCAGATAAATCCATTGCATGAAAAGTTTGTTGTATGCTACCTGCTAGGTCTCTAGCATAAAGGGTTAAACATATTTAGAGTCTGTGAAGGTTCAAATTTATCCAGGTCTTGATATAGCGAGTAGCAGTTAGCCACACTCAACTGAACTTGAACCTCACCCCATTTTTGGGAGAGAATAACCTCTCTTTTCTCTCTCTCTCTCATAGATATTGTGATTATGTTTGAATTACTTTTTTTGTGAGGTATTTACTGTTCTTTATGTAGGTGCTGTATGTGTCTATTTGACTTTATAGTGTTTGATTATATATTTGTAGCATACCCCCTAAAGAGTCACTGGTGAATTTGGTCCTATTTCCCCCTTGGAACATACACAGCCAAGCACACAGCATTTCCTCCACTTGGATAGGGAGCATGGGATACCCCAGTAATCTGTAGAACTGAACAACTTGAGGACTCCTCCCTTCTGGCTGCACTGTACAAAATAGGGAATTTCCCACAGGATTTTTATGGTGATGGTGACCTGTACTCCTTCCAGAGTTAAAAGTTAAAAGCTACTCTTCAGCACTTGGGTCATTTACTCACAAAGCCACAGGATCATTGATTGCCCCCTGCTGACATCCACCAGGCTCTTCCTAGTGAGGGAGATGTCATAGGACAGCTAGACACTTTCCCACCATCTTTCTCCTAGCTATCTCTAGTGAGCTTCTCCATATCCAACTTGATCCCCGGATTTGAACTTGTGAATAGGTCCTCCAGCTAAGCCCAGCTGGAACCTCAATGTCTTCCTTAAAACTTCCTTAATGCTTCTTCTAAGGTCCTGCACCAGGGGCAAAGTCCCTCTATAGGGGTATATCCTGCAGGACTAGACCCATGAACACTGCTTTTTTTCGGGTGCCGAATCTGAATTTTCTTGAAGTCAAAAGGAGCTGGATGTTAAAAAACAGTAATGGCTAATAGCCAAGGTATTGTAAAACAAATGGAATTGGGGGTTGGGCATTGCCCTGAGAAACATATTCCAATGCAAAAAAAATAGTTTATTTTTGCTTGGCGGGAGCCCTCTTGCATCAATACTTCTCTCATCTGGCTGTTTATGTACATGGGTTGGACAGGAAGCTATTGATCTGCCTGTAAAGTTGCTCATCTGTATGATGTATAAAGCCCACTGCAAAAAAACTGACATTTATAAAGAGGGTCTAGTAGGGATTTTAATAGGTGACCCCACAAAAATCCCCCAAAAAACTCAATGGCGATGCCCCCCCATAAAAATACATACCATACCTTTATTATTAATAAGAGGAGAGAGGCGGGTATGGATGCCAAAAAAAAAGAAAATAGAAGCATCAGATTACCCCCCAGAATCTATACCTTATTGTCAAACGAGCAGGCCCCTCCTGAATCATACCAGGCCACATGCCCTCAACATTACAAGGGGGGCCTTGCCAGGGGGATCGCTTTGCCAAACCACCTTGTCCCCATGTTGATAGGAACAAGGACTTCTTCTCAACAACTCTGGCCCAGTGGTTGTGGGGGTCTGAGGCACAGTGGCTTATCAGAACATGGAACGATAAGGAGGCCTCCAGATACATCCCCTCCCCATGTAAATGAGTAAGGGCACATTGTACACTTGCTCATTCACATAAAACCCCCCCAAAAAACTAAGCAGTAAATAAACAGCCTGACAATGCCAAAAAAGCCCAATTATGTACATCCATCATCAATCACAGTGTCCAGAAATGTAGATTCATATCAACCACAATAAACAACGCCCAACGAAAGATAAAAATTCCCACAGGCTGCCACTAAAAGTAAACAAAGTGACAGGATCTCTTTGGTGGACATGGCCATTTTGGTCAGCAACAAAAGGGGAGACATATACATATTTGGTCAATGATGTCAAACTAACCCACTTTCACACCTATGCTTTTTTTGATCCATCAATGTGCATTAGATGACCTATTTTTGACAATGACAAAGCATAATGCATGATTGTTGATAGCTACATAAAAATGTGGAAAGGTGTGTCTCCAGCCATAAAGAGTAAGTCATCACTTCTGATTTCATACATTTAAATTAATTTTTATTTTTGTCATGTAAACTGCACATTTGTATATGTATAGAAATAATTCAGAGAAAAGCAAACAATAAACAGTCATATCCTATAATATAGAAGGTAAATTAATCAACCACTCTTGGATTCAGAAGTGAGGTAGCCCCTGATAATGAAACATTTCATTATGTTACTATCTCTTTATCAAGTGGTGCCAAGTGCGGTACTGCTTGGTTACGAACACCCAAAAACGTTGCATGCTTTTCTGCATGTTGTCTTGGCTTACAAAAAAAGTGTTATGTATATTAAATACTTTATTGTAACAATAAGATTTTTAATTAAAATCATAAGGATCGACTGGTTTCGGTGTGCTTTCACAAGTCATTTAAAGTAGACAAACTACATGGATGACATTATTTTGCTAAAGCACCAAGGATAAACAATTGCCTTTTTCAAATAAAACACTTAATTCACCTTTTTTACCTTTTGCATTTCAGTGCTGATGATCTTCTGCTTCCTTCTTGAAAGCACTTATTATTCACATGGTTTCCCTCCAGCAGGTAGTTGCCTGAGAGGTGATTATTCTACCTATTCTATGAAAGGGAAGAGCTGTTTTCTATTTGATTAGGGACCTGACAGGGTTTACTTAAGGTTTATACCCTTCGGAATTAAACCAACCTAGTGTTTCGTTAATAACTTATTAATAATAATTATGGATCTTAACTTTATAGCTAATACCACAAGAAATTTTTGATCCAGGGAATATCCAAATGCATCCTGAGGGATCAGGAAGGAATTTATTTTTCTTTCTTTGGGGCAAATTGGACCATGCTCTTTTGCCTTCCCCTTGATCAACTGTGGATATAGGATTCTGTATCTGGAGGTTTTCTATTTTTTCTATGTATTTATGTATTTTCTTTTGGTTGAACTAGAAGGACTTGTGTCTTTTTTCAACCTAACTATGTAACTATGTTAGATAGCAGATATATTCCCATTTTTAATTTTCCTGGTGTGCAGACCTGGCTGGTCTTGTTCCAAACTTCTGGCAATTAAAAAGGCACAGCCAGGCTCAATATCGATGCCTAAGCATTGAAGTATTCATGTTTTTTTTTAATGTACTTTAACTCTGGAACTAGAAATAGGTCCCTGAGGGGCAGAGATAAAAGAAAAGATAGAAATCAGATTGATTATTCCCAGCCTTGCATAGTGGAGAAATTCATCTTTCTCCCACACGGCTTGTCATCCACCAGTACATAAATGCCATTGTGATACCTGATAGAGATTTGCAGGCCTTTGGGTTCTCTGGGTGTAATTCATAGCCGTCTGTACACAGGCATTTGTAAGTTCCGTAGGTGTTGATGCACTGCTGGCTACAGGGAAAACCTTCAGAGCATTCATCAATGTCTACACACGTCTTGCTGTCACTCTTTAGTCGGAATCCTGGCCAGCATTGGCACTGAGGGGAAAGACAAGTAATCATTCTTCCATATGGTGGCATTGTCTTGTTCTCTTCACAGATCAGACAACCTTAAGTACAATTTGGCTTTTATGACTCAGCTCAAAATGGTATTCACAAACAATTACTTCAGGATTTAACTAGATTAAGAGAACAGATCATTTACTTAACAATACACAGCAAACATCTTGCTATTCCCCTGAAGGACACTGTGGTTCATCCTTTCTGAACTGGTTTAATTTTAATATAGTTGGTAAAGTTGAATAAATCCATCAAAGGCTTGTTTTCTTGTTTTCCATGTGTTAATATACGTTTTCTCATGCATTAACATGGATTGCATTAAGGCGGCTCATTGAAATGATAAGCTTGAAAATCAAACCTGTTTTTGTAATGCACTGTGACACACTGCCATGCATTGCCATCTATTGCCTTTGCATGTTGGGGTGAATAGCACCGCAAGCACAGACATAGAGTTTCAACTGGGCCCTTATCTGTAATGATGAGTGGAGAGATTTTTGTGAAAGTGGAAACTCAGTTTCTCTAACTGAGCTACTTAGGCAAACTTTGCTTGAAAAAAGGTTAGTTTACATTATTTTGAGTTTTTTGGGAGGAGGTGTACTTTTGGTAGTTCAGTTTAATTTATTTAGTGTCTTTTGTCATTTTTTGTATTTGATTATTTGTGTACTTGTACTTGTTCCATTTAACTTTTTGCTGTCCTTATTTTCTTTTTGTAAAAAAAGTAAAATGATAAAGATAAAGATGGGAAAACTTACTGGCACCAAAATATGTTCATGATACTTGAAAGGAGGTTCTCTAACCCTTATGAACCACTTTAATAAATCAATTGCAATGCATTTTACCAAATTGAAAATGTTTTGCCAAAATCTCCAAATTTTACCATAATTTCAGGAAAATTGAAACTCAGTTTTTCTAATCTGCATTTGTAAGTAAGTAATATATACACTCACTCAAATATAAAGCATTAATATCAATTTGCGGAAAGTAACTTAACTTCCACAATAAAGATATGTAGTTCTTCTTAGATGACAATGGTAGGGTGGGTATGTCTCCACAATTACAGGAGATTGATTGGAGCACTTCTTGCTGGTAAGAAGATATTCTTGGGTTTTACTGAAGTATAAATAATACTATTTACTATTATAATACTATTTCAGGGTTCCTTGTCAGGAAAAAGACAAGCAATTTTCTACTTTGGATCTCATAGCTAAGATTGGGAAGCTCCTAGCAACATTGGACAAAGTGCTACATGTACTTTGTCCCATAGGAGATGTAAATCTCCTTCCCTCTTCCTACCTGCAGTGGCTGATTGGACAACAGCTAGAAAGGAGACAGTTTCTTCATAAAGGTCATCATGTCTTGGCTCTGGGCACTTTTCAAAGACAACCAGTGGTAAGAGGAATGCAGAGGGAGGAGGGATCTGTCAACCTGTGCATTTGTTTTGCCATTGCATGTGTCAGGAAAGTGCTCAAAGCCGAGACATGCTGCAATTATGAAGCAGCGGCCTCCTTCCTAGCTGTTGTCGGATTGCTACAGCAGGAGGTGGGGACATCATGTCTTGTAGTTTAAGGTTAGGGAGCACCTAGCAACATGGGAATGTATTTTGTCGGATTGGGGACAGAACAGTAAAAAAATATATAATTATAGATTTCTAAAGTGGAACTAAAGGGGCTAAACTCAACTTTTCAAAGGTCCCTCGCCAGTGCCAGTGCTGGCATTGTATCCTGTGAGCCGGGCTTTGGGCATCATTGCACATAGAAACTGGCCTGGCTTTGTAAGCTGAGCTTGGCATGCACAGCTCAGTTTACAGTATTGAAAAAGACAGTGAGCAGGCATGCTTGCTGTGTGAATATAAAACACAGGAATGAAAAGTAATGATGGCTGAATTATTTTCCCTTTTTAACTTAATATTCACTTGTTGTTTTTGCTAGTAACACAATTCCTGTCCTAGAGTGAAAGTGCTTTCCTGTACTGTATCTATGGAGGAGCAGTGTTGTCACCCTAGAGCAGGAAGTGCTCCCCATCTTCTTATCTTTATAACTTAGCACCCTATGTTGTTGTTCTGTAGTTCACAGAGGTGAAATGGGGAGGAAGAGATAACTTTGCAGAGGACATAGGGCAGTCCTGGAATTGTGGCAGGATCTACAGACATTTTCCTTCACTTATTGAACGGATATAAAAAAAAGCTTTAAGCAGAATATTGTGCATGCCTCACAGATATAGCAGATCCAGCAGGGGTACTGGAAAATAATGAAATGAACTTTGAAAATGTTAAAGACAAGCTCCATATTTTCAAGGAAAAGTGTCATATTTTTGTTAAGGCAAGCACATCTGCTTAAACTGGAACAAAAAAATGTATACAGCTATTTGACATTTTATGACTAGCCCCCTTTTTGTTCATTTTAAAGGATCTTTGAACAGAAGAAAAAAGTAAAAAAGAAAATCACAAACTTCAATTAAGCCTTATAACCGCCTGGGTTTATTTTCCAGCTCACGCAATGTGACACTTGAGCGCTTATCAGACAACGCCTTCGGCAAACTAAGAACAGTGAGCAGCCCAAGGAGCCACTGTGACTTTGAATGATTTGTTTCAGGTTATCATCATCATTCTGATCTTCTCCCAACAGGTTACACCGTGAATCAGCACTTCAGAACATCAAGTAACCTTTATCACCCAACAGACTGAATCAACGCTTTTAGAGGGGAAAAATGCCAAGGAAAACACTTGAGGGACCAGGTATTGTAAGAGACTATTAAATGCTTTATTGCTGTTGCGCAGAACTGAAGTTTGCTGGACTTACATCCTTAGCTCAACCCAGAGAAACAGAAGGACAATTATTTTTATTCACTTGTATGTACTCTAAAGGACAGAACAATATGGTCCCAGGTTAGCCTTGCAATGCATCAAAAATGTGCTTTGGACCAAAATAACTGAAGGTAAAGGCTGGCTTTATATCTTTAGGCTTCATTAATACATGGTAACATGTGTTTTAGCATTTGTTTCTGTAATGCACAATTGGTGGTGCATTGCGGTGCAGAGCTTAGTAAATGAGATGACATTTCACTTGCAAAGAATACCCAGTCATGTGCAAGGAAAATAAAAAAGACAAGCAATTTTGCTTGAACAAGATTGAATGATGGAAGTCAACAGAACTTCACCTCATTCCTTAAGTTCTGGAGAAAATGTCCATGAAAAACAAATATTCTATTTGCTTTTAGTAAATTACCTGTAATGACTTGTAAATACACTATATTGCCAAAAGTATTGGGATGCCTGTCTTTACACACACATGAACTTTAATGGCATCCAAGTCTCACTCCATAGGGTTCAATATTGAGTTGGCCCACCTTTTGCATCTGTAACAGCTTCAACTCTTCTGGGAAGGCTGTCTACAAGGTTTAGGAGTGTGTCTATGGGAATGTTTAACCTTCCAGAAGTGCATTTGTGAGGTCAGGCACTGATGCCGGACAAAAAGGCCTGGCTCGCAGTCTTGGCTCTAATTCATTCCAAAGGTGTTCTATCAGGTTGAGGTCAGGACTCTGTGCAGGCCAGTCAAGTTCATCCCACCCCAAAATCGCTCATCCATGTCTTTATGGACCTTGCATTGTGCATTGGTGCGCAGTCATGTTGGAACAGGAAGGGGTCATCCCCAAACTGTTTCCACAAAGTTGGGAGCATGACATTTTCCAAAATGTCTTTGTATGCTGATGCCTTAAGATTTCCTTTCACTGGAACTAAGGGGCCAATCCCAACCCCTGAAAAACAACCTCACACCATAATCCCCACTCCACCAAGCTTTACACTTGGCACAATGCTATCAGGCAACTGCCAAACCCAGACATGTCCATCAGATTGCCAGACAGAGAAGAGTGATTCATCACTCCAGAGAATATGTCTCCACTGTTCTAGAGTCCAGTGGTGGTGTGCTTTACACCTCTACATCCGACGCTTTGCATTTGCTGGGCTCTGGAGCACATGGCTCAGGCTCTCAGTGGATTACTGAGAGGCTGAACCAGGTGTCGGTCCTGGGATCTGAGTTGATCCTGACTTTAAACCCAGGATCTTTCCCCAGCCTGGACCAGTTGAGTGATGTCAGCCAACAGCAGACTTTAGTTTCGGATGAAAATAGGTCACAGGAGTGCAGAACGAACTGCACTCCTGTGATCCACAAGGGAAGTACAGCTAAATGAGCATTGACTGTACTTCTCCTTTAAAGAGTAGATTTTAGGTCTATTGTGAGATTTTTGTTAAAGTATAACTAAAGGCCAAATGTTTTTAATTAGACTGGATAGAGTGGAGAGGGATTAGAACATCATGCTTTTTTATTTCTTTCATTGCCCTCACCCTCTCTATTTGTCCTGTTTACCATTATCACTGAGAGTGAAGGTAAAATAAAATTCCAACTTTTGTGTTGTCGCCAGAACATGAATAGAGAGAAAATCTTCCAATGGGGACATTAGTTCTGGTAATAAACAGGGATTTCTTCACTTTGGAGAGATTTCCTCTCGCTTCCTTTTTTTGGCTATGGGACAGGAAACAAAAGGAAATCTCCCCAATGGCAAAAAAATTATAGGGATTATACCCCTCCCTTACTCTATACAATTTTTTTTTTAAATGTTTCCTTTAGTTCTACTTTAATAGGCAAGGTTTCTGCTATCTGTATAGTATTAAGTACAGTACAGTTCTGACATAAAACAAGCAGTATCATTTAAAGACTTCACGTTGTGTCCTCCTCCTTACACACCCAGATGATAAAAGGGACAGTGGTTCTGCAGAAAGAAAATTAGCACCATGAATAATTCATTTGTGAGACTTTCTTAAAATGTAATCTTATAAATATTGACTGCTAACCTTGTATCCAACTGGGAGATCTAGACAATCTTGAGAACAACCACTGACTCTTTTACTTAAACACTCATTTAAATGGCAGCCTCTCTCATCAGATCCGTCTCCGCAATCATCCGCCATGTCACAAAGAACTCCCTCCGGAACGCACTTTCCATTTTTACACATGAAAGACGAGTTGTTACACGACTGTTCTGCAAAAAGAAAGAAAAAGGTACAAGAATGAAAATACTTCGCCGTTAGCTTTTGGGACTGCGTGGAGACGCAAAGTGCCATCATAATGACAGATAACTTAAAGACTGTTATCTATCTTTAATAGACTCAATAGCAGCTTGAACTAAAATGCCCCTAGGAACATAGCTGGGGGACAAGGACACAGCATTGCCACATTGTAGAAGGAAGTGACTGAACAAGGACGCTTATGGCAGGACCAACAGCTATTAATCATATAAAACCTGCAAATTGTAATATTTTAGAAAGGTCTAGTAAAGATTTGAAAGAAATGTAATCATTCATACATCATTCGTTAAATGCAAGCAGTTTCAAGTAATTGAATGTGAATTGGTATCAGCCTCTTTCAGTCGCTATACAGTGTATACAGCAGAGCTTAGATAAGTGGACATAGAAGCAGTAGACAGAGCCAGTCAGGTGTGCTGAAGTGCAAAGTGCATGATGATAGAAAAAGAGAGAATAGGGAGTTCATCAATATCCTGCTTCTCTTTTTTACTTTACAGCCACAGGCTGCTTGTAGGGAGGAGACCTAGAAAGGGAAAGTGAAACTGCACCATAGGAATTTCAGCCCCCCTCCACCCCTTGATGGGGCTCTGCTGTGGGGTGGAGCTATGTAACTCTCAGGAGTGGTTGGATAGACATAGAAACCCTTTGACAGATAAAAATAGATTTATTTGATCTGTGGTTTAGTTGTTTACCTTGACTTCAGCTTCCTCTCTAGTTACAACTATTTTTTTTATTAGGACATACTAAAAGTGATATTAAACCGTCAGCGTTTTTTAGCCTAACACATTGAGTATGATAAAGAATAAGTTCCCTATAAACTATTTGTTTCTTACTAGTATTTACAGTTTACAATGTTCAGTGCTGCTGGCTCCTATTCTCTCAGTGCTGCTTCCCTGGACTTCCAATCTTTACAGAAATGAGTGGACAGTGCAGTATGGAGCCAGTCTGTTAGTTTGGAGAAGAGGAGGAGACAACATCAGGGAAGTGTCTTGTCATCCTAGGATCCAGGGTTGTGTGTTTCTATTGATACATACAGTGTAGGGAGACACAACTCTAGTCTCTGCATGCAAGGGTGGCTCATAGGACTCTGCAAGAGAAAAGAGACACCCTGAAATAGAAAACCTGGAGCAGCATGTAATTGGGCTTGTGATTGACTAAATTATTTGTGCAGACATTCCTTCTCTGGCAAGGAATTGGACACAATGTGGCAAAGGTGATGGGGCTGCTAGCAGATGGTTTGTTGTCCTATCATAGAAGGAGGCATTTGTACCTCTCAGCACCAATCATCAGTTTCCGCATGTTATTGGTGTTCCTCAAAAGATGGCACTGACAAATCACAAGGCATACTATCCGGGGTCACATGACATCACTTTGTCAATCACACATATAGTGAAAGTACCATAGTAGTTATCATGTAAAAGCAGTATATCACACATCACTCTTAAGCCATCTTCCCTTTTACACAGTCTCTCTGTATTAGAGGGTCATTAGTACTCACTCAGAGGGCTCTGATTTGCCATAGGATCTATGCATCTAGCACCTCCAAGGACCTCTAGGGGAATAGCACTCATGACCGAGAACACTTGGCCTGGCTTAAAAGTCTTTTGCAACCTGCACTGTGCCTCCAACAACCATAACGGTGTAGCACCCTCCTGGTCAGCTAGGGGGTGCTAGATTCCAATTGTTAGCAAGGAGGGCTGAGTAGCAGCCAGGGTGTCATAGCTAGCAGGGGTCAAATTTTGATTAGAGCTGAGAGGCTCTGCAGACCAGTCATCTGGAATTTACCCCTGCTCTAGAACTTTGGAGAAAGGTTCAGAAGCAGTGGGTGGGTCTGAGGAGTGGCTAAACAGCTCTCATTGTTTGAACACTGTTTGTGTGCAGTAAATTATTGTGTGGAGTAAATTAAATGTTCGGGACTGACATTCTGCGGTTTGGCCACAAGATGCCACTGTTTTCCTAACACAGCCTCAGACTGCATAGATATTTCTATATTCATGAAGAGGTGGGGTTTTCACACAGAGTTGAGAGAACAGGAAGAAGAAGAGAGACAGCAGCCATGTTTTGTGGATGGTGAATGCAGGAGCCGTGTGAGCAGAGAATCTGATGGCATCCAGGTGTGAGGGCATCCCTCGGTAACCAGAGCTGTAGCTAAATGAAGCTGATCATGTCCAAGACCCTGATCCTGTTCAGAGAAAGGAAGATTGCTGCCAGGAATGCTGATGAGAGTAGAGGAACAAAGCAACATACACTGCAATACCGCATGCTTGTTGGAGAGATATTTGTTCTGTTCAGAGTCACCAGCGGATGCAAAGCAGACCCGGGTCGGTAAGATCGTGCACGCACCTCATTTCATTTCACCTCATTGGTGCCTAGAGACTGAGGCCAGGCCTATAGCTTTGACTCCTGCTGCCTTCCTCCGGGGTAAATGCACCTTTCTCCTACCTCCACTCTTAACTCCAAAACGCATTGACTCCTGCTATATTCAGAACAAATGGTGTATTTATATTTGTGTATGTTGACCAGTCCTCACCTCCAGCTGCACCCGTTTTATGAGTGTGTCTGTTTCCTGAGAGAAACATCCCCCACTACTCATGTGATCCTTATCAGCTTCTAATTGGGGTGGAGTAGAATGCTCATTTGAGCGTCTCCCTATAAATTTAGATCAGCTCATGGGGGAGATCTCTGATGGGGGGCACAGTCTCTGATGGGGGTGCTGCTTCAGATTGAGTGCGGCTTAGAAGGAGTGCGAAGCAGTTAAACACAGCAGTTGAACTAAAGCAGGAGAACTCAAGCAGCAGGAAGACACAACAACAGCAAGAAGCTCTACTGCACGCTGGAAGACTGCAAGCAAACACCCTGGGAAACATCTCTTACATGCCTGAGACCCACTCCGTGTACCTTTATATAATACACCCCCTCTTCTCATCATATTACTATCCTCTGTTCCCAAATCTCATTTCTTTACCCCTCTGCTCCACCCCAAAACTTGTACATCTCCCCCTCACTGCTATCATCTCCCTACTATTGCTCTCTTCACCTCCCCAAAATGCCTCTTCCACTCCTCCTTCTCATTTTCCTCTCCTCCGTTCCCAAAATCCATTCACTATATCCCTCTGCTCCTCCCAAACAATTGTATATTGTGTCCTCACTGCTTCCTTAGCCCCTCTATGGCACCCACCACCTCCTCCTATTACTCCACTCTCCCACTGACCCGAACACCTCCACTAGGAGTTTCTCACGCTCCTGCACATCCCGCTCCCATGCCACCTTTCTCACCCTTCTCCTCCTCCTAGCCGCGAGAGACATCTCCCCGAATCCTGGCCCTCCACTACCTCCCTCACCCGCACAACACCCTCCCGCCTCCACGTCCTACTGCAACCCCCGCAACTTAGTATCTGTCCCCCTGCTCCCTAAAATCCCCCCCCCATTTTCATGTGCACTCCTGAACGCCCGTTCGGTGTGCAACAAGCTTACCGCCATCCACGACCTCTTTGTTTCCCGCTCCCTCAACCTCCTAGCGATCACGGAAACCTGGATCCAGCCCACTGACTCTACCTCCCCTGCTGCACTCTCCTATGGAGGTCTCACCTGGACCCACTCACCCAGACCTAACGGTCGTAAAGGTGGTGGGGTTGGTCTGCTCCTGTCACCGCAGAGCACCTTCCGAGTCCTCCCAAACCCCCCCTCCCTGTCCTTCTCCTCCTTCGAGGCCCACTGCGTCCGACTATTCTCCCCAACCCCCCTGAAGATTGCTGTGATATACCGGCCTCCTGGATCCATACCCCGCTTCCTGGATGACTTCTCCTCCTGGCTACCCTTCTTCCTCTCCTCTGAGCTACCCACCATCATCCTTGGGGATTTCAACATCCCTGTCAACCTCGACAACCCGGACACATCCCGTCTCCTCCACTTAACCTCCTCCTTTACACTTGCACAGTGCATACAATCCACCACCCACTCCGACGGTAATATCCTTGATCTCGTCTTCTTCAATCGCTGCGCTCCCCACAACCTAACACCCCCTTCCCTCTCTCTGACCACAACCTGATTACCTTCTCTATCTCCTCGTCCTCCAACGCCTACCTCTCCAAATGTCACACTACTACCAGCAGTAACCTCCGCAACCTTAACCCCGCCTCCCTCCACTCTGCAGCTGATCAACTCCACGACCGCATCCTCCCCCTGTCCTGCCCCGACTTGGCTATGACCGCCTACAACAACGCGCTCTCAACAGCCCTTGACTCACTAGCGCCTTTAACCACACGCAACATCAGACCCCGACCGCTCCAGCCCTGGCAGACTGATCACACCAAAACCCTCAAACGACAAAGTCGTGCCCTGGAGCGACTATGGTGCAAAACCAAATCCCAACAAGCCTTCACCCGCTACAAATCTGCCTTCCACACCTACACCTCCTCCCTCCATGCTGCCAAACAGACCTACTTCTTGACCCTCATCAAGGCCCTCTCCTCCAATCCTTGCTGACTCTTCTCTGCCTTCAACTCTCTACTCTCTCCACCCCCACCTCCACCCAGCACCTCACTCACTGCCCTTGAGATTGCCAATCACTTCAAAAACAAGATTGACACAATTCGCAAGGACATTGCCGCAACTCACACGCCCTCTCAACCCGTCCCCTCTCACACAGCTACCCCCTTATCCCCCCTCCCCCTCGACATAACCCACAGGGACTTCGTTGCTGCTCAAACTCTCTCCAACCCCCTTCACCCTCACTCAGCTACCCCCTCATCACCCCTCTCCCACGGCCCCACCACTGCTCTGACCTCCTCTTCCACCCCACCCTTCATTCCTCATACTGAAGCTCCCCCCACACTCCGCACCTTTGACCTTACTACCATCGAGGAAGTCTCCAAGATCCTCTCTGATGCCCACCTCACCACCTGCCCCCTCGACCCTATCCCCTCACAACTCCTACGACCTTCCTCCTCCTCCATCCTACGCTCCCTCACCCACATCTTCAATCTCTCCCTCTCCTCAGGCACTTTCCCCTCCCCTCTGAAACATGCTCACATCACCCCCATACTTAAAAAGCCCTCCCTGGACCCCAATGACCCGAACAACCTCAGACCCATCTCCCTGCTCCCATTTACATCTAAACTCCTCGAGCGCCCAGTCTACACCCGCCTATGCTCTCACCTCAATGACAACAACCTCCTCGATCCCCTACAGTCCGGCTTCCGTCCCCTACACTCCACCGAAACTGCCTTACTCAAACTCTCCAATGACCTGCTAACCGCCAAAGCTAATGGCCACTATTCAGTGCTCCTACTCCTTGACCTCTCTGCGGCCTTCGACACAGTCGACCACCCCCTCCCCCTCAAAAAACTACACTCCCTCGGCCTCAGAGATTCTGCTCCCTCCTGGCTCTCATCCTACCTGTCACAACGCTCCTTCAGTGTTACCTATAATGCTACCACCTCCCCCTCACTCCTCCTCTCTGTTGGGGTCGCTCAAGGCTCTGTCCTCGGGCCCCTTCTCTTCTCCATCTATACCTCCTCCCTTGGCCAACTCATACACTCTCACGGCTTCAACTACCACCTCTATGCAGACGACACACAAATCTATCTCTCAACCCCCCACCTCACCCCCTTGGTCTCAGCCCGAATCACACACCTACTGAGCGACATATCAGACTGGATGTCGCTCCACTTCCTTAAATTGAACCTCTCCAAAACCGAGTTTCTTGTCTTCCCCCCAGCCCGAACACCACCCCCCATTGATTTCTCCGTCACATCCAACAACGCTACCATCAAACCCGCCCTGCAGGCCAGAGTACTTGGTGTCATTCTGGACTCCAACCTATCCTTTCAACCCCAAGTCCAATCTTTAACAAACTCGTGCAGACTCCACCTCCGCAACATCGCCAAAATCCGCACGTTCCTAACCCCAGAAACCACTAAACAGCTCATCCACTCCCTCATCATGTCACGACTCGATTACTGCAACTCCCTCCTCACTGGCCTGCCTCGCCGCTGGCTATCCCCGCTTCAGTCGATCCTGAATACGGCTGCCAGACTCATTCACCTTTCCAACCGCTCTGTCTCCGCCACCCCCCTCTGCCAATCCCTCCACTGGCTTCTGATTGCGCAACGGATCAAATTCAAAATCCTAACGCTGACGTACAAAGCTGTCCACCATACTGCCCTGAACTACATCACTGACCTAATATCCAAGTACCGCCCAGCACGCACACTCCGCTCCTCACAAGACCTCCTTCTCTCTAGTTCCCTGGTCTCCTCCTCCCATGCCCGCCTCCAGGACTTCTCCAGGGTGTCACCCATCCTCTGGAACTCCCTGCCCCAACCCATCAGATTATCACCTACTCTCCTCTCCTTTAGGCGCACCCTGAAAACCCATCTCTTCAGGGAAGCCTACCCCACCCCCTGCTAACTTGCCAACCTCCTCCACTCTTCCTACCACTCCATCCCCCACAGCTATCTCCTCCTGTACCACTATCCCCTCCCTCCTAGATTGTAAGCTCGAAAGAGCAGGGCCCTCGATCCCCTCATGTTTTGCATTGTATTGGTATTGTTCTGTCACATGTTCTGTCCCCCTTTGCAATGTACAGCGCTGAGTGAACTATTGGCGCTTTATAAATACTGTATAATAATAATAATAATAATATAGTTAGTTAGTTAGGGTCTCTGTTTGTGTCAGGCCACAAGTGTTATTACTGATCATTGGAAGGACTCCATAACTTAAAGTGACATTTCACATTGGAGAGCTGATAAAATTCCACAAACTCAAGCCAGACTGGCGTTTTGCTCAGAAGGAATACTCAGGCACGTGCTACAGGACCAGTTGTGGGAGGGGGAATACTGTAGATTTGTGTAAGATTGTAAGCTGTTGTGCTGCGCTGCAGACTTACCTACTGGCGGGCACAACTAAGCTGCCACACCTTAGCTGTTATTACCCTAAAAGAGCAGGAATCAGTGTATGGGTGTATGGTATAGGCTAATTACTACACCTTCTACCTTCATCCATCAGGAGGCGCAGTGCTGTGCAGCACAAGGGTCTCAGCCTTTGGGCTGGGTGTATGTAAATTTATTGTATATTCCAGCATTTGTGGTTGTGTTTATTTGCCACATCTAAATAAAATTCTGTTGTGGCAAAAGCTGGTGTTGGGCTTGCTTTCCTCGTTCGTGACTTCACTGTATCCTGGGGAGCCCACCCCAGTACACGGCTTACAACTCCACTCTCCTCCACACTTTCCTCCAGAATGGTCTTCCTATTTATTATCCAACAATCCTCCGAACATGTGGAAAAAGCACCCATCACAGTGTATTACTTATAACAACCGCTATTTATTAAAAGATTGAGTGCACTCACATAAAAAGTGTCCAAATTGGGACACTACAGTTGAAAAGCTTCCACAGAAAATACATCTAGCTTTCTATGGTGCTCACAAAATGGCGGCTCGCAAACGTCTGGTCATGCGGCTTGATGTAATCGGCCCACCCTACTCGTCACTTCACAACACGTGACTTCATCAGGAGTGGCCATTGGGCATTCTACCGCTGGATTTATAGCAAACTCATTACATGTTGTCCTGGTAACAAACAACACTGATAAGGTGAGCGCCATTTTTCTGTACCTCAGGTTCCTGTCACATTACATCGGACACCATTTTCCTGTAGCCCACAATGTGTGGATATTTACCAGCTCATCTTGTGAGGACCAATACAAATGAAGTCAAATGAAATAGAGTTAACCATACCATTAACTATAGCTATAAGGCCCAACTAGAAGGCCTGGTAGCAGCCACTAACCCACCAGACACACAGAAGACGGACTGAGTGAGTAGACCTGCACCCCCTGGGCCAGAAAGGGGAAAGAGGCACTCTAGTAGGAAGATGGATTAGCCTGCCAGACAGGAATGTTTCACTACATTTGTGGCAGACACCAGATCCCCTGCTCAGAGATCCAGACAGCTGAGTAAAGAAGAGGATTTATCTGGGGTCTGGGGTGGTACCACAGGAGACACTGGCTAGCTCTCCAAAAGAGACTGTTTTGCTGTTAAGACTTGTAAATAATTTCAGGAAGTTGTCCTCGGTTTCTCAATTCTATTGGGCATCCCATACACCCCTTACCCCATCCAAGTTGAAATTACCCTAATAAAACCCAAAGAACAAGCTTATGGACTTTTTACTGACTCCTGAATTCAAGTCAATGTCGAAATGCATGTTGCCTGGTTGTGCAGGGCTATAGGGAGACCCAAAACTACTGCAACTAAGGAGGTAGTTCTACAATGAGACAGGAAGACTACAGCCAGCACTTCTGTGTGCAGAACACTTCTGGGTGCAGAACTATCTCACCCTGATCTCTCTACCCTGTCCAGGGATTCTACATAGCTGACTACATCTGCATGCCGATGTGGTATCTGGCTCTCATGCCTCAACTGCACTAGGTTCTTCCCAACCTGGTATATTTATGCACAATAACTCCACCCATTACATAAACACAGAAAGGTTTTGTATAAAAGGGACCTAACACCCAATTATACTATTCACAGTTACCAAACACTATTTTGGGACAAAACCAGCTAGTAGCAGACTAGCTAACTTCACCTGCTTACAATCGGTCATGGCACCAACTTAACCACTTCCCGTCTGGCCCAAGTATATAAACGGCCAGATGGGAGCAGTGCAGGGGTGGGTGGCCATTTATAAACATCCTCCCTGCTTCCCTGCTTGTGCGCGCTCCTTGGGAGCGCACAGCACCGTGATCCGGGTGCCCGATGTGTCCTCCGGACACAGCTAAACACTGGTCACTGTACGGGACCTCTGTGCGAGGTCCCGAACATGTGATCACTGATTGGCTAATCAGTGATCACATAAAGAGTAGTAAGAAAGATGTCACTTCTGACAGCATTGCTTACTATGTGTGAAATCTGTGAATGATCACAGAGAACACATGGTACACGGCTAGTCACAACAGCCTTGTACCATGTGACAAGCTGTGACCAATAACAGCTCTCACAGTATTTCTCAATGGCTGCAAGAATACAGCCAGGGAGAAAGAGAAATGATTGCTTTACAGCCTTTATGAGTGTAAAAGCAATCGGTGTAAAAAAAAAAAAAAAATCTTCATCACCCCCCCCCCCCCCCCCACAATTAGTAGTGTCACTATGGTTACACTGTACTGCTAGGGTGCCAGTATGTAAGAAAGAAAACAAAAAAAAACAAAAAACAAATAAAAGCAAATTAGTTTATAACCAAAATTTATGATTTTTCAAAATATATTTTTACATTCTTTTTTATATTATTGTTTTTTCTTACTAAAAAGATAACTGAATACATTTTGGCCAAGATTTATGAGGAAAGATTATTTATTTGCAAAATTTTATAAGAAAAACTCTATTTTTCAAATTTTTTTGACTTTTTCATTTATATAGCAAAAAAAAAATCCCAGTGGTGAATAAATACCATCAAAATAAAGTTTTATCTGTCTCAAAAAAATGCTAACACATTAATATGGGTACAGTGTTGCATGACCGCGCAATTGTCATTCAAAGTGTGATAGCACTGAAAGCTGAATATTGGCCTGGACAGGAAGGGGGTGAAAGTGTCCGGACTTGAAGTGGTTAAACTGGAACATAAGCAAGAATTAAAAGATAAAGAAGCTGCATACTCAGTAAGTTATTACATCAGCTGCTGAAAGTGCTTAAAAAACTGAGGGTTATTATCACTTTAATACTGTAAATTATATACACATCCTTTATAGTAAATTCAGCAGGAAGGTAGAAAAGCAAGGACATTGTTACAACTGAAGGAAGAGGAGTTTAACCACTGCCTACAGGATGTTTTTTTGCCTGTAATAGCTGTTAAAATGTGCAAGAGTCTTTCATGAAAGCTGGATTTAGCCAATTGAGTAAATTGCTTCTAAAAAGAGACAGATGTGTTACTGAATGCGCAAAAAAAAACAAAAAAAAAAAAACAGCTACTACAATTTATAACACTGTAGAAAGCTGATCCAGGCAGAATCAGACTGCACTTGGGAACCAAAAAAGGAATTTTTAATCGTTAAAGCAAATTGGATTACACTCTATAAGGTTTTTTCATTCTTCCTCTGGATCAACTGCAGGTTTAGGGATCTTAGAATACAAAGGATCTAAGGGATATAGGGATCTGAAGATACAAAGGATGTTAGGGATTTAGGGATCTTAGGATACAAGGGATCATAGGGATTTTAGGACACAAGGGATCTTAGGGATTTAGGGATGTTAGGATACAAGGGATCTTAGGATACAAAGGATTTTAGGTATTTAGGGATCTGAAGATACAAGTGATCTTAGGGATTTAGGGATCTTAGGATACAAAGAATCTTAGGGATATAGGGATTTTAGGATGCAAAGGATCCAAGGGATTTAGAGATGCAAGGTATCCTATGGATTTTGGCATTTTAGGATACAAGAGATTTTAGGAATTTAGGGATTTTAGGATACAACGCATTTTAGGGATTTAGGGATTTTAGAATACAAAGGATCTTAGAGATTTAGGGATTTTAGGATACAAAGGATCTTAGGGATTTTAGGATACAAAGGATCTTAGGGATATAGGGATCTTAGGATATAAGTGATCTTAGGGATTTAGGGATACAAAGGATTTTATGGATTTAGGGACCTTAAGATGCAAAGAATCTTAGGGATTTAGGAATTTTAGGATACAGAGGATCTTAGGGATTTGGGGATTTTAGGATACAAGGGATCTTAGGGATTTAGGAATCTTAGGATACAAAGGATGTTAGGGATTTTAGGATACAAGGGATCTTAGGGATTTTAGGATACAAAGGATCTTAGGGGTTTAGGGATTTTAGGATACAATGGATTTTAGGATACAAGGGATTTAGGGATTATAGAATACAAAGGATCTTAGAGGTTTAGGGATTTAGGATACAACGGATCTTAGGGATTTCAGGATACAAAGAATCGTAGGGATAGCAGGATTTTAGGATACAAATGATTTTAGGGATTTAGGGAGTTTAAGATAGAAATGATTAGAGATGAGCGAAGAAATGAAAAATTCGATTCGACTGATTCGGCGAATTCGTGGACAATATTCGATTCGAGTCGAATAAATTCGCTGTGAATTTAACTTAAAAAAGGGTGTTTCTAGGCTTCAGAGAGACTTAATATTAGTGCAGAACACTGTACCTTTAATTTAAATGCCCTTGGAGTCTGCTGGGGAAGAGAAATAATACTGTCTGTCAGTATGACATGCAGATGAGTGCCGTCGATCTTAGAATCACTGCACACTTCACTCCTTTGGCCAGTCACGGGGCCAAAACCAGTGTTTGGAGCCACAGTGTGGCGGTGGAGGCAGCAGCAATGGGAGGCCATACAGCAACCTATGACAAAATGGAAACCAGCAGGAGCGTGAGGAGACCTGAAAGTGGCACATGGCAGAGTGGGAGCAATGGGAGGCGGTACAGGGACCCAGGTCACACTGTGGGCCCAGCAGCAGCGTGACCAGGCGGTACGGGGGCCCATGGCCGATATGGGGCTTGGTGGCACCTATGGAAGGCCTGTAATCTGCCAGCAACCTATGACAAAATGGACAACCGCAGGAGTGTGAGGAGATTTCAAAGTGGCACATGGCAGAGTGGAAGCAATGGGAGGCCGTACAGGGACCCAGGTCACACTGTGGGACCAGCATCAGCGTGAACAGGCGGTACGGGGGCCCATGGCCGATTTGACCTCATTCATCCCATAGTCCTGCCGACTCACGAATAGCGTGGCCTCCTCAAAGGGCCTGAGCAAGCGCAGGTGTCACACATGAGCTGACAATGGCTGACATCTAAGTTACACAGGGAGTACCTTTATCCGCTTTTAACATCAGGAAATCTGTGATGGCCTTTAGCTGTTCGTAAAGGCGGTCTAACATATGTAGGGTTGAATTACACCTTGTTGCAACGTCACAGCATGAGGAGTCGGTACGGGGGCCCATGGCAGATTACATGTCTGGCAGCAGCAATGGGAGGCCCGTAATCTGCCAGCACCCTATGTCAAAAAATTTAACACACCAGCAGTGTGAAGAGACCTGAAAGTGGCACATGGCAGCAGAGTGTGGCGATGGAGACAGCAGCAATGGGAGGCCGTACAGGGACCCATGAGAGACTCTGGACTTGGCAGCAGCATGAGGAGGCGGTATATAGGGGCCCATGGCAGATTAGGGGCCTGGCAGCAGCTATGTGAGGCCCGTAATCTGCCTGCACCCTATGTCAAAAAATTAAACACACCAGCAGTGTGAAGAGACCTGAAAGTGGCACATGGCAGCAGAGTGTGGCGATGGAGACAGCAGCAATGGGAGGCCGTACAGGGACCCATGAGAGACTCTAGACTTGGCAGCAGCATGAGGAGGCGGTATATAGGGGCCCATGGCAGATTAGGGGCCTGGCAGCAGCTATGTGAGGCCCGTAATCTGCCTGCACCCTATGTCAAAAAATTTAACACACCAGCAGTGTGAAGAGACCTGAAAGTGGCACATGGCAGCAGAGTGTGGCGATGGAGACAGCAGCAATGGGAGGCCGTACAGGGACCCATGAGAGACTCTGGACTTGGCAGCAGCATGAGGAGGCGGTATATAGGGGCCCATGGCAGATTAGGGGCCTGGCAGCAGCTATGTGAGGCCCGTAATCTGCCTGCACCCTATGTCAAAAAATTAAACACACCAGCAGTGTGAAGAGACCTGAAAGTGGCACATGGCAGAGTGTGGCGATGGAGACAGCAGCAATGGGAGGCCGTACAGGGACCCATGACAGACTCTAGACTTGGCAGCAGCATGAGGAGGCGGTATATAGGGGCCCATGGCAGATTAGGGGCCTGGCAGCAGCTATGTGAGGCCCGTAATCTGCCTGCACCCTATGTCAAAAAATTAAACACACCAGCAGTGTGAAGAGACCTGAAAGTGGCACATGGCAGAGTGTGGCGATGGAGACAGCAGCAATGGGAGGCCGTACAGGGACCCATGAGAGACTCTAGACTTGGCAGCAGCATGAGGAGGCGGTATATAGGGGCCCATGGCAGATTAGGGGCCTGGCAGCAGCTATGTGAGGCCCGTAATCTGCCTGCACCCTATGTCAAAAAATTTAACACACCAGCAGTGTGAAGAGACCTGAAAGTGGCACATGGCAGCAGAGTGTGGCGATGGAGACAGCAGCAATGGGAGGCCGTACAGGGACCCATGACAGACTCTGGACTTGGCAGCAGCATGAGGAGGCGGTATATAGGGGCCCATGGCAGATTAGGGGCCTGGCAGCAGCTATGTGAGGCCCGTAATCTGCCTGCACCCTATGTCAACAAATTTAACACACCAGCAGTGTGAAGAGACCTGAAAGTGGCACATGGCAGCAGAGTGTGGCGATGGAGACAGCAGCAATGGGAGGCCGTACAGGGACCCATGACAGACTCTAGACTTGGCAGCAGCATGAGGAGGCGGTATATAGGGGCCCATGGCAGATTAGGGGCCTGGCAGCAGCTATGTGAGGCCCGTAATCTGCCTGCACCCTATGTCAAAAAATTAAACACACCAGCAGTGTGAAGAGACCTGAAAGTGGCACATGGCAGCAGAGTGTGGCGATGGAGACAGCAGCAATGGGAGGCCGTACAGGGACCCATGAGAGACTCTGGACTTGGCAGCAGCATGAGGAGGCGGTATATAGGGGCCCATGGCAGATTAGGGGCCTGGCAGCAGCTATGTGAGGCCCGTAATCTGCCTGCACCCTATGTCAAAAAATTTAACACACCAGCAGTGTGAAGAGACCTGAAAGTGGCACATGGCAGCAGAGTGTGGCGATGGAGACAGCAGCAATGGGAGGCCGTACAGGGACCCATGAGAGACTCTGGACTTGGCAGCAGCATGAGGAGGCGGTATATAGGGGCCCATGGCAGATTAGGGGCCTGGCAGCAGCTATGTGAGGCCCGTAATCTGCCTGCACCCTATGTCAAAAAATTTAACACACCAGCAGTGTGAAGAGACCTGAAAGTGGCACATGGCAGCAGAGTGTGGCGATGGAGACAGCAGCAATGGGAGGCCGTACAGGGACCCATGACAGACTCTAGACTTGGCAGCAGCATGAGGAGGCGGTATATAGGGGCCCATGGCAGATTAGGGGCCTGGCAGCAGCTATGTGAGGCCCGTAATCTGCCTGCACCCTATGTCAAAAAATTAAACACACCAGCAGTGTGAAGAGACCTGAAAGTGGCACATGGCAGAGTGTGGCGATGGAGACAGCAGCAATGGGAGGCCGTACAGGGACCCATGAGAGACTCTAGACTTGGCAGCAGCATGAGGAGGCGGTATATAGGGGCCCATGGCAGATTAGGGGCCTGGCAGCAGCTATGTGAGGCCCGTAATCTGCCTGCACCCTATGTCAAAAAATTAAACACACCAGCAGTGTGAAGAGACCTGAAAGTGGCACATGGCAGCAGAGTGTGGCGATGGAGACAGCAGCAATGGGAGGCCGTACAGGGACCCATGAGAGACTCTAGACTTGGCAGCAGCATGAGGAGGCGGTATATAGGGGCCCATGGCAGATTAGGGGCCTGGCAGCAGCTATGTGAGGCCCGTAATCTGCCTGCACCCTATGTCAAAAAATTTAACACACCAGCAGTGTGAAGAGACCTGAAAGTGGCACATGGCAGCAGAGTGTGGCGATGGAGACAGCAGCAATGGGAGGCCGTACAGGGACCCATGAGAGACTCTGGACTTGGCAGCAGCATGAGGAGGCGGTATATAGGGGCCCATGGCAGATTAGGGGCCTGGCAGCAGCTATGTGAGGCCCGTAATCTGCCTGCACCCTATGTCAAAAAATTTAACACACCAGCAGTGTGAAGAGACCTGAAAGTGGCACATGGCAGCAGAGTGTGGCGATGGAGACAGCAGCAATGGGAGGCCGTACAGGGACCCATGAGAGACTCTGGACTTGGCAGCAGCATGAGGAGGCGGTATATAGGGGCCCATGGCAGATTAGGGGCCTGGCAGCAGCTATGTGAGGCCCGTAATCTGCCTGCACCCTATGTCAAAAAATTTAACACACCAGCAGTGTGAAGAGACCTGAAAGTGGCACATGGCAGCAGAGTGTGGCGATGGAGACAGCAGCAATGGGAGGCCGTACAGGGACCCATGACAGACTCTAGACTTGGCAGCAGCATGAGGAGGCGGTATATAGGGGCCCATGGCAGATTAGGGGCCTGGCAGCAGCTATGTGAGGCCCGTAATCTGCCTGCACCCTATGTCAAAAAATTAAACACACCAGCAGTGTGAAGAGACCTGAAAGTGGCACATGGCAGAGTGTGGCGATGGAGACAGCAGCAATGGGAGGCCGTACAGGGACCCATGACAGACTCTAGACTTGGCAGCAGCATGAGGAGGCGGTATATAGGGGCCCATGGCAGATTAGGGGCCTGGCAGCAGCTATGTGAGGCCCGTAATCTGCCTGCACCCTATGTCAAAAAATTAAACACACCAGCAGTGTGAAGAGACCTGAAAGTGGCACATGGCAGAGTGTGGCGATGGAGACAGCAGCAATGGGAGGCCGTACAGGGACCCATGAGAGACTCTAGACTTGGCAGCAGCATGAGGAGGCGGTATATAGGGGCCCATGGCAGATTAGGGGCCTGGCAGCAGCTATGTGAGGCCCGTAATCTGCCTGCACCCTATGTCAAAAAATTTAACACACCAGCAGTGTGAAGAGACCTGAAAGTGGCACATGGCAGCAGAGTGTGGCGATGGAGACAGCAGCAATGGGAGGCCGTACAGGGACCCATGACAGACTCTGGACTTGGCAGCAGCATGAGGAGGCGGTATATAGGGGCCCATGGCAGATTAGGGGCCTGGCAGCAGCTATGTGAGGCCCGTAATCTGCCTGCACCCTATGTCAAAAAATTTAACACACCAGCAGTGTGAAGAGACCTGAAAGTGGCACATGGCAGCAGAGTGTGGCGATGGAGACAGCAGCAATGGGAGGCCGTACAGGGACCCATGACAGACTCTGGACTTGGCAGCAGCATGAGGAGGCGGTATATAGGGGCCCATGGCAGATTAGGGGCCTGGCAGCAGCTATGTGAGGCCCGTAATCTGCCTGCACCCTATGTCAAAAAATTTAACACACCAGCAGTGTGAAGAGACCTGAAAGTGGCACATGGCAGCAGAGTGTGGCGATGGAGACAGCAGCAATGGGAGGCCGTACAGGGACCCATGACAGACTCTAGACTTGGCAGCAGCATGAGGAGGCGGTATATAGGGGCCCATGGCAGATTAGGGGCCTGGCAGCAGCTATGTGAGGCCCGTAATCTGCCTGCACCCTATGTCAAAAAATTAAACACACCAGCAGTGTGAAGAGACCTGAAAGTGGCACATGGCAGAGTGTGGCGATGGAGACAGCAGCAATGGGAGGCCGTACAGGGACCCATGACAGACTCTAGACTTGGCAGCAGCATGAGGAGGCGGTATATAGGGGCCCATGGCAGATTAGGGGCCTGGCAGCAGCTATGTGAGGCCCGTAATCTGCCTGCACCCTATGTCAAAAAATTTAACACACCAGCAGTGTGAAGAGACCTGAAAGTGGCACATGGCAGCAGAGTGTGGCGATGGAGACAGCAGCAATGGGAGGCCGTACAGGGACCCATGACAGACTCTGGACTTGGCAGCAGCATGAGGAGGCGGTATATAGGGGCCCATGGCAGATTAGGGGCCTGGCAGCAGCTATGTGAGGCCCGTAATCTGCCTGCACCCTATGTCAAAAAATTTAACACACCAGCAGTGTGAAGAGACCTGAAAGTGGCACATGGCAGCAGAGTGTGGCGATGGAGACAGCAGCAATGGGAGGCCGTACAGGGACCCATGACAGACTCTGGACTTGGCAGCAGCATGAGGAGGCGGTATATAGGGGCCCATGGCAGATTAGGGGCCTGGCAGCAGCTATGTGAGGCCCGTAATCTGCCTGCACCCTATGTCAAAAAATTTAACACACCAGCAGTGTGAAGAGACCTGAAAGTGGCACATGGCAGCAGAGTGTGGCGATGGAGACAGCAGCAATGGGAGGCCGTACAGGGACCCATGACAGACTCTAGACTTGGCAGCAGCATGAGGAGGCGGTATATAGGGGCCCATGGCAGATTAGGGGCCTGGCAGCAGCTATGTGAGGCCCGTAATCTGCCTGCACCCTATGTCAAAAAATTAAACACACCAGCAGTGTGAAGAGACCTGAAAGTGGCACATGGCAGAGTGTGGCGATGGAGACAGCAGCAATGGGAGGCCGTACAGGGACCCATGACAGACTCTAGACTTGGCAGCAGCATGAGGAGGCGGTATATAGGGGCCCATGGCAGATTAGGGGCCTGGCAGCAGCTATGTGAGGCCCGTAATCTGCCTGCACCCTATGTCAAAAAATTAAACACACCAGCAGTGTGAAGAGACCTGAAAGTGGCACATGGCAGCAGAGTGTGGCGATGGAGACAGCAGCAATGGGAGGCCGTACAGGGACCCATGAGAGACTCTGGACTTGGCAGCAGCATGAGGAGGCGGTATATAGGGGCCCATGGCAGATTAGGGGCCTGGCAGCAGCTATAGGAGGCCCATAATCTGCCAGCACCCTATGTCAAAAAATTCAACACACCAGCAGTGTGAGGAGACCTGAAAGTGGCACATGGCATGAGACACTGTGGACCTGGCAGCAGCATGAGGAGGCGGTATATAGGGGCCCATGGCAGATTAGGGGCCTGGCAGCAGCTATGGGAGGCCCATAATCTGCCAGCACCCTATGTCAAAAAATTCTACACACCAGCAGTGTGTGAGGAGACCTGAAAGTGGCACATGGCAGAGTGTGGCGATGGAGACAGCAGCAATGGGAGGCCGTACAGGGACCCATGAGAGACTCTGGACCTGGCAGCAGCATGAGGAAGCGGTATATAGGGGCCTATGGCAGATTAGGGGCCTGGCAGCAGCTATAGGAGGCCCATAATCTGCCAGCACCCTATGTCAAAAAATTCAACACACCAGCAGTGTGTGAGGAGACCTCAAAGTGGCACATGTTTGAGGCATGATTCATGGCGGATTTAGTCAGTTGTGTCAGGAACTGGTGGTTTGAAATCCAGACTAATCCACGCCTGATTCATTTTCACAAACGTGAGTCTCTCCACACTTTGGGTGGACAGTCGTGTCCTCCGCGGAGTTACAATACCTCCTGCCGCACTAAACACGCGCTCCGATGCCACGCTACTGGCCGGGCATGACAGCCTTTCAAGGGCAAATTCAGCTAGTTGGGGCCAAAGGTCAAGTTTCGTTGCCCAGTAGTCAAGGGGATTGTCTACCTCGGTTGGCAGGGTGCTGTCCAAGTAGGCCCAAGCCTGTTGTTTGAGCTCCTGCTCCAGGTCCACCTGATGCTGCTGCTGCTGCTGCGGCTGGTTAGTAGTTTCCTCACTGCGCTGGTGAAGAAAGCTACTCATCATCGACTGCAGACTGAGGCAGCCACTGCTGGTGGAGCTGCCACTGCTCCTACCACCCCACCCCTCCCCTGCTGCCATGCCAGCGGAACGCGAGCGCACAGGGCCCACAGTGTCTGAGGATGGACGTTGGCGCACAAAGGCAGAGACCAACTGACTACATAGGTGGTTTTTATAGTACGTAATTTTGGCCTCCCTCTCAGCAGGTGTGAAAAAGGCCACCATTTTGGACCGGTAGCGAGGGTCCAACAAGGTGGACAGCCAAAAGTCATCCCTCTGTCTGATGGTTATTATTCGGCTGTCGCTACGCAAGCAACCGAGCATGCTATGGGCCATTTGTGCCAAGGAATGCGAGGGACTCCCTGCCTCCATCTCCACAGCATACTGCCACGGTGCGTCTGGGTCCTCTGTCTCCTCCTCCTCCTCCTCTACCAGATGCTCCTGCTCCTCCACTCCTGTCCGCTGAGTGGAAAAACCACCCATTTCACTCAATAATTCCTGAGCACAAATGTCCTCCTCTACCTCCTCCTCTTCTTCCTGTCCTGCCCCCACAGGGGTCATGTGGCGTTGAGATCTGTGCGCCACGTCTACCGCACCCTGACCAGCCATTGTTAACAGCATTTGTTCCAGGACGTGCAACAGAGGAATGACGTCGTTCATCCCATAGTCCTGCCGACTCACGAATAGCGTGGCCTCCTCAAAGGGCCTGAGCAAGCGGCAGGTGTCACGCATGAGCTGCCAATGGCTGACATCTAAGTTACACAGGGGAGTACGTTTATCCGCTTGTAACATCAGGAAATCGGTGATGGCCTTTCGCTGCTCGTAAAGGCGGTCTAACATGTGTAGGGTTGAATTCCACCTTGTTGCAACGTCGCAGATCAGGCGATGCTGTGGAATTCCGTTCTGCCGCTGCAGCTCAATGAGGGTGTTCTTTGCGGTGTAGGAATGGCTGAAATGCATGCACAGTTTACGTGACATTTTAAGGATGTCTTGCAGTGGGATGGTGGATTTTAGGAACCGCTTGACAACCAGATTGAACACGTGAGCCATGCATGGCGCATGGCACAACCTTCCTTGACGCAGAGCAGACACCATGTTCTTTCCGTTGTCAGTCAACATGGTTCCGATTTTTAGTTTGCGCGGAGACAGCCATCTGTCGATTTCTCTGTTCATTACACTCAGCAGTTCCTCCCCTGTGTGACTACGTTCGCCAAGGCATACCAGGTGCAGCACAGCGTGACACCGTTGCGCCCTGCACATGTGATATGCCGGTCGGGTAATGGGACTTGGCACGGGGGTGGCGGCTGAGGACACGGCGGAAAAAGAGGTGGTAGAGGCGGACATGCTTGCTGGACCAAGGACGTGCAAACGTGGAGGCAAAAGCGTCGTGACCTGTCCAAGTTGCTGGTGCGGCTGTGCCGGCACCACGTTCACCCAGTGGGCCGTAAATGACATGTACTGTCCCTGACCGTAGTTACAGCTCCACACGTCGGCGCTGCCGTGCACTTTGGCAGAGACCGACATGCTCAAAGACTGGCCCACCATCTCTTCTACATGTGAATGCAGGGCTGGCACTGCCTTTTGGGCAAAGAAATGACGGCTTGGCACTCTCCACCGCGGCGCGGCACAAGCCATCATTTCTCGGAAAGGTGCTGAGTCCACCAGTTGGAAAGGGAGGGACTGCAGCACCAGCAACTTGGACAGGAGGACGTTCAGCTTTTGCACCGTCGGGTGCGTGCTCGCAAACTGTTGTCTCTTGGATACGGATTCCAAGAAAGACTGTTGACGGAATCCGAGAAGAGGAGTAGCAGGAGAAGGAGCATCTGAACGAGCGGAAGATGCCAATGAGCGACAACTCCCCTCAGCAGAGGTGTTGGAGCCTTGACTGGCTGATAGAGGGCGATTGACGACGTCGGGTGACGGAGCAAGTAACGGAGCGGGTGATGGAGCGGGGGCTGGGGCAGGCAGAACCGCCGTATGTTTATCACGGTTTTCCCAGGCCACCGAATGGTGACGCTGCATATGCTGACGCAACGCTGTAGTCCCAACATGGGCCCCCTGGCCACGCTTGCATTTCTGGCCACATAGTCGACATACGGCTACGTTTACTTCCTCGGGCGGCTTGAGGAAAAATTGCCACACCACCGAGTAGGAAACTTTGCCCCCGCTACTCTTCACTGGCTGACTGCTACTTCCTCCGTGCGCACCGGCACCACTACTGGCCGTGGTGGTAGGCTGCAGTGGAGCTGGTGCTCTACTCCGTGGACGTTTGGCTCCACTGACACTGATGCGACCCTGCTGCTGTCTCCTGGGCAACCCACCGACTGTTTTGCTCGCTGCCAAGCTGCCACCCTCTTCTCCTGATGATGCGGAAGAAATTGCCTGATGACGACGAGGCTGCCAAGTGCGATCAACCTCCTCATCATCAAGTAGGGTCTCCGCCTCACTACTAGCCCCCTCGGCTGCGTCTGGGTCAGGAGACAGACCTGTCTCTAGACCGGCTACCGAGCCACTCTCCTCGCCAGTACTTGTTCGCTTGGCTGCTGAAAAGGCCGATGTCTCCCCCCGTTCCTGACCGCCCTCTGTTAGCTCTTCCTCACTGTACAGTGGGGCTGAGCCCACAGCATGCGATACTTCGCTTGGTGAGGGAACAGCAAAGGACAGGGGCAGGTAGAGGACACGTGATTTCAGTGGGCTTGGTCCCGGGCCATGCCAACTAACGGTTGTGTCTGACGTACCCACCGACCGTTGGCTGTAGGTGTCAGAGGTGACCTGGGAAGAGGAAGACGACCGAGCCAACCAATCAATGACGGCAGGGTTGTCGGTGGAGACATGACCGCTGGATGACACCGGGAGCACTGGCCTCTGGCTGCGAATACTGCTGCCTCGACCCCTTCCTCTGCTGCCACGTCTGCTCGCTCCTAAAACATTGCCTCCTCTGCCACTCCTCTGCATGTTGTCTGACATACTATTTAATTCAACGATTAGGTGTCCCTGAGTAACAATTCTCTGGCACTCAGTAACAATTCTGTCTGTCCCTGAGTATGAATTCTGTGGCCCTGAGTAACAATTCTGTGTCTGTGCGAGTAACAATTCTGTGTCTGTGCGAGTAACAATTCTGTGTCTGTGCAAGTAACAATTTTGTGTCTGTGCGAGTAACAATTCTCTGGCACTCAGTAACAATTCTGTCTGTCCCTGAGTAACAATTCTCTGGCACTCAGTAACAATTCTGTCTGTCCCTGAGTATGAATTCTGTGGCCCTGAGTAACAATTCTGTGTCTGTGCGAGTAACAATTCTGTGTCTGTGCAAGTAACAATTTTGTGTCTGTGCGAGTAACAATTCTCTGGCACTCAGTAACAATTCTGTCTGTCCCTGAGTAACAATTCTCTGGCACTCAGTAACAATTCTGTCTGTCCCTGAGTAACAATTCTCTGGCACTCAGTAACAATTCTGTCTGTCCCTGAGTAACAATTCTCTGGCACTCAGTAACAATTCTGTCTGTCCCTGAGTAACAATTCTCTGGCACTCAGTAACAATTCTGTCTGTCCCTGAGTAACAATTCTCTGGCACTCAGTAACAATTCTGTGTCTGTGCGAGTAACAATTCTGTGTCTGTGCAAGTAACAATTTTGTGTCTGTGCGAGTAACAATTCTCTGGCACTCAGTAACAATTCTGTCTGTCCCTGAGTAACAATTCTCTGGCACTCAGTAACAATTCTGTCTGTCCCTGAGTAACAATTCTCTGGCACTCAGTAACAATTCTGTCTGTCCCTGAGTATGAATTCTGTGGCCCTGAGTAACAATTCTGTGTCTGTGCGAGTAACAATTCTGTGTCTGTGCAAGTAACAATTTTGTGTCTGTGCGAGTAACAATTCTCTGGCACTCAGTAACAATTCTGTCTGTCCCTGAGTAACAATTCTCTGGCACTCAGTAACAATTCTGTCTGTCCCTGAGTAACAATTCTCTGGCACTCAGTAACAATTCTGTCTGTCCCTGAGTAACAATTCTCTGGCACTCAGTAACAATTCTGTCTGTCCCTGAGTAACAATTCTCTGGCACTCAGTAACAATTCTGTCTGTCCCTGAGTATGAATTCTGTGGCCCTGAGTAACAATTCTGTGTCTGTGCGAGTAACAATTCTGTGTCTGTGCAAGTAACAATTTTGTGTCTGTGCGAGTAACAATTCTCTGGCACTCAGTAACAATTCTGTCTGTCCCTGAGTAACAATTCTCTGGCACTCAGTAACAATTCTGTCTGTCCCTGAGTAACAATTCTCTGGCACTCAGTAACAATTCTGTCTGTCCCTGAGTAACAATTCTCTGGCACTCAGTAACAATTCTGTCTGTCCCTGAGTATGAATTCTGTGGCCCTGAGTAACAATTCTGTGTCTGTGCGAGTAACAATTCTGTGTCTGTGCAAGTAACAATTTTGTGTCTGTGCGAGTAACAATTCTCTGGCACTCAGTAACAATTCTGTCTGTCCCTGAGTAACAATTCTCTGGCACTCAGTAACAATTCTGTCTGTCCCTGAGTAACAATTCTCTGGCACTCAGTAACAATTCTGTCTGTCCCTGAGTAACAATTCTCTGGCACTCAGTAACAATTCTGTCTGTCCCTGAGTAACAATTCTCTGGCACTCAGTAACAATTCTGTCTGTCCCTGAGTATGAATTCTGTGGCCCTGAGTAACAATTCTGTGTCTGTGCGAGTAACAATTCTGTGTCTGTGCAAGTAACAATTTTGTGTCTGTGCGAGTAACAATTCTCTGGCACTCAGTAACAATTCTGTCTGTCCCTGAGTAACAATTCTCTGGCACTCAGTAACAATTCTGTCTGTCCCTGAGTAACAATTCTCTGGCACTCAGTAACAATTCTGTCTGTCCCTGAGTAACAATTCTCTGGCACTCAGTAACAATTCTGTCTGTCCCTGAGTATGAATTCTGTGGCCCTGAGTAACAATTCTGTGTCTGTGCGAGTAACAATTCTGTGTCTGTGCAAGTAACAATTTTGTGTCTGTGCGAGTAACAATTCTCTGGCACTCAGTAACAATTCTGTCTGTCCCTGAGTAACAATTCTCTGGCACTCAGTAACAATTCTGTCTGTCCCTAAGTAACAATTCTCTGGCACTCAGTAACAATTCTGTCTGTCCCTGAGTATGAATTCTGTGGCCCTGAGTAACAATTCTGTGTCTGTGCGAGTAACAATTCTGTGTCTGTGCAAGTAACAATTTTGTGTCTGTGCGAGTAACAATTCTCTGGCACTCAGTAACAATTCTGTCTGTCCCTGAGTAACAATTCTCTGGCACTCAGTAACAATTCTGTCTGTCCCTGAGTAACAATTCTCTGGCACTCAGTAACAATTCTGTCTATCCCTGAGTATGAATTCTGTGGCCCTGAGTAACAATTCTGTGTCTGTGCGAGTAACAATTCTGTGTCTGTGCAAGTAACAATTTTGTGTCTGTGCGAGTAACAATTCTCTGGCACTCAGTAACAATTCTGTCTGTCCCTGAGTAACAATTCTCTGGCACTCAGTAACAATTCTGTCTGTCCCTGAGTAACAATTCTCTGGCACTCAGTAACAATTCTGTCTGTCCCTGAGTAACAATTCTCTGGCACTCAGTAACAATTCTGTCTGTCCCTGAGTATGAATTCTGTGGCCCTGAGTAACAATTCTGTGTCTGTGCGAGTAACAATTCTGTGTCTGTGCAAGTAACAATTTTGTGTCTGTGCGAGTAACAATTCTCTGGCACTCAGTAACAATTCTGTCTGTCCCTGAGTAACAATTCTCTGGCACTCAGTAACAATTCTGTCTGTCCCTGAGTAACAATTCTCTGGCACTCAGTAACAATTCTGTCTGTCCCTGAGTATGAATTCTGTGGCCCTGAGTAACAATTCTGTGTCTGTGCGAGTAACAATTCTGTGTCTGTGCAAGTAACAATTTTGTGTCTGTGCGAGTAACAATTCTCTGGCACTCAGTAACAATTCTGTCTGTCCCTGAGTAACAATTCTCTGGCACTCAGTAACAATTCTGTCTGTCCCTGAGTAACAATTCTCTGGCACTCAGTAACAATTCTGTCTGTCCCTGAGTAACAATTCTCTGGCACTCAGTAACAATTCTGTCTGTCCCTGAGTAACAATTCTGTCTGTCCCTGAGAATGAATTCTGTGGCCCTGAGTAAGAATTCTCTGGCACTCAGTAACAATTCTGTCTGTCCCTGAGTAACAATTCTCTGGCACTCAGTAACAATTCTGTCTGTCCCTGAGTAAAAATTCTGTGGCCCTAATAACGTTTCTGTGGCCCTAAGTAACAATTCTCTGGCACTGAGTAACAATTCTGTCTGTCCCTGAGTATGAATTCTGTGGCCCTAACTAGCGTTTCTTTGTCCCTAAATAACGATTCTGTGGCCCTCATTAACAAGTCTGTGTCCCTGAGTAATGGTTCTCTGTCCCTAAGTAACTTCTCTCTGTCCCCAATTCTCGTTTCTGTGGCCCTAACTCTGTCCCTGTCCCTAGTACAGAGCGGTCTGCCTCTGTTCAATGACTGCAGGCAAATGAAGATTTCCAAAATGGCCGCTATATATACCTCGACCATTACACAGTGCTGGCTGGCTGGCTGCTGATTGGCTGATGCGATCACATGTCGTTGAGGAATGCATTATGGGGCAGCGCGCCTTGTCTGCGCGCCTTCCCCGACATCCCCGCTCCGTCGCCGCACATGTCAGCCGCCATTTTCGGAAAAATTTCGATTCGCGCGTCCGAATTAGGCTGTTTTTCGGATTCGGCACGAATCGAAATTTTTCCGATATTCGACTCGAATTCCACTTCGGATACTTCGATTCGCTCATCTCTAGAAATGATCTTAGGGATTTAGGAATCATAGGATACAAAGGATCTTATGGATTTAGGGATCGTAGGATACAAGGGATCTTAGGAATTTATGGATTTTAGGATACAAAGGATCTTAGAGATATATGAATTTTAGGATACAAGGGTTCTTAGGGTGCTTTTTGAATAAGGCCTCATTCACACAGTATTTTAGTGTCAGTTTCAGGAACATCATGGCAGTCATCAGAAATGCCACTCTAGCCATAAGGCTCATGCACATGCATAAAAACATACACAAAACATGCAAAAGTGCGCACAAATATGCAGCTAAGAGCTAAGAATGCACACTACAGTGTATGCAGGAACACAAGAGAATGTCCATCACAGATACTGATGCCTAGTGGACTATTTAAACCCAAGTCCTGTATGAGATCATTGCTGAAAGGTCTTACAGCTTGAGTTCCTCTTATTCATGACCTTGAACCTGCTTAACCTTGACCCAGCTCTCATCTGACCTGCTTCTGTAATACTCTTGCATGTCTGTGTTTGCTGCCTATTTTTGCTATCGACCACAGCCTGGACTGGTGACCAAGATTTTACCTACTCATTCTGTATCTTGCTGCCAGTATATTGCCAACCTGTGTTCATCCCTGGCCTTTAAGCTGCTCATGATTTAGTGCCTTTCTGCTTGACCATCACTAAACTCGACTTGTGATCTGACTCTGCTCACTACTGGACTTGGGGTATTCCGGATGCTCTCTGTGCTGTGTTTCAGCTTTTTTTTATATCTGTTCTCCCAAGTTCAAGTCTTTTGCTCCAGCTTTCTGGTACCTGCATCCTCCTATTGCCCTTGCAGCTCCTTTCCCAAATTTCAGGGGTGCTCAGAAAGAGGGCCATCTTCCTCATCTTGGGCTCCTCATACAGGTATGTGACAGCCAGCTGTAACAAGAATCCAGAGGATTCCTATGGCTGGGTTCAAAGGTAGATACAGTTAGCTGTGGATAGTTAGATGGGGAGTAGAATATCATGTGAATGAGACATAGATGTGCCTTGAGATTTCCCTGCATGCTTTACGTTTCTATAGAGATGGATAACTCTGCACTGTGCATGAGCTAAAGCACAGAAATCACTTATTATTTGTTTTCAGGGTGCAGGCTTTGGGCTGTCATCCAGGTTCTTCCTTCAGTACCTTGCAAGTCCATGATCTTGAATCATTGCTGAAAGTCAATGATTTACTTTGTAGTGAGCCAGGCTCAGAATCATAAGGGTTGATGTACTAAAGACAAATAGGCTGTTAACTCTGTAAGGGATGTTGCACTTTGTAAGGGAATTTGCCCCAGACCTTAATGAATTTGGTGACATTTCACTTTACAAAGAATACTCAATCATCTGCAAGGAAAACAAAAAAAACCCAGCATTTTTGTTTGCTTGCACATGACTTGATGATAAAAATCAGCAAATCTTCACCTCTTTCTCTAAGCTCTGGAGAAAATCTCCTTGCAAGGTGAATAGCTTATTTGCCTATTTAATCCCTTAGTTTTGTAAACTGCACCTTTAAGGGCTGGTTCATATATGAAGTCAGGGACAGGCTTTTCTTTCCTCCCAACCGCTCCCCTTTTAACTGCAGCGGAAGCAGCCGGGGGTGTGCACATGCCTTGGTCAAGATGCTTTGCTTCACAGGCGCTAGAGGAATTATATCCTCTGTCTCTTTCCGCAGTCATAGAGCCCACCAAACCCTACCCTGTCATATGAATGGGGTTGCTCTTCAAGCTCTCTGCAACTGCATGCAATGCTACACTAGTGCAGGATTCAAGGGATTAAAGCAAGAGGTGAGGTGTCAGTACAACAGCTCCTTACTGCCTGTCAAATGCTCTCTAAAGAGCGAGTTGAGCCCTAAAAGTCATAAAAAACAAAGTTGAAAGCACATATTTTCAATGTTGATGGTTCCATCTCTACGCTGGACCTGTACAGGGGATAACTATGGCAGAAAGAGGGACACATTTGGACAGCTGAGAGCTACATCTACAGGAAGAAGATGTGAAATCAGGTGAACTTTAATGGCGCTCGCTTGCTGCTAAAAAAGCCAAATTACTGTCGGTTCGTATTTGTTCTCACCAAGCAGGCGGAAGTAAGCTGCCACGACTAAAAATAAACAAGAAAACAAGCAAATTACCAATCTGAAACGCTTGCTCTTGAATTTATTATGTTTTAATGATCAAGCTTTTCACAACGCAGTAATTTTATCGCAAAACAAGAAAAACTCATGTCAGTTGCTTAAGAGTGAATTGTCAGTTCCTTAAGAGAGCATAATTTATCTTCATCTAAACATATACAAACTGAATTAGTTTGTAGCCTTCATTTAAGCAGAATTGCCTGACACCGTGCAGACTTTTTAATTGGCGGCATTCAGAGTCTAACAAATTTACAGCGTGCTTCCAGAGCTGTGGGGAAGGGCTGATCTAAAAAAATAGAACAGATGCCTGTGACTTTATACATGGCTTTGTTCAATACATTGGCCAGGTGTGGGTTTCCCAGACAGCTACTATCTATCTACGTATCGATGCCAAAGACCAAACTTCAACTACTGCAATGCTGCTCTAAAATTATTTGACCTATACACATGTGGATTTTAATGCTGTTCTAATACTGGGTGGCACATCCTCCACCCTACACGTACTGTAATTCTATACTAATGTATACGTATATTAATACTGTAGGCAGTAGCAGCGCCAGGAGGTGCTTGGGTGTGCTATATTACCACCACAAGTTCATATAGCACTCCCCTAGCGCCCCAATAGGCATCAAATACAAGCCCAGTAACAATATTAATATAGTAAGCACCAGTCACCGCGTAATCCTGTGGCTCCCAAAAATGAAATTATGGTTCTTCCACCTGCCAGCAGGCACATGCTACTATGGATCAAGGTTCTTTCTAGCAGATTGATGTGCTAGCCCTAGAGTCAATAGTGGTTACTTCTGGCATGCACAAAAAAAAGGTAAGGAGGAGCTTTTGGCATGGGAAGAGAGGGAGCTTTGTGGGTGCTCAGATAAGTAAAACTATTGAACACAAATGCTAAGGGTTATTATTTTGCTGAGGGTTATGGCTTGCTCTGACACTTGTTGGGGGTTATTGCTTTGGGTTACCATTGCTGGCCTTGACACTTGCTGGGGGTTATTTCTGGTTCTGACACTTGTTAGGTCTTATTGCTGGTCCAGACACTTTCTAGGGTTTTTTTCTGATTCTGACACATGCTGGAGGTTATTATCACTAGCCCTGACATACACTAGGGGTTATGGGAGTTGCCATTGTTGGCCTCAACACATGCTGGGCATTATGGCTTTGGGTTATCATTGCTGGCCTTGTCACTTTCTGGGGAATATGTCTGGTCCTGACACTTGCTAGGGATTATTGTTGGCCCTAGCAATCGCTAGTGGTTATTGCTGATCCTAACACTTGTTTGACGGTATCATTTCTAGCCCTGACACATTCTAGAGGTTATGGGAGTTGTCATTGCTGGGCTGACATCTTATGGGTGTTTTTGCTTTGGGTTATCATTGCTGGCCCTGCACTGGGAGATATTTCTGGTCTTGACACTTGCTAGGGGTTAATGCTGGCCCTCCCACTCGCTAGGGGTTATTACTGCTCCTGAAATATATGGGGGATTGCTGACACAGACACTAGTGCTTCAGGTTAATATTTTTGCCACTAACACCAACATTTGAGCTAACTGTACTCCCACAATCTCTTTAGTGTATCCTCAGGCCCTATATTATCTAAACTATAGCAAAGTTTTTATGGACTTGCCCACATCCAGCCCTAAATAATGGTTTAGGAAGACTTCAACAATAATGATTAAAAGCAGTGATGGGCCGTACACCCCATGTTCGGTTCGCGGTCAAATGTTCGAACCTAATGAATGTTTGAGCATGAACTTCGAACTCAATCCAAGTCTATGGGACTCGAACTTGTAAGTTCAAAAGGGTCTATTTTGAAGGCTTATATGAAAGTTATTGGTCATAAAAGGGGTATGGGGACTTGGGTACTGCCCTGAGGGACATGAATCAGTGAAGAAAATTCAAAAAGTACCATTTTTAAGTAATTTTTTATTGCTTAATTGCTTTATTGCTGACTGACATTTTTTATCTAAAAAAATACATTTTTATATATATAAGGGAAAAAACAGTGTGGGGCCCCCACCCCCCCCAATCTATGCCAGACCCTTTAGGTCTGGTAAGGAGATTAGGAGGAACCCTATAGTAAAAACTAAAGAAAAAAAAGTGCACGGGGTTCCCCCTAAAAGCCATACCAGGCACTTTAGGCCTGATAGGACTTTTAAGGGGAACCCCACCTCCCAAAAATGGGGGTGGAAAGTGTGTGGAGTTCCCTTAAAAGCTATACCAGGCCCTTTAGGCTTGGTAGAACTTTTAAGAGGAACCCCACCCCCCATAATGGGGAAAAAAGTGTGGGGTCCCCCTTAACTTCTTACCAGACCCTTGATCCAAGCACAGGCCTGGCAGGGCAGGAAAGGGGGCGATCGAGTGCCCCCCACCCTGTAGATTACCAGACAAAAGACCTTAGCATGCCGATGGGGAAAAGGGTCTCTTACCCACAACCCTAGCCCAGTAGTTGTGGGGGTCTGCAGGCAGGGGGGCTCACTAGCATCAGGGTAACCCTTTAAAAAAGGGTGAACCCAGGCGATGCCCCCCCTTGTGAATGAGTAAGGGGTATCCATTCATTGAAGGGTTAAAAATAGAAAAAATAAGGACGCCAGATTTTTTAAAAAGTCCTTTAATTGAACAAAAAACACAACAGTTTTTGACAAGTCCTTTAGTAATTAAAAAAAAAGCCAAAAAAATGGTTCCATCATTGTAATCCATTGTCAATCATGGCATCCAGCGTTGTCACACTGCTGCTGACTCGCTGAAAAAAAAGAAAAAGATGCCCGCCGACCCGTCTGCACTAGCCGCAATCTGACATTTGCCAGTCAGATGTAAACAATTGGGAGGAGCTACTGGCAATGTCACTGCTAGCTTTGCCTAATTGTGCTGTACTTGGCCAATGCATTGCACCTGATCTGTGGTCAGGTGCATTGGTTTGGCCAATCATGGATCTCACAATGCACTGTGAGAGTGCAGTGCATTGTGGGGCACTCAGCGGGCAAACAGCCCATCGAACGCCCTTACCGTTCATGTGCTTGGAGAACACATGAACGGCCAATGTTCATGTCGAACTTACGTATGACTCGAACGTCAAGCCCATCCCTACGTAAAAGACACCTGTCCTGATAGAAATGTATTGGCTGTCATTCTGACTCCAACACTTTAGATCCTCATGTAGAACAAGCCCGTGAATAAGGATTTCTGACCTCTGATATTCCTGATTGATCAGTTGTTGACACCTTTACCTGGCAAGTCCTATAAGTGTCTTTTTTTCCCACTTTCAATGTATACTTTCAACTGGAATCAAGGTACAGTATGTTTTAGTAAAAATGATGGGGAGTGTAGCTTCATAAATAGAGAAGAATGTACTTCACTCATTGTTCACTGGGTGTTACTGCCAATCGAGAGAAATCAAGAGAAAGGCATGGATGAAACCTCAGGCAGACTTTTTCCCTGGATCACTGACTCCATAGATCAATGCTAGGACTCCCTTCTATGGGAAAAGGCACAGACTCCAAATTTTAACTAATTTAATCTAGACATTATCTCCACATTCTATAGCAGAAAGCCTGACCCTACATACAGTAGAAATACAGAAATGCTCTCATGGTTAGTGAGAAAACTTTTTATCTTCTTCCAAAGGAAGTCCCCATAAACACATAAAACTACCAGACTCTTTTTTTTTTTTTTTTTTTAGCTTAACAGTTAAATGGAATGAATGGTTGAACCTTCTACCTGTATTAAGGCACTTTCTGTTTAGAGGGGCTTCATCAGACCCATCTCGGCAATCAAAATCTCCATCGCATTGCCACTGGTAATTTAGCAGGCAGCGTCCATTAGCACAAATAAACTCATCAGGAGCACACTGGCGGTAACCTGAAACAGCAGCAAGACCAAGAAGAGAACTTTAAAAAGGTGCAACTGTGCATAGCATGGCAAGCAGTATTATCTGCACTAGATCACAGAACTTATCTATCTGCTAAACAATGATATGATTAATATTATTTTAAAAAAAATGTAATGTTGTGATTAAAAATCATTTAGCAGCAACAAACAAATGTAAAAGTGAACCTAGCATTTGTATGGTATACACTGTACTACTTTGGAGAAAAGTAAATAGTCAGGACCTGGCTTTGGTGTCTTGAAAGGGTGCATGGATCGGACATCCACCAGAATAAATTTTTTTTTTAATCAGATAGAATTTTTTTTATTGGGTTTTTTTTTTATAAACATTATACAACTTAAACATTCAACACAAAACAAGCACTATCCAAGCAGGTGTTCATAAACGATTGCTATCAAGACACAGTAAGTCAGCCAAGACTACTATGTGAACAAATTAATTGCAGCTGATAATGAGAATTGCACATTCACTTGTTTTGAAGAATCTACATTTGCAACTAAATCAATGTACAGCATACGCCATGTGAAATATATACCTCAGAATTAGAAACAATAAAAACATTATTGGATTGTTACTCAACTCTTGTGCTTACTTCAGTCCAAAACAGGATGTCTGTTTTAGGGTAATCAAAGATATATGCATACCTTCCTCACCCTCTACAAGGGGTGAGGCATACCCTCAATTACATCTTCCATTCAAGAGAACAATCTATTTAGAATAAACAAGGTCAGTGCTAGGTCTGGGGTTGCCAACCACATCTACCATATCCTTTCCGATTTTGAGGGGCAGTTCCTTCGCTGATAGATCTGTTTCTCCCTAAGTAGAGTATTGTTGACCTGATTCCTCCAATCCTTCAACGTGTGAGAATTTATGGATAGCACTGTGCTATTAATTTGTGAGCATGGAATAGTATACTAACAATACGAACAAAAGTATTCTGAGGCAGGAATTCTTCATCTATCATATTCAACAGGCATACTGTATGCCTGGATTCTCAGCTAACTGTACTTAAAATACTATATTAATGGCAGTGAGAACACCTCTCAAGTAACGATGAAGTTTAGGGCATCTCCATAACAGATTAATTAGATTGGCTGGACCTACATTACCTTTAGGACAGTTAGGAGTGTCTATTATAGTTCCATGCAAACAACCTCTCTGGAGTATGATATGATCTATGTAGGAGGAACAGTTGTGTATGTCTATGTGTAGGAGATAAGGAGACCAGTTGTAGAGCAGCTAGTGCAACAGGCCATAGGTCATTTGTAATGGGACCTGGATCACTTGCCAAGTGTTCCCTAGCTGATATCCTGACATATTCCTTGAATTTCCCGTGTACTATACCATACAGGCGGAAGTCCCAAAGAAACAATGGATGACTTCTGGTATTCTGCATTGTTGCATATGAGGATATATTGTGTAAACCCTGTTATACCTAGGGAGGTATTATAGTTTTCAATACTCTATCTAACAATAGACAAGTGGTGAATTGAGCGGAGGCTTTCAGTCTTCTGGCCTCTAAGAAAGCTCTCTAAGAGTCTAAATTGTGATAGAACACCCTGTATCAGGTCCGTTGCAAGTTCCTCAGCCCATTCCAATAGATATTGGAGCTGTGCAGATAAAAAGTAGGATTTAACATGTGGTATGCCTAAACCCTAAGCATCCATAGGCAGCTGCAGAGTTGATAACTTAATACGAGAGGTTTTTTTTCTTCCAGATTAGGTCTCGGAATAATGAATCCATCCTTCTATACCATTTTGACTGTATCTATATGGGACAGTTATGAAGAATAAACAGCAAATCAGGGCCCAAATCATTTTAATTAAGTTGGCTCCCCCCCGGCAATTTACACCAACCTGTAAATTTGTCCTAAAGTCTATTCAGCAGGGGAACTAAGTTAAGAGTAATTTAGTCCTGTACATCCACACAGACAACTACTTTCATGTATATAAAAGTAGTTGCTGTGTGAATTTGTTGGGGGTTCAGGTGGCAAAGGGCCTTGGGGTTGGTCATTGGGCAATAGAACATAGTTGTCCCAATTAATGCAGATGCCTGAAAAAGAGCCAAAATGTAAGATTAGATGCTATTAGAGGTCTCTGCATACCCCGAGGAATAAAATGGCATCACCAGTGTATAGTGCCACCTTAACTTCTCTCCCTCCTCTCCTAAACCCCATAATATCTGAGGTCTGCCTAATAACAATGGCCAGTGGCTCTATGGCACAGATTTAAATATAAACATATAGTGCAGCGCTGAAAGTATAATAAATGAAATATATAAAATATATATAAAAATATAAAATATAAAGTCTTTCTCGTGACAATAAAGTCAAATATGTGCAGGTCTTCTCCTCATTAGGTGACTGGAAAATAACAAGATTGCGCACTCACCGACCGCACATTTAAAATGCGCCTGTGTATGATATATTCCAAAAGACCAGCCAGGTATACAGCTCCAGAGACCACACGGATCCTCCCTCTCCAACACTCTCATCCGCCTTGGGTGTAGCAATATCTCCAGATCCAAAGGTAGAAAGACAGAGATCCCCCTTTTTGGTTCCAGACACCCCAAGAATGGAAGATGTGTATCTGCACTCTCCAGCAGGAGAGTCAAAGAAAAAAGGGGAACGCCAATAGTGTGGTACTATCAAAAACTTTATTGGAGCAATAATGCCTGGGTCATATGCACACATATATCCATACACCATCAGCCAATAACGGACAGGTAGGTATAAAAGGAAAATTGTACTAACCCGGCAATGGCATAAAAACAAAGACCACCAGACCTCCTCTTGGTCTCAGTGGTCTGGAAGTCACACTTGCTATTTGGCTCCTCCTGAGGCCTTTCGTGCAAAAAGCACTTCTTCAGAGGATGGACGCCACTAGCAGTGTGACAGCCAGACTTCCATTTAAAAGCCGTTCGCGCATGCGCGAAAATCCCGCTCTATCGTGAAAAGCGGTACTGCGCATGCGCGAATAGCGGCCATATTGCCGTGGATCGCGGCTGTACAGTATCAAACTGCGCATGCGCCACCCAATCGCCGCCATATTGCCATGGATCATAGGCAGCAAGGAATAGCTGCTGCTGGAGATTTAACCAATTAAAGGAACAAACAAGCGACCACATATTCAGGTGCTCTCTTATCCTATGGATGAATATAGATGCCTGCCCACCCCAAAGAGAAGCATTAGGAAGGCCCGACCTGGAGTAATTAATCCAAGTGAGATATATATATATGTATACAGGAGAGTGCACAAAATAAGTGCCGCAAGAGCTCTCTCAAAACTCACTAACTCCATGGCATAGGGGCTTATATATCATCATATAAAGATGGAAATGATGATAAACTCTAAAATATTGTGTACATATAAAACTTTTAGACACCCCAAAATCATTCAGTAAAGCGATCACATTCTAAAGGGGCTTAATTGATAATAGTCAAATTCTAGATGACAACATCTTATACTATGGACTAATACATATATTAACCTAATCTCAATATAATCGACTAGCTGTATAGTTCGGAGCCATAACTCAAATACCTTGAATGGGGCTATTAAACAATCATAAAGATCCACATATTAGAACGAACTAAAATAAATAAAATTTGGTAAAAACTCAGCGCTATACTACGTTACAAAGTCTTCATGTCCTAGCTATTGGCAATGAAACAGTTTATGTCTACCTCCACATTGTGTCCATGAGGGTGAAGGGTGCGTAATTCGTGGACCCAACGAGTCTCAGCCTGCGAGACTGTTCTGGTCTTGTGAAGACCCCTCCAATGTGGTGATACCATTTCTATACCCACAAACCTTAAAGAAGTAGGATCACTATTATGGACCCGTCTGAAGTGATTAGATAGTGAATGGTCCCTGTAACCTTTTCTAATGTTGGCTACATGTTCCCGCAGGCGGTCCCTTAGGCGTCTAGTTGTCCGCCCTACATACTGCTTATTACAGGGACAACTGAGGAGGTAGACAACGTACTTGCTATTGCATGTTATACACTGCTTGATAGTGTAGGACTTCCCTGTTGATGTTGAAGTAAACATATCTATTTTCTTCTTGCGGGATTTGTCACACCTACATATGATGCATTTGTTGCATGGATAGAATCCCTTTAAATCCCCAAAAAAAGAGGTTTTTGAAGGTGGATTAACAACATTGGGAGCAATGCGGTTTCTCATAGCCGGAGCCCTCCTTAGGAGGGCTCCGGCTATGAGAAACCGCATTGCTCCCAATGTTGTTAATCCCCCTTCAAAAACCTCTTTTTTTGGGGATTTAAAGGGATTCTATCCATGCAACAAATGCATCATATGTAGGTGTGACAAATCCCGCAAGAAGAAAATAGATATGTTTACTTCAACATCAACAGGGAAGTCCTACACTATCAAGCAGTGTATAACATGCAATAGCAAGTACGTTGTCTACCTCCTCAGTTGTCCCTGTAATAAGCAGTATGTAGGGCGGACAACTAGACGCCTAAGGGACCGCCTGCGGGAACATGTGGCCAACATTAGAAAAGGTTACAGGGACCATTCACTATCTAATCACTTCAGACGGGTCCATAATAGTGATCCTACTTCTTTAAGGTTTGTGGGTATAGAAATGGTATCACCACATTGGAGGGGTCTTCACAAGACCAGAACAGTCTCGCAGGCTGAGACTCGTTGGGTCCACGAATTACGCACCCTTCACCCTCATGGACACAATGTGGAGGTAGACATAAACTGTTTCATTGCCAATAGCTAGGACATGAAGACTTTGTAACGTAGTATAGCGCTGAGTTTTTACCAAATTTTATTTATTTTAGTTCGTTCTAATATGTGGATCTTTATGATTGTTTAATAGCCCCATTCAAGGTATTTGAGTTATGGCTCCGAACTATACAGCTAGTCGATTATATTGAGATTAGGTTAATATATGTATTAGTCCATAGTATAAGATGTTGTCATCTAGAATTTGACTATTATCAATTAAGCCCCTTTAGAATGTGATCGCTTTACTGAATGATTTTGGGGTGTCTAAAAGTTTTATATGTACACAATATTTTAGAGTTTATCATCATTTCCATCTTTATATGATGATATATAAGCCCCTATGCCATTGAGTTAGTGAGTTTTGAGAGGGCTCTTGCGGCACTTATTTTGTGCACTCTCCTGTATACATATATATATATCTCACTTGGATTAATTACTCCAGGTCGGGCCTTCCTAATGCTTCTCTTTGGGGTGGGCAGGCATCTATATTCATCCATAGGATAAGAGAGCACCTGAATATGTGGTCGCTTGTTTGTTCCTTTAATTGGTTAAATCTCCAGCAGCAGCTATTCCTTGCTGCCTATGATCCATGGCAATATGGCGGCGATTGGGTGGCGCATGCGCAGTTTGATACTGTACAGCCGCGATCCACGGCAATATGGCCGCTATTCGCGCATGCGCAGTACCGCTTTTCACGATAGAGCGGGATTTTCGCGCATGCGCGAACGGCTTTTAAATGGAAGTCTGGCTGTCACACTGCTAGTGGCGTCCATCCTCTGAAGAAGTGCTTTTTGCACGAAAGGCCTCAGGAGGAGCCAAATAGCAAGTGTGACTTCCAGACCACTGAGACCAAGAGGAGGTCTGGTGGTCTTTGTTTTTATGCCATTGCCGGGTTAGTACAATTTTCCTTTTATACCTACCTGTCCGTTATTGGCTGATGGTGTATGGATATATGTGTGCATATGACCCAGGCATTATTGCTCCAATAAAGTTTTTGATAGTACCACACTATTGGCGTTCCCCTTTTTCTTTGACTCTCCTGCTGGAGAGTGCAGATACACATCTTCCATTCTTGGGGTGTCTGGAACCAAAAAGGGGGATCTCTGTCTTTCTACCTTTGGATCTGGAGATATTGCTACACCCAAGGCGGATGAGAGTGTTGGAGAGGGAGGATCCGTGTGGTCTCTGGAGCTGTATACCTGGCTGGTCTTTTGGAATATATCATACACAGGCGCATTTTAAATGTGCGGTCGGTGAGTGCGCAATCTTGTTATTTTCCAGTCACCTAATGAGGAGAAGACCTGCACATATTTGACTTTATTGTCACGAGAAAGACTTTATATTTTATATTTTTTATATATATTTTATATATTTCATTTATTATACTTTCAGCGCTGCACTATATGTTTATATTGTCCCTATTATGAGGTTTAGTGATACCTTGAAGTGTTCCAGCAGCTGGTTTTTCTGAGCGCTCGCTTTATCCATTATGCACAGATTTAAATATATTTCCAGGCAGTTCAACCACATTTGGCTATACTACACATTTAGCCTGTTGAATATAATTTTAATTTAAATGTAACATTTTTATTCTGAATATCTTTAAGGCTCCATGCACACTAGTTTTTTTTTTACATTCAAAGAATGCTGGAAAAAATGCTGGATAAAAACTGCTGGTAATAGCGGTTTTAGTAGCGTTTTAGTAGCCTTCAGAAGCGTTTTAGAGCGTTTAGGAGCATTAGCATTTTATTAGTGTTTTTACAGTAAATGCAGAAGGAAAAATTAAAAATCTAGAAAAAAACTGTTATGAGCATTTTAGTAGTGCTTAGGAGCATTTAGCGTTTTTTTCTTCTTTTTTCTGCTGGAAAAATGCTCAAAAAAAACTCTACAAAAACATAAAAATAGACTAAAGTAGTGTGCATGGACACATAGTATAGCACTATTTAGCTTCTAGGAGCACAAAAATTGCTAATAGGTTCTAGCTGAAAAAATCACTAATGTGCATAGAGCCTAAAGCTGAAATCTGGTGAAACAAATGTCTAAATACAAGAGCCATGTGTATTATTAATTTCTGGTGTCCTTTGTGTATTTCTGACAGATCTGTACAATAATCCAGCATAAATAACTCCTGCATTTTGCCTCCCTTCCCTGTAATACAGACCCATGACTACTGCTGTCTATTCTTGTGTAGGGTGGTCTTGTATCCGCCCCCTCCTGTAGATTTCTACAGGCAGCCTGAAGTTGGAGCCTGACGGGTCCCTCCCACAGCTCTGCTCTCTGCATAGGCTATGTGTAGGACACTGATGATGTCACAGCTACTTTTTTTAAAGGCAACATCTGGGTTAACAAAGGATACTGTGGAATATATTGCTACAGAAGTTTTTGTTTCAGGAGTTCAGCTTTAAGCTATTCTCCCAACATCTACTGTGGTCCTTCCATTAGATCTTGAACTGCTTCACCCATCAGTTTAATTAGGATCACTCTGTATAGCACCTGATGTGCCTTGGAGGATAAAATATATATCATAAACCCACATTTTAACATCCAGTGTGCTCCGAGCTGCAAATTAACTTTATTTCTTAAGAACATTTTTATTGTGGGTGGCACAAATGTTACTTACCGCATTCTGGAGATTCATCAGAGCCGTCTCCACAGTCATCGTCGTGGTCACAGAGGAACTGCTTAGGGATGCATACTTTGTTGCCGCACATAAAAGTGTTTTCATCACAGGTAGTAACAGGAGCTGAAAAATATATGAAGAAAATAAAAAATAAAGCGGGATTGCAAATCACGTTCATCGTCCGGCGACTGATATTTGGGAATAGGCAGGATGCTAGAAATGCACATGGTACACATTGACTCCCCGTTGGTGAACTCAGCTCTGTGCTATTAAAGAATGTATTCTGAAGAAAGTCTACGTAAAGAAAGATTTGCTTCTGAACTGCCATCACAACATAACCCCAAAGTAATTTCAGTACTTTCAAAAACCACACGGTCGTCTGCAGGGTCCCTCAAGGCCCTATCAGTCAGACAGATGTGGAAAATGTTAAAAAGTTGGAACTGTGCGCAACTGAGCCTCCTCCTCAGCAAGTTACAGCATAAGTGAACTGCAGAAAAAAATACATTAAAACTGAAAATTTCTAAGATCCACATAGACTTTCCCAGCCTTGGTTCACATGTATGCATTTTTAGTGCTTTTAGAGTTTTCCAGAAACACACTACAGTCAATTTAACAACGTTTTCTATGGATCTAGTTCACAGCTGTGCTTTATAAGCCGGTGCATTTTTTGGAAAGGGTCAGGGACCTTTTTCTTGCAGCAGTTACATTTTGCGTATAATAGACTTCAATGGATCTGCACCAAAAATGCAATTGTTGCATTTTTGATGCACTTTGCTGGGTTTTTTTGGTTAATAAGAAAGTATGACAGTTCTGTTCATATAGTGCAACTTTGATGCAACTTTACTCTCTCTGACACTCAAGTAACATCAAAAAAGTAGCATCAAAGTGGTACAGGAACCTTTATGTCTCCAAAGTCAAATTTTTTGGCTAATATGAAATTATGACAATTCTGTTCATGTAGCGTGACTTTGATGCAACTTTGCACTCTCTGGCGCTCAAGTAGCATCAATGTTGTATCAAAGTCACGTCAAAGTAGTGCAGGAACCTTTATGTATCCAAAGTTGCATTTTAGGGTTAAGGGCTAGGGTTAGGATTAAATGTTAGAGTTAGGGTTAGCAGTAATTGTTAGGATTAGCAGTGATTGTTAAGGTTAAATTACTAACCCTAGCAATTACTGCTAACCCCAACAATTACTGGTAGCCCTACCCCTAATGATTAACGCTAACACTAACCCTAGCCCTTAACCCTTTGAGGACCGTAAGGTTTTGGAATGCCAAAAGAATCAATTTTTTGGTTTTTAAAGTTCGTACACTTCACTTGCTGTAACTAAGCCATTTCATGAATTAATTGGCAAAAAGATAGATCCATTTGTTGTTTGTTAATAGGAACTAATATTTTGACTCAAACCAAGGAAAAAAAAAAGAGTTTTAAGTTCTTAATCAGATGATACACGCAATTACAAACATGGGACAAATACGTCCCTTGGTCCTCAAAGGGTTAACCATAACGCTAACATGCAACTTTGAACACATAAAGGCTCCTGCACTACTTTGATGCGACTTTGATGCAATTTTACACTCTTGGCACTCAAGTAGCATAAAAGTCATACTACATGAACTGTCATACTTTTCTATTAGCCCCCCCTCCAAAAAAAAGGCAAAGCACATCAAAAATGCATTTAAAAACACATAAAAAAATGCATCACAAAATGTGCCAGAAAAACTCACTGAAAAACCACATCGACTGCCAGCTGCATAGATGTGAACCTAGACTAAATTTGTAGACCTGTGGCATCCAACGTCCCAGACTTCTTCTTCTATACTGCACTGATTACAGTACTGGCATGATGACATCAACTGGAGGGGAGGCAACAAGACCTGTTGCCTGCATGCAGTCTACCATACAAAGAATCTTCTGATGAATGGTCACCTTCACTGGAACCAGTGTGGTGATAGATCTTAGGACCATGAAATAATGTAAATACTGGTGGGTCTTAGAAGGTGAAAAAAAAGGCATAGAGTGCCTGCAAACTTATGGAGTGTTTTCTTGGCCAGTGTTCAGCTTTAATGGTACAATGCAAGATCCATGTACACTGCTGGCAGGAGTGGGTGGAGCAGCTGTCTTGTTGAAAGGAAAATTGGTAATATTTAGTGATTTTGGCTATGGTTTTTAAATATTCTATGCATGAAGGTAAAAAAAAACCTTCTGTGTGCCATGCCCCCCCCCCCCCCCCCATCCTTACCTGAGCCTCTCCAATCCAGCAAAGTGCACAATAGCCTCAACTATATGGGTGTTCCCCCTCCTCACTGGCTGAGACAGCAGTGGGAGCACATTGGGTCGCTTGGTGAGTGAGCGTGCAGCATTGCCCCCAGGTCAAGCAGCTTTCTCCGGGGGTACTGCTCAAGAGGCAGGGGCCAGAGCACTGGTGGTGGACCTAAAAAGAAGAGGATCAGGGCAGCTTTGTGCAAAACTACTGCACAGAGCAGGTAAGTATGACATGGTTGTTATTCTATTTAAAAAAAACAAAGCTTTAGTACCACTCTATGGCTAACACAAGTGTTTCTACCACGAGCACACTGGAAAAACTCCTATAACCATCTGATTTTCCAGACTGTATCAGCAGCCTTCTTCTCAGTGGTAGGATGGATCCTATTGTGTTCTACAGAATTATGTTTGCAGTCCATAATGTCTAAAGCACTTTTTCTCAACCAAGGTTGAACAGATCCCCATGGTAGCTAGGGGCTATTAGAGCAATGAGCAGAGTTAAATTAATCACACGGTGCCTTGGACACTGTCACTCAGCAGACAGGTAACTATTGCCACCAATGATCTTTTTAGCTGTCTGTTAGGGTGATATCCTTTTTACTGACTACTAATATAAGGATCACTGTCTCACACTGGCTGGTACTTCACCCACTGTTCTCCAAGCCCTTTTACACTGATCACCAGTTTATGAGGGCACTTCTCCACTGACCACACGTGTAAAGGGGCAGAAATTAAAACAGATGCACCTAAAAAATGTCCATCTTTATTGCATACAAGCAACATAACACAGCAGTAAATCACTGTAGGGTCTGAGTAAAGTCTATGCGTTTTGCGCTACAACGCAGACTTTTCTCATGCCCCACAATAGTTTACTGGTGTGTTATGTTGCTTTATTGATGCAATAAAGATGGACCTTTTTACAGTGCAGCTGTCCAAACTTTTGTGAGTACATATACTGCAGTATAACAAGCTGAGCTTGCACCCATGGGGATAATTGTGTGCAGGACCATGACAGCAGACCAACCTGGAGCAGCAATATATGATTGAAAGCATGTACAGTGTAATGGGGCACCTTGCCCTCTGACCACCCATAGAAGGTGCAACTTATTCCTTAACCACCAATGTAAGGGGAGCTTCTTTAACTATCCACCAAGGTAAGGCAAGACTCTTCCACTACAAAGATCTTTTCCACTTCCCACAAAAAAAAAAAGTAATTCCAGGAAAGTAAGGCTGCACTAGTATAACAACACAGTGGAGATCCAAATTATTACAAATGTCCATCACTGACCTGCTCTTTTTTAAAAGTTGCCAAACACAAGGCCCCACCATAGCTACATGCTATTTATTACTGCTGTGTGGTTTACAATATCATTTCTCACACTTGGATTCTTTTCTGTGTGGAAACAATGAGAATATTTCTTCTCTTTTGTCACTTAAAGAAAACTCCTGTGAGAAGCCTGTAGATTAAAACACACTGTATACGCTTCTCACGGAATACAATTCATTCTCAAGTGAAGTCTAGGCTGAATTGAAATAAAACATATTTAAACCTTGTCAGTGGGGTATACACTCCTTTGACTGGTTGAGTCACTAAGATTCTGAAGCGTCTTTCAAAGACACAGGATTCCAGACTTGTCAGCGGGAACTTTTCTGTACTTTTTTCTCTGTCTCTCTCAATGTTCAAAAAGTGTTTTTATTTTAGCAAGGACTTTTTAAGCAGAGAAAAAAGGGGCACTTATTCTGTCCCCCCGAAAAAAAACCTCAAGATGCTGTTAAATAATTGATTTGAATTTTTAAAAAAAAAAAAAACACTTTTCCATTTTAGTTGAAAATGTATCAACTCCTTAAGTGACATCTCAAGTATGCCAAAGTGATCTCCTGCTGGCACTGAACACTATGCACTGGATGGCAGTAGATGGCCGCACCAGAGATACACACCAGCTATTTTACCTTTTGATTCACGCTGGGACCACATCTTTCTGAAGACATATCAGACTGTAGTGGCAATCGCAATAACTGAAAGGATTTGGTAGCACAATAAAAGAGACAATTTTAGGCACCAGGAAAAATCATAATGGGGGATATTTATAGAAAGAAATAAGTAGAGGAAAAAAGTTGTTCTCAGTTGTTGCCCCTGATTTATTATTTTTTTTATGTGTTTAATTTTTTTTCTGTTTTGTTAATAAATGCAGTCCAATCAGCTTTGATATGAATTTTAGTCCCTTCTGCATGCTTCTGTGCAAGACTGTAGCTGTCATCCTGGGGAGGTTGCAGTGGGCACTGGAGGGTGATGATGCTAAAAGAAACTTACCAGACCAAAGGACACTTCCAGTATCATAAAACTGATCTCCAGGAAAACAACTAAATACACAGATGAATGCATATATAGGAGCATTTTTGTCTGCCTAAGGATTTGTATTTCTTTCTATTTATTCCTGATATTTACCCAGCCCTGACAGACAGTAGGGCCAGTTTAAGGACCCAATTGTTTTCTTTTGCTGTTAAAGTAAACATTTTGGCTATTTCATACCATACCTTTTAAATTCTGCCCATTACCACCAAGTCTGGTTTCTGGTTTTCATGTGGGTACATGACAGCAAAACTCCAGCTCCTCTGAGCAATGTGTAGGGATAAATTTCATACAGCAAAAACAAAAGAGAAGTTTGGGAATTAACAAACCAAACAGTTATACTCGCCTAGGTGGATGCAGCATCGGTCCAGTGCTGTATCTTTCCCGCCGCCTCTAAATCTGAGAACTGAACAATTGAAAACCGCTGATCGCTCAGTTCTTGGTTTTCAGTGAACAGAGAGTGGTGTGTGTAAGTCCTCTTACCCTCCAGCGCTCACTAGAGTGCCGGGCTGTGGAGGGGGTGGGAGTAGTTGGCTCAGTGTCCTAGCGGCACGCTGAGAGGCTGAGCCAGCTGCTGGTCAAGGCAAATGAGTGGATCCCGACATTAAAGCCTGGACCAGCTGGTTGATGCCAGCTGACTGCAAACCTTAGCCCACTGTTGGCTGAAAACAGTTCACAGGAGTGCAGGAGAAAGTGCACTCCTGTGACCCATAGAAGTAGGGCAAAAAGAGCTTTGGACCTACTTCTCCTTTAAGTAATAGAACTAGGTCTTTCCTGCCCATAGCCTGTGATTGAACAATGAAGAGGAAGCAGCAGACTGATGAGCTCATCTATCAACTCTGCTCTCTCATTCTATCAGCATTATCTCTGTAATATATGTCTCCTTCATATATTTCTTGAAATTATTTTTGCAAAGGCAAAATCAGTAATAGGTTCCTGAAAGCAGCATGCATCATATTACAACCTGTTATTGGACTTCAAAATGCCCCGGAATTAAAGAATTTTTGCATATACTGCCTGAGCTACAGGATGTCTTGTGATTCTTCTCAATACCTCTTTTGGTTAGACTTCCTAAATTAGACTTACAAATGTATATTTTCAGCTAAAAAATGGGAAAATACACAAAAGAACAATATGAGAGAAGTCAAAGATCATCGGGCATAGTGTTACCTCCTCACTATTGACCTACACCTCTAATTGCTACCATACTATCATGTCACAATGCATGGCAGTCATGGGTTTAAATCAGGTGGTGAAGAGGCAACATATTGCCTCCTCATCACCTGTCAAACACACTCGGGTCGCTTTTCAAAGAAGCAGCAGTGCCTGCTGCACTTGTGAACGAGCCCTTAGTTACATTTGGCAATGGCACCCTTAGGTCTCATCACACACCCCCTACCCCCTTTAGCTGCTAGGGCAGCAACCAAAGGTGTACACATGCCGCAGCATGACTTAAACCCCCTGTTGCTTTTGGGGGTGCTACCGCCTTCCAATCACAACTCATTCAAGCAAATGGGGCCACTCTGCAAGCTCCCTGCAACTGCATGCTTCTGCGGGGTTCAAGTGGTTAAAGCAGATGGTGAGAAAGCATCTGCAAATTTTTTAGGTTTGCTGAGCTGTGCCAAAGCCTTTTATTATATCCTGCAGGTGTGGTGCAATTTCTGATGCTGTATGCACCTAGGTAAGTATGCTTTAAAAAAACAAAACAAACATACTTCTCTTATAAGCCATCCATTCAGAGATCAAAATTAAGTCGATTCAGCAGGTTTCAACCAAATTTCGATTCATGTATGGGCACTGCGTCAGTCGATCTACCACCCTGTCTGATTTTCCCTGCTCGATCATTGCTGCAGGGTATATCCTGCACTGCTGATCAGTGTATACTGATGACAGGAAAGTCTTCCCATGTTTAGAATACAATAGCTCAGTGGGGAGTATTCCCTCATCTACCCTGAATGTGTGGATAGGGGAAGCGATCAGTCCTTCTGGTTGAACAAAACAACAAAAAACTAACTCATCTATGGGCTGCCTTACACTGGTCCTAACTGGACCCATGGAATTATGCAAAAAAAAAAAAAAAACATCCCTGGAGTGCAGCTTTAAGAAGAAGGGGTTCAATTCTTTTAGAAGCTGAACCAAAATAAAAGTACACATGTAGACTTTTGACATTTCTCTGACTTTTCTAATCATCATACATGTTGTAGGTCAGTTATCCAAAACATTGAAGCCAATAGGTCAGCATTTCTCAACCTTTTTACCCCAGAGGAACCCTTGAAATAATTGTCAGGTCTCAGATGGAGCCACTGGTAAGGTTAGGCTACTAAAGTCATTTGGAAAGTGTCCCTTACACTGTTGGTGGTGAGTGGGAAGAGTTCCCTCTTACAGGTTGGCCACAATGACACCCTTGCAGTCATGCTGCTGTCTCTTCCAAGTGGTTCTGGACCTGGAACTATGCAGGCATCATCAGATGGGAGGTCAGTTAGCCAGAACTCAAGGAACCCCTAGTCACCACTGGAGGAACCCTGGCTGAGAATGGCTGGAGTAGGTCAGAAAAGCCAGGTAGCTAACACTTTCAAAATTAATTCTCTGTATTTCTTTAATTAGACTATGAAAGTCCATTAATATTACCTAAACCAACCATATAAAACCAAAGCAAGGCTTAAAAAAGCTGCACAAAGTTTGCCAAAAGTTTTACAAATGCTTTGTAAAAGCTCGCTGTACATGTCATGCAACGTTTATTATGAGAGGTGTAATAAAGTAGTTTTAAATACTTTAAGAAAAAGTCAAAACTGCAGAGCATTGATTTTTGTCATCATTCCATCTTTAAACACTTTAACTGTACGATGTGCCATTCCAGTTCTGGCGTCGTGTCATTCTGGCTCTAGTGAAGGACAAGGACAGGTGAAGAGTACACAATGGTACTGCAATCATCAACGTAACAGAGAACAAAGTAAGAAAATTGTTTGAAAGATACAACCTTTTAAACCGACAACAAACCCAAATCTTCAATGAATAAAAAATAAAAAAAATTACCGAAGGCTGAGAGAACAAGAAACAAAGCTCGGCTATGAAATAGCAGAAAGGAAGCATGCTCACATTCCAGTGAATGTAAACGTAGGTGGGGAAGGTCAAAGCCTTTCAGAAAAGAGTAAAGTTTAAATGAATTCTCATTTGATAACAAAACCACTAACCACCACCTTAAAAGCATATATATAAATCAGTGCATTCCTCTGACGTTATTTAGTTACTGTGGCACATTAACGTGGTTTATTTACAGTCCTTCATCTCCACAAATGCATGCAGCTTAAATCCTTCTGAAAATTTAGTTTTTCAAATGGGAAAAAAAAATACAACTTACCTTGGCTTACTTCATGAAGTGAAAAATGAAAAAAAAAAAAAAAAGTCCATTAAATGACAAAATACACAGCTTTTGCTGCCATGCCTTCAATACAGAGCTGTCCCCCGCAGTACTTCTTTTCTGCCATTAGGTCTTCCTTGGTTGAATGATGGTGAGCATCATTCAACCCACTTGCTCTGACCCCATGGACTCACCCAAAGCCTGTGGCTGGACAGTAAAAGCAGAAGCAGTGAGCTATCTCTGTCACTCTGGTCTCTCCTACTGTCTTTCTTGCCCAATTTTATTTAAAGAAAGTTCAGAATACAAAATCAATATGTCTCCCTTGCAGGAGTTTGAGGGTTTATAAACCAATGGATCATCAGCCTCCTGGCTTACACGTACATTGCTGCAGCTCTGGCCTTACTCTTCAGGCCCTTGTCTGTCTCATACAGACCATCCTCTAACACTTGAACCATACACTTAGCAGTCCCTTGCTGCTCTGGCTCCCACATTTCTCCTAGTTGGAGACCTCATGACTACTGGGCAAAGACATCTGTCTGCCGGGGTAATGCCCAGAACCCCAGTCAGGTCTCTTCTAAAAGCCCAGCACACACAGATCCAGGATTGGAGATTTCATCCTTCCCAGATCTTTATGAAATCTCTGGGCACCAGGTCCCAAAATGGATTTTACCAACTGAGGAGGAAACAGAAAAGTCTGAATGACACAAGTTGCCTGGAGCTCCTCAACCTGCCTAGATGAGAAACTCTTTTTACACCATGGCAGGGAACAGCATTGGACCAATGCAAGTATGTATGCGCCCTGATGAAGTCACGTGGTGTGTGACGATACGCGTAGGGAGGAGCCGGGTGACGTCAGCACTGGAACGCCATTCAGTCAGGCAGGATACCGCTCTCTGTTGACTGTTTTGCTTTTACTGAGATTTATCTTGGTTACCATGTGAGTGTATATATGTTTTAATAAACTACATGTTATCTTAAGAAGCGTGCTGCACTATGGTCATCTTTGTGGTTGTCGAGGTTTACCCACAGAGCCAGCTACATTGATATCAGGTGCTACTGGAAGATCAGCGGTGGCTTATAAGGGGAAGATTGATCACATAGGAGCAAGCTATGTGTTACCCCCACTAAAAGGGGAGATGCCTATCTGACCTGTTTTCATATACAGGTCCATATGTGAAGGTGAGAGTCCATCTGGATCTCTATGCTCACTTTGGTGATGCAATTGTATTGAGGATTTACAGCATTGGGATTTTAGGTGCAGTCACCAGTAGGAAGATGATCTTCTCCATCTGGATTTATTGAAGAGTTTTTTTCATTATTATTTGTGTGGACTTAGTCACATTGGAATTGTCTTTTGATTATTTATTGTTCATTTCACATCATTATTGATTTTGAGCAACGCAACATCTTTATTCACTTATATACTTTTTTATGGGAACACACATAGCACGTGTTTGCAGCAGCTCATTATACAGTATATGTGTTAGCCTTTACATAATTTTATTTTGCACTTTGGCAGAGCACAATTTAATTTTGTTTTATGTATGTTCCATACCTGTGGGCTCCCCATGGAAGCTGGAAATCACTGCAGTAGGCTTCACTACTCCAGTGATCTCCACTAGCTTCCGGGTCACATGCTAACTGTCTGCCCTACTGCTTACTGAACATAGGAGGCCTCTTGCTCATTCAGGGAACATTTTCCATTCCCTCAATGAATGCAAAGTGTTTTCTGATTGGAGAAGATCATAATGTAACTGCCCCACCTCTTCACCTTGCCCAATCAGAGATGGCTTTGCATTCTATAACCAGTTGCCCTTCGCTCTATAGCAGAACTACTTCTACAGGGAGGCAGGGCTGCGCAAAGTCACGTATATAATGTATATGTGAGCTTCATTTCTGGGTAGGGAGAGCACGCACTTGTGCCCTACCCATGCCGCCACAGGCCATTACGGATGTCAATCACTTGTTCCCTGCTGGAGATTCTCTGACGGCACCCGGCGATCGCCGAGAAAAAGTGTTAGGAAAGACCTGTGTGTAAACAACACAGGTCTCTCTCCTGCCAGCAGTAACATGCTGCTGTGTATTTCTTTGCACAGCAGAGAAATACACAGCAGCATGTTTCCCAAGTAAAAAACACACAGCACACAGTTAGCCCTTTGATAGCTCCAGATGTTAACCCCTTCCTGCCCAGTGTCATTAGTACAGTGTCAGTGCTTTTTATTAGCACTGATCACTGTTTTAGTGTCACTGGGGATGTCAGTGGCAGTTAGTCAGTTTCCCCCAGTGTCAGAATGTCCACCGCAGTCCCGCTATAAGTCGCTGATCACCGCCATTACTAGTATAAAAAAAATAAAAATTCCAGTATACCTCCCCCCCTCCCTTCTCTTCTCTCCCCTCCTTTCCTAATGTTTATCACACTCCAAACCTAATATGGTTCACATTAATCCAAATATGCCTTTACACTATCTGAGAACATGCTCATAACGTCCCCAGCCAATTGGTGGGGATATATTCCCTCAGTTCATATATACTCCTACTTCTTGTTGCATTTTAATGTGAACTACATTATCTTACAGTGTATATTAATATGTTTGTTAAAAACTTTCAATAAAAACTATTTGAATTTAAAAATTCCAGTATATATACCGCCATTTGTAGATGGTATAACTTTCATGTAAATTATATAATTTACACATATTGGCATTTTTTTTTTAGCAAAGACATGTAGCAAAATACATTTTGGCCTAAATTTATGACGAAATTAGATTTTTTTAAATTTTACGGGATATGTTATATAGCAAAAAGCCAAAAATATTGGGTTTTTTTCACAACTGTCAGTCTTTTTTTGTTTATAGCGCAAAAAATAAACACACAGGTGATCAAATACCACCAAAAGCAAGCTCTATGTGTAGGGAAAAAGGACATACATTTCATTTGAGTGCAGCATTGCATGACCGTGCAATTGCCAGTTAAAGTAACGCAGCGCCGTATTGCAAAAAATGGCCTGGTCAGGAAAGGGCGTAAATCCTCTGGAGGGCAAGTGGATATTAATAAAAATGATGATGATAATAATAATAATAACAACAACAGAGCAATACATATTATGATGTATTAAAAGCTAGAAATCTGCATTAACTTGTCTTTTCTATCTTTCTGGCATTTATCTATAATCAGTCGGTCATCAGAATGCCGTGCTTTGCCAGGCAATGGTTAGGCCTGACTTCTCCTAGGCCTCAGCCTGACTTAATCCATCCACCTTTCCATCCTCTCTAATCATTTGTTCTCCGCATCAGCTGGTAGAATTAGGTTATTTTCTATCGCCTCTCTGCAGAAGAATGGTTTAAATAAAACTAGAGTGTGACTGCCAAGCCAGTTAGAAAGTGTAAGCACATAGCGAGCTGCTCATACGGGGACATTCAGCCTGAGATTAATCTGCAGACGGGCACACGCGTTTCACATCTCAAGTCAAGTGTGTTTCATTTCATTATGGCAGCAGTGTGCAGGCGTGAAGGTGCTCCTGGATTACACATCCCCCTGAACAAAGTGCCATTTCACAGGCCGTCACTCAAACATGTGACAGACCGGGGACGTAGAAATGGCTGTGCGAAGGCCGTGCGTTCCAGGCAGACTGGAGAGCGCAGCAACTGCAAGAGTGTTGGCTACTTGTTAAAAGAACGCTGAAAAAAAAGCAATTACTGTGGAGACCTCTATCAATACATCCCATGAGGAAAATGCCATCTGAATATTTTAGGAGAAAAGAGATGAGCTGATATAAGCATTACGAAGCTTCCTTCATTTAACCACTTGTTTTCGGGGACAATTCTTACATTTTTCACACACAAGTTAAAAAGTGTTAATAAACCCAGGACCCCGCATTCACTATATCTGGTCTCCCCGGACCCCGCATTCATTATATCTGGTCTCCCCGGACCCCGCATTCACTATATCTGTTCTCCCCGGACCGTGCATTTACTATATCCGGTCTCACCGGACCCTGCATCCACTATATCCGGTCTCCCCGGACTCTGCATTCACTATATCTGTTCTCCCCGAACCCTGCATTCACTATATCCGGTCTCCCCGGACCCTGCATTCACTATATCCGGTCTCCCCGGACCCTGCATTCACTATATCCGCTCTCCCCGGACCCTGCATTCACTATATCCACTCTCCCCGGACCCTGCATTCACTATATCTGCTCTCCCCGGACCCTGCATTCACTATATCCGCTCTCCCCGGACCCTGCATTCACTATATCCGCTCTCCCCGGACCCTGCATTCACTATATCCGGTTTTCTCGGACCCTGCATTCACTATATCTGGTCTCCCCGGACCCTGCATTCACTATATCTGGTCTCCCCGAACCCTGCATTCACTATATCTGGTCTCCCCGAACCCTGCATTCACTATATCTGGTCTCCCCGAACCCTGCATTCACTATATCTGGTCTCCCTGGACCCGGCATTCACTATACCTGGTCTCCCCGGACCCTGCATCCACTATATCTGGTCTCCCCGGACCCTGCATTCACTATATCTGGTCTCCCAGGACCCTGCATTCACTATATCCGCTCTCCCCAGACCCTGCATTCACTATATCCGCTCTCCCCAGACCCTGCATTCACAATATCTGGTCTACCCAGGCCCTGCATTCACTACAGTATATCTGGTATCCCCGGACCCTGCATTTACTATATCTGGTCTTCCTGGACCCTACATTCACTATATCTTGTCTCTCTGGAACCTGCATTCACTATATCTGGTCTCCCCGGACACTGCATTCACTATATCTGGTTTTCCACAGTACAGTACAGAACATGGAAATACAATTATTTTGGTAAATATAAACTGCTAAATACCTTTTCTCATCAGCAATATATAGCAGTCTTGTGACTTCTATCAAAGTCCAGCAGAGCACTGGTTAAATCTTGTAGGAGTTTTCATTCTGCTCTGACTGTCCTATGAGGCTGACCCTTTGTCTGGACAGTGCTGTTTGGCCCTGTTCCGATCATATGCACTCTCAAGAAAAAAAAAACTCTTTAGCAATACACACCAAACTGAGCATGTGCAGCTGGTCTCCAAGCCTCTGTTCTATCAGGAGTTATATTGAGGACAATAGAAGAAGGGGAGGATCAGTAACAAACATCCTTTTTACACAATGCGGAGGATTAACCCCTTAGGTTCCACAGTGAGTATAACAAGTATACTTTACTGCATATACCGACTGATTTTACTGTTGTGGGTTTATTAACACTTTAAAATCCTCATCCTAGAAAATTACTTTAAACCCCCAAACAATAATATATTTTCTGAAATCAGAGGCCCGGAGAATAAAATGGTGAGAGCTGCAATGTTTAAAGTGATACTAAACGTCCATTTTTTTTGTAAAATAACAAACATGTTATACTTGCCGGCTATGTGTAGAGGTTTTGCACAGTGCAGCCTGGATCCTCCTCTTCTTGGGTACCCCACAGGCTCTCCTGGCTCCTCCTTTCTGTCAGGTGCCCCCATAGCAAGCAGCTTGCTATGGGGGCACCCACTGCTCTGTGTGTCCATTCACACACACAGGGCTGGGGCTTGGCCCTGCCCCCTCTCTCCCCTCATTGGCTGACTGGCTGTGATTGACAGCAGCTGGAGCCAATGACTCCCACTTGCTGTCATAGCCAATGAGTATGCAGAGACCCTGGACAGCCGAGGTTCCCATGCACATCGCTGGATCTCAGCAGGGCTCAGGTAAGTATGGGGGGGGGGGCTGGGGGCACTGCTGCTCACAGAAGGATTTTTTATCTTCATGCATAGAATGTACGAAGGTAAAAAACCTTCAGCCTTTATAGCCTTTTTAATGTTATGCTATATTTGTGCAACTGTTTATCAAACGCATATAAATCACACTAACATTAGTCTTAGTGCACACAAACACAATATACTACCTAGTATAAAAAAATGGGTTTCACTGAGTAAAGGGATTCCCAAGATGTCAAGCTTTAAATTTGCACATCCCAGTGAAATGGCAATAAACTATTGTACTCAAAACTCCCCAAGGGTGATGCTGTAAGCCTTTACAAGTTATTCAGAGTTAAATGTAAAATATGGTAAAAGAATTATTGCTCTCATTCAGACGTTTGTGCCAATACCTCACATTCACAATTTCCATTTACATAGACATCATACATTCCCTATGTATGCATTCACACTTGGATGTACTGTATGCACAGGGCAACAGGGGGTGCCTTTACATTTTGGGGTTTTATTTTAATCTATTAAAAAAAATATATATATATATATATATATATATATATATATATATATATATATATATATATATATAATATTACTCTTTATGAACACATCAGGGGTTTGTTAAACCCCTAATGTTTCCCCCGCCCTCCACTGCAGCTAATCAAGCACAGATTGTGTTTAACTAGCTGCTTCCTCAGCTAAAGTAGAATGACAGCTCCGAAGCCACAGATGATAAAATTCCAGGTTCATTCCTCACAGAGATGATAGGGGAATGGATGATCTCCTATTGCTCAACATCCTGCACCAGTGGGGAGTAATTGGCTCAGTGTAGTATAGAAGTGATAAGAGGGCTCTACAGCCATCTGGATCACTTTTACATGACAGCCAAGAGGTTGGCTGAAAAAAACAATACCAAGCTCACATCTGCAGCAGCAAAAGCATTAACGTCTAACTATGGGCAGCAAACTGCTGCCCAACTGGTCACAGCTCTCAGACATCATCATGTACCTGCATTGTACGTGAGGATTGAAAGGATCCTTCCACATTCTGAAAAAATCCAAGAACAGAGAAAAGTGCCATCTGCCGAGGGGGCGCAGAATGGTTAGTATTATGCTTGTTTAGATCCTATTAGACAGAGGGTGCCTTTGACTGCATGGGTACATTTACTTTAATGGCGTAGTGTGGATTACCATTTTGAGGCTCTGTTTGACCTGTTCCAATTTTCTTTGAAAACAGCAGATCATATTAAGATTTATCAGGTTAAGTGCGGTCTTAGCTACAGCTAACCAATGCTAAATTGGTTTGTCAGCATACCCTATGTGAACTCTACATCTTAAAATAAATGCTGCTGCAACTGCTCTAGCACCCCTAGGAATCTTAGGCACCATGTACACAGGACACTTATGAATGATGGAAACTGACTGCTGGAAAATGTAGGTTAAAAAACGTCTGTTTAGCCGCGTTTGCATAACACGTTTATGCGCATTTATGCACGTTTGCATTTAGAAGCATTTTTTAAACATAAGCACAACCTCCCAAATGCCCAGAATGCACTGAAAAGTAGTAAATTACTAACTATTTCAGACTGTTTCAGAGAAATACAGGGAGTAGAAGCAGAGACAGCAGTATGTGTTGAGATTAGCTAAACTGTATCTGCCACCCCTCTCTGCCAATCCCTTCACTGGCTTCCAATTGCCTAGCAGATAAAATTCAAAACACTAACACTGACGTATAAAGCCGTTCATAACACTGCCTCTAATTACATCACTGATCTTGTCTCTAAATACCACCCAAACCGTACTCTCCGCTCCTCGCAAGACCCATGCTCGTCTCCAGTATTTCTCAAGGGCTTCACCCATCCTCTGGAACTCCCTACCCCATTCTATTAGGCTATCACCTACTCTGCTCTCTTTTAAGCGCACTCTGAAAACCCATCTCTTCAGAGAAGCCTACCCCGACCCCAGCTAATACTGGAATCCCCTACTCTTCCTACCACTCCATCCCCCACAGCTCATTTCCTCTTGTACCACTATCCCCTCCCTCTTAGATTGTAAGCTCCAAGGAGCAGGGCCCTCCAATCCCTCTTGTATTGAACTGTATTGTTGCTGTACTGTCTCCCTCCATAATGTAAAGCGCTGAGCAAACTGTCAGCCCTATATAAGTCCTGTATAATAATAATAATCATAGGTGTAAGTTGTTCATTAACATTTCTGTTGTTTCCAAAGGTGGGAAAGGTGTCTGGTGGAGTGAGTTATTAAGGCCACCTGGCAGGGGGTCTTCATGAGGAATTTGAGGTGTGAATGGTCATTAACATATCTTTTGTTTCCAAGGGTGGGAGAGGTCTGAGGTGTGAATTGGTCATTACAATGTGTGACAAGCTTGGTAGGAACATCCTGTGTTCAGTGTTTTGAGTACCTTGAAAATGCTTTGCATGCATTTTTCATGATGAAAAAAGGCTCTGGACAGCATTGGGATCTGGAAGAGTTAAAAATACTTTGCAAACGCTTATAAACACGATTTGCCACTTTTAGCCGCATTTACAAGCGTTTTGCATTTGAAACACTAATAAAATCAACTGCTGAATGCAAGTTTTCTGCATTCAAAAAAACAGCTGTAAACTCAAATGCCTGTAAACGACTGTAAACGAAGATGTGTACATGGACACATAGGAAAACATTAAGGTGAGTTCAGGGGCTGCTGAAAAAACGCTGCACAGCTCCTAAACGTGAGTTTATCAGCTGCAGTGTACATGAGCCCTTAGAGTTTGTCCTAACCATTGACACTGAACTCCATGCAAACAGATAAATGCATAGATGATATGACATCTGCCTTACCTGCCAAAGAATTTATACTTCTGTCCATCCAGTTCTAATAGGCAAACAGCTCTGCCACACAGCACAGCAGTCACTTGCTGCGCAGGAGATCTGTTTTTTTTTTTCTGCAGCAGTTAAGTAACATTTACAGGTCATGTCCCTCCCCCAGCCTTTGACTAGACCAGCCTTTCTCAATCTCAAGTAACCACTGACAACAATTATTTTTTTTTAGCAATCTGTAAGGGGAAGGGGGGATCCTTACAATGACCACAAATACTAGAAAGCAAGGAACAGAGGGCGCACCAGCATTGCACATTACCTTTGTAACAGCTTTATTGTATTGTGCTGCCACCCAGCTCTACTGTTTAGCAGTTGTTATTACATGTTATGTTATAATGCTGTTTGGTATCATCCACACACCCTTCCTGTTTCTGACTAGTTGGTTGCTTCCACCCTCCATTTCCTGCTGTAACATCGTTTTGTTTCGTGGTCATCAAGAGACTGTAGAGTGAGGAAGCTGTGTAACATCACTTGAAATGTACCTATGAAAACACCTCTATGTTCATACCTTTGCTACCTTGAAGCATACAGAAGCATTGGAAAACACCTCTGAAGTTGTTATTCATTGAGTAAACTATCTGTTAAGGCGATCATTCAACCTCCTGCACACATTCTTACAGACTGGGTCTAAACGAATCTCGCTACAAGTACAACCGATGTCAAGACAGAACATGTATGAACAGAAATAAATATATACTCACTAACAACTCATGAATAAAGGCACATCAATGTCCACAATGTACTCAAGATGACCAAGTCTCCTAAGCAAGTCCCAACCACAGGAGGCCCATCCAAAAGGTTGACACGTTTCGAGGGGGGAATCCCCTCTTCTTAACTTGACCACAAATGTATGGAGGATTCTTCCCAGTGAACATCATTTTATGTACTGAGAAGTGTAGATATAGTAATTATTAACAGTGTTTCTGTCAGGAATGGACTTGCCAATAACTGTGGGACTCACCTGCCTTGTGGGCTGCAGTACCAGGGTTGGCCAGCGGGTGCTCTCAGCAATCAGAGACTCACCCCTGCAGTCAGCCAAAACACCTGAAGCGGATTGCAGGGGTTGTATTTAAGGAATGGCCAGACTCACAGTCAGGGCCTTGGTGTGTGTTTTTCCATGGGCCCCTGTATCTTGTAACCTGCATTCCTGTTCCTGTTTCTGACTGACTTGTTGCCGACCCTGCCTGATCCTGACCTCTGCTGACTTCTCCTGTTTGATCCCTGGCTTGTGACCCCGACCATTCTCTCCGCCTGCTCCTCCGGTACCGACCTGCCCGATAGTTATCGACTTGGCCTGCCTGACTATGTTGTGCTCTATATGTGTATGTACCTGTGTATCTATATCAGTTTAGGTTTGGGTTTGTTTCACCTTGTTGTATGTATTTGTGTTAGCTTGGGGTTTGGTGCACTGCGTTTATATTTGTATTGTTAGTCTCAATAAATTATATTATTTACTATATCTGAAGCCTACGTTTTCCTGTGTCAGTCCACACACTTCTGGCCACACCCGCATCCCTGACAGTTTCCCTGAGACGGGAATGTTATTCCAAGGGTCCCTCCAAATCAAGTAGGTTAAGAAAGGATGGACTAGATATTAAAAAGAGAAGCAGCAGACTGATGAAGTCATCTCTCTTTCACTCTGCTCTCAGCTCCTATCATCATGCTCCTTACACTGCAGCACAACTGATTGGCTACTTCTGCTGCATCTCCCTGTTTCTCTGGACTGGACTGTACAGGGGTTGAAAAAGCCGATGCCAAGCCAAATTAAGGTAGTACTCTGGTTCCCAAAATGAAAAACATATTGATTTATTAATGTGTATCTTTTTTATCTGCCTTGTGTTCAGCTTTAAGAAATCAAAGTGTTTTAAAAATGACTTATCCATTAAGGGAGAAGTTTGGGGTTGCTAATAAAATAAACATCCATATTTACCTCCATGCAATGCTGCAGCTGTCTTCTGCCAGCTCCAAGCCAGAGAGCTTAGCTATCACATGACTGCTGATTGCTCAGTTCTCAGTCAGCTCTGAGCAGAGAGCGTCAGTCACAGCTCTGTTCTGCCCCTTGAGGGCCAAGCTGAATAAAGGGTGGGCACAGCTGGCTTCGGCTCTCAGCCAAGCACTGAGAGCAGAAGCCAGCTGTCAATAAGACAGCTAGGTGAATCCCAACAGTATGGTCCTGATCCTTCCAGAGCCTGGTGTGGCTGTGACAACTTTAGCCTGCTATTGGCTGATTCTGGGTCACAGGACAGCAAAAGTAAGTGCACTGCTGTGTCCCACAAGAGAAGTATGGCCAGATTCAGCTTTAACAGGCCCTGACCTGCCCATATGTACTACCCCAGAATTAAATTTACATATAACATAAGAACAATGAAAAAAAATCTTAAACAACAAGGTCCTTCAGAAATTAGGGCTTAATAGTTCTGAAAACACCTAAGTGGCGGCATTTGAGCCATTCTTTGCCATCAATTAAACATAAAGGCCTATTACAAATACTCTCTATGACATCAAACAGCATCTCTTTTTCTACAGTTATCCCTCTGATCTCTTGTCACTTGGGTTAACAATACAAGTTCCCTTTCCTAAAAAATAAAATACACCTCCATCAGATTTATGTGATCTGGTCCCTGACATCCCTTTGATACACCAGACTACTATTAAATTAGGGTTATTACAGCTTAATGTAAAAAGAACATATGTCATAAGATCTAAAACGCAGTTCATATCCCAAGACATCACTTACCGCAGCCTGCAGTGGACAATTCGTCACTTCCATTTGGACAGTCTCTTTCGCCATCACACAGCCAATGAAAAGGGACGCAGGCATGAGATCCGGGGCAGCTGAACATGTCACTAGCACAGGTCACAGAACCTGATATAACAATAAAAAATGACTCCAGTAATCATAAGACATGGCAGCTCTAAGAGTTTGCTTATTTTATTTCACTTAAACTTTTTTGCACGTATTCTTTTTACTTCCAATGGGATGCCAATTAAAACACATTTATAGCCCAAACTTTTTTTTTTCCGATGTTAGATCCCAGTTAGATTTTTATTGTCTATGTCCCTGTTGGGAGGGGGTGGGGGTTGCTTACTTCCTGTCACATTAAGAGGTGATAAATATTTGCTATCTTTTGGAATTACTACCAGGACTTTCAATGGTATCACTGGACTTACATTAGTACTTATAGAATCCCTTCCAAGGACTTCTGTGTGAAATGCCTTAACAGCTTGTACAGTCCTTGTGCTGTTTGTCCTGTTTTTTTGGATCAAGGGTTTTCTATTTTTTCATCAAGACCATCATCTTCGTTACATACATTTGAGCTGGCGAGCCAGGGTCTACACCTATCCAGGCTTGAGTGAACTGGTTCACCTGAGCTGTATTTTGGTCATTAATGAGCTTCCAGTGGTGCGAATATAATCTTTGCCAGGACCTTCAATGGTACTCACAAAATTCTTGTCAAGACTTCTATTGATGCGTTAAGAATCTCTTCCAGAACTTTCAATAGTACGTGCAAAATCCCAGCCAGGACTTCCAATGGTACTCCTAGAATCCCCGCCAGGACCTCCAATGGTACTCACAAAATTCTTGTCAAGACATCCATTGATACATTAAGAATCCCTGCCAGAACTTCCAATAGCACCTGCAAAATCCCAGCCAGGACTTCCAATGGTACTCCCAGAATTCCCGCCAGGACCTCCAATGGTACTTACAGATTTATTTTCCAGACTTCCATTGGTACATTAGGAATCTCTGCCAGGACTTCCAATGTTACTCGCAGGATCCCTGTCAGGACTTCCAACAACCTTGCTAGGACTTCCAAAGGTACTCACAGACAGGGGCGGACTGACAACTCATGGGGCCCCCGGGCAATAGGGGATCATGGGGCCCCTGTGTCCTCGCCCACACTCAAACCACACCCAAAAAAGCCTATGAAAGGTACCAGGGGCATCTCATGGGGCCCTGGGCCCTTGGGCAGTGCCCGTGTTCTCGGATGGTCAGTCCGCCCCTGCTCACAGACTCCCTGCCAGGACTTCCAGAGTTCCCTGAAATAATACTGGGCATGTCCTCTGACCAAAAAGGTTTTTTAGCTCAAGTCTTCAAAGTAGCCAGTGCTGTGTCTTATGGTCAGCTACTCTTGAGTAAAGAGCTATAATACTTACCTATGAGGTAACCATTGCTGATCTGGATTGACTACTATCTTGATTGCTGCCAGCTTTTGAACCCTGCCTGGACCTGAATACTTTCTAGTTTGATGCCTGACAAGATCCATGCATGGACCTGACTTCTTCCTTGCTTGCCACCTGCCCTTGATCCCTGACTAAACCTGACTATTGTCCTGTCTGCTGCCTAGTGAACATTGTCTACACTGTAGCTGTTCTGTCCCTGCTATTCCCTTGGTGGGATAGTGTATAGTGTCCACACTGTAGCTGTTCTGTTCCTGCTATTCCCTTTGTGGTGTGATCCTGAGGACAATGACCTGGTAACTATTTGCAATGAAACAAACCATGACCACTAGAGTCTCTAACCCATCTCCACCTTCAGGAGCTCTGTCACTTGGGTGAGTCATACCACCTATCGGGGGCACCATAGCATTTACATTTGAAATCTGTCTTAGGACAAGTGTCCTTGTTGGGATATTCTTGTTGATTTCCTTTTCCTAGTAACTACTATTACTGGTGTGACTTCTCCTCATTTTCTTTCACCATCCCTTTATATCAGAAGCCCCCATTACATCAGAGTTGCTGTAGACCAAGTAAAATCTTGCAGAAGGTCAGTTGTTGTCCTCAGGCCATAGTTTGAGGACCCCTATTCCAGACTACTCGATGCTTGTGTAAGAACTAGAGACAGCTGACCTAATAAGGACCAAGTTCATTTTATACTTGAATATAAAATACTGACAAATATACTTACCACATACGGCGTCACTTTCATCAGAGCCGTCACCGCAATCATCTTCCCCATCACACATCCACTGTTTGGATATACACTTGTCTTTAGAGCAGGCAAACTGACTCCAAGAACAGGAGGTACCTAATGGGAAACATTTACCATTTAATTTCTGTCAATGTAGGGTGACACCATGCTCGTTAATATAATCACTGTACTCTAAATCAAATAATTGAGAACAACCTTCATCTTAGAATGCTTTCACCTTTCCATTACAGTCTCAATTTCTAAATGAATATTCTCTGCAGTAATATATGACTCAGTGGAAAAAGATTGACCATGAACACAGCTCAAGCCGTTTGCCTAAGTAAAGATTCTAGGAACATGGCAGATGTTAGGGGTAGGGAGAATTTCTTTATCCCAGAGCATATCAAGACACAAAATACCATGCAAGGTTTGTTTTCTTAAAATGAAAACACCTACAATGTAGAGTAAAAATTGTGGATGTATACTTAAAAACACTGGGATCAATTAACTAAAGAAGTAGAGTGTAAGTATTTCACAATGGGAACTATCACTTAGACTAGTGAATGAGGTGAAGTTAGGTGAAAAATACCCAATCATGTGCAAAGAAATCTGAACTTTTGTTTGCACATGATTGGATGAATAAAGCCATCACATCTTCAACTTTTTCACTAAGCTAAATAAAAACTCACTTTGCACAGTAAAAAATAACAAATTAAACACCCTCTACTCCTTAAAGTAGTTGTAAACCCAGTGAAGTGACTGGCCTCAGATGATACACAGAGATTAAACAAATCCTCCTACATACATTGTACCTGTTTATCTGCTGTCTTCCTTTTTCTACATCCATTCAAAGTCCAGAATTATTTAAGCTTCTATGATCATTCAGAAAACAGGGGGCGAAGAGCTGAAATTACACACTGCAGAGCTCAAGGAGAAGATCTCTGAATGCTGATTGGAAGAAGGAGACACACCCTCCTCCACACAGTCTCAGCTCTGTTCCTGTGTGCTGTCATTGGCAGACTGTGTGCTGGAGATCCCTCCTCGTCACCTTTTTTTCTCTAGGTGTCAGGAAAATGTGTTGGAAGTGGATCATGAGGCAGCAGACAGAAATGGCACTTAGTGCTCTGGATTGAGACATGTACACACTATAGAAGGATATGCTTTATTCATATTTCATGCCTGAGGTTTACAACCACTTTAAAGTGAAACTAAACAATTGCGTTGCCACAATGTACAAGTGTGAATAGGCCCTCAGGATAACTTTTATAAAGAATTTCCTGGGATGGAATGACTACATCACTTTCCTCAAATGACAGTGCCTCCTTTTATTATAATGTTATGGAGAGGTAAAGTATTAGACTCTGCAGGATGGGAAATGTAAAATATAAAATATACTGCACACAAAGCAAAAGGAAGCATACGTTTGCAAGTCTGCATGAACGTGTCATTTTTAACTCTTCAACAGATTAATTTAAAAAATAAAATAAGATACTTTAGTTTTGCTGTAACCAACACAAAAGCAAACTCACCGCAGTGTATCTCATCTGTACCATCTTCACAGTCCTTCTGACCATCACAAACCCACGTGTTCAGGATGCACCTCCCACTGCGACATGCAAAGTAATTATCTTCACATTGGTATTTGCCTTTTGCTACAAAAGAAATAAATTATAAATAAAAAATATTTTTTGTTATTATTCATTTGAATCCTTCTTTATCAGTCATGCTTCACAATAAGTAAGACACGTGAACAATACAGTAACATTATTATTATTTCAGGTACTTCTATAGTGCTGTCAATTTATGCAGCGCTTTACATTTATATTGTACATTCACATCAGTCCCTAACTCTCAAGCGACGTACAATCTAAGGTCCCTAACTACATTCATACATACATGGACCAATTTAGACAGGATCCAATTAACCGACCAGCAAGTCTTTGGAGTGTAGGAGGAAACTGGAGTACCCAGAGGAAACCCATGCAGGCACAGGGAGAACATGCAAACTTCAAGCAGGTGGTACCATGGTTGGGATTTGAACCAACAACCCTAGTACTGCCAGGTGGAAGTGCTAGCCCTTTAGCCACTGTGCTGCCCTTGCCACAAATAAAATGCTGCCCATAGAAATCAGTTTGTTTTTGTGTTGGGATCTCATTGTCATATGTGTGCTCTTGGCGACATAAAACATAATTATTTACTTTTTGGGCATAATTTAGTATTAGGGGTTAGGCTAAGGAAAAATAGAAGGCTACAGAGTTAAAACTTATCCAAACCCAAAAAATAAAAACATAATACATTGCAGCTTATCAGTCCTTAGATGTCATTAGATTGGTTTTCCTTTTTTTTTTAGGACTTTTTCCTTTATTTTCACCTCGCCATCCTGTGAATAGCACATTTCCTGTCCTGCATCTATGGAGGGATCCAAGGTTGTCACCCAGGCCTCAAACATGTATTCTTCCCTTTATCTCCATTATATTGCGGTTGGGAATTTTAGTAATTTACATAAGAATGATTATTATTTCAGTTTATTGAACATAAAGACACCATTCACTCTATGCAAAATGGGAACTATGCATAGTGAGTTCCTGCTCGCAATTTTGTTAGTCCAAATCTCACGAGGAAATGCGTGTTGTGCATAGGGCAGCCCACTTGAAAAAGAAGTTCAGAGACCAAATTTTGGCCCTGAGCCAGGAGCAATTTTACACTTGCATTTTGCCATGATTGTTGCATGACAATCACAGTAAAATCACACCACATTTGGGGTGCCATTCAAGATGAATCGCGCTCAAAAGCATGTTGCATGGTTTGCCGCAATTTGGATTCTGCCCGCAATTCCAAATCGCCCATATGTGAACGGGGCCAAAAATGACAAGAACACTGCATTTGTAGCAACATGTATTCTCTGTAATATCAAAAATATATATCCCAGGGCCAAAAAGAAAATACTAAGTGATTATGCAGCTGTGCAACAGTGAAAAACACCAATAATAAACAACAAAAAAACAACAAAAAAACAGCGCAAAATCTACAAACAAAATTACACAAGTGAACAAAAATAAAAATAACAATAAGTGTCCATGTGAAAATAAGTCCTTATTCCCATCAAGACCAATAGTAAATTATTCAAAATGTGCTTCCACCTGTCCACCACGTGAAAAATAATATTGACCGCACTCACCAGATAGAGGTGAGTAATGAGCCTTATAGGAAATAAGGGATCCTATAACCCCTCCACAAGAGATCAAATCTTCTTTTTCACCCTGATTGGGAATATTAATTGCCTCCACTTTGATCCTCCATGGAATCCTCAATGGTGTATAGAGAAAGAAACTACACAGTGTAATACTGCCACTTAATATAGAATATAAAGATAGAATAAGGCCACTCACATGTTTAAATATAGTTAAAAGCCTTGTTTAATAGCCTAGATGGCTTCAAGATAACCAATTTCCACAATTGCAAATATAGGGATCTCACGCTTCTGTAGTGTCTGCAGAGGATGAACAGCCTTCCACCACTAAGATGGCCGCTTGAACCGCATCACTCGGCGTGCGTTCCAAACACCGGAAGTGACGTGAGCCAGAATGACGGCGGACCGTAAGTGCGTCAACGCGTTTCGCCCCACCCACAGGGCGTATTCTCTGTACTTGCTACAAGTGTTCTTGAAATAAATTAGGCTACACACAAAGGGGTGCATTACCCCATGCAGCATAAGGACACTGCATATCTCTGGTGTTTCAGATGTCCTAGAGCTGCGTATAGCCACCCACACACATGAATGGATAAAGGTGGCTATACACAGTCACTATTTGCGAAAAGTAGCGCACGTGCACAGACATAATGCACTGAATGCACCCAAGGAAGCACTAACGTAGCCACAACATCTAAGGACTGGTTGGCTACTATATTTTTGTAACTAGGGTCAGATATCCTTAAGGCTAAGAGTATGCTGTCCAGTCCTGGAGACCAGTCCTCAGGAAGGATGTGCTGGAACTGGAGAGAACCCAGGGAAGGGCAACAAAGCTAATAAATGGGGCTGGAGGAACTCAGTTTTAAGGAACATCTGCAATCATTAACTTATGAATCAACGTATTTTCACTGGAGAAGAGACGCTTAAGAGGTGACATGATTACAATATACAAATATCTCAATGGTGATGCTGGCACAGGGAAAAAACTATTCAGTATCAGGTCAATTAAGAAAACACAAGGCCATTCAATGAAGCTGAATGAGAAGTGTCTTGGCCTTAAACTGTGTAGGGTTTTTTTTTTACTGTTAGGACAGTTAGGCTGTGGAGCTCCCTTCTACAATTGGTGCTATCAGTGGGAAGTGTGGATAATTAAAAAAAAAACAACTTTTAGATGTGCATCATGTCGAACATAATATACAGGAATATGGGAAATGGTAAAGACATAATTATATACATACACCCAAACAGGATGAACTGGATGGATCAGTGTCTTAATTCAACCTTACCAACTATGTCACAATGTTACAAAAACTGGCTAAAATGTGCACTCAAAGGACATTTAAGATGAAGTGGGAGATTTCCTTGATTTTAGGGTGAGGTGTCATGGATTCTCTTCAGGTTTCTGTTTTCAATCCCAGTGACAAAATAAATCGGGGGGGGGGGGGGCAATTAAGAGCAAATGTTGCTTTGATCCACTTCTTGGTTGTGTTGGTAATAGGTTGGAGAGCATGGACATTGTTGGACACTCTTTAACAATGGCTTATTGGCAGCACCAAAAGCTTACCATTGAGAACTAACTGCGTTGGGCTTGTAGCTCCAAAAACTCACAGGTTCCTCGCCTGTGCCACATGAGCTAAGGGATAGGCACATGCCCTCTGCCTACAAGGAGCATTGTCGATGTTACATGTGCCCAATTTTCACTTATTTCTGTAAAATATTCAAGTATGTGGATCTCCCTTGGAAATAAAAAAAAGTGAGCCTAATGCTAAATAGCCTGCATTATATTCCAGGACATTGTAAGTTTATTAATGTCCATTACATTGACAAAAAAATGTTGCAGAAATGGAAAAAACAATTACAACAATTTTATTTTCTCCGACTATGGCAGCCTTCCATGCAATGTCTTTTAATCCTGTAACCTGCTCCATCCAGCAAGTTTATAGCTCTCCAATATTATGACATTACAGAGCAGACATCAGGAGAGACACGCTCTGGAAATTACCTGGGCATTTTAATTCATCCGAATAGTCCCCACAGTCGTTTGAGCCATCACATATCCATTCTGGCAGGATGCACAGCGAGGTGGAATTGCAGGGTATAAATCCGGTCTTTTTCACTCCAAGCTTATAATAATGAGCACAGTCTGTATTGTCTGCACATGAATAGAAACATATTTACCTTTATTTAAAAGTCTCTCTTTGACCGCTTCCCGTTCGCCCTATAGCATTAATACTACTACAGAATGGCACGTGTGCGCAAAAGCCGCACGAGTGCCCTACCCACGCTGCTATTCGCAGCCTTGGCTGTCAATCACCGGGTCCCTGCTGATGATTAGTCACTGGCACCCGGTGATCAAGGAGCATTACCGATGGAGGGAGAGAACTGTAAGTAAACAATACAGTTCTCTCCCATGTCAACTCCTCCACACTGCTATCCATAGCTTTGTATAGCAGAGCCATGCAAAGCAGTGTTCTTACAGTGAAGCACACAGACACATCACACAGTGAAACAGCACACAGTTAACCCTTTGATTGCCCCACATGCCTCTTTCTGCCCACTGCCATTAGTACAGTGTCAGTGCTTTTTATTAGCACTGATCACTGTACTGGTGTCACTGGGGATGTCAGTGACACCAAGTCAGTTCCTCCCAGTGTGAGAACGCCCGCCGCAGTCCCGCTATAAGTCACTGATCACTGCCATTACTAGTAAAAATTTAAAACAATTTTTGCCTAAATTTATGATGAAATTTGATTTTTAAAACATTTTTACTGGACATGTGTAATAGCAAAAAGTCAAAAATATAGATTTTTTTTCTCAAAATTGTTGGTCATTTTTATTATAGCTCAAAAAATAAAAAAACACATAGGTGATAAAATATCACCAAAAGAATGCTCTATTTGTGGGAAAAAAGTGACATAAATTTAATTTGGGTGCAGTGTTGCATGACCGCGCAATTGTCAGTTAAAGTAACGTAGCACCATAATGCAAAAAAGTGCCTGGTCAGGGAGGGGGGTAACAGTGCAGAAACCATTCGTGGGCTGAATAATATACAACCTATTAATTTGCTAGGAATCCTTGACATGATCCACTAACGTTATAGAGGCATGACAATTTTGTGGATACCAAAAAAGTTAGACAAGGAATCCTACCAGAAGTGTAGGGCAGGTCGATCATTTCATGTCTGAACAACATCATCATCTGAGTAACAATGCACAACAGTTTACCACCTATCCATACAGACATAGCCCAACTGTGAACAGTTTCAACTGAGTCTCTTACTGCAGCTCTTTTCATCAGAAGCATCTGAGCAGTCAATCATCTGGTTACACTGGGCGGATTTGGTGATGCAGGCCCCATCTGTGCAGCGGAACTCCGTGGACGCACACGTAGAAACTGGACAAATGTGTAAAAGGAAAATGAAAAAAAAACAAAAAACATGTAAATACAAGTGCAAATGCATTGAAAATATATCTAGGAGCTTTTGAATAAAGTAAATAAGTGTTAGAACCCTCACCAGGTTGTTATTTTTTAAATTTGATTGCCTTGGATCTAATTTAAAGCTGAACATTAGTCAAACTGATAGGTGTGCAGTGTGTGTAGAGGGAGCCAGAGGAAGCCAGACTGCAGAGGTTGTCCTAGGGGGAGGAACTCCCTGCCCTAGGACATATTGTGTGCTCCTTGAGGATTAGGGACTGATGTGAACGTACAATATATATATATATATATATATATATATATATATATATATATATACACACAGCTCATCCACTCCCTCATCATATCACGACTCGACTACTGCAATTCCCTCCTCACTGGCCTACCTTGCCGCTGGCTATCCCCGCTTCAGTCAATCCTGAATACGGCTGCCAGACTAATTCACCTTTCCAACCGCTCCATCTCCGCCACCCCCTCTGCCAATCCCTCCACTGGCTTCCAATTGTGCAACGGATCAAATTCAAAATCCTAACGCTGACGTACAAAGCCGTCCACCATACTGCCCCGAACTACATCACTGACCTAATATCCAAGTACCACCCAGTACGCACACTCCGCTCCTCACAAGACCTCCTTCTCTCTAGTTCCCTGGTCTCCTCCTCCCATGCTGCCTCCAGGACTTCTCCAGGGTGTCACCCATCATCTGGAACTCCCTGCCCCAACCCATCAGATTATCACCTACTCTCCTCTCCTTTAGGCGCACCCTGAAAACCCACCTCTTCAGGGAAGCCTACCCCACCCCCTGCTAACTTGCCGACCTCCTCCACTCTTCCTACCACTCCATCCACCACAGCTATCTCCTCCTGTGCCACCATCCCCTCCCTCCTAGATTGTAAGCTCGAAAGAGCAGGGCCCTCGATCCCCTCATGTTTTGCATTGTATTGTTATTGTTCTGTCACATGTTCTGTCCCCCTTTGTAATGTTCAGCGCTGAGCGAACTTTTGGCGCTTTATAAATACTGTATAATAATTATATATATATATATATATATATATATACAGTGAAGGAAATAAGTATCTGATCCCCTTCTGATTTTGAATGTTTGCCCACTCATAAAGAAATGATCAGTCTAAAAATCAAATGGTAGGTGTACTGTAACACTGAGAGACAGAATAGCAACAAAAAATTCAAAAGAAATGCATGTCTAACAAATTATGCACTGATTTGCATGTTCATGAGGGAAATAAGTATTTGATCCCCTATCATTCAGCAGGATTTCTGGCTACCAGGTGTCTTTCATACAGGTAACAAGCTGAGATTAGAAGCAGTCTCTTAAAGGGAGTGCTGCTAATCTAATTTTGTTACCTGTATAAAAGACACCTGTCCACAGGAACAATCAAACAATTAGATTCCAAACTCTCCACCATGGCAAAGACCAAAGAGCTGCCCAAGGATATCAGGGACAAGACTGTAGACCTACACAAGGATGGACGTGCCAGCTCCCTTTAATTACGTATTCATAAAAATAATTAAGACTAAATATCAAGTAAACTAGCTAATTACTCTGGTATAAAACACATATGTGCATAGTCTTCTTGCCTACAGCTGGCCATAGATCACATCTCAGCCAGTTCAGCAAGGACCAGCCAAGATTCGACACCACAAAGGGCAGGCTAGTTGTACTGTAATCTTCAGATTACAACCAGCCTGTTGGATTTTTTTGCATGTGATTAATGCCTGTGGCTATAGCTGCCAGCCGTAATCATGTTTTGCCAGCAGGGGAGGCTATCTGCTAGCAGAACACAATAGCGCTGCAGGAGCGATTGCCCCATCAATACTAACTGTGTTGATGGGGAAATCAAGCAATTTGTTTTCTGCAAGCACAGGATTGTATCATCTACTGTATTGCTCACCCAACAAATATTATTCAGTGTAACCATCCTTATGACACATTTCCACAATACTGCACTTCCAGATAGGTTACATCCAAACCCTCCAGGAGGCAGTAGGGGAAACCCAGAGTCAAAACATAGTTGCCACAAACAAAAAAATGCCACAAACATACAAAAAAAATAATATAAACATAAAACACATATAATGTTTTGTTCAAGGTATTTTGATTACTACATTAAGTTTTTCCCCTTTTTTTGGAAAGAAAATCTTTGTATGTTTTACAATTTCCTAAAGGGATCTCTGTGCATGTTTTGGCATTCCACCTGAACTGCTTCCTGGTGGTTTCAGGTGGAATGTATTGACTATCCTTGGTTTTAACATGTATCTACAGGCCATGGTACCTTGGAAAAATCTTGTGTAATTCACAGGTTCAATACAAGACAATGTAAGTAGTCTGCTCACAGACTTTGTACTAATATTATATAGTTTATCTTTTTCTTTACCTTCAGAAACAATTGAGTACTGTCCGTGATACTTTTTCAATTTTATTTAAAAATTGAAACATACAATTTTGAGGATGAGCTTTCGAGGTATGTCCCGTTCTTCAAGGTCTAGGCAGTACTATCTCTTTACCAGGGGCGGACTGACCATTTGGAAAGGGCCCGGGGTCAGTAATGGGGCCCCATGAGATGCCCCTGGTACATTTTTCATAGGCTTTTTTGAGTTTGGGCAAGGACACAGGGGTCCCATGATCCCCTATTGCCCGGGAAGCCCCATGAGTTGTCAGTCCACCCCTGCTCTTTACCTTCAAAATTCAAGTCCATCTGAAGTCTCAAAACGTGTCAGTTATTTGGACAGAAGATATTTTGTTATCCATTTATGTAATCTTTCCCTGGTTAGGGAGAGTGAAAATAATGCAATATACCGTGTATAATATAACTGTATATGGCATTTTCTAATTACATGTTTACTATGTGAGATATATCTTCAGAGTTTGTGGCCATTATTGCGGATTTTTGGCAAATAAAGATTTGTATATTTTTTTAAAAAATTTGATTCTTTTTTAATTTTTGAGCTCTACAAAATCCCCACCACCCGTGTTTTTCAAGTTTACAGTAGTTTCTACATGTATACTACAGTATGTGAAATATATCTTCAAAGTTTGTGGCTTTTATTGTGGATTTTTAGCTTGGAAAAATTAACTTATGTATTGTTTTTTAACTACATGCCGCCCAGCCACTGTAGATATACGGCAGCAGGGCAGCACTCGCAGGCAAAACCACGTTTTAAAACGTGTGTTTTGTAAACAAATAGGGGGTGCGAGCGAGGCGCGCCGCTGCCCTATCTGTCCCGCGGATCACCGCCGCAGATGTCAGTCGCCGGGTCACAGCCGCTCCTTAGCGGCTATGCCCGGCGATCGGCGGCAAACAGTGACAGATAGCACAGCTGCAGTAGCTGTGCTGTCTGTCACTTCCCTGTCAGCTCGAGGATGAGCTGATCGAGAAAGAACAGTTTCTCTTTCTCAATCAGCCTTGTCCCGTCCAGTACACACCCCCGCCCCCTAGTAAAACATTCCCCTCACTCCTATAACCCTTCCCTGCAAAATAAAGTTAATCCCTTCCTCCCCATTGCCATTAGTACAGTGTCAGTTTTTTTTTTTTTTGCACTGTGTTTTTGGGGATGTCAGTGACCCCAAGTCAGTACCCCCCAATGTCAGAATGTCCGCCGCAGTCCCGCCATAAGTTGCTGGTCGCTGCCATAAGTCCCTGATCGCCGCCATAATTTGCTGATCGCCGCCATTATTAGTATAAAAAAAAACCTAAAAATCCCAGTATCTTTCCCGCCATTTGTAAACGTTATAACGTTCACGTAAACCAATTAATTTACACATATTGTTTTTTTTTTTTGTTGCAAAGACATGTCGCAGAATGCATTTTGGCAGAAATGTATGACTAAATTTGATTTTTGCATTTTTTTTACTGGACATGTTTTATAGCAAAAAGTCCAAAATATTGTTTTTTTTTCCTCAAAATTGTCAGCCTTCTTTTTTTATGCCGCAAAAAATAAAAACCGCACAGGTGATCAAATACCACTGAAAGAAAGCTCAATTTGTGGGGGAAAAAAGGATGTAAATTTCATTTATGTACCATATTGCATGACCGCGCAATTGTCCATTAAACTAGCGCAGCGCTGTATAGCAGAAAAATGGTGTAAATTGCAGTATCTATACCATAGTTTGTAGACGCTATAACTTCTACACAAAGCAATCAATATACACTTATTGGGATTTTTTTTACCAAAAACATGTAGCAGAATACATTGTGGCCTAAATTTATAACCAACTTTGAGTTTACTATATATTTTTTATAGCTGAAAATAAAAAATATTGTTTTTCTTCAAAATTTTTGGCCTTTTTTTGTTTATAGCGTGAAAAATAAAAAGCACACAGGTGATCAAATTACACCGAAAGAAAGCTCTATTTGTGTGAAAAAAAGGACGTAAATTTCGTTTCGGTGCAGCATTGCATGACCGTGCAATTCAGTTGAATTAGTGCAGCGCCGAGTAGCAAAAAGAGGCCTGGTCATTAAGGGGGGTAAATCCTCAGGAGCTCAAGTGGTTAAATTTGATTATTTTTTAAACTTTTGTTCCCTACAAAGTTCCCACCACCTGATGTTTACAATTTTATGCTTCAATCCATTTGGGGATGGTCACAGTTACAACTCCAAACACATCCTCTTTTTATGTTTCATGCAAACTAATGTATAGTATAATCAATACTGGGCTTTGGGAAAACCTAGAAACTCTGAATATAAAATGAAGATACTGTATGAATTGGTACCTGAGAGTCCCTGCTTTAATGACCAGGAGTCACCTTGCAAGGTAAGATAAGCCTACAGTTTCAATTTGATTTTAATTATTGGGCCAAATACAAGTATGTAAGTACTGTATTAGTAATACATTGAAGGCTTTAATACCATCAAATGTGTGTAATACTCATAAAGCAACGATTATACAAAAATTATATACTTCTTCAGTTCACACACAGAAGCCAAGTCCAAATTGTCCAGTATTATGATTATTATAGCAGGAACGGCTGCATCTCCCGCAGCTAAGGCACAAGCAGAATTTAAACCTTATAATTACCCAGCTAGATAAATGTCACAATGCTACATGGAACAAACATTAGCAAAGCGCAGGAAATAAAGTAAGGTATGCTGTATTTTATTTTTTTTTCACCGTCATTGTCCTGGTTCTTGACTTTAAATCTAAGTTGTATTCCAGCTTGGACTAATTTATTTGGTCGGAGATTACTGGATTGTGAAATGATTGGCCCATCGATGTGGACTTGTAATCAGCTCTTGATGTATGCTGTGAATCATGGGAATGAGAATGATTTTACTGAAAACTAATGGAATGAAATCATCGTCTAGCTTTGGAACATAATATGATCTTCCTGTGTGAAAGCAATCAGTTAGTCAAGAGTGATGTCTGCCGAATTGAATGTTAAAATCACTTTTTTTGAACCCTTTAATCACTTCAAGTACAGACACTTGTACCCCCTTCCTGTCCAGGCCAATTTTCAGCTTTTAGTGCTATCACACTTTGAATGACAATTGCGCGGTCATGCAACACTGTACCCATATTAATTCTTTAGCTTTTTTTTGACACAAATAAAACTTTATTTTGGTGGTATTTATTCACCACTGGGATTTTTATTTTTTTCTCTATATAAATGAAAAAGTAAAACAAAATTTAAACAAAGTGTTTTTCTTATAAAATTTTTAAAATAAATAATCTTTCTTCATAAATCTTGGCCAAAATTTATTCAGTTACCCAAATTAGTTTATGACCAAAAATTATGATAAAAAAAAATGTTTTTACATTTTTTTTTAATATTATTTATTTATTTTTTTTAACATACTATCACCTAGCTGTACAGTGTCACCATAGTGAAACCATAGTGTCACCATAGTGACCCTGTACTACTTGTGGGGGGTAATGAAGTTTTGTTTTTGTTTTTTTTACACTGATTGCTTTTACACCCATAAAGGCTGTAAAAGCAATCATTTCTCCTTCTCTCTGACTGCATTCTTGCAGCTATTGAGAAATACTGTGAGAGCTGTGATTGGTCACAGCCTGTCATATGGTACAAGGCTGTTGTGAATAGCTCTGTACCATGTGACCTTTGTGATCATTCACAGATTTCACATGTAGTAAGCAATGATGCCAGGAAGTGACATCTTGCTTACTGCTATTCATGTGATCACTGATTGGCCAATCAGTCATCACATGAACGGGACCTCACACAGAGTTCCCATACAGCGATCGGTGTCCGGAGGACACAGCGGGCACCGGATCGCGGTACGGGAACTCTGTGTGAGAATTATACTTTTTTTTTTTTAGGGCAAAAGAGCCCTTTATTTAGTACAATATTAATGGACAGCCCTTGATTTTTTGTTAAATTATCAAAATAAAACTGTCCTAAATGAATAAAACATTTTTTTAAAACTCTACATGCGCCTGTTTCTCCCTACTCTGGGTAGTCTCCCACCACATCACCTATCTGGGCATCAGGATAGGGAGACACCCTGCATCACTTTATCATCTTAACTTTCCCCAGATTTTTTATAAGGTTTGGACCTCCCTCCCCATTTTGCTCTTTAGTACATATCATCTTTATATAGTGGTGTCCTTTGCGAGACTACTATATCCTCTACAGATGCTACCTTCATTACTTAATCATAAGGATATCCAGATCCTGTATAAATCTCTGCTAAATTTTTTGTGGCGATCCAAACGCTCCTGCATTGCCATCTGTAAGTTACATCTTCCGAAGAGCGACGGGGGAATGGGTTTACCATATATACGTCTATACAATCTGGCATGTCTTCTCAGACAGAGGATAGACTGGTTGACACATAAATTTATATATTCCAGCTATACTTTGGAGACAGCCTTGGCCCACCTCTTTACTATCTCTGAGATCTTACATGCACCACTTAAAATGTTACCCAATGATCTAAAACAAAACTCGCTCATCCAAGACAATGTGACAGCATGGAGGGAAATCTGTAAGTTGATTGCTGTTTCTTTCACCATCTCTAAAAATCTTCCCATACTGGGACACCCACAGTTCCCTCCAGCACCGACCCATGAAGCCTTTATTTATTGGTTCTCCAAAGGGTTAATGGATGTTGCATCCTTACTAAATCCTAGATCAGGCACTCTTCGCTCATTCACAGAGGTGTCCCAACAGTTTCATCTACCTCCACATCACATCTTTTATTATTTTCAACTGGAAAACTTCATGAAATCACAGCTAAGGGGAGACAGGATGGACTTGGCACACCCAGTGATTGACAGTGCAATACAACAGAATCAGTACTCTATCTCTTCACTGTACCCTCAGCTTTTACACCACAACTCATCCCCAGGGAAGGAACTCCTATTTAAGGGCTGGTCTAAAGACATCCCAGAATTAGAGGACACTACTAAAATTTTGGAAGGTTACAATATGATCCGTAAACTCATCATTAATGAGCAATGGAGGGAGACACAGTTTAAACTTATCCATAGGGCTTTCATACTGGCTATGATGGATGCCTTAATCCCATCCTCAGCTGTCTGTTCCTGGTGTGGGGTCCCAAAACCCACCCTCTTTCATTGGTTCTGGTTGTGAAAACCTATTCAGGCTTATTGGAACCAAATTATCTACTATATACTTGGAATTTCTAACACTAAAATACCTAATGACCCGCTGATTTGTCTATTTAGTGTTACTACACCCATGGCCACAAACTCCCCTTGTACAGCCTAGGTCCCTTCCCCTGTGGATACACTTGTGTCTTTTAACTGCCAAGAGAGTTCTATTGAGGGAATGAATCTCCCACCAAAGTTTGACTTTAGCGACTGTTAAGAAAGACCTGAAATAATTTCTGTACTTAGAGAAATTGGATGCAATGGTACAAAATTATGATCCCACCAAACAATTTTTCAAGCGTTGGAGGGCATTTATTGAACATACTTTTTTGCTGAGTGAAATTTGGCACCTTATGGCCACATTTCAGTTTACTGCTTGGTATGCCAAGTCCAATCTAACAAACACCCTGGGCAAACTTAGAATACCTGACTCTCCTCCTGCTGTTGGAAATGATCCCCCATATCCTGAGGGGATACTCACTACACCTATCTGGTAAAACATTTTAGAGTGTGTCTCCCACCTGTAAATAGTCCTCAGTACTTTATTTCCTCTTTCCCCCTAGGGAATTGTCTTATGGCCCATCCTGTATACTATATAATGACCTATATGGCAACTGTCCCATATGTGAAATTGTCTTGGTCATTGCTATCATGTAATGTACTGCATATGATTAGTTTGGACGGACGCGGGTCCCAGTCCAGAAATTTGATATTCCCAACATGTCTTCTACCAAACCTGGAGAATGAGACTATGTCGTGAATGATTAGTTTGGTAAGCAACACTGTATACCAGTACTATGCTATGTTACTATTGTCAGACCAATTCTCATTTGGTGTTATGCCTTTAAACATGCTATTTGTGGTTATTACACTGTTCACAAATCTAGCAGATGTCATATCAAGTCCGCTTGATTGTTATGGAAAAAGTTTGTATTTGGAAATGTGAAAATATGAAGAATTATTATAAAAAAAACTCTACATGAATATTTCTTGCCATTACCATGTGCAACCACCAAAATAAAAAAATAATATTTCTCCTGCTACTGACTTCTTTGAATCAACATCCACAAAGATACAATATAATTGTGTCTCCTTAGGAGTAAAGACTGGTACACACAGTAAGTTTTTTTTTTTTTTTGTTCCGCTCAGTGGCTAAGCAAAAAAAGCTGAAGAGCTTGCAAGGATGTGTATGTACTAATGATGATACATTAGTACAGAGATCTTCCTGTTGAGCTATTGTGTTCTGACAGTGGGTCCACCCCCCTCCCCCCCAAGAACACACCGGTCAATGCGGCAAGCTATTGGCTGAGAGCACTGATTTCATTTCGATTGGAGGCTGGTTTTTCAGCATGCTCATTCGACAGAAGCCAGCTGTAATAATTGCTTCCATTAAACAGGGACCTGTACACACAGGCTAAATGTCGGCCGGCATCTACTGTACCAACTGATTTCAGGCACTGATAAGGTAGTACAGCCATCCCTCCTGTACTGGGCCCAGGCCTAATCAGTTCAAAAGGGGGATCCAAGCATCTACTGAGCAGGAGGGCTGGTTATACTGTATTTCAGACATCAATCTTCTTGTCCCAAAGTCAGAGTGGTCAATAAATAGGTCGGTCGTTAAGAGAGGAGTATCTGTATCAGTGGCATCCCGAGGCAGGTGTGGGGGGTAAAGTCCGCACGGGGTGACACCGACCGCACGGGGTGACACCGACCGCACGGGGTGACACCGACCGAACGGGGTGACACCGGACCCGCTCCACAAAAAGGTAGTTGTAAAGCAAGCCGATGATCCCGCAGAAGGGATCATCGGCTTTCTTTACAACTTACCTTTTCTTGGAGTGGGTCCAGTGTCAACCCGTATAGGTTGCATGCCGACGAGGATCGTTGACATGCAACCTGTACGGGGTGACACCGGACCCACTCCAAGAAAAGGTAAGCTGTAAAGAAAGCCGACAATCCCTTCAGGATCCATCCTGCGGGGAGCGTCGGCTTGCTTTACAACTTACCTTTTTGTGGAGCAGGTCCGGTGTCACCCCGTGCGGTCTGTGTCAACCCATGCAGGCGGTGTCACCCGGTGCGGACTGCACACCCCACACCTGCCTCGGGATGCCACTGATACAGATACTCCTCTCTTAACGACCTACCTATTTATTGACCACTCTGACTTAAAAACCACTCTATGACGGATACAATTCCTCTCTTACAGACCAGGTCTCAGACTTATGACCTTCTCTCCGACTGTACGTGTATACAGTTCTTCACTTAACGACTGTCTCTCAGACTTACAACCAGCTCTCCGACAGTTCATGCACTGTATAGAGTTTCTCGCTTACTGCCCAATTCGTTTAACGGCCAAGTCATTGGAATGGAATTTGGTTGTTAAGTGAAGAATATCTGTGCAGAGAACAAAGTTAGAGGATAGCACTCTGACTTTTGTGGATACATCACAGCAAACACAACTATAATATTTAAAAAACTTCTTCCTTAGAGACTTAAATAGAAAAGGAATAAAAACCAACATACTGTATCAAGGAAAAAGATAAAAACAAACATATCAAACATATCAAAACAGGACTTTTCTTTTTTGATATCCCCTTCTGATACTTTGATATGTTTGTCTTTATCTTGTTTTGATACGTTGGTTTTTATTTTCCATTTAAGTCTCTGAGGAAGAAAGTTTCTGAATATTCTATATTTTTTGTGTTTTCTGTTATGTATCCATGAGGAGTCAGATCACAATCCTCTCACACTCTTTTCTATATGCATACAGACTATGGATGTCTATACTTACCCTGGTAATCATGCTTATTTCCAATTCCTGTTTTGCATATATAGGCTTTCTTGTCAGTGGCAACCATGCATGAGACAGGGACACCCAGGAACAGGTCAAGCATGTTTGTCCTACTCTTTTATTCTACAAAACAGCAAAGAAACAGTGTGTGTGTGTGTGTGTGTGTGTGTGTGTGTGTGTGTGTGCGTGTGCGTGCGTGCATCTTTGTACAGCAAGCCCATGCCATAAAACAGAGGTCTTGTCAGGACTCCAGGGTATGACCAGAGGTATGTGAACTGACGCAGGGAAACGCAGGCTTCAGATATGTTATAAACAATATAATTTATTAATACTAACAATACATAAACGCAGTACAATACTAAAACATAACACAGTGCAAATGAACCAAACCACCCACAGATAACAATACATACAATGCAAGCGTCGTCAGGCAGGCCGGGTCAATAACAATCGGGCAGGTAGGAACAGGAGGAGCAGGCAGAGAGTAGTCAGGTCACGAGCCGGGTACAGCAACTAACGGGCAGGTAGGTACAGGGGGTCAGGCAGAGAATGGTCGGGGTCACAAGCCAGGGATCAAACAGGAGAAGTCAGCAGAGGTCCGGATCAGGCAGGGTCGGCAACGAATCAGTCAGACAGGAACAGGAACCCAGGTAACAAGATACAGGGGCAATCAGCCTCAGGTGTTTTGGCTGACTGCAGGGTTGAGTCTCTGATTACTGAGAGCACCCGCTGGCCAGCCCTGGTACTGCAGCCCAAAAGGCAGGTGAGTCCCACCATTACTGGCAAGTCCATTCCTGACAGGTCTCCAATCTTTCCAAACAAAGGGCCAGTTTATGCTCCTTCAGACTTTAGGGTGGCCAACACTTTCCCAGTGGAAGTAGAAAATGCCCCAGTGTTACTTGATGTGACCAACACCCATCATTGGTATTAGTAGGAGGAATCTTGTCCCATTGTTGGTATCAAAAGGAGTAGGGCCCCGTCATTTGTGGTAGAAAGAGTGCCAAATCGCTGGTATCAGTTTGAGGAACAGTGCCTTGTATCAGAGAAATAGTGCCCCATCGTTGGTGTCAGTGGAAGGAAGAAATCTCCATTATTGGTGGCAGTGGTAGAAAGAATACCACATCTTTGGTGTCAGCAGGGGTAATAATGCTTTGTATCAGTGGGAGAAATAGTGCCCCAAGGGGGCCCCAACAAGGGCACATTCGGCCGTTGGGCTGCAGTTTGGAGACCATTGGCATAAAGCATACAAAACATCTGCTTCTCTGAGCACGGTGCCCCCTTATGGGTTCCCCAAACCAGGCAGCTATTTTGCATTTGTCTTGTTCTGTCAGTAGTCAGCCTTTTCGCCTGTTTAGAAGGAGTCTTTCACAGCCCTGATAAATCCAAAAATCAAAAAATTTTCTCCAGAGAGAAGCACCCCACAATTAAAATTGTGAGCAGTTTAAAGGAAGGGGGATTGAAGAAAGTGACCATGTTTCATGTTACACTCTAAACATCAGAAACATGAACTACTGTAGTTCTTTAAATTCTGTTGCTGAAGATTGAAACTAATTCTTTAGAGCTCATACACATGGAAGTTTGCAGGTGCAAATGTCCTCTACTATAAAATTCCTGGCATCTTTCTGTGCTTGGAATGCTGCAAGTAGCATATACAGTCAGCTGTAGAAGTGCATTTTCAATAAGCCCATATTTCAAGGTTGTTATGCTTATTTTTTATGCAACTTTCCAATTTTATGTTTGCAGTACCATATTTCTATTTTTGTGTAAATTTGTAGATTTTACATTTATTGGTAAAGGATCGATATTTTACTACACTCTCTTAGCATCCCTGCTCACAAATAGCTGAGACGGCATCCTGCATAAGTCTATTGCTTTACGTTATTCAGACATGATTGATAAATGTGTATTGAGAGAAAAGGAGAAGCAACTACTATAGCGTACTAACAAACCAGAAAGAAAGCCTACCAATGTAAGGAACAAATATGGCCATCACCATGTGTCTATATCATTAGAACCTATACGTAGAAGCAAAATATAAATGCATTTAAACCTAAGTGTAGCCAAAATCAAAACCAGAAAAATCAGTACAAGAGACATAACTTACAGTCAGTATGATGTGTCCCTTGTGTTGATTTGTAATAATTCTTCTTCATTATTATTATACAGTATTTATATAGCGCCAAAGGGTATGCTCAGCGCTGTACAGTAGCAAGGGGGACAGAACATGAGACAAGACGGTAACTATACAATACATGAGGGGTTCGAGGGCCCTGCTCTTTCGTGCTTACAATCCAGGAGGGAGGGGAAGGTGGCACAGGAGGAGATGGCTGTGGGGGATGGAGTGGCGGGAGGAGTGGAGAAGGTTAGTTATTAGGTGAGGTCGGGTATTAGGTGAGGGTGGGGTAGGCTTCCCTGAAGAGGAGGGTGTTCAGGGTGCGCCTGAAGGTGAGGAGGTTAGGCGACAGTCTGATGGATTGGGGTAGGCTGTAATCTTCTAGGCCAGTAGAGGGTTAATACAACTAAAGGGCTGTCACAGGCTCTCATCAAGACAGCCTGACTATGCCCACCCAGCTCCTCCATTCATAGAAGCTGTATACTACAGCTTCTTTGAATGGAACCCAATGTATGAATGGAGGATGGGTGGTGATTGACAACACTGCCCCCTCCATTTATTGGTCATCTGCATAGCAGATGCTGGCATAGGTGCATGTAGACAGGAAGTGCCTGCAAGAGAATGGAAGAGATCAGAAGCAAAAATCTGTTTTCTGTTCATAATACATTCAGAAAATAGAATGTTCACTTTGCAAGGGAGCTTTCCATTTGCTTAGCAAATGCGGTGTAAATTTACTTTGCAAAGAATCCTCAGTCATGTGCAAGTAAAGTAAACAAAAATTTTATTTTTGCTTGCGTGTGATTGGCTGACAGAAGTAAGCAGAGCTTCACTTCATTCACAAAGCAAAGGAAAAATTCCCTTGCAAAGTGAACAGCCTATTTTCCTTTAGTAAATCTACCCCAATGTATTATACACAGATAATATGGCTTTTTTCAAATTAAAAAAAAACATTTCCCTTTTGGCACCTTAGTGTTATGCACCATTGCTCTAAGGGTAGATCATGTGCGTGTGTAGGGATACTTCTGGTTGCAACAAGGGGCACATGTAACATGGTGGCAATGCTAAAGCACAACTGGAGACAGTTGTCACCATATAACAGGAAGTGTCTGAACAAGGACTTTCATGGCAGGATCATCAGATATTATTTTAAAGCTCCGCTTTTAAAAGGACTTGGACCTACTTTTGAAATCACATTTACATGTTTAAAATTATAGGAAATTTTAGTGATTGGGTTTAGATCTACTTTAACCACCTACCCTCCAGAGGATTTCCCCCCCTTCCTGACCAGGCCATTTTTTGTGTTACTGCGCTGCGTTACTGACAATTGCGCGGTAATGCAATGATGCACCCAAAGGACATTTACGTCCTTTTTTCTCACGAATCGAGCTTTCTTTCGGTAGTATTTGACCGCCTGTGTGTTTTTTATATTTTGCACTATAAAAAAAAGACCGACAATTTTGAGGAAAAAAAAACAATATTTTTGACATTTTGCTATTAAACATGTTCAGTAAAAACATTTTAAAAATCAAATTTCATCATCAATTTAGGCCAAAATGTATTCCGCTACATGTCTTTGTTAAAAAAAATCCCAATACGTGTAAATTAATTGGTTTACGTGAAAGTTATAGCGTTTACAAATGGTGGTATATATACTCGGATTTTTTTTGTACTAGTAATGGCAGCGATCAGTGACTAGCGGGACTGAGGTGGGCATTCTGACACTGGGGGGAACTGACTTGATGTCACTGACATCCCCAGTGACACCAATACAGTGATCAGTGCTAAAAAAAAGCACTGACACTGTACTAATGGCACTAGGCAGGAAGGGGTTAACACGTGGTTAACTGTGCGCTGTGTGCCATTTTACTTGATGTGCTGTGTTTGTACTTCACTGTAAGCACACTGCTTTGCATGGCTGCTCTGTGCACAGCCATGCAAAGCAGTGTGCCAGAGCTGACAGGGAGGAGAACTGTTTTGTTTACTATCAGTTCTCCCTCCCGTTGGAGATCCTTGGCAATCACCAGGCGCCAGTGAGTAATAACCATCCGGGACCTGATGATTGACAGCCCCTTCCTGGAAATGCAAAATCATGTATATATATATATATATATACATGTGATTTTGCACACGGCTGCCACCCTGTAGCAGTATTTCTGTATAAGCGGTATAAGCAGTATAAGTGGTTAGAGTGGTTGTAAAGGCTCAAGGTTTTTTTACCTTCAAACATTCTGTGCATGTTGTTAAAAAACCTTCTGTGTCTTGTTCCCCACAAAGCCCCCCTAATACTTACCTGAGCTCCCTCTCGATCCTGGGATGGGCACAAGAGCCTTGGCTGTCCCAAATCTCTCTCTCCTCATTCGCTCCCACTGCTGTCAATCACAGTCAATGAGGAGAGAGGGGGGGCAGGACTGAACCGCAGCCCAATGCGTCCTATGGACCTCCCAGTGCCTCCATAGCAAGAGACTTGTTATTATGGGCACTAGTCAAGGTGGGAGGAGCCAGGAGCACCGGCGGGGGGACCCGAGAAGAGGAGGATCAGGGCTGCTCTGTGCAAAACCATTGCACAGAGCAGATAAGTAAAACAATGTTTGTTTTTTTTAAAGGAACCTTTAATATCACTTTAAAGCCCAGCTCTGGGTAAATAAAAAAATATCCCTTGCAGTGGATCTGAACCCACGTGGCAAGGGTTATTTGCTCATTTAGTTTTTTGCCTGACTCTCCATTCCCCCGGCAGGCAGCGTTCCCCCTATAATATGGCGGTGGATAGTACCTTGGCATCCAGTGCAGGGCTATGGACCCTGCTCTAGTATTGATGATATCAGAACTCCAGGCTGGTGGAGCATGGAGGTGCAGGTGCTGCAAGGACCAGTCTAGCCGCAGGGAGGAGTGGAGGATCAGGTAAGTAAATGTTCTTTTATTGATCCCCTAGAAATGAAAAGGCAATTAATGCTTGCAGTGCAGGCATAACTCCACTGCAAGGGATATTTTTTTTTTGCCTGGATTTGGACTTTAAACATGCTATAGTTTCCCTTTAAGTGCACTGCAGCCCCCTATCATTTTTGGTCACGTGACATCAGCCTGGCTGTCCCGCTGTAACTAAAACAATTTCTGCATAGAAAATTGATATCACGATTGCAGCAATACAAGACTGACGTCTTGAACTGTCTTTGTTGGTGCGGTTGTATTTATTATAAAAATAATTTGATCACATCTGGCTTCAGTAACACAATTTGATCATTCTCTATCCAATATAGATTTTTTCTCCTCCAGCTGATAGGAAATCTGACATTGTGCTTGACCTCTGGAGGCTATTTTAATATTTTGAATGATGAGATATGGACAAGATAAAGCAAAAGATTCAAAGTTAATATCCTGTTTTGAATGCAGCGCACTCCCTGAGAACGGTGTGTCTTAGAAAATCAACATACAGTATATTTAATTCAGATGGAACCTTGCAAACGCTCGTATTTTGCTCCCACCACCAATCCACTTTCTTCTCATTTTATAAACAATTACGCTCTAGGATGCGGTCATTTGTCTGGGCAATCTGTAAAATTAGTGGGAAAAAAAGTCATCACCGCTTACCTTTGCAGTCTATCTCATCCGTGTTGTCTCCGCAGTCGTCTTTGTCATCACATACTTTGTTGTTGGAGATGCATCGCTTGTTGCCACAAAGTTTGAAGCCTTTCCAGCAGCTTCGGGTTTCTGAAATAAGATCATTTATTAATCAATATGTTGTAAAAGTTAGAGTTTTAAAACTGCCTGAAGCAGAATTCCAGGTATAGTTTATTTTTACATAGTTACATTGGCGTAGCTAGGACGGATCTAACCATATATACCATGCATGGCCGATGTCTCTGGAAGCTGGAAATGACTGAAGTACAGTAGCTGATACTGAGAACTATTGGTATAGAGACAAATGAATAGTGACCAGTAACGTATTAAAAATGATCAAGGACGATGACAATGTTATCCAGAATAAAACAGAAGGATTTTATTATCCACTTGAAAGGAATTAAAACCCTTGTTCATAGTGAATGTGGTCAATAAAATTGGCTTACTGCAGAGGAAATGGGTACATCCGGACCAGGGTGCAGGAGGCGGTGGAGAGGAATCCTGTGGGCTGCTCTGCTGGAATATAGGTCTCTAACTATGAGAAGGTACCATTCACAGAACAGGATGCTTCCTCGGATGTCCCTGGAACTCACGCGCCGGGTGTACCTGTTTCCTCAGCAGTAAGCCAATTTTATTGACCACATTCACACATTTGGGCTATGCCACCCACTGTTTCCTTCGTTTGCATTGGACATGTGACTGTGAACAATGGTTTTAATTCCTCTCAAGTGGATAATAAAATCCTTCTTTTTTACTCTGGATAACATTGCCATCATCCTTGCTAATTTATAATACTTTACTGGTCACTATTCATTTGGCTCTATACCAATAGCGCTCAGTATCAGCTACTGTTCTATTCACATATGTCTCCTATGGTTTATTGAGCAGCTGTGGTTATAGCCTCCTCAAGCTGTAAGACATCATTTTTGGTTACTAGCGCCAAAGAAGTTTGTAAATTACTGAAGTAGACACCTCTACTCCAGTGATCTCCACTTGCTTTCGGGTCCTGTGCTGAGTGGCTACTCTGCTGCATTCTGAACTCAGGATGTTGACTGCTTGACATGGGCGCCATTTAGGGAATGCTTACATTTTCTGAATTAATGCAAAGCGTTCTCTGATTGAATGGAGGTGGTGATGTCACCACCATGCTTTTCCACCTCTTCCAAACAGAGAATGCTTTTCATGCATTCATAAAGTGCTGAGTATAAATAAACAAAGTGCATTGCTCAAAATATAAAGTGTTCTGTCAATAACACGAAAAAAAGTTTTTCAAAAATTCAATTGAAATGGGATGAATGATCCACCATGTGATGAAAAAAAAAAGGTTCTACTACTCCACCACCCTTGTGTACTCACCAGAAATTGATTATATAAACACATATACAATAAAGCAAATGTTGTCGTGGGACATCCACCATGGGAAATCAGTGTTGTAACTCCTTCACCATTCATGCACTCACCAGAGATACACAATGTATACGCCTGTCATAATTAACTTGCACTTGAATGGTCCACTATGCCTCCACATTTCACAATATAGAATGCCATGGTACGATCAAGATGCTAACTAAAAAAAAAGAGCTCACCACATGGAGCCAGAAATACCATATATAGTGTAGTATGTATTGCAGTTTTATAACGTATGTAAAATAAAAGTAATGCACCGTTTAAAAATGTTATACATATAGCATAAAAAAGCTGCAGAATAGAAAAGTCACCCAATAAAAACAAACAATCATGGCCGAATTTACTAAGTTGACTGCTGTTCTAGAAAATGGAACCAGCGGCGTGACATCAGCACGTAAGGACCAAACACGTTTCGTGCACACGCACTTCCTCAGAGGATACGCTGTTCACAATTCATCAGGCCAGCTGCTCAGTATCAGACCCAGAAGCAAGTGAAGATCACTAGAGTTGAGGTGTTTATTTCAGTGATTTCCCGCATCCGGGGCACTGGCCAGGTGTGGTATACACATTGTTACAATGGTCCAAGCTGTATCAATGTAACTATGTAAGAATATACCATACCTGGAATTAATCTTTAAGTCTGAATTCCAAATTAACCACTTGCCTACCTGATACTTTTACCCCCTTCCTGCCCAGGCCAATTTTCAGCTCTGTCGCAATTTGACAATTGCATGGTCATGCAACACTGTACCCATATGAAATTGTTTTGCATTTTTTTCCACACAAATAGAGCTTCATTTTGGTGGTATTTAATCACCACTGAATTTTTTATTTTTTGCTAAATAAAACAAAAAAACCCAGAAAATTTAGAAAAAAACTAATTTTTCTTCTTGGTTTCTGCTATAAAATTTTGCGAATAAATAACATTTCTTAATAAATTTAGGTCAAAATGTATTCTGCTACGTTTCTTTGGTGAAAATACCCCAAATTAGTGTATATTATTTAGTCTGTAGGAAGGTTGTAGAGTTCACAAACCAAGGTATATATATCTGACAATTGATCAATTCTTATGTACTGACAGCTCATCTCATTTCTTGAGGCCCAAAAAGGCCAGGATAGTACAAACACCCCGTTTTTGAAAAATCGACAGTTCAAGGTATTTAGTAAGAGGCAGGGTGAGTTTTTTGGAGGTTGTAATTTTTTGTTAAATTTTTTTTGGAAAATGTAGAAATTAAGAAAAAAAAAAAAAATCACAATTTTTCTTTTTTACATATTGTAACCAGCCCAGTACAGCGTTATTATATGACTGGTGTGGGTGTGATCAGAGACACTGACTGGTGACAGTATGTAAAAAAAAATAATAATAATAATAATAATTTCATTTGTATTTTTTTTTATATTTCTATTTTTTTATTTGTTTATTACATTATTTTTTTTTACTACTTTTTTTTCAACACACTGTGACCAAAGCAATACAATGTTACCATAGTAACATTGAACTACTCAGGGCAAGGATTTTTTTTCACATTATGATTGCTAATACCACTGTATTTCATTGATATTTGCAATAATTGTTACTGAATGAAACTGATTCATTCAGTCTTTTGTTGTGATTAGCTGTGATTGGGCAAAGCTCATCACATGATACAGATGGGCTGTGATTGGCCCGGTCTGTATCATGTGATTGCTTTGACCAGTAAAATGTAACAACATAATTGTATACAATGGATGGCATGACAGGAAGCCATCCTTTGTATACAATTGACATGTGATCTTCTGTGATTGGTGACGATGGTCACATTACACTGGCAATGGGACGGCATAGTGATATGTCATTGGCTGTGTCTTGTGGACACAGCCGGTGACAGATCGCACTGTTGTGTGGCCTTACGACTACGTGAGTGGCTCGTTTTGACAGGACGTCATATGATGACCAGTCACAATGAGGAGTGTCTCGTCCGGCCGTCAATCTGCCATAGGCCGGGTGAGAAGGAGTTAATAAACAGATAAATAAATAAATAGTCCATTGCACAGTGGTATTCAAAGTAGAAAAATCAGCTTCAATCCAAGGACATCCACTAGATGGTGCTCCTCTTTGAGCTGAATGACTGCCTGTATCATTTAACTCACTTCCTGTGACCCCAGGCTGTCAGGTACACACCCACTGAGGTTGCATCATCTAGCCAGTCTGGGCTCACTTTACTACTTCACTGAAAGATGGTCACATGTCATTTTATGAGCTCTGTACAGTGCAGGAGTAAGGATTGCCCACCGCCACCTAAAGGTAAGAAAAGATTGGTCTGTGATACCACCAGACCAACCAGAAGACAACTGGATTAAAGGTATATAAGAAAAATAAAATGGAGGGGGTGACTTCGAAGAACAGAAGAATGGTTTAGGATTCACAAAGCTGGAGATGTGTGTGGTACTCCAGCCATAAATCTTTCATAATTTTAGATAGTGTGGAGAAGGGTTAGGGCTTCTGTCAGGAGTTTATTGCTGTGCCCTACTGGGGACATTCAGGATAAAATATGAGACTAAAAGTTAATAGTTGGCTCCAAACAGAGGGTCTGTGAAGACTTTCATTTATCCAGATCATGGTATAGCTGGTAGTATTTAATCACATTTAACTAGACTTGTTCTCCAATGAAGATGTTTTTCCACCTGTCAAAATAGGGTCCTGACACTCATTAGTCCAGTTGAATGTGACCAAATCCTAGCACTAGCTAAATTAAGATAAAAATTAAGACAAATTTGGACCTGGGCAGAACAACTATAGAATGTTGGCAAGAACATCAACTCATGAAAACGTAAAATGTGTTACAAATGTTTAAAATATATTTTATATATGTCTTTGAAATCAAAATGAAATTCTTTTGGTAGAATTCTGTTTTTATGAAAGATGAGATACTCTAAATATAAAAAAAAATCACTACTAATGAATTAGGAAGGGTTAGACATTTCCAGAATACAGCAGGTAATATACAACCCCATGTGCCTTTTTATATGCTTTGGCTCTTCTTGATTCACAACTGCAAAGAAAAGTATATAGCTACCCACCTAAATTGCATTTTAACTATGGCCATAAGTCTGTTAAGGTTCCACTTTATCCAGGTCATGCTATGCAGTAGCTAGTATCAGTTAGTCATATTCAACTAGACACGTACTGTAATGTTGAAGAAATTTCAAAGCCACTTCTTCAGTTCTAATAAATGTCAGGAACTAGCAGATATCAAAGAACAGGATAGGAGGTGTGAAGGCTTTGGAACCACCCTGCTGTTTTAGTTACATAACCCTATTCTTGGTGTAGGAAGTCTGCTTGGGTGTCAATCTTTCTACTCACATTGCTGAAGGTGTGAACTGTAATAAACTATCTATCCCCCTTAAGGATAGGGAAGTTGAAACGGCAATTGAAAAACTGGCTATGAAATGTCTTCAACTCTACTAAACAAAATCAGGCTGTTAAGTAAATTGGCTTCTCTCTAAATTGGCCCTAGCATGCATGTAAGTATATGTATGAATGTGAAGCAGGGATCTTAGATTGTAAGTTCATAGAGGGCAGGAAATTATGTGAATTTACACATGTAAATCACTTCTTAAATGGTCTGCATTATGTAAGGAGAAAGAAAAAAAGAAAGAGAGAGAGAGAGAGAGAGAGGGGGGGGGGATATAAAGAAGGAGGAAGGAGAAGGAGTAGAAAGAGAAAGAAAAAGACAAAGAGAAAGGGAAAGGGAAAGAGAAAAATAAAGAAGGAAGAAAAAGAAGAAAGAAGGAGATAGAAGAAGAAAGAAGGAGATAGAAGAAGAAAGAAGGAGATAGAAGAAGAAAAAAGAAGAGGAATTTACATTTGAATGTAGCTAACTACTGCTAGCTTTACCACAGTAATAAAGTTGTGCCTAAAGGCCAACCACAATCTCTCCTTTGGCAGCAGTTTCCAGAAATAAGTCCCAATTTGGCTTGTGCTGTCAATGCGCCTATAGAGTACTATTAGCTGTAACGTTACATCTCAGAAGTCAGATAATGTTATTTTCAGTGTACATTGATCAAATGTCTAATGTCAGCTATTTTTTCCAGTATGGCATGAAGGAATTCTAATTAGGTCTGATTAATGTGACAATAAAAGCAGGCAAAACAATGCATAAGACTGAAAAAACAATTGATCTAACATGCCTGGAGGCCCGCTCCACAAATGAATGCCCATGAGGATATCCTGAGGTTATTGACAGGTGAACCACAAGCTGTGTCTGAAAATGCAGGTCATTCATACCACTACAATGTGCCCAGTGCACCTGATTTCCTGCCTCAGCAGAGATTTTAAATAATGTATTACACAAAAGGTCAAACGCTAATTGCCGTGCAGTATAGTACCTCCCCTCTACATTTATACAATCATAGACATTTTGCTCAGAATAATTTTTCCGAATTTTTAAATATCTCTTTCCCTTTTAAAGAGAGACTAAGGCATATTTTAGTTAGCTGGGCAAGGCTATATACAAAAGCACAGCACATGTGATCACACGGCATTCTTGATAAACAAGGAGTAAGATTAGCAGTGGCTGAAAGGATCTAGATAACCTCCATTTTGTTAATGTACGCCATTTTAAGTATTAAGTTAGCTTTTTGCAGATATATTAGAAGTTTAATGAAACTGTTTTAGTTGTTCAAGGATGTATCAACAGAAGCTAACATGACCCTGACAATGTCTTTGTCTGGTTGTTTCTCAGAAAGCTAGCCAAAACAATTTGTACCAAGAAATGTATATGTTATGTTTCATGTAGTTAGCTCATGATGGAAACTTACAAGTTACAGTTTTTGAAACTCGCTCCCCCCTCCCTTATTTTTCTGTATCCTATATAATCTCAGTAATGTCTAATAAACTTTGAACATCTCTGAACATAAGCTGCCGTTATTTCAGTGTTCAAGGGGTGTTCCCAGAATTCTGCTGATAAACCAGGAATCTCTCCACAGACCGGAGGTCTCTGAGGGGATAAAGAAAATCATCCTTTCAGTGGCCTTAGGGTTCTTCTGTTCCTAGATATCTAACATTATGTCCCCAGTTTACGAAGAGCCATTTGTGGCCTAACACCAGGTCCAGAACAGCTTCCCTATCCCTAGAAGATATTTAAAGCCAACTGTACCCTTAAAAGCACCACCAACACCTTAATCTGATCTTCCTTATGGACTTTAATGAATTTAGCTGACATGGTAACATTACTATGAAATTTACCAGTTCATAATAATTTAAAAAAAAATCAATTCACATACAGAAATAACAAAGTGTCTCTAATACCTAAACATTTTTAACATTCCCTGCATTAAGTTAAAAAAATGTTTAGGTAGCATTATGCCCCTTAACCCCCTAAGTCCTCATTCGATCAGATGCTATGTCCATCTGTAATGACTCTCTCTGCTCTCACAGGCTTTGCTGAGGCAATGGAATCCATTGGCTCTCTCTGCTGTCAGTCAAATCCTGTGATAAGCGAGTGGGGGTGGGGCCAAGCAGCTCTGTGTGCGTCTATGGACAGAGGCAACACAGTTCAGGAGCGAGCCTGCAGGTGTGCCCCTATATCAAGCAGCTTGATATAGGAGCACTAGGCAGGGGGAGGAGCCAGGAGTTCCAGAAGGGGACCCAAGAAGAGGAAGATCGGAGCTGCTCTGTGCAATTCAATTGCATTAATTGTATGTATAAATTGTAAAAACTATTTTTTTTAATAGCAAGCAGGTTTATACAAACACTTTAACAGTTCAATAAATATGTTACTGCAATAGTTGGGCATGACTGTTAAAAGCCTTAAGTCTCATGGATCATAGTATCATGCAAAAAAAAAAAAAAGAAAAATAATAATTGACACACCAGTTTTCCTTTATTTGGCCATCATTTCCTTGACTACATCATACATGGGCTCATGTTATTTATCATAATCTCAGGTGGCTCCTTTGACTGGTACCTTCCAAGGTAGACACCTTTTCTCACAGTTACAGTAACCCACCTTGAGGTTAGCAGGTGGAACAACAACACATGCACATATAGTGCATGCATATACAGTGTACATATAAAGTAACTCATAAAGCAATTAAATAATTTGTGGGCAGTATATGTATATGATCTTTGCGTTGATGCCAAGAACAAATACATTATATAAAGAGGCACGTTTGATCACTAAAAACAAAATAATATAAAAATAACACATGGGAATGAAAACACCCCACATATGTTCCTTTAGTGGATTGTAACTGAGTACCAAGGCTGGGTCCCTTAAGAAAAATTACAGGAGCAGAAGAGGTGGGGAGGATGGTGTAGTATGGCCTATTTGTTGAGCCTACTGACTATATACAAAATAGGCTTTCACTTTGTTACGTGTAGCTGCTTACTTTATCAGTTATCAGATGTCTTTCCCTCAATGTCAGCCAACTAATTTTACATGCCATCACTAACAATAGAGTGTTGTGAAGGGTATCTATATTCTCGTTACACTGCAACTGCCAAAAGAAAAAAAAATACTGATTTCTCTTAGCTTTTATCACATGCAAATATCTACAAAAAAAACACTTTACTAAGTACAAAATATATATATAACAAAATAAAGAAAGAAAATAAATTCCTATAACATAATCATCACTATCATAATTGTGATTATATAAAACCTATATAGGGGGCGCTAATGCCCCTTATAGAGGTTTTATACATTTATGGTGGTTTATATTACTTTGAGATGGCAGCTTAGTTGGTATTTTTGAGTTTTGATATTCAGGTTTATTGGCGCAGGGTTTTTGTTAATACTTTTGTTTATTATCAGGCAGTCCCCGAGTTACAAACATCCGATTTACATACGACTCATATCTAAGAATGAAGGCAGTGTGACATCATGCTGGCCCCTGAAACCACCATCTTGCTGCTCACAGCATGCTGCCTACTGTCCAGCGGACCTGTCAGCAATTCCATATCACTAATGGTGAGTTCAAGGTTAAAAGTTTTCTCTAATGTTAGTCATGTGACCAAAATTTTGGACAATTAGCCGTGTATTCTTTGCTGAAGGGGAGGGCAAGGCAATCTCATATCACATGATAACATTTCTCAAGCTTTTGGTTACACAACCAAAACTGGATAGAGTCTGAAGCAGCATTTTCTGAAGGAAAGATACACTGATAATTAATACACTTTTAGACCAAAAGTATATGGACACCCCTCTAAAATATAATTCAGCTGTTTTCAGCGAAGGGTGTTTTAACGCTATGGTATATAAAGACATTGTAGACATCTGCGCAATTCCAAACCATGTGGCAAAAGTCTAGAGAAGGTCCTTTACTGTTCCTTCCCCTATAGGACTAAAGGTCAAGGCAATTTATGCCTTGAATCTCTCCAAACGAAGGGGGAATTTTGATACAAGAAGGAGTGGATATTCAAATTGGGGTCTTCGGCACCCAAAAGACTTAATACGGAAATTGACTTTACAGATTTTCTTAGAATCTTAATTCTATACGCTCTCATTTTACTAGTAAGGGGGGTGGCTACCTTCATGGATTACTGTTGATTCATTAGGGTAATTTTGATAGAGTTTAATAAACATTTTCTAAGCTGCAGATTGTTCTCTTTGGGACTTCTTTTCTTGAGGGTCTTTCACCCACAAATTGGTGTTTGTGCTGCCCTTTACTGTTCTATCATGACTGTACTGCTGTACGCAAAACCAAAGACATGCTTGATGAGTTTGGTATGGAGAAATCTAGATGACTGTAATGAATTGGAGAATTGGAGCCCCAGTTGCAATCTAGGTTTTCTCATCCAACATCAGTACCTAACCTCAAAAATGTTATTTTTGCTAAAAGGACACAAGTCCCCGCATACTCCAAAAACTTGTGGAAAACCTTCCCCATAGCCTCAAAGTGGGTCAACTCCATACTAATGATCATGGTTCTGGAATTAGTTGTCTAACAAGCTCATTTAGGCATGATATTCACAACCTTTGGTCATATAGTGTATGCAGCAATTACATACTACAGATACTCTAGAACAGATCTGATTCTAAAATACAATAAGTTATCAACCAAAAATTCCAACCTGATTATTAGCTTTCTCCATCTGTACACCTCTGACGAGGGTGTCTTTTGAATCTCAAATATAAGATATTAATATTCCAACGTTTAAAGATAAATATTCTCAAGTAGCCAAATTATTGCCCATGGAAAACATAATAATGTACCTTGATCTGTGAGACATTTACCTCTCAATTCCTTTTAATAATAACTGCACCGATTTATGAAATTGTCAATTTCCCACGAACACAATTTGCACTTATGTGTTGCACTTATAATTGACCTGTAAAAGTACAGTAACCTCTGTAGAGATGATTAGGGTTTTCTCATCAAGTGTTCACTTAAAATTAAGAACCTTGTATATTCCAATTCTTGCGTCCACTATAATTACATTTCTCAAGATCTCAAGGGTTAGCCGAACGTTGAAAACCAATGTAATCCTTAAAAGTCTTTCTAACTATTGTCGTTATTGCAGCAAAAATATTATTTGCTAACTGCTGTTTTTCTTTTTTTTTCCAAAATCACAGATCCTTCTAAATATCCAATCAGACAGTATAATCAGTCCAATTATAATGAGGGGGGCTAAAAGAAACCAAAAACCCCTCAAGTATTGTGAGTTACAGCATTTTCATCCTATAACAGAAGGTATTTTTATATTACCACAAATTGATAAGGGGGTTTATTACTCATCTTAAACTGGCATGCGGAGATATTAAATAATTCTGTTATGTCCCTTTGGCCCACCATGCAACTAGAACAACTAGTTTATAGCACAGATACATCCTAAAGTAGACAGGAATTTATAGAACTGCTTCAGGCTTATTAGCCCTTGTCAGTGCAAGATATGGTAGTCAGGAATTTTATCAAGTAAGCCCCCATGGAGAAATAAGACACTGTCATATTTTTAGAGTAAAGCAAACCTAAAAAGTAGCTTTGTACCTATAGTACTATAACCCACAGACTTCTTATGTTTAACGGCTTCTCACTCAGCCACTGCATATAAATGGCTGGGTAAGAAAATCTTGGAGCATGTGCCTGTTTGTCCTTCCATTCTATGAGCTTGTGCGCAGCCTCAGGGCTGTTCAGCTGTATGATTCTGTGATTCCTTTGTCACTTAGACATAGTGCATCAAGGATCGGCATATCCATGCTCTGATTGGCCCTTGGAGTCATGTGATGACTGTGTCCAATCACAACCAAAATGTCAACAAACAGCACATGGCTGTTGATCGGCTAGTGATTAAATACCACCAAAGTAAAGTTTTATTTGTCTCAAAAAGTGATAAAAATTAATTTGGGTATAGTAATGCTTGACTGAGTAATTGTCATCCAACAAGTGGGAGCACTGAAAGCTGAAAATTGGCCTCGGCAGGAAGGGGTTAAAGGTTCCGATATTCAGGTGGTTAATGAATAAATAGCAGAAATGCATATACAGCATATGGTCAAAAACCCAAAATTCCAAAATGGATCCCCCCCCCCACACACACACACACACACAAACACATACACTTTACTGCAAAACAGCCTTCAACTCTTCTGGGAAAGTCTTCCACAAGATGTTGGAGTGTGTCTATGAAAAGGTGTGACCATTCTGCCAAAAGTGTACTTGTGAGGTACTGATGGTAGATGAGACACTCAACATTCCTCGTCATCCAAAAGATGTTCACTAAGGTTGAAGCTCTGCAGGCCACTCAAGTTTCTCCACTCTAAACTCATCAAACTCTGGCTTTGTACATAGGGGCACAATCATGCTGGAACAGGAAACAGCCCTCCTGAAAACAGTACTTGTGAGGCCAGGTAAATATGGTGGATGAGAAGACCTGGCCCCCAATCAACATTCCAGTTCATCCCAAAGGAGTTCAGTAGGGCTGAGGCTCTGTGCAGGCTACTCAATTTCCCCTTCTCTAAACTCAACAAATGATGGTTTTGTTCACAAAGGCCCATTCATACTGAAATAGAAAAGTCCTCTATCAAACTGTTTTTACAATTGTATAAAATGTCTTTGTATGCTGTCGCATTAAAAGGACTCTTAAAGTGACACTAAACTCTGTAAAAAATAAAATAAAATATGTATTATTAAAGGTCATGCATTTTAATATTACTTAAAGTGGTTCTAAAGACTCAAGGTTTTTTTACCTTCATGCATTTAATGATGAAGGTAACCCCCCCCTTACTTACCTGAGCCCCAATGTGATCCAGCAATATGCATTAGAGCCTCCTCATTGGCTGAGACAGCAGCGAGAGCCATTGGCCCCCCGCTGCTGTCAATCACAGCCAGTGAGACAATGAGGAGAGAGGGGTGGGTCCAAGCCATGGATCTGTGCATAAATGGGCATGTAGAGCAGCAGCTCAAGAGTGAGTCTACTCAGGAGTGAGTCCTTTTTTTTGCTGTTGTGACCCAACTTCCTGATAGAGGATGGCTACATTTGTTCTCCATAGTCTAACTGTATGTAGGAATATAGTCACCCCGACTTGCTCGCTCCCAAGATATACTAGGAACCAGGGGCGAACTGACAACTAATGGGGCCCCTGGGCAATAGGGGATCATGGGGCCCCTGTGTCCTTGCCCAAACTCAAAAAAGCCTATGAAAAAGGTACCAGGGGCATCTCATGGGGCCCCCTACTGACCCCAGGCCCTTGCATCTTGCATTAAAAGGAAAAATAGACCTGGTAATGTTAGTTACAAAAATATATCTGAAATTGACATGTTTTAAAACTTTTAAACCCTGCCAGATATTTTACTGCATGAACAGGACTTTCCAACCACCTAATATTACATTGCTTTCCAAAATAAATGATAGTTTTTAGCTCTCAGCTACATAAACTTCCCAAGAAATAAAAAAAAAAATCTTAAAAACCTTTCTACGCAAGGTCATGAACTCCCACACTTGAGATGGAAATTTTCCCCCTGCAGCGACAGAGAAAAACTGTCAATTCGTAAATAGCCAGGGGTCTCCATTATAGAAAGGGAACAGATTTTATCGTGTTCATGCATACTCCACTTTTACAAATTCTCCACGGCATTGATGAACTGAAGAGAAACCTTCACCGCCTTTACATTTCTAGATGTTATGCAAAAACAAAACAGCGCTTTCTTCCAGCACCTTTGCTTTGTAGGTAGTTTCAGTTATGTTTGCACAATTGGAACTGTCATTATACTTGCAAATCATACAAATGACACATATGGGACTATTCAATAAAGCACAACAAAGAGTAGTCCAAGAAGCAGAAACCGACACCAGCCAATGTTCATTTTATATCAGCCTAGTGTGGTCTGTGTAACAATAAAAAATCAGCATTTCTGGCAGGATCACAAGGTGCATATTGAAGAATAAAAAAAGTTCAAGTAAAGTTTAATGTAGAGTGCTGTGCTATAAACTAACAAGCAGGGGCGGACTGACAACTCATGGGGCCCCCGGGCAATAGGGGATCATGGGGCCCCTGTGTCCTTGCCCAAACTCAAAAAAGCCTATGAAAAAGGTACCAGGGGCATCTCATGGGGCCCCCTACTGACCCCGGGCCCTCGGGCAGTGCCCGAGTTTCCAAATGGTCAGTCCACCCCTGCTAACAAGTACAAATTATTGCACCAATCTAGCACTAATAAGTAAATACATCAATGGGTGTAAAAAAGTATACTGAAAAGAAAAAATATTTTATGAATAAACACCCAACAGAGCCTAACACCAAAGTCTACAAACAAAAACTCCACCAGTGTATATACACTAAACTGTTCAAACTAGAAAATTGTTATAAAAAGAGGTCGTATAAATAAATCGATGCAACCTGCTAGTCACAGCCATGTAAATAAATCACAATGAATAATCAACAAGTGTAAATAAATGTGCAATCAATAAACTGTGATCAAAATAGAATATGCATTCATAAGGATAAACCAGTATAGTAAACACCCGGCTGAGCTACTAGTCTCAACCTTGTGATCAGGTAAATAAAGTGCTTATCATAAATACAATAAAATATGACAAAGTAATATATAATGGCAGTCTCATATGGCAGTAAAAAGTCCCACTTAGCAATAGATAAAAGTGATAGAAGATCACTTCACTTGATCACCACTGTGTCACCACCACCCGGCGTGCACGCTCACCGCCATAGATTGACCAATTGGTCAAACAGGCGCTCAATCACAATCCACACTCCTCAGTATAGTAAGATGGTTGGCATCACTTCATCAGTATAATGGAGCTGGTGGATTTCTCCTCCTGGTAGTGTCCAACTCAGGGATGTGCTCAAATATAAAGAGGGTGAAGAAGTCAAGCGATACGTGACGCAACGCGTCGGATGGACGTGTGGTGACATTTTCGGTGCAGCAATGCTCGCTGCCATCTTTGTTTACCCCATGTGTTATGCCTTTTGAGGGGTCATAGCCCTGGACCTTTGTGTGAGTGCGTTTTTACCATTCTGTATTTATTTCATAAAAATTGGTTGCACTATGAGAGGCTTCTTTCTTTATTTTTGAGCACATCCTCAAGTTGGACACTACCAGGAGGAGAAATCCGCCAACTCCATTATACTGATGAGGTGATGCCAACCATCTTACTATACGGAGGAGTGTGGATTCTGATTGTGCCTGTTTGACCAATTGGTCAATCTATGGAGGTGAGTGAGCACGCCTGGTGGTGGTGACCAAGTGAAGGATCTTCTATCACTTTTATCTATTGCTAAGTGGGACATTTCACTGCCACGTGGGACTGCCATTATATATTTACCACTTTGTCATATTTCGTTTAGTTTATTATTTATTCCAGGTACTTATATAGCGCTGTTAATTTACGCAGTGCTTTACATATACTGTATATTCACATCAGTCCCTGACCCTCTAGGGGTGTACAATCTAACGTCCCTAACTCACATTCATACATACACATACTAGGGCCAATTTAGACAGGAGCCAATTAACCTACCAGCATGTCTTTAGAGTGTGGGAGGAAACTGGAGTACCCAGAGGAAACCCACGCAGTCACAGGGAGAACATGCAAACTCCAGGCAGGTGGTGCCGTGGTTGGGATTTGAACCAACGACTGCATTCTGACCCAGCCAGGTGGAAGTGCTAACCATTTATCCACTGTGCTGCCCAATTTATGATAAGTACTTTATTTACCTGATCACACAGCTGAGACTAGTAGCTCGGCCGGGTGTTTACTATACTGGTATATCCTTATATTCTATTTTGATCACAGTTTATTGATTGCACATTCATTTACACTTGTTGATTATTCATTGTGATTTATTTACACGGCTGTGACTAGCAGGTCAGCCTGTTGTTTATTGTATTGATTTATCTTCATGACCTCTTTTTGTAACACTTTTCTAGTTTGAACACAGTTTAGTGTATATACACCTGTGGAGTTTTTGTTTGTAGCCTTTGGTGTTAGGCTTTGTTGGGTGTTTATTCATAAAATATTTTTTTCTTTTCGATATCATTTTTACACCCATTGATGTGTTTACTTATTGGTGCTATATTGGTGCAATTATTTGCACTTGTTAGTTTATAGTGCAGCACTCTATATTTACACAGTTGGTCAGTTGAGTGGTGGGGCGCTTTTTGATGCTCGCAGCTTTAGGTTAGGTAATACTCTCCTGGCCGCACTTAAGACTTTCCATATGACTGATCAAGTTAGCAGTACTTTAAAGGGGTTGTAATGGCAGAAGTTTTTTTTTAACCTTCATATATTCTATGCATGAATGTAATAAACTATCTACATGCAGCTCCTCACCAGCCCCCACTTATACTTTCTTTAGCCTGATCTCCAGCCAGCGATGTGCATGAGAGCAGAGGCTCTCTCTCTGCTCTCACCCTCCCCATTGGCTCAGACAGAGCAGCAGGAGCAGCTGTTGTCAATCACAACCAGTGAGTAGGAAGTAGGGGGCGGGATCAAGCCATGCACTGTGTGTCTTGTAAACACATACAGCGGGCTCAGGAGTGAGCATGCAGGCGTGCCACCATAGGAAGTGACATCCTATGGTAGCACACCAAGAAGGAGCCAGGAGTGCCAGTGGGGGATTCGAGAAGAGGAGGATAGGGACTGCTTTGTGCAAAATCACTGCACAGAGCTGGTTAGTATAATGTGTTTGTTATTTTTACAAAATAAAATATCATGGTTTACAAACGCTGTAATGTTATGTGATAGGGTTAGTTTTAAGATTAAGTGGTGATATTATAAATGTTGGGTTCAGAGTTAAAGCAGTATTAAACCCAAAAACAAGCCCTCAAAAAAAAAAAACAATGCAGCCATCACAACTATAAACTGGAAAGCAGCACTATGATGCATGTTTATCTTTTCTTTATTTTATTTATGTGATCAACAATGGGCCAATCAACATTGTCCAGACAGATGTCAGGGGTCCTGCGTCCTCCTAGGGCAGAATGAAAACTCCTCCTACAAGCTTTAACCAGTGCTCCACACACTACGTCTTGTCAGGAGATAAAAGGGGGGCACTGGAAGAAGGGGATGATCAGAGAAGACAAAATCAAAGAGCCTTTTTACTCAATGTGGAGGATTAACCCCTTAGGTTCCACAGTAAATATACCAAGCATGCTTTACTGCATATAGTTACATAGTTAGTCTGACTGAAAAAAAAGACAAAAGTCCACCCAGTTCAATCATAGAAAAAAAAAGTTATAATCCTATACCAACAGTTGATCCAGAGGAAGGCAAGAAAAAATGGCAAAGCATGATCCAATTTGCTCCTGCTGGGAAAAAAATTCCTTCCTGATTCCCCTTAGAGGCAATTGGATATTCCCTGGATCAACTTTACCTATAAATGTTAGTATCCAGTTATATTCTGTGTATCTAAGTAACAATCCACTGAGCTGACCAGAAGCAACTCTTGAGGGAGTCTATTCCACATTTTCACAGCTCTTACTGTGAAGAAACCTTTCCATGTTTGGAGATTACATTTCTTTTCCTCCAGACGTAAAGAGTGCCCCCTTGTTCTTTGTGGTGACCTCAGGGTGAATAACTCTACACCGAGTTCACTATATGAACCACTGATGTATTTATACATGGATATCATATCCCCCCTTATGTATTATACATGGAGATCATATCCCCCCTTATGTATTATACATGGAGGTCATATCCCCCCTTATGTATTATACATGGAGATCATATCCCCCCTTATGTATTATACATGGAGATCATATCCCCCTTATGTATTATACATGGAGATCATATCCCCCCTTAATCTCCTCTTCTCAAGAGAGAACACTGATTTTACTGTTGTGGGCTTAGTAACACTTTAACTGTTTTTATGCTTTGCCTACTTTTGATACAACAATGAAGAGTGACATGCTGTAAGTGTCCTGGATTCCATTTTACTGGACTGACTAAATCAGTTGGTGGAAACTGAACACTGCCACCCCAAAACAACTAACACACCCACAAATCAGGCTTAACTGATGGGAGGAGCATAGAAACAGGAGAACAGTAAGTTAAGAAGGCATATCCACTATAAACACTAGCAGATCATTGCAGAGACTAAGGCAGGCTATTATACATTAAGGCACTCAGCTATATTTTGTTTTTTTCATCATCATTTTTTCATCATCATGAGAGTTTTTCTTTAACTTACCACAGTATGACTGCTTTTCATCCGATCTGTCTTTGCAATGTATTACACCATCACAGGTCAGCTGATAATTACAGCGTGTCACTCTCCTTTATTGTACCAATACATTAAGTGTTCTGGATTCCTTTTACTGGACTGGCTAAGAGCTCATGTACACTGCAGCCTATAAACTCATGTTTAGGAGCTGTTCAGCGTTTTTTTCAGAAACCCCTGAACTCTCCCTAATGTTTCCTATGTGTCCATGTACACTGTTGTTTACAGGCATTTCAGTTTACAGTCATTTTTTTGAACACACCAAACTTGTGTTCAGCAGTCGATTTAAACAGCAATTCAAACGCAAAATGCTCGTAAACGTGTGTAAACGCGGCTAAACGTTGCAAATCGAGTTTATAAGCGTTTGCATGCATTTTTGATGAAAAAGGCTCTGGACAGCATCGGGAACTGGAGGAGTCGAAAAAAATTGCAAAGCGTTTTCAAGGTGCTCAGATGGACAAAACACTGAACACAGGATGTTCCTACCAAGCTTGTCACACATTGCAATGACCAATTCACACCTCAGACCTCTCCCACCCTTGGAAACAAAAGATATGTTAATGACCATTCACACCTCAAATTCCTCATGAAGACCCCCTGCCAGGAGGCCTTAATTACTCCCTCCACCAGACACCTTTCCCACCCTTGGAAACAAAAGAAATGTTAATGAGCAACTCACACCTAATTATCTCAACACATACTGCTGTCTCTGCTTCTATCTGTATTTCTCTGAAACAGTCTGAAATAGTTAATAATTTACCACTTTTCAGTGCATTCTGGGCATTTGGGAGGTTCTCCTGTGCTCATCTTTAAAAAACGCTTCTAAACGCAAACGCACATAAACGAGCATAAACGTGTTATGCAAACGCAGCTAAACAGACATTTTTTAAGCTACATTTGCCAGCAGTCAGTTTCCATCGTTCAAAAGTGTCCCGTGTACATGGAGCCTTAATCAAGTGGTGGCACCTGAACACTGCCACCCCAAAACAACTAACACACCCACAAATAGCTGACGGGAGAAGCATAGAAGTAGGAAAACAGTAAGTTAAGAAGGAATTTTCACCATAAAACACTAGCAGATCATTGGAGAGGCCAAAACAGGGTATTATACATTATGGCACTCAACTATATTTAGTTTTTTTCATCATCATTTTTTCATCAAAGAGTTTTTCTTTAACTTACCACAGTATGACTGCTTTTCATCCGATCTGTCTTTGCAATGTATTACACCATCACAGGTCAGTTGATAATCAATGCATTCCCCATTCCCACACTCAAACTCAGAAAACGAGTTGCAGGATGAATTTCTGGCTAAAAAATAAGAATGAAAAGTAAATATGTAAATAGTAAAAAGTAAAAGTAAAAAGGTCAATGAAAAAAAAATAACTTTTTAAAAAATGTGTTTTAATATAGTTAAAATCTTTGAACAGACCAAACATAACTGATATCAAACAATGAAGTTCCTTTTTAATAAAGCTTCTCTTGAGCCTAAAAGCCCAACTTTTCCTTTGAACTGGACAACTCTGGTTGTCAAAAGTTCCTGGTTCAACAGGGGAGTGGCCAATCAGTCAGCCCTGGAAATTGCCTAACTTAGCTGTCATATTTGGAGTCATCTGATGTTTGAATTTGTACAACAGCAGGCAATGAGGCCAACAAACCGGTCACAAATATTACAATCTGAACTGTAATCACCAGTATGTAGTATAGGGGACTAACTGATAACTGGTTATATATTTAAAGCACATGTCAGAGAAAAAAAATTCAGAACATTTCTGTATAATTTATGCATGCATAATTCTCCATACTTTATGCTTTTATGTCAGATATGCACTCAGCTCCTGATTTGCTCTCAATACCATGGGGTCTATTAATAAAACATTTGTTGGATGAATGTCACACAGATTGATACAGACTGGATGAAAGTTCCCATATTTTCTGTAATAGATTAATTCCTATGACTGCCAGCTCCATCTAGTGGCCAAAATGCAGCATAGTTTTCTGAGCTACATCAATGGGAAAATATACTGAATTTTGGTCACTAGATAGAGCATGTTTCATAAGAATTAAATCATCTTCCTGGATAGGTGTTAGGTTAGATATATATAGTTCCTTGGCTCTCCTGTAATCAGTGTGGCTCTTTGTGATTGTTTAGTTATGTTCTGTATTTCCCAGGCTGCAGGTTTGATTTCTTCTCCTGCAATTCACAAATCTCTGGGTGGTTCTGGAACATGTATGGAGTAAGGAAAATGGGCAGTAGAAATATTTTTATATTGTCTCAGCCAATCCCTGTGGGGGACTGCACAGATGGCTGCTGGGAAAGTGTATAAATATTCAGAGACCTGAAACAGGTGTCTTGTCCCAAAGAGAGGAGATTACAGACTAGGGGGCTGTTTTGCCTCCTGGGCAAGCCTGCCAAGTGTCTGCTGTTCATCGTGGCCCCAGCTGGGCTGTCTGAAAGGACGATTCTGCTGAAAGTCACCGAAGCTGACTGAGGGGGCCTGTCATTTGAGGATCTAGTCTGATATCATAAAGAGAAAATGTCTGGAAGATATTGGAAGCAACCAATCATCCAAAGACATTAGTGAGTGCAGAGTGGTGTCAGAGATCCTACAAACTGTGGGCTGTTGCCACCCCTCTGATGATAAAGAGTCAGCTGTTCAAAGGAGACATTTTGCCTGGTGTCCTGAAGAGCTCAGTCCATTTAATTCCTATTGAAATGACTTGATTTTTCAAGTTACTACTAAAAGGCTCAGTCCACCATTCACCTGTGCAAGGACTTGGATCACAGTTATAAAGACTAGACATGTGCAAAAATGTTTCATTTCGTATCAATTTGTTAAAGTGATACTAAACCCTGGACCCTGCATTCATTATATCTGGCGTCCCACAGTACACAGACATGCAATTATGTTAGTAAATATAAACCGCTAAATACCTTTTCTCATCAGTAGTTAGAGCAGTCTTGTGACTTCAGCAGAGCTCTAGTTAAAGCCTGTAGGAGGAATTTTCTTTCTGCTCTAGGAGGATGTGAAACCCCTGACCTCTGTCTGGACAGTGCTGATTGACCCTGTGCTGATCACATGCACTCTCCCAAGAAAAAAAAAAAATCTCTCAAGCAACACAACCCAAACTGAGCATGTGCATGTGACTACTGATTCAGTCTGTATCAGGTAGTCATTTCAACAAGAGGAGGGGCAGAGAAGACAGGATCAAACAGCCTTTTTACACAATGCAGAGGATTAACCCCTTAGGTTCCACAGTGAGTATAACAAGCATGCTTTACTGCATATACAGACTGATTTTACTGTTGTGGGTTTAGTTACACATTAAATTACTAATTTTGTTTCATTACATTCATAACTAAATTCATTTTATTTAGTTTTATTTATTTGTTTTCGACCGGGTTAAAATATTTACAAAGGATTCAAAGTATTCGAATTGAATTTGCATCAAAAATATTGAATTGATCCAAATTCCTTGTAAGGAATAACTAGTTCTACTCTATTAAAAACTTGAATTTCGGCAGATGACTATTTTCTTTCTATTCTATGCTATTCTTCCCTATTCTATTCTTTTCTATTTTTCTATTTTCCATTCAATTCTAGTCTTTTCTATTCTATTATTTTCTGTTTTATACTATTCTTTTTGAAATTATAATTTTGGAAGATGGCTATATTCATTCTATTTTTTTCTGTTCTATTCCTTTATATTCAATTCTGGTCTTTTATTTTCTATGTTATGCTTTTATTTGCTATTCTATTCTGTTTTATTCTATTCAATTTCTTTAATTCAAATTTAGAACACAGCTATATTCTAATACACACAGTTTTTGAAGGAAATCAGCAATAGTCAGCATATGTTTAAACAAATTTGAAATAAATAAAAAAAATTGACCGAAATAATTATTTGAATTCAAATTGAATTTGAATCTAATTGGAAACAAATTTTAAATTTAAATACGTTACTATTGTAATTTGGAAATTTGGATACATCCGAATCTCAGAATAACAAACTTTTTGTTTGCATTTCAATTCGGAATGATTTCAACTACATATATCCGTTAAAGAAAGAGTGTCCTCCTGTTTGAACATAGTTCTGGAGTATCCCATACAGTTCCCTATCCCCATCAAAGTTACCCCAAAATAAAAAAAAAAAAAAGCACCAAAAAGAAAATACCCCTGGACTGTTTATTGAGCCAAAAGAGAGATTGTGACTATGGGGGGGATTTATTGAAGCTGGTTCACTCAGAATCTGGTGCAGCTGTACATGGTAGCCAATCAGCTTCTAACCTCAGCATTTAAGCTTTAGCAATGAAACCTGGAAGCTGATTGGTTTCCATGTCGAAGTGCACAAGATTCTCAGTGTAGCAGCTTTAGTAAATAAACCCCAATGTGTCTGGCTGTGGGGCAACTATGGTAAAAATATCCAAATGACCTTTTATACTGTGGGCTTCTACGGGGGTACCGCTACATGTACAAGGGGATAGGTTTATGAAATAGGCACTAGAATATGTGTTGCATTAGCCATCAATCATGTTTTAGCTATTTATTTCTCTAGTGCAGGTAAGAAAATGTGAGATAGGGTATGATTGATTGTTCTGAGCATCACCTTCTTTTTTTCCTTTCCTTCCTCCTTGCAAGAGAGACACGGACAACCATAAAAAGTTGACAAGGCTTCCATCTTCCCTCTACTCTACTAAATAAATAAGTAAATAAATAAAAAATATCTGACTATGTTGCTGTTGGAGAATGTCCCTCACTTTCAATGTGGAAAAACCAACATCTCAAAGTTTGGTCTTTCAGCCCTCAACATAACTGTACACCAGCCGGAATTCTAACGCCACTATAATTCCATAATTCCGCTCTATTTTTTTCTCTGCCTGCCATGTTGCCTTATTTTTCAGTTTTTGCAATCAACAGCAGCAAGTGTAAATGACAGCTGTATCACATATAGTATGCATGGAGATGTCAAAGATATGATATGAAATATTAATATTGCATTGCACTTGTGTTCTTTACAATGTTACTTTTTTTTTTTTTTCGCAGTGTAGAATATATTACTTACTCACACATCTGTTGTCATCTAATAATATTCGGTCTCCTCTGCAGGAACAGTTGACACGACCATCAGACGTAAGAAGGCAAAGGTCATGGCAGCCTCCATTCATGTAGGAACAAGGTGACAGCTCACCTTTATTAAAAGAGAGAAGACTATGTTTAATAAAGCAGGCAACATCTAGAAATATTTTTTACTGTAAAAAAGCAGCCATTTTGAACCAAAAACAAATGCCCTGCTCCACCAGATTAATAATATCTGTGTCCGCTAGAAGGACTGCTTCTGTTCCTGGTTTCACTTTGTTTCTTATGATCCAGTTTCTATGTCTCTGGCCCTAAGTTCCTAAAATCAGAAATCCAGACAAAAAAAAAAAATCACAAGATAAAAATGAAATGCCCATTAAAGGATGCAAGAACAAAATAAGCATTTGCTGCAATATTCACCTTCAATTCAGATATCTCCCCTGCAAAACCTTTTTGGGACATGAGATGTCTTTGGGCTAATGGCCAATATTATTCAATCCTCTTCCTCTGAGCCTGAATCACCTTGGACCCAGCGTAGCTTGTGGCTGGATAGTGAAAGAGGTGTTCTTCAGCCCCCCCAGCAGAAAAAAGTCAGCAGCTACATATATTGTAGCTGCTGACTTTTAAGAAAAGGACACTTATCTGTCCAGGGATCTAGCTCTGTCCTCACCCAGGACAATTTTTTACTGGTCTTTGGATGCCACCATGCTAACTGTGGGAAGCAGGCTGTGACTCCTTGCAGCTTCACAGCTGGCTCCCCACTGCGCATGTGCAAGCCGCTCTGTGTCCTGAGAGTAGTCCTGCAGCCTTCTGGGACCTGTGACCTGGGGTGATCCAGGAGGAAGTAGGAGTGGGTACCTATCAGAACCAGGTATCCACTCCCCCAAGTGAAATGTGTCCAAAAGCTGAGCAGAACCTCTTTTTAACGGTGAAATTCAGCTTGAAAGAAGTCCTCTCTCTGTCACTCTGTTTTCTCCACCTATCAGCAATCTTCTTGTCAACACAAGAACTGATTGATCCCTTTTACTGCTTCTGCTCATCACACTTCAGCTCTGCTGTACAGGGACTGCAATAGGATGAAACCAGGTCAAATCTGGATACTTATTCCTTGCATTTTAGAATTACATTAATGTGTTTATTATAGCTGTCTAGAGCAGTGTTTCTCAACCTTTTTTCAGTCAAGGCACCCTTTAAAATTATGGACAGTCTTGAAGCACCCTTTAAAATTATGGAGAGTCCCGAGGCACCCTAAAAAATTATGGACAGTCTTGAGGCACCCTATTCTAAAATGGGGTGCCTCTAGACTGTCCCATAATTTTAAAAGGGCACCCCATTTAAATTGTGAAAAACTATTCTAATAGTTTTATAGAATGCAGCAACATCCACACATGTAGGACACCCAACATTAGAGGTGATTTATTCTTCCAAAGCAAAGACACTTCTGCACACTTATACTGACCAGTATTCCAATGTTTCTCCTCTCCCTTAGTTTTTCTCCATCACTGAGCTAATATGACCCCCGCACTGATGGAGAGGGGCAGGAGAGGGTCAAACTAGGATGCTCTGCAGGCAGCTGACATCCTCCTTATCAACTGGTGATGTCATTGGTTGTCAGGACGCCGGCGGTTGGAAGGTCGTAATGGTGCTCAATGAAAACCTGTGGCTTTGTGTAACTAAAAGGCAGGTTTGTTCCACCTGCTGTCTTGTATATAAGTTTTGGGCAATTTGTAGACATTTTTCCAAGGCACCCCTGAGGAGACCTCAAGACACCCAAGGTTGCCTGGGCACCCTGGTTGAGAAAGGCTGGTCTACAGTACAGCTTTAAGGCTAAACAATATTTACCCAGCATCCTCCTGTCTATAAATAGTGCCTTAGTGGCCAAATCAAGCACTCATTAAAAAAAGGGGGACATGGCTTAGCCTGGGAAGTCAAGTCCTTGGTAGCAAAGTGAAACCAGAAACATCGAGGTAGACAGAAGAATTGTTTCTAGCTTAGGTAACAGCAGACATGTTGTAGCACCTACTCTTAGTGGCGGACTAACCATTCGAGCACTCGGGCACTGCCCGAGGGCCCGGGGTCAGTAGGGGGCCCCATGAGATGCCCCTGGTACCTTTCATAAGCTCTTTTGGGTGTAGTTTGAGTGTGGGCGAGGAAACGGGGACCCCATGATCGCCTATTGCCCGGGGGCCCCATGAGTTGTCAGTCCGCCCCTGGGGAGGACTTTTTATTCCAAAAAAAAAAAATATGAATAATCCACTGAACACTATCTGCATATGACATAACATCATGATGTCACATCATTACAACTCACTTATTCAGGGAAGCCTACCTCACCTCCACCTAAGAACTGTACTTGAGCCACCTCCATCAGATTATCCCCCGCAGTTATCACCTTTTGTACCACCTCCCCCTTCCTTTAGATTATAAACTCCACTAGCATAGCTGTCGTATTCCTTCTGTACTGAAATGTATTCTGATTTTACTGTCCCTGATTATATTGAAAAGCGCTGCAAAACTGTTGATGCTATATAAATCCTGTATAATAATAATAATAATAATAATAATAATAATCTTTTCAATTAAAAAAATGCATGGGTCTTATCTTTTAACAGTGCATTGGCAAATTTCTTTTTTTTAGCCTTGCCAGTTAATTTATGTAGTAATAATAACATTGAGTGCATATTTTATATCTGTTAAGACTCCACCAGATATAGCATAATGGTGTATAGGACTGTGATTGGTAGAGTTGATCCCGAATATTGGACTACATAGAATTTGGACTTAATTTCACAGATTAGGATGGCTAAAACCCAAATTTAAGTATTATTTCTGGCGGTTCTGGTTTCCAAAAATCATCTGGGACTTGGGACTTCTTCAAAAGTTTTTTTTTTCATTTACCTACTTTTGTTGTTGCCTGGACACCCTTCGCTTGACTCCTGAATGTGCACGTTAACTGGCTGTTATATTGACTCACTAGCTTTATATACTGTATATTAAACCCCCAAGTTTATTTAACACCTTGGCGCTGGAGCCTCCCGGTCCTTTAAGAGTTTCAGAAGCCGGGAAGCGGCTGGATTTTAGGGTCATGTGACCGCCATGATTCGTTGTCACGGCGGTCACATGATCGGGAAAGATCCTGATCACAAGAGGAGATCGGGACCTTTCCGTGAGTACTAGACATGTGTCCTGGGAGCTCGCATGGCGCGCGCTCTCAGCACATATTTTTTTTTTAATTGCACGCAAATGTGCGCCCGCTGGGTGTCGATGCCCAGACGCCAAGTGGCCGCATTTTTGCATGCGCTTGGCGTGAAGAGGTTAATATTTTCAGCAGCTGATTTAATCACATACTAACTATTCAGCTTTTTTATTTTTTAAACTTTGCATATGTTTCAGTGTAGGCTGGTGCCATGACTGCTGCCACAAATTTCCTGATTCAGGGTGGCTTCTTTTGCAGCATCCTATGAAGCCACCCTTGTATGCAAGCACTAGAACTGTGTATCCCTACACTGTGTGCATCCATAGAAACACACAGCCACACAGCCTAGGATGGCAAGGTACTTCCCTACTCCTTTCTCCTCCTCTTTCCACCAACTAACAGACTGACTGGAGACTTCACTGTCCACTGTTAACTATTTCCTGTAAAGACTGAAGGTTCAAGGAAGCCGCACAGAGAGCAGGAGCCAACAGCACTGAAATTTGTACTCTGTAAGTGATGGGGTAAGAATTTTAATACATAATTTATTTGGTAATGTTTATTTTATAGTGCTCTGTGTGTTAAACATTGAGGGATTAAAGTTACTTTAATAGCCGTCAACTTCAAACACCAATTCAGATCAGGAAAGCCACAGTAAACAGTCCTTTTGTGCATTTATGTTCCAAGTCAATGATTGCTGCAAAGGGTCGGCATGAGAGCCAGGGAACTAGCTTTCTAAAATCAAAGGTCAACAATGAGAGCTTCCATTTTTTTTAATCATAATTTGTTTTGCAGTCATTTGTACAAATAAAATGATTGGCTTTTTAACTCTGGAGTATTCACTTATGTTTTTCGACAGCCTGAAACTTCAAAATAGACTCACATGTCTAAAACCTCCCTTGGAATACTTTAATCTTAAAATGACTGAAGCATAAAATGTTTCCTAATTTTTACATAGATCAGACTCACTAAGGTCTTTACTAAGACAAATGCAAATTAATTAATCAACGAGTAACAAAATCCAGATATACTGCACTTACGCACAACAGTAAATGATTACAGGCTAGGATGTTATTGCAAATAACCACATCACGCAAAAAATAGTAACCTTATGGATAGTGGATTGCAGGAAGAGGAACTAAAGCCAACGCAAAAAAACTATATAAATTAATTTGAAAGTTCTTTTGAAGTTATAAATATTCAAGGAAAGAAACCACACTGATTCATATGTTGAAAACCACAAAATATAACAAATGTGGATATGAATATATTACCATAAATACATAAATATAAATATGTTCGTACTGTATAAGCATACCAAAATAGTTAGAAGGTCTTCCAGAGATATGGTGCAAACCTGCACTTGTGTGAGAAAAAAAAAAAGGTAACAGAAAATGAATAAAAGGAATGATTGAGGATGTTCAGCTTATAGGGGGTTCAGGGTTTAACATTGATCTAAAGACTTCTGTTGTGCATACGGTCCAAAATCTCCAACTTGATGGGGGCAGGTAAAGCTCTCTGTTTCAAACTCAAAGTACATTGCTTATATCAAAAACATACACTCACCGGCCACTTTATTAGGTACACCTTACTAGTGCCAAGAAAGTATCCCCCACACCATTACACCACCAGCCTGAATTATTTATGCAAGGTATGATGGATCCATGCTTTCATGTTGTTTACACGAAATTCTGACCCTACCATCTGAATGTCGCAGCAACCAGTCTGCCCATTCCCCTCTGAAATCAACAAGGCATTTTCGTCCACACAACTGCCACTTACTGGATATTTTCTCTTTTACGGACCATTCTCTGTAAATCCTAGAGATGGATGTGCATGAAACTCCCAATAGATCAGCAGTTTTTGAAATACGCAGACCAGCCCATCTAGCACCAACAACTATGCCAGTGTTTCTCAACTCCAGTCTCATGGACCCCCAACAGGTCATGTTTTCAGGATTTCCATTATTTTGCACAGGTGATTTGATCAGTTTCACTGCCTTAGTAATTACCACAGCTGTTTCATCTGAGGGAAATCCTGAAAACATGACCTGTTGGGGGTCCATGAGGACTGGAGTTGAGAAACACTGAACTATGCCATGTTCAAAGTCCCTTAAATCCCTTTTCTTCCTCATTCTGATGCTCAGTTTTAACTTCAGCAAGTCGTCTTCACCACATCTACATACCTAAATGTATTGAGTTACCCTCATGTTATTGTCTGATTAGCAATTTGTGTTGCCAAGCAATTGAACAGGTGTACCTAATAAAGTGGCTGGTGAGTTTGCAACTAGTCTAGTGAAAATGGCCTATGGCACTTGTCTTAAACTGTAACTTTAAAGGATAAGTTCACCTTTTGCTAAAAAAATAAATAAATAAATAAATATACATTTTTTGCAGGTTAAAAAATGTGCATTTATTATTTTTTGCTGCAGGAGCATGTAAACCATTGTACAAGCGATCAGCAGATCTCTGGTGCCATGCTGGTCTGGACCTGTCAGTGTATCTGCTTGCCCGTATGGGATGTACAGGCAAGCACATATACTGACAGGAAGAATTAATGAACTACCATGGCGCTCCACAACATTGTAATTTGTGAACAGTTGCTCAGGCTGTCAGGATTTGTAGTTTCTTGTTCACAGAGGACCATGAATGAGTGACATGGCTGGGCAGGTAGAGCCCTGCACGGCCACATTTTTTAAAAACTTTGGCAGCTAGCAGGAAAAGACCCCCCCCCCCCAGATTCATGCCGTTCCCCCAGAGCTCGGTGCCATGGCTGTGACTCCCATGCACATGGAGTGACATCATTGCAGCTCAGCCATTCAAACGGCCAGAGCACACAATCCCGGTAGGGAGACCAGGTGAAGATGGAAGCCCTCTCAGCGGTGACAGCGCGCAGCTGGAGGGATTCATTTCACACGATGCATACTAGCACATTATGCCCTCAACCTGCAGGGAAAATTTTTTTTTTTTTTAAAGAGTTTACAACCATTTTAAAGCTCATTTACTGTTTTAAGAATATTTACATATTCTGATGTCCACAGGCTGGCCACAGCTGCACCTAAGCTGCCGAGGGCCATCAGAACCTCTATTAAAGACTGCTTGAACTACTAAAAGACAGTTTTGGGATATTTCAATCTGAGAATTTGGAAAAGCATTTCAAAGTGGCTGGAGCCCAAGGGCCAGTAACCCAATTCTATTTCATGGCCCAAGTTCTAATTGGTGACACAAAGTGGGTAACGTCCATCAGAACCTTCTCACGTTGGCATTTTCCTATATAACATTGTATTTGAATGCACATAGTGAGCTGTCATAAGTCACTTAATAGAATTTCTTGTATATGTAGTTATCAGACCCACATTTAAATCTTTAAACAACTGCCAGAATTTTGAGCTGACAATTTTTAGAGAAGTCACTAAGTATTCCGGCATAACTCTAGCAGAGATTTTACATTTAATTTGCATGGATTGAAGGGGTGTATTTTTCTCTATATTTTCATGGAATGTCTACATTTATGTTTCATTGCCAGCCAGGAAAATGAGGTGAAGGATACATTTACTAGTAGGCGGATGACAACATCAGGTAATGAATTCTGGGAATCAATTCAGAAGCTTGACAAGTAAAAAATGTTTCTGTGTTTCTAAGCAGGATGGGTACCCATTCTGACACAACTAAGGCACTCAACATTCTTCACACCACATATATAAGTCCTCATGCACACTGGGCGTTTTTAAAGCTGCTGTTTTTGGCATTTTATTTCTATAGGCAGTAAACTCCCCAGCATGTTATCCTATGTGTCCATACACACATAGACTGTAATCAGCGTTTTTTGGCAGGGGGGTTTTTTGGCTGGAAAAAAAACTCAGAACTAGTGGGTTTCTACAGGAGTTTTTTTAGACTTTTTTTTAGCAAAAAATATTTTTTTTCTGGTATAAAAACCACAAAAAAACCCCGCAAACACAGAAAAACTCAGCAAAACGCGGCTAAATGCTAATGCTAAAACTCTGAAATACTCGCATTTGTAATGTGACTTCACCCAGCTAATGCTACCAGCATTATTAAACTGCCCAGTGTGCATGGAGCCTAATAAAGAAGCTGAAGCATTATTTTTCTTTGAAAAACTAATCCTGCTATTAAAGCTGAACCCCAACCTTACCATGAGTCTTGCAGTTGTAGAGATTCTTCTCCTGTATAGAACTGCTAAGTCTGACTTCATTGCACACTGTGAGCATCTCACAATATCAGGGCTTTTTTTTTCTCAGAGAATAGGTGCAGGAACCCCCCTTTTCTGAGTCACCCCTTGTCTCCACCGCCTTCCCACCTTTGAGTACTGTCCCTTGGTTCCGGCCCCTACCCACCTAACAGTACTGCTCCTTTCTGAGAATAGAGAACTAAGTGTCATTTTGTGGTGCTAAGTATGTTTTTAATATTAACAAGACAAGCAGTAGGATAGATTCCCTGCATCCAGCTCTAATAGATCCCCCAACAGTATACCCCCCACAACAATAGACTCCCCCAAAACAATGGACCCCTCCCTGCAAAAAATACCACCCTGGCAGCAATAGACCCACCCCAGCAACAATAAACCCCCATCAGCAACAACAGATCTCCCAGCAGCCAGCATCAATAGATCTCTCTTTCAACAGTAGATCCCTCCCAGCAACAACTGACCACCCCCAGCAACAAAAGACCCCCCTGACCAGGAACAATAGATATCCCACCAGCAACAAAAGACCCCCAGCAACAATAAATCCCCCAGGAAAAGTAGAATCTCCCAGCAACAATGGACCCTCCTCAACAAAATACCATCTCAGCAACAACAGACTCCTAGCAGCAGCCAAAAATCTCCCAGCAGCCAGCATCAATAGAACTCTTCCTCAACAGATCCCTCCCAGCAACAATAGACTCCCAGCAACATAAGAGCCCTTTACCCCAGCAACTATAGATCCCCACCAGGAACCATACACCTCCCCAGCAACAATAGACCCCTATGCAAAAAGAGATCCCCTCCAACTACAAAAGATTCCCCCAGCAGCCAGCATCAATAGACCTTCCAGCACACCCCAACACCCCTTGCCATTACATACACTCAGTACTGGAGGTGCCGGAACTGTGTTCCCCCAAGTTCCCACTGAAAAAAAGCCCTGTCTCAAGATAAAGCACTAGGATTCTGCAGGCCATTCTTAAAGGCATACTGTGAAACAAACTCAAATAGCAGCAGAGATCAGGAGATCACAGATACTGCTGAATGACCCCCCCCCCCCCCCCCATCATTTCTTGTGGCAAAGGCTGCATCTTTTAAGGCTCAAATGGCATTAAACACAAAACTAAAGATATAATATGTTGCAGCCTACCAATTCTTAGAAGGGTAAAAAGCCTAAAAAAAGAAAACTAATGCAGCCACCACATCTGTTTTAACCTGGTGATCCAACCAGTAACACACCTCCCATATTAGAGTGTCCCCACCTTGGATGAAGGAGCACAGGGGGCACCTTTGAGCAGCAACATTGTCACTCTGGGGGGAGGGAGTTAGGTGTACTAGCAGATTTAAATACACTAAGACAATGGAAGCCATACTGCAGCTACTACATTATAAGCACCAGCAACAGTTGTTTGTCCTTTTGGGAAAAAGTCTTATGTAAATAAATCAATAAAAAGTTAATAAATATAAGCACCACTTCTAGTAATAAATGTATGGTCTCATCCCTGTAACTGCAAGAGAGCTTGTTCTTTTGAAAAACAACAGACTTACTGACCAGATCACCAGATGAAAATAGAAGAAAGAAAGCCTAAAAATAAAGGAAACTAATGCAGCCATCACATCCAAAGAATGGTAAGCTGCAATATAATGAATGTTTGCTTCTGGGTTTAATACTACTTTAACCTCTTGGCGGTGAGTGCATGCAAATATGCAGCCTCTTGGAGGCTGGGCCTTGGCGTTGAGGGGCCACATATTTGCGTACCCATTGTAAGTAGAACATGTTCCGGGAGCGCATGTCCAGCGCGCTCCTAGCACATTTACCAGTGCCTTACGGAAAGGTCCAGATCACTACTTGCCGTCGAGAGCTTTCCAATGATATGACCGCTATGACAGCCAATCACGGCAGTCACATGACCCCGCCTTCTAGCCTCACACACCCCTTAAAGGGCGCCAAGAGATTAGGTAAGCTATATAGATATCATTACTTGTTATATATGATTGTTATCTTCAATCATGAGAGCATCCTAAAGAGGGACTGAACTTTCAAAGTTGTGTCCAAAAAAGACAAGCAGAGGGGCAAGTACTAGTCACCAGTGTTGCCTGCAGGCTCCCCAGAGTCTGCCCCCCCCACACACACAAAGTCTGAAGGACCCTTTGGAGAACCCTGATATACAGTGTAGTTCAAAGTAAGCTTGGAAGCAAAACAGTGCGTGCTGGATAGTCTGGGGATCTCTTATTTACATATAAGAAAGCGGAACTCTGAAAGCTGTGGCCATAAACAAACAGGCAGATGGCAAAGGATTAATCACCATTGCCATAAAGTATTACCTATGGTCTCCCTGTAGCAGATCTTTTCTGCAATATTGACTTACCATGCCTTGTTCTGTATCGTATCTCTATTGTATTTGGAGGTAGCCTTCCTTGTAGAGGCAGGGCTTTTCTTTCTCATATCAGAGCCTCCAGCAAGGAGAACAGTGATCACAATAGTGATATTACGATATCTCACTCCAAACCTTCTGAGACTAGCAGTCAGAGGCAGCAGTACATTAGATCTCACATTGCATATAGACAGTGTAAGGTTTAAGGCTTTGGGTTTAGGAGTGCCTGGGCACACTCACATACCAGTAAATGCACTGCTTTTCTCAAGAAGAATTCCAGACAAAAGGGAGACGGTTCAGGGTACCGATTAGGTACACTCAGCATTTCTAAAAATTCAATATAACACGATAAATCTTCACTTTGTGAGTTCAGATCCATTGTAATACCTCTCCAGCAGACGTCTACTCTTTCCTTGAAGAGATATGCTCTGCGGCAGAACCTTCACCTCTGGGACTTCAAGATATGGTGCGACATTTGGTCCCACACTGTGTAGGGGCCAAATAGAGGAACCACATCACAGAGCAGGGGACTAGGCATCCGATGGATCCAGAATTGTGTTGGATGGGAAGAGACCAAAGTAAAGGTAAGTATTGTGAGACTTTTTTTTTTTCCCAGCAACTTTTGCTTTGTAGAATATTTTTTCCAGCAACTTTTTTTTTTCTATATTTTATTTTTTTATTTTATTTATTTTATTTTCCAACGGAAAGAGCTGATTTAAAATATATACTGTAGATAGAAACACTATAACCATTTTCTGGGGAATGCACACTGACATCTAGTATCTCTTGTGATGACCATACTCATTTCTACCAGGTCGACTTCAGTCATCTTGACTGAATTTGAACCATCTCTATATATATTTTAAGATACTCATGATTTTTGCCAGTTGACCTGCAAGTTCCTATGTTAGACTTGATGTGCTGCATAACATGCATTGCTTTTTCATGATATATATATTGCTCCTCTTTTTTAAATAAGAAATTTACAAAAAAGAAACTGATATCGTAAATGCCTCTCCCCCTATAGACCCCCCATACATTCAACTCATACATTCCCCATAGGTACTTATTTTGGGAACAGGGTAGCTTTTTATACTGTAAATGATGAAACAGGTGCACAGGTCCTGTTTAGCATATTTTGCAGTTATAAACAGTTGATTTGAAGAACAGAAAATCTTTATATTACGTCAGTCTTTTCATTGATTTGGTGGTCAACATGCTTCCCTAAGAAAGTCTATTTTTCAGTTGCTAGTGAACACTAGTACATCTCTGTGCACATATTATAAACATATTATACAAGTAGCAAGAAACATCATTTTTACTTACAGCTGTTGGTGTCATTGGCCACTGCAATAATTCCCATTGGCTGATGAGGAATGTCTGAGCGTAGAACCTTGGTCTCCCCACCAGTGTACTTGTTGGATCGAAGTATGGCTCTTCTCACCCAGTCTGACCAAAATATATAGTTGTCGTAGATCGCCATGCTTAGAAATGTTCCTGGTCCTGATCTGACAATGACCTGCACACAACATATTTTAGCATTATCCAACACTGCAATATAAAATATATTGGAAGTAAAAAGTTCCAATAGACAAAAAATTATTTATCTGACAATGTCTTTTTTTAGGTTTCTTGAAAACACTGGGCCTGGGTATAAACAATTGCTGGAAAGTTGTATCACAAGTTGGCTACCTAAAATAGACCCGAACTCAAAAACTGAAGATTTGCTTTCTTACATGAAACACCTAGAAATGTTGATTGTGGCTAAGTAGTACTCTGAAATATTTACTTTTTGTCTTGAATTCCTCCTGAAAAATGTAAGCATGCTTCCTATGACTAGGCATTGATTTTGACATGACTTGAGCCTCAAATCTCTGTATCTATAGTGTGAAATCATCTAGGCCACTGCAGCTTATAAGTCTCAAAAATGAGCGAGATTTGGAGATGTTAATTCTCTGTGGCTCAATGTTCTCCTTGCTGAAGAGGATGCTGTACCTGAAGAGTTAGGCTCCATGTGCACAAGCCTACTCTGACTGCAGGTCATGGGAAAATGCAAATCACTGCAAACCACAGCAACCGCGGTACCACAATTTTGCCACGGTTTTGCTGTGTTTTGTGTTTTTCCCACAGCCACAGGTCAAAACATTCCTATCCTAAACGCGATTCTTCCGCATTCAGGAGAGGGAGGTTTAACCTCACCTAAACGCGGCAACTCCTAAACTCTGCTAAAAGCCTATGTGTACATGGACACTTAGGGGTTTATTTACTAAAGCTGGAGAGTCCAAAATCAGACTCCCTTCTGCATAGAAACCAATCAGCTTCTAACCTCAGCTTGTTCAATGAAGCTTTGGCAATGAAACCTGGAAGCTGATTGGTTTCTATGCAGAAGGGAGTCTGATTTTGGACTCTCCAGCTTTAGTAAATAAACCCCATAGGCTTTTATGGAGTTGAGTTTAGCAGCTTTGGCAAAAAAATGCCAAAAGCTCCTAAACTCGAGTTTTGGAGCTGCTCCTGTACATGAAGCATTACAGTGCAAGGCTCTCCCAGCTTCTGCTTTATCCACCTCTCCTGCTGCTTTAGGAATTTTAAGTCACTTTAATTCCCCCTTCCCAACTGACTCCTGTGCATTTTTGCAGAAATGTTTCAGAAACCTATTTTCAGCAACATTTCAGGAAATGGAAACTCTTATTTTTGCTGATCTTCAATTGTCAGAAAGCATCTCAGTGATATCTAGGGATAGGAAAATCTTTGGTGGGAAGAAAGGGGAGTATCTTGTTATTCAATTCTGGCCATTTTCATAGTCAATAGACAAGCTATCATCAAAAGGCATGGGCGATATGTGGCATGGGTACTGCCATGGGAGATATGTACCAATGCCAAACTTAAAATAAAAAGTAACTCTTCCAACATAGAATTTTCAATTCTCTAGCAGCTCTAGCACAGACTGACAATATGGCTGTTGTGAGCCCATCTTTTTATAGAAAGGGGGTGGGTTAATCATTCCTTCAGAATAACGTCTCTAATTACCAGAAGAAAAGGACTATGAACATCATTACAGGATGTTCCTCATTTCTGGTGCAGAACCTACAAACGTTTGACCAAATGTCCACAATTCATATACTTTGCTAATCTTGATTCTATGCAAACCTCAACTAGTAGCAAACCCAAACCTCTTCCCTAGTGATATCTCTTTCGTAATTTTTAATCTTTGGAAAACAAATTTTAGCTCACACATGGCAGTCAATACCTGTGTATAAGATCAGACATTTTTAATTTTTTTTATTACAGCACGGTGAACTGCAAGTGAATGCAATTTGCATTAAAAAAAACCCATTCAGGCCATTTGCATAAATGATGCTTAACAATTTGCAAGCTAATTAATTTACTATGTGTACAGGAAAAACATTCTTTGAAGTGCAGGCAATATTATTTGCCTTGTTTATGATTTCAGAGCTGGGGGTATTGATTTTAGGAATTAGTCATTAAGCTGTGCAATCTCACCATACACCAGTTCCCTTTTCTTTCACTATGACACCCAGGGAGCTTCTAAGAAATTTATAGAACAGAAGCTTACAGAAAACATTTGCTAAAAGTCAAGTCTTCAAGGATTTATATACTAAAGCTCAACTTACCTAATACAGCCCAACGTGAGACAAAATCTTTTTATGGAGTGGGAAAGGAATTTAACATCTGTCTAGCTTTTACTCTTATCCATATTTCCATACAATAGGTTGACTTATCTTTACTATATCATTTTGGCTGGAAGTCCACTTTAACACATATGGAGTTTGCAGGGCTAAAACTGTGCTGAAAAGGGCACTTATCGTATACAGTATGTAATGCGCAGTAGACCAAGTACTGTGCATTACAACCAGACATGCTGGTAAACAGATATACTGTTTGTGTGTAACAGTGCAATGTCATTCATTCATTAATTCTAAATAGTACCCTAATTCACATATACAATAAGTATCTGTGTGTTGTGTTGCCAAAAACAGTGGGTTTTTTTTTGGCAATGCAGGTTTACAATGGCAGTTCCAGCTTGAGTTTTGTAGACTACAGAACTCGAGCTGCGCTTGGCATCGTAAATAGCTTCAGATTAATTATTTGCCTTTCTGACAATTGAGTTGAGTCCAGACCCCAATCTTCTGTTTTCTCCAGCCCTAAACAGTCTTGTTGATTGCAAATACAATTTCATCTGTTTATACAATTTCAGCTTTTATCTGTTACCATTCTTCCATATCCATAAAGACCACCTATTAGAGTCTAAGGACTAGTAGAGCTGCCTGCTAACCTCCACATTATAGTTATGACAAATCACAGCATACTTAGCAGTCAAGCACTCCCCATCCTTATCACTATAGACAAAAAGAGGCAGAGAGTGAGGGGCATTCTAGAACAACTGTTGCACAGAAGACAAAGCTGGAATCCATGATCTCATTAACTAAGTTTTTTCTAGATACAACAGTCCTTTCTTCAGAGGAACTCTAATTAAATTCCACTTGGCATGTGCAAGGTTTGCTCTAAAGCAAGCCTCCATACCACTTAGTGCAGTCCATTTGGAGAAACAGGGGACACCCCCTGGGTCCTCTTTATCATAATCATTTATGGATTTGCCCCATTCATTACTCTAGGGAGCTTCCAGCAATCCTTTAGGTACAGCTCTAAAGTTTCACATGCCCTACATAGGTTATATGCTTTTTAGGAGAATTGACTCTTTTCTGTGTGACTGGTCCCCGAAAGACCTTTGTAAATATGCTTTGAGCGCTGAACAAAGGTTTGGACCTGTTTGGAGAATTCTTGGTGTGCTGGTGACATATTTTTAGCTTTAAATGTCTATAGCTGTTGTAGCACCCACTGACACTGAACAGCTAATTCCAGGAGTGCATTGGGAATATTTCAATTTTAATTGGTCCCCCAAAGCCAGATGGTCACAGCTCTCATCACATCAGCTCTCAATGAAACCATTGAATACAATGCAGGACCAGCGGGTCTTCATTGTACAAAAGGATGTCAAGGACCTGCCCAGGTCCCAGAAGTGTTGGACAGTGGAGAAGAGGGCCATTTACTTGAAAATGGAAGAATAAAGTAAGTATTTGTACTCATTCCTTACTCCTCATTTAACCCATGCAGTGTTGGCGGGAAGGCTTGGGGGCTGCAGGAGTAAATTTAACAGCAGTCCAGAGTTGGGATTTAAGGAATTTAGGTTTAGAAAAAGCTTTTGGTTAAAAAAAAAAAAATTGTATATATATATATATATATATATATATATATATATATATATATATACATACATACACACCCTGGTCAAAAAAATTAAAAGGAACAGTTTGAAAACACATCAGATCTCAATGGGGAAAAATGTCATGCTGGATATCTATACTGATATGGACTGGGTAATGTGTTAAGGATGCCCCATCGATTGATGGAAATGAAAATGATCATCCTACAGGGGACGGAATTCAAAGACACCCCAAAAATCAAAGTGAAAAAATGATGAAGCAGGCTAGTCCATTTTGCTGGAATTTCATTGCAACAACTCAAAATGGTACTCAGTAATTTGTATGGCCCCCATGTACTTGTATGCATGCCTGACAATGTCAGGGCATGCTCCTAATGAGACAACAGATGGTTTCCTGGGGTATTTTCTCCCAGATCTGGACCAAGGCATCACTGAGTTCCTGGACAGTCTGCGGTGCAACCTGGCGGCATCAGTTGAACCGATACATGAGATGTAGGTCAGGCGAGCATGGGGGCCATTCAATGGTATCAATTCCTTCATCTTCCAGGAACTGCCTGCATACTCTTACCATATGAGACCAGGCATCGTCATGCACCAGGAGGAACCCAGGACCCACTACACCAGCGTAGGGTCTGACAATGGGTCCAAGAATTTCATCCCAACACCTAATGGCAGTCAGACCATCACTGACCCACCACCAAAATGGTGAATGCTGAATGATGTTACAGGCAGCATAACATTCTCCATGGCTTCTCCTGACCCTTTCACGTCTGTCACATGTGCTCAGGGTGAACCTGCTCTCATCTGTGAAAAGCACAGGACATCAGTTGCAGACCTGCCGATTCTGGTGTTCAATGGCAAAAGCCAATTGAGCTTCATGGTGCTGGACAGTGAGTACAGGGCCCACTAGAGGACATCAGGCCCTCAGAACACTCTCATGAAGTCTGTTTCTGATTGTTTGGTCAGAGACATTCAAACTAGTGGCTTTCTGGAGGTCATTTTATAGGGCAATGATAGTGCTCATCCTGTTCCTCCTTGTACAAAGGAGCAAATACCGGTCTTGTTGATGGGTTGAGGACCTTCTACGGCCCTGTTCAGCTCTTCTAGAGTAACTGCCTGTCTCCTGGAATCTCCTCCATGCTTTTGAGACTGTGTTGGGAGACAGAGCAAACCTTCTGGCAATGGCATGTATTGATATGCCATTCTGGAGGAGCTGGACTGCCTGTGCAACTTCTGTAGGGTCCAGGTATTGCCTCATGCTACCAGTAGTGACACTGACCCTAGCCAAATGCAAAGCTAGTAAAAAACAGCCAGAAAAGATGAATAGAGAAAAAATGTCAGTTGCCACCACCTGTAAAACCACTGCTGTTTTTGGGGGTCGTCTCATTCTTGCCCATCTAGTGTACCTTTTGTTATTTCATTAATACCAAAGCAGCTGAAACTGATTAACAACCTCTTCTGCTTTTTTCAGCAGTATATATATATATTTTTTACCGTATTTTTTGCTCCATAAGATGCACTTTTTTCCCCCCAAAAAAGGGGGGAAAATGTCAGTGCGTCTTATGGAGCGAATGTAAAGCGGCCGGTCCTGTATTTCTGCCGCCACCATGTCAGAATACCGGGCCGGCTGCTTAGCTGTTCTCTCCTGCAGGACCTTATCTGTTCCTCGCTCCAGTGCTGCAGTCTTCCCACGGCAGCTTCTGTGACAGCCGGGTGCCCACTGCACATGCGCGAGAAGCGCCGGGGTTTGTGAATGGTCCGGTTTCTTCTGGGACACATGACAAGTCCCAGAAGGCTCCGGGCCATTCACAAAGCGCAGCGCTTCTCGCGCATGCGCAGTGGGCACCCGGCTGTCACAGAAGCCACCGCGGGAAGAAGAAGGAAGGACAACTCCGCGGAAGTGGGAGCGGGTACCTGTCAAATTCAGGTACACGCTCCCCCTCCCTCCCCAAAGGTCCGCAGTCTCTGGTAATCTCCTTTACTGTCTGCAGTCACTGGTCATCCCCTGCACTTTCTGCAGTCTCTGGTCTTCTGTACTGTGTCCACAGTCTCTGGTCATTCCCTGTACTGTGTCCTCAGTCTCTGGTCATTCCCTGTACTGTGTCCGCAGTCTCTGGTTTATTCCCTGTACTGTGTCCGCAGTCTCTGGTCATCCCCTGTACTGTGTCCGCAGTCTCTGGTCATCCCCTGTACTGTGTCCGCAGTCTCTGGTCATTCCCTGTACTGTGTCCGCAGTCTCTGGTCATCTCCTGTACTGTGTCCGCAGTCTCTGGTCATCCCCTGTACGGTGTCCGCAGTCTCTGGTCATCTCCTGTACTTTCCACAGTCTCTGGTCATTCCCTGTACTGTGCCCGCAGTCTCTGGTCATCTCCTGTACCATGTCCGCAGTCTCTGGTCATCTCCTGTACTATATCCGCAGTCTCTGGTCATCTCCTGTACCATGTCCGCAGTCTCTGGTCATCTCCTGTACCATGACCGCAGTCTCTGGTCATCTCCTGTACTGTGTCCGCAGTCTCTGGTCATTCCCTGTACTGTGTCCGCAGTCTCTGGTCATTCCCTGTACTGTGTCCGCAGTCTCTGGCCATCCCCTGTACTGGGTCTGCAGTCCATTGGTTCAGAATATTTTTTTTCTTGTTTTTCTCCTAGGCGCGTCTTATGGTCAGGTGCGTCTTATGGAGCGAAAAATACGGTATATACACACACACTATATTGCCCAACGTATTGGGATACCCCTCCAGATTATTGGATTCAAGTGTTCCAATCACTTCCATGGCCACAGGTATATAGGCATGCAGACTGCTTCTACAAACATATGTGAAAGAATGGGTTGTTCTCAGGAGCTCAGTAAATTCAAGCGTGGTGCAGTGATAGGTTGCCACCTGTGCAATAAGTCCATCTATGAAATTTCCTGTCTACTAAATATTCCACACTCAACTGTTAGTGGTATTATAACAAAGTTGAAGCAATTGGGAACAACAGCAACTCAGCCACGAAGTGATAGGCCACGTAAAATGACAGAGCGGGGTCAGCTCATGCTGAAGCACACAGTGCACAGAAGTCCAAACTGTCAAAGTCAATAGCTAAAGACCTCCAAACTTTGTGTGGCCTTCAGATTAGCACAAAAACAGTGAGTAAAGAGCTTCATGGAATGGGATTCCATGGCCAAGCAGCTGCATCCAAGCCATGCATCATCAAGTGCAATACAAAGTGAAGGATGCAGTAGTGTAAAGCATGCCACCACTGGACTCTAGAGCAGTGGAGATGTGTTCTCTGCAGTGACGAATCACGCTTCTCTGTCTTGCAATCTGATGGACGTTTCTGGATTTGGTGGTTACCAGGAGAATGGTACTTGCTTGACTGCATTGTGCCATGTGTAAAGTTTGGTGTAGGGAGATTATGGTGTGGGGTTGTTTTTCAGGGGTTGGGCCTGGCCCCTTAGTTCCAGTGAAGGGAACTCTTAAGGCAACAGCATACCAAGACATTTTGGATAATTTCATGCTCCCAACTTTGCGGGAACAGTTTGGGGTTGGCCCCTTCTTGTTCCAACAGGACTGCCCACCAGTACACAAAGCAAGGTCCATAAAGACATGGATGAGAGAGTTTGGGAAGGAGAAACCTGACTGGCCTGCACAGAGTCCTGACTTCAACCTTATAGAACACCTTTGGGATGAATTAGAGCGGAGACTACGAGCCAGGCCTTCTCGTCCGACATCAGTGCCTGATCTCAAGCATACGCTTCTGGTAGAATGGTCAGACATTCACAGAGACACACTCCTAAACGTTGTGGACAGCCTTCCCAGAAGAGTTGAAGCTGTTGTAGATGCAAATGGTGGGCAAACTCATAATTGAACCCTACGGACTACGACTGGGATGCCATTAAAGTTCATGTGAGTGTAAAGGCAGATGTCCCAATACTTTTGGCAATAAAGTGCATATATATATTTTGTGGTCTGTGCTTCTCTTGGAGAGATTTCCCTTGTCGGTGAGAGGAGCAATGATAAGTTCTCCAAGCAGTGATTACACATAAGGCAATACATAAATCTGAAGTTGCAACCCTTCCCCCACTCTGTCCAAAAAAAAAGAATTTGCCTTTCATTATCGAGCAAGTAAGTTTTGTTGCCAATTTTGAATACATTCAAGTTCTTATTATTCTAGACACTGATGGCTTGCTATGGGCAACAAACATCCTTTGCATCCGAGTACCAATCAGATCCTATAATATTTTTCTACCTATAGCGGCCTTCAACTTTTAAATGATGTACTTCATTATTTACTTCTTACCCAAACACATAAAACTATGATTTAACAAGCGCAAACTACTTTCAGAACACTTCTTGAATTCAAGTTTAGCATTTTTATTAAAGCACAGTGCGATCACTGAAGCAGAATGTCTCAAAATTACTGGAGGTCAAAATCCAGATAACGCTTTTAGCATGTGAAAAGGAGTTTCTTTAACCAAATAAAATACAGAGTTGTCTAGTACTCATCCAAGGCAGAATACATATTTTATACAGAAGTAACTGTGCAACTCTAATGCACAGCACACTGTATAATAAGGGGCGCTTATTAGCATTCATCAAAATACACTTAGGTTCACTTTTTCCAAACCTACATTTATGAAATAAAAAAGACCAATATATTTAATTTATGAAACAAAAAGGCTCTCTGCCAAATGTAGTTAAATATCTGACTTAACAAACTTCAAAGGGGTTTAAATGGGGTGACTGATGAGAGAAGAACAACGTACAAATGCAATAGAAAGAGTGACTGAAATGCATGATGGCACTTGCTTCAAGAGTTCATGCTCTTCTCTGCTGAATAATTTTGCCCAACGGGAAGCTTGAGAGTCCACAGACTCTTGCTGAGAGTGTGATTCCTAACTAAAGTTCGAATTCTAAATAATTCAGCTAGAGGACAACTGCACAGAACCAGAGAGACTTCAGCAGGGAGTTAGGACTATGGCATGTCAGCAGTCCTGTTGCTGGTGACAACTTACTAGAGACAGGATCACTATGCAGAGGAGATAAAATACTTCCATGCTTCCATCCCTTGTTGTCTGAATGAGCAAGCTATCACTCCATTGCTAATGAAAACAAAACAAATGACAGCTCGTGCATCCATTCATCGAGGGAGTGATTGGTCAAAGTATTTTCTCTCCTTATATTCCTTTTTTCGATGGCAAAACAAGTTCTTGCAAAAGCCTGGTGGTCTTCCACCCTCTTGGTAACATGGGTAAAGAATGAAATTACATGGTATCTCCCCATTGAAAATATGTCTGCGATTCTCATGGGCAAATTATGTAAATTTTATTTGGTCTGGAACAACTGGGTTGAATTTTACTTTCCTAGGGACTTTGACCATTCACTCTTTTTTTTTTTATACGTTCTTTTATTTAAACCTTGAGTGCTTCATCAAGCCAATTAGACCACTTTGTCTGGTTAAAGAGCAACCTATATCCACCCATGCCGGATATTTCTTCCCTCCCCCCAACCCTCTAACTACTACTTCCCCATACTGCCCCCTCTTTGTTTCTTTTATTTTTGTCAATACTTTACCTCTTAAGCTGGCACTTATAGCACAATTAAGGTGTTTTGCTGAGATTTTCTGTTGGAGAATAATGTGAACATTGAGGATATGTACTGACAGAAGGGTTCCACCATATTCACTATTTTGGAAGATGCCATTACTATATTCTTTCTTTGGGAAGTATCCCTCATTATAGAACCACAGAGGAATCTCTCCTGGCCCAAAATGGGCAATTTAAGGGAGGAAAACATGGGACTTTAGATGTGCCCCAAACAGAATACATACATATATGGCAGATAAAATGTCACAAATCTTTATATGTATCATTTATAACATTATTAAAAGATGATCATGTTCAACATGTAGCATGTACAAAAAACATCCCTTTATTGTAGGTATTGCATTGCAGATCGAAGTGTTGTATGAGTAGCACGCTTCCTCAGGATCCACACCTTTCATACATGTTGACTAATGAGCAGCCTATGTCCATCCTTGGTAGATTTTCCAGTTATTTATCCAGTGTATGGGGTCTTTTTTAACCCTTTTTTTTTGGTACAGGCCAACAAAGCTGTACAGCAATGGAGACAGTGACAGGGAATGAGACAAACTTTATCAAACCCAAAGGTGTTTTGAGAATTTAATTTTCAACATTTTTTAAATGTTTCAAGATATAAAAATAGTTTTCAAAGATTAAAATCTTTCTGGCCATGTTTTTTGTTGCACCAATATTTAGGGTGCAACAAAATACATGTTGGGTGCAACAAAAATGTCAGTCCATAGCCCTTTACTTACCCTACCCTTGAGCTGCCCCCCCTTCCCCGCCTTACAGAATAATGGGGTTCTGCTCCCCTTTGGCTCCTTATATTCTAATTTGGCATGGCTGTACATGGTCCCATCCACATTCATTAACTGAGAACTGTTAATGAAAAACACTACAAGTTCCATCTGCCATAATGGCAGATTGACTTGTACAGTAGTTCTCAATGGAGCACAAGGGCAGTGGATTCAACACACTTGCAGTCCCCTGATACTTCCTCTAGTTCCTTAACTGAAGGTCTGTACCAGAGCTGGGCTAGAGGTAAAGCCAGAGCATTACACCCACAATTCAACAATCAAAGTTACAATGCTTTGCAGGCTCCAATACAAAAAAATTATAAATGCACTTTTTTTTTTTTTTTTTTTTTCAAAAAAAAAACAAAGTTTATTGAAACAAGATACAAGTGATCACACGAAAATGTACAGATGAAGTGTACATAGGACATACAGCAAAGCATGTATCATACAAAGGCAAATGAGGTCCAACGCAAAACCAAACAGTGTGGATGAACTAGGCCACGACAGGGTTGTGCCTGTAATATTTAGGTAGGCTTGTCAAGTGCTAAAAAGAAAAAGACGTTTGCCTCCTACCATATTGTCTTGCGGTAAAAATCTGTGGGGGGGAGACGAGCAAATACAATACCTAAGTAGAAGTCAATACTACAGAATACGATGGTGGAATTGTGCGAATGTAGGAGTAATTGTCGTGGGAACCGCTGATTAATTGCGAGAGGTGATGCTGACCACCTACTCAATGTGCTATTGGAAAAATTGTCCGAGACGTGTGTAAGCAAATGAAAAGAAAAGAAAGGAGAAGGCGAGAAAAAAGGGAAAGAAAGAAAGAGAGAAAAAAAAAAAAAAAAAAAAGGGAAGGAGGGGAGGGGGGGAGGGAGGAAGGGAAGCAAATATGGAGGGTAAAATAAGAGAGGGGACAACTGTCAAAAATATCTTATCCTCAATACAAACAGTAACGGGAGTGGGTGGAACATACGCTGTCATCGGCGTCGAAAGAATGCGCATGTAACACAGGGGGGAGTATGATAGCACCCTCAGGTCAAATACTACTAAATGACACTATCGGGAAGTCCATATCAGGTGCAGACAGGCTGGTCCATGAGGGATCGATACTCCGGGGTAGTCAGAAAATGGGTCCAACAGGCCCATACGTGAGAGAATTTCGTAGGAGTGTCGAGAGCAGTCGCAACCAGTTCTTCCATGTCCGCCGTTTTACCCACTCGGGTGAGCCATTCACGTATAGAGGGAGAGCGAGTGGAGCCCCACAGAACCGGAATACAGAGTCTGGCTGCGTTGATCATGTGCATGGCTAATGATTTAAAGTACTGAGCCCTGGGAAGGGAAGAATGATGGAGGAGGAATTGAGCAGGAGAGAGAGCTAAGGGCAAGGAACTTATAGAAACTACTAACCTATGGACCTCCAGCCAAAATGGTTGAAGAATCGGGCAAGACCACCAAATGTGAAGAAAGGACCCATCCGGGGTCCCGCATCTCCAGCAGCTGTTGGGGAAGGCGGGGTTAAAATGATGAATTCTTGAAGGAGTTCGGTACCATCTAGAGGCTATTTTGTAGCTGTTTTCTTGTGTCGAGACATTGAGGGAACATTTATGAGAGTATTGGAAGACCAGGTCCCAGTCTGAGTCCGACAGCTCAGCATTAAGATCTCTCCTCCAAGCCCGACATGCGGGGAGGGAGTCATAAGACCGGCTCTCCACTAGAAGTGGGTAGATCTCCGAGATCAGATGTTTCCGCGGTTCAGCCTTCGCGCATGCAGATTCAAATGGGGTAAGAGAGCGATGCCAGTTATGAGGGGGTTTATGAGAGAGCAGATAATGTCTGATCTGGAAATATACCCAGAAAGGGAATTCGCGAATACCCAGACTTTCTTGCAATTCTCGGAGTGTTTTCACCTTGCCCTTGCGGAGAAAATGTTTCACTAAGAGCTGTTTGTGTGGCCAATGTTTCAATAAAAAGTCCTTATGCATGCCAGGGGGAAAGTCAGGGTTGAGGCGTATGGGAGTCAGGGGGTTGGGTGTGTCAGAAATGGCTGCAGATCTACAAGCCGAACGGAAAATTTTTAACGTAGGTCCCACCAAAGGATGGGTGAGAAGAACTTGTGGCGTGTGTTTCGGCAAAAGCCAAGGAATCGATGCCAGGGGGAAGGGCGAGCAAGCATTCTCGATAGATATCCAGTCTTTAGAGGCAGTGTGAACGTGCCAATCAACTATCCGGGAAAGATGACACGCCCAATAGTAGCGGTAAAGATCAGGGAATCCTATACCCCCTTTAAGTTTAGAAAGGGTTAATTGGGAGTAGGCAATACGCGGACGTTTGTGGCTCCAAAGGAACAGTGAACACAGTCTTTTGCAAGAAGCAAAGAAAGCAGGAGGTAAGTGAATTGGTAATGTTTGGAAGAGATACAGGAGACGGGGAAGTACATTCATTTTAATGATCGCTGCCCTTCCAAACCACGAGAAACAAGGACGGTGCCATTTATTGAGGTCATCTTGCATAGAGCGAAGAGCGGGAAGAAAGTTTTTCATGTAAAGGTCATCAAGGTTGCTGGTGAGCTGGATACCAAGATAAGTTAGGGAATCCCTTTCCCAGTGAAATGGGAATTGGGCCTCACAAGCAGAGACTAGCTCAGCAGACAAAGTAATGTTAAGGGCGGCAGATTTGGAAAAATTGATTTTAAAATTCGACAAATATCTGAAAAGGGCAAAGTCTTTCAGTAGGTTTGGAAGAGTGATGTGAGGGTCCGCCAAGAACAAAAGAATATCATCCGCATAAGCTGCAAGTTTATATTCCTTATCTGTCACCGTGATTCCTTTAACATCAGGGTTTAAACGAATTTTCCGCAACAGGGGCTCAAGGGATAGGACAAACAAAAGCGGGGAGAGGGGGCATCCCTGACGTGTACCGTTCCGTAAATGAAAGGAGTTGGACAGATGGCCGTTCACCCGGACCCGGGCAGTAGGGGCAGAATAGAGGGCCATGATAAAGTTGAGCATCTTCTCACCCAAACCCAGTGCCACCAAAGACGCGTTCAAGTAATCCCAGGCAATCCTGTCAAAGGCCTTTTCTGCATCCAAGGAGAGGAAAAAACCCGGCGTGTTAGACCTGCGAAGCCAGTGATGGAGATTAAGGGCCTTGATAGTGTTGTCCCTTGCTTCTCTACCAGGGATAAATCCTGCTTGGTCCAAATCGACCAGGGAGGGAAGCGAGGGAAGAAGACGATTAGCAATGATCTTCGCGAATAGTTTGACGTCCACGTTCAGCAAGGAAATGGGTCTATAATTGGAAACCTGGGTGTTATCCTTCCCGTCTTTGGGGATAACTGTAATGTGAGCCTCCAACAGGTGGTTAGGCGGCCCTGAAGGTTGAGCGAGAGTGTTAAAAGCAGCAAGAAATGGAGTACCCAGTATATCTAAAAAGGATTTATAATAGGCTACTGAAAAACCATCAGGGCCTGGGCTCTTCCCCGGTTTCATCTGTTTTACTGCAGATTGCAGTTCAAGTAGGGTGAGATCATTTTCCATAGCGTGCACCAGATCCTCGGAGAGGGCGGGTGAACCGTAGAGATGGAGAAATTCAGAGATCAAGGTAGTTCTAGATTTGTCCGAATGTATGGGGGGGCGTTCCGGAGGGAGGTTGTACAAGGATTTATAGTAGCGTTCAAAATGGGCGGCAATATCGGGGTTAGATGTAGCCTCAATGCCATCAGAGCCTCTGATTTTATGAACCGTCATACTAGCCCGTTTCTCCCGAAGAGCTCTAGCTAGAAATTTCCCGCTCTTATTTGCGAACTCATAATAGAGCTTATGTGTAAGAATGTATCTTTTTCTAACCGCTTTACCCAGTTCCGTGAGAAGCTGTGTGCGTGCATGCGTGAGTTCCGAAAGGGTCGACGCAGCCAGAGTCCGTTTATGTACTCTCTCCAAAGAGCGGATCCTATCTGAGAGGAGCTTCAGACGCTCCTGCTTGGCTTTCTTACGTCTTGTCGCAAGGGCTATGAGGCTACCCCGTATGACACACTTGTGGGCCTCCCATTGTGTGATGGGTGAGGTGTCTGACGAGCTGTTCAAGGAAAAATATTCAGCCATATTAGAGCGGAGCTCCTGAACAATAGCGGCATCCGTAAGAAGGGAAGCATCCAAACGCCAGTATTTGGAGCGCGGGTGCGAGATGGGAAACCGAAGCGTCATGGTGATAGGATGATGATCGGAAAGGACCATCGGTTCAACAGTAGCCGCATATAGGAGAGGGAGATCTGGTTGCGACAAAAAAAAGTAATCTATCCTAGAATACTTATTGTGTGGTGGGGAAAAAAAAGTATAATCTTTAACAGTGGGATAAAGTGTACGCCAGGTGTCATGTAATTGTAGAAGCTGTAATTGTATATGTATTTGCCTGAGAGCCTTGTAGGGCAGAAAAGAACTACCCGAGGAGGAGTCTAGCAGAGGGCTTAAGGGGACATTCAGATCGCCTCCAAGTATCAGTAACCCTTCCTGGAAAGCAGCTAGGGCAGAGACAATTGAGCGCATGAAGGAGACCTGTTGAACATTGGGGGCATAGACATTGGCGAATGTGATAGGTCTGTTAGCGAATACTCCCTTTATAAACAGGTATCTACCCTCAGGGTCCACCATAGAATCCTTTATATTAAACTGGAGGTGTCTGTCGAACAATATTGCAACCCCCTTAGACTTAGCCAGGGGGTTGGCGGCGTGGAGGACCGTGGGGAAGTAGAAATTGTAAAGCTTTGGAATGGAGTCTTGGCGAAAATGCGTTTCTTGTAAAAAGACCACATCCGCTTTCTGTTTGTGTAAGTAAGAGAGGAGCATGGAACGCTTTTCGGGTACGTTCAAACCTTTGACATTAAGTGAAAGAAGTTTCAGAGACAGTTGTCCCGTCTGTGAAGCGGAAGAAAGCATGGCTGTAGGAAGGTGGAGCCTGAGTCCGGGGCTTCGGTATGCCGAGGATCCGGGGATGGGAAAAAGGAGGGGGGAAGGAGAGAGAGAAAAAAAAAAAAAAAGGGGGGGTACAGAAAGTATACGGCTAGAGGAACAGTCCCGCTGTTCCACGTGAGAGAAAGAAAACAGGAAAAGGGGAAAGGGTTGGGGAAAGGGAAGAGGAGCAGAAAAAAGAAAAGAAGCTCAGAAAAAAGATACGGATAGAAGCCGAATGAAAAAGTATCAGTGGAAGCTCGCTGAGCTCACTGTGTGGGGAACGAGGTCGGCGTGAAACCAGGAAGTGCGCATCCGCCGGCCGGTAGCCCCCTATGAGAAATCATAAAACAAAAGGCAAGAACAAGGGAGCGGGGTTCGAGAGATGTAAGTGATGTCAGAAGTCCGCAGGGGTGGGGCACATAAAGGTTTGGGTACCGGTCTTCCATGGGAGATGAAGTGACATGTGACATGCAAAGGAAGAAGACCTGGGCAACTTTAGTAGATGTATCACACGTGGAATGTCGCCGAGCGAGGGGTCTAGCTACGCTTAGTAGGAAAGAAGCGTAAGGCACGTACAGAGTGACCGCATTGGGAAGAGCAGCCCACGCCAAGGTGGGCGTGAGATAGTAAAGGGGCACCTCACTGAACGGAGAATATTGGAAGACCCCTGCATATATTACAGGCAAACCACAGCACAAGGCACAAACATAACAAGTCAACAATATCAAAACATGAATGAGCATGACAAAATCAGATAAAACATCAATAAGCCCCTGTTCAGCTATTACTAATGAAGCCCCCTAAGACCAAGGCCCGTCATCATCCCACAAATATATGAGTATCAAGGGGACTAGATAAGACATAGAAAACCCTTCCTCCCCCTACCCCCCCCACACCAAGATAGTAGCTAGCGTCCCCAGGGAAACAAAGGGTACGAGCATCACCTCTCTCGGAATGGCGTAAGAGTGGGGAGGAGGAGGAGGAGGGAAGTGAGCATGGGAGTGATCAAAGGCACGCAGGCCCACAGGTATGCCATTTCGGCCAAGTAAAAGCCGGGTGGAAGAGAATGACATGGTACCATTCTGAAATATCTAGCCAGTAGCGGGAAGAGGTGATGCTTGTCCACACAGTCAAATTCACTGACTAAAAGAACATGTACACTCCCCGAGAGATAAAAAAAAAAAACAGTGATCCATCCCCGCAAACAATAACCATCTCCCCCAAAACCACCTCCCGGTCAAAATTTAGAGACACTAACATAGGTACGCAGAAATTATACATTACAAATTGAGCAGGGAGCATTGCCATAGGATCGGGAAGGCCAAACGTTCCAATGTCCACAGAGAGGATGAGGGGGGCGAACAATCCATCACCGAACAGCCCCAGGCGAGCAGCAGGACGTCCGCAAAGATGTGAGGGCGAAGTTCAGAGCATACCAGCAAGACGATGTCGGAGGATGTTCATCGCCCAGGATGCCTCCAGATGGTAATAGGAAATAAAAGGCTAGGAGAAGGCACCAATCGATAACCAGCTGGAGGCGGAGGACTCGCTGTGGAGTGCGGAGGACTAGGTGACAATTAGTAAGGCAGATCCCAGAAACTGTTCCCCCATGTATGAGGACGAGACAGCTAGAACGGTGCCGACTCCCAACCCCCTGTAAGGCATGAAGGAGCTGTGGAGGCCCACTATTTGCGCATAGGGCAGAGACGGAGTTCCGTGAAACACAGGCCGCAAGCTTGACGGATAAACAGTAAAGGTGGCAAAGGTGGTAAAGTAGGAGTCCGACGAGCATTGATCAGAGAGCGCAAGTGCGCAATTAGAACATATGAGGCGGGTGGACGAAAAAAGGTGTGCAGTAACAGCAGAACGTACTCAGCAGGGTATGCATCAAAGTAGCAATGTTAAGGGAAGAACAGGGACCATTAGGTTTCGCGTCTTGGCCTCCTGTGTGCTGGCGAGGCCGTCGGACTAAAGGTAGTCGTGGCGTCCCCCATTAGGGGTCTCGGAGGGGTCGATGGGGCCATCCGCCCTCTACGAGAGGACTGACCGCGCCAATCCATAGCATTATCCTCGGCCGCCAAATCCTGGGATAGCGGCAATCTCATGGAGCTAAACCAATCAGGCAGGTCAATCAGCGGGATGTCTATGGAGGCACAAAAAGAGGGCAGTTCTTCAGGGGTGCGCAAGTTGTAGGAACGACCACTAACTTGTACAGAGAGACAGAAGGGGAACCTCCATCTGTACGGGATGTTACGTGATCGGAGCGTATCCAGAAGAGGGCGTAAAGCGCGCCGCTGGCGTAGGGTGGTGCTGGATACATCCTGAAACAATTGTATTTCTGTACCCTCATACAAAAGGCGCCCTCTGTCTCTAGCACAGCGGAGGATATCTTCTTTGAGCGGGTAGCTGACTAGGCAGCAAACGATATCCCTGGGTGGGTCTGCATCTCCCCTCCTGGGGCGGATCGCTCTGTGCACACGTTCGATGTCAATTGGGGTAGCTTGCGGGCGACCAAGGAGGTTATTAAATATGGCTATTGCTGCCTTGGGAATATCGGTATTTTCTACTGATTCTGGGAGACCGCGGATCCTGATGTTACGCCTGCGGCCACGGTTATCTAAATCCTCAATATGCCTGTGGAGTTCTCTGATAGTTGACGCGTGTATCGATGACCGATGATGTAAATCAAGAATTGCGGAACCATTTTGCCTGGATGCGGATTCCACGTGATCCAAACGTGAACCCATGGCCCTTAGATCATTATGCAGGTCCCCTAATGCTGCAGTGAGTGTGGCTGTCAGGGTGGCCTTAATGTCAGCAGCCACAGCCTGAAGATCCCTCAGGGACAGAGATTGTGAGGCAGAGGGGACATCATGTTGAGGTACTGTGTCTGTAGCTGCCTGCATTTCAGAGCAGGAAGGGTTAACCACATTAGCAGCCGTGGAGAGGAGGAGGGGGGCGGAGGGGGACGCAGCAGGAGAAGGAGATGAAGATGGCTGCGGCCCCTCCCTTTGCTGTTGGGAGCGGAAGAGCTCCGTTATGTGTCTCCCCTGCACACCCTGGCCCCGTGGGGAGCGCGATCGGGTACCGGATGAAGTCCGGTCAGTCTTCCCCATGATGTGACAGCTCCCTCTCACCCCGTTCCGTAGTGTAGCAACACAGAGGGATCCGGCCGGCGGGAGCTCTCTCTCTATGCGGCCATCTCCCAGCCGCGGCAGACCACGCCCCCGCACTTTTTTTTTTTGCAATATCAATGCGTTGATTATTAAGTGTTCTTGCATGGCAAGACCACTTACTGTTATCTCACATATATATTCTTATTATTATAGCCAAATTTACCACCCTAGCTCCTCCCACAGTTTTTACACTACGTAGACAGTAATATACCGAAACGTGCGGATTGTTCCCGATTGGTGTGCTATTACTTTGTGGAACGTTTCGCCAAATGGTTCACGAAATATCAGCGTTTTTGTGGTGAAATTGGTCCCATAGGAATGAATGGAGGAATGTTCAAAACTAGAGTGGGAGCTGACAAAACCTTTTCACAGTTACTCCAGCCACTCCAACCACACAACAGTTACTCAAGCCACTCCACCCAGTTACTCCGCCCACTCCAGTTGTAGACTACTGGTTGAGGCAAGAACACTTCACACAATTTCCCCAGAAATTGTAGCTTTTTTTTTATAATATAATATTGTAAATATGCCTTTAAAATATATGCATAAGAGGTGACCATTTTAAGTGTTAGAGTTTATCATAACACTTGTCACCTGTACTGGAAAGCAAACTATAAAGGCAATGGAAATTAAAGGAAGAATTCACATTATGAATGCTAGAATTACCTATATTAGCTTATACAGTTATGAAAATGCAATATTTTTTACAACAGTGATTTCTTAAGGCTAGATTCACACCTATGCAGGTTGCGTTTGACCCGTTTCTGCCTTGTGTTTTGCACCTGAGTTTTTGACGTGTTTTTTATGCTTTTTTTATGCGTTTTGCAGGGGTTTTTTTACATTTTTTTTTTATTTTTCTTGTTGCTAGACAGATTAAAAACACAAAACACATCAAAAACACAGCAAAAGCAAACTACATGCTTTTCTGCAGCGTTTCCATTGAAGTCTATAGAACCAAAAATGCAACTTTTTGCATTTAAAAAATTCCCTGATCCTTTCAAAAAAAATGCAGCGGGTGAAAATGCGGAGATGTGAACATGTCCTATAGGAAATCTTGTTAAATGGACTGTACTACGGTTCTGAAAAATTCTACGGAAAGCGTTTAGGTGTGAATCTAGGGTATGTGGAAGGTGCAGCCTCAGAATTGCCTCAAGCAATAATTAAATAAATAAATTGGAATGAACCCCAAGTATATATAGTCAGCATTTTAGATCCAGAAGGTCTAAAATATAGTTTGTTGTTATGTATATTAACATGCTTTAATGTTAAGGAAGTCAATTCATTTTGAATGGGCTGTCAATGCACTGCAATGCTCCTAAAAAGGCACGAACACCACACAAAGCATATGTAGCAAAATCAAATGTTTTTATGCTATACTCTCTGCAATTTGAATATGTGCATGGGGGAAACACCACGATATGGACACTAGATGGAGCTGAGGAGCATACTTATTTCCTATGATAGTCAGCTCCATCTAGAGGCAGTAATGCAGTATTGTCTGCATTCACACATTCAAACAGCAGAGAATATAGCCTGAGAACAATAGATTTTGTCCATTTGCAAGAAACAAATGAACATGCAACTTCAATGAATGAACAGCTATGAAATATTTTTTTATAGGTGCCCCTAATTGACTTGCTTCCTTCAGCATTAAATTTTCACCTTTAATGCTCCTTTTAAAATTCCCCCCTCACAAAAAATCTTAGGATTTTGTATGTTGAAATGCATACAGAATTCAGTTTAATAGCGTGCGACTGAGGCATTGGTCGATTCCCCGGTTCATGACGTTAGACAGGTTTATATTTATCCTATGAAGATATTATTTCGGTTTAATTTAAGTTGAGTCGTGAAGCTTCAGCAAGTTTTTTGCCTGCCAGATGGCAGAACAAAAAGGCATTATGACATTATGGAGCTCTAGCAATGATATTTCCTAACACAATATTATGTATCTAGAAAATGTGTCAATCTGGCTTCATATTGCTATTACTGGAGCCAAAAAACTACACCTCAGAGTCTCTTCTAATAGAAAGCTGAGCTCCCGGTAGGTCTAAAAATGAATAGATAAATGAAAAAAACATTGTTCATTTTAAATAAGAAGTCATTTTTAAAATAACTACTGTAGTATGAGTACCTGAACATTTTGTTTTTGTATTAGCTTCTAGCACAAAGAAACTTGCACTACTAGAGGGAGGGTGAATGCACTTGGTCACCCAGGGCTCATTTGCTTTACATAGTTTTGCCAATCCAACACAAGGAATATGGAATGAGGAGGAACTCAGGGTTGACTTTTCAAGTGTTCTGTCGTTACTTTCTTCTACAATTAGATACCTGGAGTTGATCTGTGGCTAAGCTACACTGTATTACCAAAAGTATTAGAACACCCCTCCAAATCATTGGATTCAGGTGTTCCAATATCCTCCATGGCCACAGGTGTATAAAATCAAGCCTCTAGGCATTCAGACTACTTCTACAAACATTGAGAAAGAATGGGTCGCTCTCAGGAGCTCAGTGAATTCAAGCGTGGTCCCGTGATAGGTTGCCACCTGTGCAATAAGTCCATCCATTAAATTTCCTTGCTACTAAATATTCCACGACCAACTGTTAGTGGTATTATAACAAAGAGGAAGAAATTGTAAACAACAGCAACTCAGCCACCAAGTGGTCGGCCACGTAAAAATGATAGAGCGGGGTCAGTGCTTGCTGAAGCGCACAGTGCGCAGAAGTCGCCAACTGTCTGCAGAGTCAATAGCTAAAGACCTCCAAACTTGGTGTGGCCTTCAGATTAGCACAACAACAGTGCATAGAGAGCTTCATGGAATGGGTTTCCATGGCCGAGCAGCTGCATCCAAGCCTTACATCACCAAGTGTAATGCAAAGCGTCGGATGCCGTGGCAAAAAGCACACTGCCACAGGACTCTAGAGCAGCAGAGAAGTGTTCTCTTGAGTGATTAATCACGTTTCTCTGTCTGGCAATCTGATGGACATGTCTAGGTTTGGTGGTTGCCAGGAGAACGGTACTTGCCAGAATGCATTGGGTCTGTCAATGGATCCAAGGATTTCATCCCGATACCTAATGGCAGTCAGGGTGCCATTGTCCAGCCTGTAGAAGTCTGTGCGTCCCTCCATGGATATGCCTCACTAGACCATCCCTGACCCACCACCAAAACAGTCATGCTGAATGATGTTACAGGCAGCATTACGTTCTCTATGGCTTCTCCAGACCCTTTCACGTCTGTCACATGTACTGAGGGTAAACCTGCTCTACTCTGTGAAGAGAACAGGGCGCCGGCTAATTCTGGTGTTCAATGGCAAATGCCAATTGAGCTCTGTGGTGCCGAGCAGTGAGCACAGGGCCCACTAGGGGATATCAGGCCCTCAGGTCATCCTCATGAAGTCTGTTTCTGGTTGTTTTGTCAGAGACATTCACATCAGTGTCCTGCTGATGGGTTAAGGACTTTATACAGCCCTGCTCAGCTCTTCTAGAGGAACTGCCCATCTCCTGGAATCTCCTCCATGCTCTTAAGACTGTGCTGGGAGTTACAGCAAACCCTCTGGCAATGGTACGTATTAATGTGCCATCCTGGAGCAGTTGGACTGCCTGTGCAACTTCTGTATGGTCCAGGTATCACCTCATGCTATCAGAAAAGATGAGTAGGGAAAAAATGTCAGTGGCCTCCACCTGTAAAACCATTGCTGTTTTGGGAGTTGTCTCATTGTTGACCATCTAGTGCACCTGTTGTTAATTTCATGAACATCAAAGCAGCTGAAACTGATTAACAACCCCCTCTGCTACTTAACTGACCAGATCAACATCCCAGGAGTTTAACTGAATTGATGCTATACTCTGATTAAAAAGTGTTCCTTTCATTTTTTTGAGCAGTGTGTATATATATATATATATATATATATATATATATATATAATTATATTATTAGGTACACCTGTTCAATTGCTTGGTAACACAAGTTGCAAATCAGCCATTAGTCTGCCCATTCTCCTCTGACCAATGACATCAACAAGGCATTTTTGTCCACACAACTGCTGCTCACTGGATATTTTCTCTTTTTCGGATCATTCTCTGTAAACCTTAGATATGGTTGTGCGTGAAAATCCCAGTAGATCAGAGGTTTTTGAAATACTCAGACCAGTCCGTCTGGCACCAACAACCATGCCACATTCAAAGTCACTTAAATCCCCTTTCTTCCCCATTCTGATGTTTCGTTTGAACTTCAGCAAGTCGCCTCCATCACGTCTAGATGCCTAAATGCACCTAGTTGCTGCCATGTGATCGGCTGGTTAGCAATTTGTGTTACCAAGCAATTGAACAGGTGTACCTAATAAAGTGGCCGGTGAGCGTATGTTCTTATTATTTGCAGTCTTAAAACTAACGTTTTGCAACCTACTCCTTAACTCTCATGAATTTAGTTTGTGTATGTCAATGTACCAGCATTACTCAAACATAGAATTTATAATATGTTTGCGCTGTTTCCAGCCCGACCCAGGAGACTGCAGTGATTTTACTTTATATTCAGTAGAACAAGCCACGGTTCCCCTGATATGTTAAATCTCAGATCTACCTGAAGCTAAGAACAGATGTAACTGGGTTATTGAACCAAATATCAAATATATCAGGATGAACAAGCTTTCATTGCAACAGAACAGTTCTATGAATCTTCACAGCAGTAAAATGTTTTGTTAATCCACACTATACATACTGAAGATATACAGTTTATATATAACAAAACACAGCAAAGCACCAGAGATCTGGTGAACTGTATGCAGCAATCAACATCTATTTTTTTCAAAGGTAAACACCCAGATAGAACTTTGCTCTTCTCGCTCTCAGTTGCTGGGTATCCTTTGGGCTGCACACATTTTCTGGAACTCCCTTCATCATATGAAGAATTCAGCAAGCTGTTCTGCTATGCCACTTACCCATGTCAACTATGGTTCTTATCACATTTTCAGTTCCGATAAGAAAGGGAGAACTATTTAGAGAGTCAGTCTCAAGAGCCTATTTTCCTCAAAAACCTAAAAGGTGCCTATAGATGTAAGAGAACGTTCTTATTATGCAGTCAGGGACTGTTTGTGTGCTGGTACGCTTCTCCCAGTATGTCCGGCCCAACTCAGCCCAGCTCAAGATCAGATGCATTTTCCTGTCTGTTCCTTTTGATGTCCCCCAGACCAGCCGGTGCATGCAGAGCATCGTACATCCTGAGTCAATGAGCAAGTCTGCTTGATTCAAACTTGTTTATCTGTATGACGATCGATCATAAGAATAATTATTCAGCAAGCAGATTATATCTATGTGGCCGGCATCTAACGCCTGTATGACAGACTTAAACTTTAAACAGGTCTTAAAACTTATAGAGTAACTCCGCTTTTGGGTGATCTATATACTGTACATTGCAAGGATTTTAACCACTTGCCTACCGGCACTTTCACCCCCTTCCAGGCCAGACCAGCTTTCAGCGCTGTCGCATTTTGGATGACAATTGTGTGGTCATGCAACACTGTACCCAAATTAAATGTTTATCCTTTTTTTGAGATAGATAGAGCTTTCTTTTGGTGAAATGTAATCACCTCTGGGCTTTTTATTTTTTAATTAAACAAATGAAAAAAAGATCAAACATTTTGAAAAAAAAATGTTTCCCCTTAGTTTCTGCAAACAGGTAATTTTTCTCCTTCACTGATATGCATTGATGAGGCTGCATTGATGGGCGCAGATATGCAGCACTGATGGACACTGATGAGGCGACACTAATAAGGCTGCACTGAGGAGGCTGCACTGATGGGCACTGAAATGCAGCACTGATTTGCACTAATGGGCACTGATGAGGCTGCACTAATGGGAACCGATTTGCTGCACGGATTGACACTGATGAGGCAACACTGATTTGGCTGCACTGATGGACATGAATAGGCTGCACTGATGGGCACTGGCAAGGAGGCACTGATAAGGCTGCACTGATATGCAGCACTGATGGACACTGATAGGTGGCACTGATAGGCAGCACTGATGGGCACTGACTGGTGGCACTGATGGATACTATTGGGGCTGCACTGATGTCCTCTTTCACACTTACCAGTTATCGCACTTTCCTCACACTCTGACAGCCGATAACCGGCAACTGTGTTTACATTGTGATCAGCTGTGTCATTGGACTCAGCTGATCATGTGGTAAAAGGCCATTGTGATTGGCCCTTTACTGTGATCTGTGATCAGCCGTGTCTGCACCAGGGGGTGTGCAGGGTGCACAGTGTTGGAAGGACATCATATGAAACCCTCCCAGAACTGGACGACCGCGCTGTAGTCATCGGCTATAGCCCAGTTGTCAAGTTGTTAACCAACATTGTTGCAGATTCCTACATTTTGTTATTCTGAAGAAATAGCTGTTGGTTTGTCTGTGTCCATGTGCAAAGTGAATGTGAATGGGAGTGACTTTATACTTAACAATCAGCTGTGCATTTGAAGAATTTCAATGAGGAAAGTGTCAGGGTCTGCAAACCTTTAAATGTGATTTACTTTGACTATATCTCACATGTTATTGCAGGGGATGCCCAAAATCTGACTTGTGTTTTAGTGCAGACTTCTGGGAATATCATTGAGCCAATCACACAAGCAGGAAATTACATTTCTAGGGGGCATTCCATACACTATCTGTGTACAGAACACCTTCAGGTTGCCATATTGCATTGCATTATATAGGAAATTACAGTGCTGAAGATTGAAAAGGAAAGGTCATTTTTTAAAAACAATCAATTACAACATGACTTGTGTAGCAATCATATATGCTATAATTAGAGATGAGCGAATCGAAGTATCCGAAGTGGAATTCGAGTCGAATATCGGAAAAATTTCGATTCGTGCCGAATCCGAAAAACAGCCTAATTCGGACGCGCGAATCGAAATTTTTCCGAAAATGGCGGCTGACATGTGCGGCGACGGAGCGGGGATGTCGGGGAAGGCGCGCAGACAAGGCGCGCTGCCCCATAATGCATTCCTCAACGACATGTGATCGCATCAGCCAATCAGCAGCCAGCCAGCCAGCACTGTGTAATGGTCGAGGTATATATAGCGGCCATTTTGGAAATCTTCATTTGCCTGCAGTCATTGAACAGAGGCAGACCGCTCTGTACTAGGGACAGGGACAGAGTTAGGGCCACAGAAACGAGAATTGGGGACAGAGAGAAGTTACTTAGGGACAGAGAACCATTACTCAGGGACACAGACTTGTTAATGAGGGCCACAGAATCGTTATTTAGGGACAAAGAAACGCTAGTTAGGGCCACAGAATTCATACTCAGGGACAGACAGAATTGTTACTCAGTGCCAGAGAATTGTTACTTAGGGCCACAGAAACGTTATTAGGGCCACAGAATTTTTACTCAGGGACAGACAGAATTGTTACTGAGTGCCAGAGAATTGTTACTCAGGGACAGACAGAATTGTTACTGAGTGCCAGAGAATTCTTACTCAGGGCCACAGAATTCATTCTCAGGGACAGACAGAATTGTTACTCAGGGACAGACAGAATTGTTACTGAGTGCCAGAGAATTGTTACTCAGGGACAGACAGAATTGTTACTGAGTGCCAGAGAATTGTTACTCAGGGACAGACAGAATTGTTACTGAGTGCCAGAGAATTGTTACTCAGGGACAGACAGAATTGTTACTGAGTGCCAGAGAATTGTTACTCTCACAGACACAAAATTGTTACTTGCACAGACACAGAATTGTTACTTGCACAGACACACAATTGTTACTCAGGGCCACAGAATTCATACTCAGGGACAGACAGAATTGTTACTGAGTGCCAGAGAATTCTTACTCAGGGCCACAGAATTCATACTCAGGGACAGACAGAATTGTTACTCAGGGACAGACAGAATTGTTACTGAGTGCCAGAGAATTGTTACTCAGGGACAGACAGAATTGTTACTGAGTGCCAGAGAATTCTTACTCAGGGACAGACAGAATTGTTACTGAGTGCCAGAGAATTGTTACTCTCACAGACACAAAATTGTTACTTGCACAGACACAGAATTGTTACTCGCACAGAGACAGAATTGTTACTCAGGGCCACAGAATTCATACTCAGGGACAGACAGAATTGTTACTGAGTGCCAGAGAATTGTTACTCAGGGACAGACAGAATTGTTACTGAGTGCCAGAGAATTGTTACTCTCACAGACACAAAATTGTTACTTGCACAGACACAGAATTGTTACTTGCACAGACACACAATTGTTACTCAGGGCCACAGAATTCATACTCAGGGACAGACAGAATTGTTACTGAGTGCCAGAGAATTCTTACTCAGGGCCACAGAATTCATACTCAGGGACAGACAGAATTGTTACTCAGGGACAGACAGAATTGTTACTGAGTGCCAGAGAATTGTTACTCAGGGACAGACAGAATTGTTACTGAGTGCCAGAGAATTGTTACTCTCACAGACACAAAATTGTTACTTGCACAGACACAGAATTGTTACTTGCACAGACACACAATTGTTACTCAGGGCCACAGAATTCATACTCAGGGACAGACAGAATTGTTACTGAGTGCCAGAGAATTGTTACTCAGGGACAGACAGAATTGTTACTGAGTGCCAGAGAATTGTTACTCTCACAGACACAAAATTGTTACTTGCACAGACACAGAATTGTTACTCGCACAGAGACAGAATTGTTACTCAGGGCCACAGAATTCATACTCAGGGACAGACAGAATTGTTACTGAGTGCCAGAGAATTGTTACTCAGGGACAGACAGAATTGTTACTGAGTGCCAGAGAATTGTTACTCAGGGACAGACAGAATTGTTACTGAGTGCCAGAGAATTGTTACTCTCACAGACACAAAATTGTTACTTGCACAGACACAGAATTGTTACTCGCACAGAGACAGAATTGTTACTCAGGGCCACAGAATTCATACTCAGGGACAGACAGAATTGTTACTGAGTGCCAGAGAATTGTTACTCAGGGACAGACAGAATTGTTACTGAGTGCCAGAGAATTGTTACTCTCACAGACACAAAATTGTTACTTGCACAGACACAGAATTGTTACTCGCACAGAGACAGAATTGTTACTCAGGGCCACAGAATTCATACTCAGGGACAGACAGAATTGTTACTGAGTGCCAGAGAATTGTTACTCAGGGACAGACAGAATTGTTACTGAGTGCCAGAGAATTGTTACTCTCACAGACACAAAATTGTTACTTGCACAGACACAGAATTGTTACTTGCACAGACACACAATTGTTACTCAGGGCCACAGAATTCATACTCAGGGACAGACAGAATTGTTACTGAGTGCCAGAGAATTCTTACTCAGGGCCACAGAATTCATACTCAGGGACAGACAGAATTGTTACTCAGGGACAGACAGAATTGTTACTGAGTGCCAGAGAATTGTTACTCAGGGACAGACAGAATTGTTACTGAGTGCCAGAGAATTGTTACTCTCACAGACACAAAATTGTTACTTGCACAGACACAGAATTGTTACTTGCACAGACACACAATTGTTACTCAGGGCCACAGAATTCATACTCAGGGACAGACAGAATTGTTACTGAGTGCCAGAGAATTGTTACTCAGGGACAGACAGAATTGTTACTGAGTGCCAGAGAATTGTTACTCTCACAGACACAAAATTGTTACTTGCACAGACACAGAATTGTTACTCGCACAGAGACAGAATTGTTACTCAGGGCCACAGAATTCATACTCAGGGACAGACAGAATTGTTACTGAGTGCCAGAGAATTGTTACTCAGGGACAGACAGAATTGTTACTGAGTGCCAGAGAATTGTTACTCAGGGACAGACAGAATTGTTACTGAGTGCCAGAGAATTGTTACTCGCACAGACACAAAATTGTTACTTGCACAGACACAGAATTGTTACTCGCACAGACACAGAATTGTTACTCAGGGCCACAGAATTCATACTCAGGGACAGACAGAATTGTTACTGAGTGCCAGAGAATTGTTACTCAGGGACAGACAGAATTGTTACTGAGTGCCAGAGAATTGTTACTCAGGGACAGACAGAATTGTTACTGAGTGCCAGAGAATTGTTACTCAGGGACAGACAGAATTGTTACTGAGTGCCAGAGAATTGTTACTCAGGGACAGACAGAATTGTTACTGAGTGCCAGAGAATTGTTACTCGCACAGACACAAAATTGTTACTTGCACAGACACAGAATTGTTACTCGCACAGACACAGAATTGTTACTCAGGGCCACAGAATTCATACTCAGGGATAGACAGAATTGTTACTGAGTGCCAGAGAATTGTTACTCAGGGACAGACAGAATTGTTACTGAGTGCCAGAGAATTGTTACTCAGGGACAGACAGAATTGTTACTGAGTGCCAGAGAATTGTTACTCAGGGACAGACAGAATTGTTACTGAGTGCCAGAGAATTGTTACTCAGGGACAGACAGAATTGTTACTGAGTGCCAGAGAATTGTTACTCAGGGACAGACAGAATTGTTACTGAGTGCCAGAGAATTGTTACTCAGGGACAGACAGAATTGTTACTGAGTGCCAGAGAATTGTTACTCGCACAGACACAAAATTGTTACTTGCACAGACACAGAATTGTTACTCGCACAGACACAGAATTGTTACTCGCACAGACACAGAATTGTTACTCAGGGCCACAGAATTCATACTCAGGGACAGACAGAATTGTTACTGAGTGCCAGAGAATTGTTACTCAGGGACACCTAATCGTTGAATTAAATAGTATGTCAGACAACATGCAGAGGAGTGGCAGAGGAGGCAATGTTTTAGGAGCGAGCAGACGTGGCAGCAGAGGAAGGGGTCGAGGCAGCAGTATTCGCAGCCAGAGGCCAGTGCTCCCGGTGTCATCCAGCGGTCGTGTCTCCACCGACAACCCTGCCGTCATTGATTGGTTGGCTCGGTCGTCTTCCTCTTCCCAGGTCACCTCTGACACCTACAGCCAACGGTCGGTGGGTACGTCAGACACAACCGTTAGTTGGCATGGCCCGGGACCAAGCCCACTGAAATCACGTGTCCTCTACCTGCCCCTGTCCTTTGCTGTTCCCTCACCAAGCGAAGTATCGCATGCTGTGGGCTCAGCCCCACTGTACAGTGAGGAAGAGCTAACAGAGGGCGGTCAGGAACGGGGGGAGACATCGGCCTTTTCAGCAGCCAAGCGAACAAGTACTGGCGAGGAGAGTGGCTCGGTAGCCGGTCTAGAGACAGGTCTGTCTCCTGACCCAGACGCAGCCGAGGGGGCTAGTAGTGAGGCGGAGACCCTACTTGATGATGAGGAGGTTGATCGCACTTGGCAGCCTCGTCGTCATCAGGCAATTTCTTCCGCATCATCAGGAGAAGAGGGTGGCAGCTTGGCAGCGAGCAAAACAGTCGGTGGGTTGCCCAGGAGACAGCAGCAGGGTCGCATCAGTGTCAGTGGAGCCAAACGTCCACGGAGTAGAGCACCAGCTCCACTGCAGCCTACCACCACGGCCAGTAGTGGTGCCGGTGCGCACGGAGGAAGTAGCAGTCAGCCAGTGAAGAGTAGCGGGGGCAAAGTTTCCTACTCGGTGGTGTGGCAATTTTTCCTCAAGCCGCCCGAGGAAGTAAACGTAGCCGTATGTCGACTATGTGGCCAGAAATGCAAGCGTGGCCAGGGGGCCCATGTTGGGACTACAGCGTTGCGTCAGCATATGCAGCGTCACCATTCGGTGGCCTGGGAAAACCGTGATAAACATACGGCGGTTCTGCCTGCCCCAGCCCCCGCTCCATCACCCGCTCCGTTACTTGCTCCGTCACCCGACGTCGTCAATCGCCCTCTATCAGCCAGTCAAGGCTCCAACACCTCTGCTGAGGGGAGTTGTCGCTCATTGGCATCTTCCGCTCGTTCAGATGCTCCTTCTCCTGCTACTCCTCTTCTCGGATTCCGTCAACAGTCTTTCTTGGAATCCGTATCCAAGAGACAACAGTTTGCGAGCACGCACCCGACGGTGCAAAAGCTGAACGTCCTCCTGTCCAAGTTGCTGGTGCTGCAGTCCCTCCCTTTCCAACTGGTGGACTCAGCACCTTTCCGAGAAATGATGGCTTGTGCCGCGCCGCGGTGGAGAGTGCCAAGCCGTCATTTCTTTGCCCAAAAGGCAGTGCCAGCCCTGCATTCACATGTAGAAGAGATGGTGGGCCAGTCTTTGAGCATGTCGGTCTCTGCCAAAGTGCACGGCAGCGCCGACGTGTGGAGCTGTAACTACGGTCAGGGACAGTACATGTCATTTACGGCCCACTGGGTGAACGTGGTGCCGGCACAGCCGCACCAGCAACTTGGACAGGTCACGACGCTTTTGCCTCCACGTTTGCACGTCCTTGGTCCAGCAAGCATGTCCGCCTCTACCACCTCTTTTTCCGCCGTGTCCTCAGCCGCCACCCCCGTGCCAAGTCCCATTACCCGACCGGCATATCACATGTGCAGGGCGCAACGGTGTCACGCTGTGCTGCACCTGGTATGCCTTGGCGAACGTAGTCACACAGGGGAGGAACTGCTGAGTGTAATGAACAGAGAAATCGACAGATGGCTGTCTCCGCGCAAACTAAAAATCGGAACCATGTTGACTGACAACGGAAAGAACATGGTGTCTGCTCTGCGTCAAGGAAGGTTGTGCCATGCGCCATGCATGGCTCACGTGTTCAATCTGGTTGTCAAGCGGTTCCTAAAATCCACCATCCCACTGCAAGACATCCTTAAAATGTCACGTAAACTGTGCATGCATTTCAGCCATTCCTACACCGCAAAGAACACCCTCATTGAGCTGCAGCGGCAGAACGGAATTCCACAGCATCGCCTGATCTGCGACGTTGCAACAAGGTGGAATTCAACCCTACACATGTTAGACCGCCTTTACGAGCAGCGAAAGGCCATCACCGATTTCCTGATGTTACAAGCGGATAAAGGTACTCCCCTGTGTAACTTAGATGTCAGCCATTGGCAGCTCATGCGTGACACCTGCCGCTTGCTCAGGCCCTTTGAGGAGGCCACGCTATTCGTGAGTCGGCAGGACTATGGGATGAACGACGTCATTCCTCTGTTGCACGTCCTGGAACAAATGCTGTTAACAATGGCTGGTCAGGGTGCGGTAGACGTGGCGCACAGATCTCAACGCCACATGACCCCTGTGGGGGCAGGACAGGAAGAAGAGGAGGAGGTAGAGGAGGACATTTGTGCTCAGGAATTATTGAGTGAAATGGGTGGTTTTTCCACTCAGCGGACAGGAGTGGAGGAGCAGGAGCATCTGGTAGAGGAGGAGGAGGAGGAGACAGAGGACCCAGACGCACCGTGGCAGTATGCTGTGGAGATGGAGGCAGGGAGTCCCTCGCATTCCTTGGCACAAATGGCCCATAGCATGCTCGGTTGCTTGCGTAGCGACAGCCGAATAATAACCATCAGACAGAGGGATGACTTTTGGCTGTCCACCTTGTTGGACCCTCGCTACCGGTCCAAAATGGTGGCCTTTTTCACACCTGCTGAGAGGGAGGCCAAAATTACGTACTATAAAAACCACCTATGTAGTCAGTTGGTCTCTGCCTTTGTGCGCCATCGTCCATCCTCAGACACTGTGGGCCCTGTGCGCTCGCGTTCCGCTGGCATGGCAGCAGGGGAGGGGTGGGGTGGTAGGAGCAGTGGCAGCTCCACCAGCAGCGGCTGCCTCAGTCTGCAGTCGATGATGAGTAGCTTTCTTCACCAGCGCAGTGAGGAAACTACTAACCAGCCGCAGCAGCAGCAGCAGCATCAGGTGGACCTGGAGCAGGAGCTCAAACAACAGGCTTGGGCCTACTTGGACAGCACCCTGCCAACCGAGGTAGACAATCCCCTTGACTACTGGGCAACGAAACTTGACCTTTGGCCCCAACTAGCTGAATTTGCCCTTGAAAGGCTGTCATGCCCGGCCAGTAGCGTGGCATCGGAGCGCGTGTTTAGTGCGGCAGGAGGTATTGTAACTCCGCGGAGGACACGACTGTCCACCCAAAGTGTGGAGAGACTCACGTTTGTGAAAATGAATCAGGCGTGGATTAGTCTGGATTTCAAACCACCAGTTCCTGACACAACTGACTAAATCCGCCATGAATCATGCCTCAAACATGTGCCACTTTCAGGTCTCCTCACACTGCTGGTGTGTTTAATTTTTTGACATAGGGTGCTGGCAGATTACGGGCCTCCTATAGCTGCTGCCAGGCCCCTAATCTGCCATAGGCCCCTATATACCACCTCCTCCTGCTGCTGCCAGGTCCAGAGTCTCTCATGGGTCCCTGTACGGCCTCCCATTGCTGCTGTCTCCATCGCCACACTCTGCTGCCATGTGCCACTTTCAGGTCTCTTCACACTGCTGGTGTGTTAAATTTTTTGACATAGGGTGCAGGCAGATTACGGGCCTCACATAGCTGCTGCCAGGCCCCTAATCTGCCATGGGCCCCTATATACCACCTCCTCCTGCTGCTGCCAGGTCCAGAGTCTCTCATGGGTCCCTGTACGGCCTCCCATTGCTGCTGTCTCCATCGCCACACTCTGCTGCCATGTGCCACTTTCAGGTCTCTTCACACTGCTGGTGTGTTAAATTTTTGACATAGGGTGCAGGCAGATTACGGGCCTCACATAGCTGCTGCCAGGCCCCTAATCTGCCATGGGCCCCTATATACCACCTCCTCCTGCTGCTGCCAGGTCCAGAGTCTCTCATGGGTCCCTGTACGGCCTCCCATTGCTGCTGTCTCCATCGCCACACTCTGCTGCCATGTGCCACTTTCAGGTCTCTTCACACTGCTGGTGTGTTTAATTTTTTGACATAGGGTGCTGCAAGATAACGGGCCTCACATAGCTGCTGCCAGGCCCCTAATCAGCCATGGGCCCCTATACCGCCTCCTCCTGCTGCTGCCAGGTCCAGAGTCTCTCATGCCATGTGCCACTTTCAGGTCTCTTCACACTGCTGGTGTGTTAAATTTTTTGACATAGGGTGCAGGCAGATTACGGGCCTCACATAGCTGCTGCCAGGCCCCTAATCTGCCATAGGCCCCTATATACCGCCTCCTCATGCTGCTGCCAGGTCCAGAGTCTCTCATGGGTCCCTGTACGGCCTCCCATTGCTGCTTTCTCCATCGCCACACTCTGCTGCCATGTGCCACTTTCAGGTCTCTTCACACTGCTGGTGTGTTAAATTTTTTGACATAGGGTGCAGGCAGATTACGGGCCTCACATAGCTGCTGCCAGGCCCCTAATCTGCCATGGGCCCCTATATACCGCCTCCTCATGCTGCTGCCAAGTCCAGAGTCTGTCATGGTCCCTGTACGGCCTCCCATTGCTGCTGTCTCCATCGCCACACTCTGCTGCCATGTGCCACTTTCAGGTCTCTTCACACTGCTGGTGTGTTAAATTTTTTGACATAGGGTGCAGGCAGATTACGGGCCTCACATAGCTGCTGCCAGGCCCCTAATCTGCCATGGGCCCCTATATACCGCCTCCTCATGCTGCTGCCAAGTCCAGAGTCTGTCATGGTCCCTGTACGGCCTCCCATTGCTGCTGTCTCCATCGCCACACTCTGCTGCCATGTGCCACTTTCAGGTCTCTTCACACTGCTGGTGTGTTAAATTTTTTGACATAGGGTGCAGGCAGATTACGGGCCTCACATAGCTGCTGCCAGGCCCCTAATCTGCCATGGGCCCCTATATACCGCCTCCTCATGCTGCTGCCAAGTCCAGAGTCTGTCATGGTCCCTGTACGGCCTCCCATTGCTGCTGTCTCCATCGCCACACTCTGCTGCCATGTGCCACTTTCAGGTCTCTTCACACTGCTGGTGTGTTAAATTTTTTGACATAGGGTGCAGGCAGATTACGGGCCTCACATAGCTGCTGCCAGGCCCCTAATCTGCCATGGGCCCCTATATACCGCCTCCTCATGCTGCTGCCAAGTCCAGAGTCTGTCATGGTCCCTGTACGGCCTCCCATTGCTGCTGTCTCCATCGCCACACTCTGCTGCCATGTGCCACTTTCAGGTCTCTTCACACTGCTGGTGTGTTAAATTTTTTGACATAGGGTGCAGGCAGATTACGGGCCTCACATAGCTGCTGCCAGGCCCCTAATCTGCCATGGGCCCCTATATACCACCTCCTCCTGCTGCTGCCAGGTCCAGAGTCTCTCATGGGTCCCTGTACGGCCTCCCATTGCTGCTGTCTCCATCGCCACACTCTGCTGCCATGTGGCACTTTCAGGTCTCTTCACACTGCTGGTGTGTTTAATTTTTTGACATAGGGTGCTGCAAGATAACGGGCCTCACATAGCTGCTGCCAGGCCCCTAATCAGCCATGGGCCCCTATACCGCCTCCTCCTGCTGCTGCCAGGTCCAGAGTCTCTCATGCCATGTGCCACTTTCAGGTCTCTTCACACTGCTGGTGTGTTAAATTTTTTGACATAGGGTGCAGGCAGATTACGGGCCTCACATAGCTGCTGCCAGGCCCCTAATCTGCCATAGGCCCCTATATACCGCCTCCTCATGCTGCTGCCAGGTCCAGAGTCTCTCATGGGTCCCTGTACGGCCTCCCATTGCTGCTTTCTCCATCGCCACACTCTGCTGCCATGTGCCACTTTCAGGTCTCTTCACACTGCTGGTGTGTTAAATTTTTTGACATAGGGTGCAGGCAGATTACGGGCCTCACATAGCTGCTGCCAGGCCCCTAATCTGCCATGGGCCCCTATATACCGCCTCCTCATGCTGCTGCCAAGTCCAGAGTCTGTCATGGTCCCTGTACGGCCTCCCATTGCTGCTGTCTCCATCGCCACACTCTGCTGCCATGTGCCACTTTCAGGTCTCTTCACACTGCTGGTGTGTTAAATTTTTTGACATAGGGTGCAGGCAGATTACGGGCCTCACATAGCTGCTGCCAGGCCCCTAATCTGCCATGGGCCCCTATATACCGCCTCCTCATGCTGCTGCCAAGTCCAGAGTCTGTCATGGTCCCTGTACGGCCTCCCATTGCTGCTGTCTCCATCGCCACACTCTGCTGCCATGTGCCACTTTCAGGTCTCTTCACACTGCTGGTGTGTTAAATTTTTTGACATAGGGTGCAGGCAGATTACGGGCCTCACATAGCTGCTGCCAGGCCCCTAATCTGCCATGGGCCCCTATATACCACCTCCTCCTGCTGCTGCCAGGTCCAGAGTCTGTCATGGGTCCCTGTACGGCCTCCCATTGCTGCTGTCTCCATCGCCACACTCTGCTGCCATGTGCCACTTTCAGGTCTCTTCACACTGCTGGTGTGTTAAATTTTTTGACATAGGGTGCTGCAAGATAACGGGCCTCACATAGCTGCTGCCAGGCCCCTAATCAGCCATGGGCCCCTATACCGCCTCCTCCTGCTGCTGCCAGGTCCAGAGTCTCTCATGCCATGTGCCACTTTCAGGTCTCTTCACACTGCTGGTGTGTTAAATTTTTTGACATAGGGTGCTGGCAGATTACGGGCCTCACATAGCTGCTGCCAGGCCCCTAATCTGCCATGGGCCCCTATATACCACCTCCTCCTGCTGCTGCCAGGTCCAGAGTCTCTCATGGGTCCCTGTACGGCCTCCCATTGCTGCTGTCTCCATCGCCACACTCTGCTGCCATGTGCCACTTTCAGGTCTCTTCACACTGCTGGTGTGTTAAATTTTTTGACATAGGGTGCTGCAAGATAACGGGCCTCACATAGCTGCTGCCAGGCCCCTAATCAGCCATGGGCCCCTATACCGCCTCCTCCTGCTGCTGCCAGGTCCAGAGTCTCTCATGCCATGTGCCACTTTCAGGTCTCTTCACACTGCTGGTGTGTTAAATTTTTTGACATAGGGTGCAGGCAGATTACGGGCCTCACATAGCTGCTGCCAGGCCCCTAATCTGCCATAGGCCCCTATATACCGCCTCCTCATGCTGCTGCCAAGTCCAGAGTCTGTCATGGTCCCTGTACGGCCTCCCATTGCTGCTGTCTCCATCGCCACACTCTGCCATGTGCCACTTTCAGGTCTCTTCACACTGCTGGTGTGTTTAATTTTTTGACATAGGGTGCAGGCAGATTACGGGCCTCACATAGCTGCTGCCAGGCCCCTAATCTGCCATGGGCCCCTATATACCGCCTCCTCATGCTGCTGCCAAGTCCAGAGTCTGTCATGGTCCCTGTACGGCCTCCCATTGCTGCTGTCTCCATCGCCACACTCTGCTGCCATGTGCCACTTTCAGGTCTCTTCACACTGCTGGTGTGTTAAATTTTTTGACATAGGGTGCAGGCAGATTACGGGCCTCACATAGCTGCTGCCAGGCCCCTAATCTGCCATGGGCCCCTATATACCACCTCCTCCTGCTGCTGCCAGGTCCAGAGTCTCTCATGGGTCCCTGTACGGCCTCCCATTGCTGCTGTCTCCATCGCCACACTCTGCTGCCATGTGCCACTTTCAGGTCTCTTCACACTGCTGGTGTGTTAAATTTTTTGACATAGGGTGCTGCAAGATAACGGGCCTCACATAGCTGCTGCCAGGCCCCTAATCAGCCATGGGCCCCTATACCGCCTCCTCCTGCTGCTGCCAGGTCCAGAGTCTCTCATGCCATGTGCCACTTTCAGGTCTCTTCACACTGCTGGTGTGTTAAATTTTTTGACATAGGGTGCAGGCAGATTACGGGCCTCACATAGCTGCTGCCAGGCCCCTAATCTGCCATAGGCCCCTATATACCGCCTCCTCATGCTGCTGCCAAGTCCAGAGTCTGTCATGGTCCCTGTACGGCCTCCCATTGCTGCTGTCTCCATCGCCACACTCTGCCATGTGCCACTTTCAGGTCTCTTCACACTGCTGGTGTGTTTAATTTTTTGACATAGGGTGCAGGCAGATTACGGGCCTCACATAGCTGCTGCCAGGCCCCTAATCTGCCATGGGCCCCTATATACCGCCTCCTCATGCTGCTGCCAAGTCCAGAGTCTGTCATGGTCCCTGTACGGCCTCCCATTGCTGCTGTCTCCATCGCCACACTCTGCTGCCATGTGCCACTTTCAGGTCTCTTCACACTGCTGGTGTGTTAAATTTTTTGACATAGGGTGCAGGCAGATTACGGGCCTCACATAGCTGCTGCCAGGCCCCTAATCTGCCATGGGCCCCTATATACCACCTCCTCCTGCTGCTGCCAGGTCCAGAGTCTCTCATGGGTCCCTGTACGGCCTCCCATTGCTGCTGTCTCCATCGCCACACTCTGCTGCCATGTGCCACTTTCAGGTCTCTTCACACTGCTGGTGTGTTTAATTTTTTGACATAGGGTGCAGGCAGATTACGGGCCTCACATAGCTGCTGCCAGGCCCCTAATCTGCCATGGGCCCCTATATACCGCCTCCTCATGCTGCTGCCAAGTCTAGAGTCTCTCATGGGTCCCTGTACGGCCTCCCATTGCTGCTGTCTCCATCGCCACACTCTGCTGCCATGTGCCACTTTCAGGTCTCTTCACACTGCTGGTGTGTTTAATTTTTTGACATAGGGTGCAGGCAGATTACGGGCCTCACATAGCTGCTGCCAGGCCCCTAATCTGCCATGGGCCCCTATATACCGCCTCCTCATGCTGCTGCCAAGTCTAGAGTCTCTCATGGGTCCCTGTACGGCCTCCCATTGCTGCTGTCTCCATCGCCACACTCTGCTGCCATGTGCCACTTTCAGGTCTCTTCACACTGCTGGTGTGTTAAATTTTTTGACATAGGGTGCAGGCAGATTACGGGCCTCACATAGCTGCTGCCAGGCCCCTAATCTGCCATGGGCCCCTATATACCGCCTCCTCCTGCTGCTGCCAGGTCCAGAGTCTCTCATGGGTCCCTGTACGGCCTCCCATTGCTGCTGTCTCCATCGCCACACTCTGCTGCCATGTGCCACTTTCAGGTCTCTTCACACTGCTGGTGTGTTAAATTTTTTGACATAGGGTGCAGGCAGATTACGGGCCTCACATAGCTGCTGCCAGGCCCCTAATCTGCCATGGGCCCCTATATACCGCCTCCTCATGCTGCTGCCAAGTCTAGAGTCTCTCATGGGTCCCTGTACGGCCTCCCATTGCTGCTGTCTCCATCGCCACACTCTGCTGCCATGTGCCACTTTCAGGTCTCTTCACACTGCTGGTGTGTTTAATTTTTTGACATAGGGTGCAGGCAGATTACGGGCCTCACATAGCTGCTGCCAGGCCCCTAATCTGCCATGGGCCCCTATATACCGCCTCCTCATGCTGCTGCCAAGTCTAGAGTCTCTCATGGGTCCCTGTACGGCCTCCCATTGCTGCTGTCTCCATCGCCACACTCTGCTGCCATGTGCCACTTTCAGGTCTCTTCACACTGCTGGTGTGTTAAATTTTTTGACATAGGGTGCAGGCAGATTACGGGCCTCACATAGCTGCTGCCAGGCCCCTAATCTGCCATGGGCCCCTATATACCGCCTCCTCATGCTGCTGCCAAGTTCAGAGTCTGTCATGGGTCCCTGTACGGCCTCCCATTGCTGCTGTCTCCATCGCCACACTCTGCCATGTGCCACTTTCAGGTCTCCTCACACTGCTGGTGTGTTGAATTTTTTGACATAGGGTGCTGGCAGATTACGGGCCTCCTATAGCTGCTGCCAGGCCCCTAATCTGCCATAAGCCCCTATATACCGCCTCCTCATGCTGCTGCCAAGTCCAGAGTCTGTCATGGGTCCCTGTACGGCCTCCCATTGCTGCTGTCTCCATCGCCACACTCTGCCATGTGCCACTTTCAGGTCTCCTCACACACTGCTGGTGTGTTGAATTTTTTGACATAGGGTGCTGGCAGATTACGGGCCTCCTATAGCTGCTGCCAGGCCCCTAATCTGCCGTAGGCCCCTATATACCGCCTCCTCATGCTGCTGCCAGGTCCAGAGTCTCTCATGGGTCCCTGTACGGCCTCCCATTGCTGCTGTCTCCATCGCCACACTCTGCCATGTGCCACTTTCAGGTCTCCTCACACTGCTGGTGTGTTCCATTTTTTGTCATAGGGTGCTGGCAGATTATGGGCCTCCCATAACTGCTGCCAGGCCCCTAATCTGCCATGGGCCCCTATACCGACTCCTCATGCTGTGACGTTGCAACAAGGTGGAATTCAACCCTACATATGTTAGACCGCCTTTACGAACAGCAAAAGGCCATCACAGATTTCCTGATGTTAAAAGCGGATAAAGGTACTCCCTGTGTAACTTAGATGTCAGCCATTGGCAGCTCATGCGTGACACCTGCGCTTGCTCAGGCCCTTTGAGGAGGCCACGCTATTCGTGAGTCGGCAGGACTATGGGATGAACGACGTCATTCCTCTGTTGCACGTCCTGGAACAAATGCTGTTAACAATGGCTGGTCAGGGTGCGGTAGACGTGGCGCACAGATCTCAACGCCACATGGCCCCTGTGGGGGCAGGACTGGAAGAAGAGGAGGAGGTAGAGGAGGACATTGGTGCTCAGGAATTATTGAGTGAAATGGGTGGTTTTTCCACTCAGCGGACAGGAGTGGAGGAGCAGGAGCATCTGGTAGAGGAGGAGGAAGAGGAGACAGAGGACCTAGACGCACCGTGGCAGTATGCTGTGGAGATGGAGGCAGGGAGTCCCTCGCATTCCTTGGCACAAATGGCCCATAGCATGCTCGGTTGCTTGCGTAGCGACAGCCGAATAATAACCATCAGACAGAGGGATGACTTTTGGCTGTCCACCTTGTTGGACCCTCGCTACCGTTCAAAAATGGTGGCCTTTTTCACACCTGCTGAGAGGGAGGCCAAAATAACGTACTATAAAAAACACCTATGTAGTCAGCTGGTCTCTGCCTGTCTGCGCCAACGTCCATCCTCAGACACTGTGGGCCCTGTGCGCTCGTGTTCCGCTGCCATGGCAGCAGGGGAGGGGTGGGGTGGTAGGAGCAGTGGCAGCTCCACCAGCAGCGGCTGCCTCAGTCTGCAGTCGATGATGAGTAGCTTTCTTCACCAGCGCAGTGAGGAAACTACTAACCAGCCGCAGCAGCAGCAGCAGCATCAGGTGGACCTGGAGCAGGACCTCAAACAACAGGCTTAGGCCTACTTGGACAGCACCCTGCCAACCGAGGTAGACAATCCCCTTGACTACTGGGCAACGAAACTTGACCTTTGGCCCCAACTAGCTGAATTTGCCCTTGAAAGGCTGTCATGCCCGGCCAGTAGCGTGGCATCGGAGCGCGTGTTTAGTGCGGCAGGAGGTATTGCAACTCCGCGGAGGACACGACTGTCCACCCAAAGTGTGGAGAGACTCACGTTTGTGAAAATGAATCAGGCGTGGATTAGTCTGGATTTCAAACCACCAGTTCCTGACACAACTGACTAAATCCGCCATGAATCATGCCCCAAACATGTGCCACTTTCAGGTCTCCTCACACTGCTGGTGTGTTCCATTTTTTGTCATAGGGTGCTGGCAGATTACGGGCCTCCCATAGCTGCTGCCAGGCCCCTAATCTGCCATGGGCCCCTATACCGCCTCCTCATGCTGCTGCCAAGTCCAGAGTCTCTCATGGGTCCCTGTACGGCCTCCCATTGCTGCTGCCTCCATCGCCACACTCTGCCATGTGCCACTTTCAGGTCTCCTCACACTGCTGGTGTGTTCCATTTTTTGTCATAGGGTGCTGGCAGATTACGGGCCTCCCATAGCTGCTGCCAGGCCCCTAATCTGCCATGGGCCCCTATACCGCCTCCTCATGCTGCTGCCAAGTCCAGAGTCTCTCATGGGTCCCTGTACGGCCTCCCATTGCTGCTGCCTCCATCGCCACACTCTGCCATGTGCCACTTTCAGGTCTCCTCACACTGCTGGTGTGTTCCATTTTTTGTCATAGGGTGCTGGCAGATTACGGGCCTCCCATAGCTGCTGCCAGGCCCCTAATCTGCCATGGGCCCCTATACCGCCTCCTCATGCTGCTGCCAGGTCCAGAGTCTCTCATGGGTCCCTGTACGGCCTCCCATTGCTGCTGTCTCCATCGCCACACTCTGCCATGTGCCACTTTCAGGTCTCCTCACACTGCTGGTGGGTTCCATTTTTTGTCATAGGGTGCTGGCAGATTACGGGCCTCCCATAGCTGCTGCCAGGCCCGTAATCTGCCATGGGCCCCCGTACCGACTCCTCATGCTGCTGCCAGGCCCGTAATCTGTCATGGGCCACTGTTGTCGCTTGTTGGCATATTCCGCTCGTTCAGATGCTCCTTCTCCTGCTACTCCTCTTCACGGATTCCGTCAGCAGTCTTTCTTGGAATCCGTTTCCAAGAGACAACAGTTTGCGAGCACGCACCCGACGGTGCAGAAGCTGAACGTCCTCCTGTCCAAGTTGCTGCTGCCAGGCTCGTAATCTGTCATGCGCCCCTGTACCGCCTCCTCATGCTGCTGCCAGGTCCAGAGTGTGTCATGGGCCCCCGTACCGACTCCTCATGCTGCTGCCAGGCCCGTAATCTGTCATGGGCCCCTGTACCGCCTCCCCATGCTGCTGCCAGGTCCAGAGTGTGTCATGGGTCCCTGTACGGCCTCCCATTGCTGCTGCCAGGCCCGTAATCTGCCATGGGCCCCTGTACCGACTCCTCATGCTGCTGCCAGGCCCGTAATCTGTCATGGGCCCCTGTACCGCCTCCTCATGCTGCTGCCAGGTCCAGAGTGTGTCATGGGTCCCTGTACGGCCTCCCATTGCTGCTGTCTCTATCGCCACACTCTGCCATGTGCCACTTTCAGGTCTCCTCACACTGCTGGTGGTTTCCATTTTTGTCATAGGGTGCTGTATGGCCTCCCATTGCTGCTGCCTCCACCGCCACACTGTGGCTCCACACTCTGGTTTTGGCCCCGTGACTGCCCAAATGAGTGAAGTGTGCGGTGATTCTAAGATCGACGGCACTCATCTGCATGTCATACTGACTGACAGTATTATTTCTCTTCCCCAGCAGACTCCAAGGGCATTTAAATTAAAGGTACAGTGTTCTGCACTAATATTAAGTCTCTCTGAAGCCTAGAAACACCCTTTTTTAAGTTAAATTCACAGCGAATTTATTCGACTCGAATCGAATATTGTCCACGAATTCGCCGAATCAGTCGAATCGAATTTTTCATTTCTTCGCTCATCTCTAGCTATAATATATTTTTTTTAATATTCTCTTTTTTTTCCCCACGAAAGTCGAGTTACCCTTTAATAAACTATCAGGCCATACACTGTATGCCCTGGTCCTCTTCTGCCTCGCCACTCCCTTACCTCTATTGACAACCAAGCCTTGTACTATACTAGAGCATCAGCTGCAGCCACTGGAGCAGAGCATAGATAAGGAACATGGGCTGCCGAGGAGGTTAGTATAACAGCTTTTCTTTTGTAAGGGACTTCCATTTGGATGTTTTTGGTAACTGATGGGTCACTTTACACATTAGTTTTTGTAGTTTTTGTAGGCAACATTTGTTCACCGTTTGTTCAAAATTGTGCACCGTTAGCTGTTAGTTGTGCATGGCCACAATATCAGTGGTCTTAAACCACTAAGACAGAACTGTCCCCAATGGTCGAAACAAAAATTGTATTTTTTTTTCCTCCTTTGGTCGCATGCATCACCTTCAAATAGTGATATTTTTCTATAATATTAATCATTCATGCCCTCTCCATTTTTGGACAACTGACCATCATATCAATATACACTTGTTGGGCAACCTATTCCAAAATCACTGTATGGTCAAAATATTAGGGGTATCTGATCATCAGAACTTTTTTTTAGCGGGAACGTGGGGGAACACAGTTCCAGGACCTCTAGCACTGAATGTATGTAATGGCAAGAGTGTGGGGTGTGTTGTAAGATCTGCTGATGCTGGCTGCTGGGGGATTTATTGTCACTGGGGGGATATGTTTTTGTGTGAGAGTCTATTGTTGCTGGGGGGGTCTTATGTTGCTGGTAGGGATCTACTGTTGTAGGAGAGGTTGCTCGCTGATGGAAAATCTGTTGTTGCTGCTGGAGTCTAATGATGCTGCGGTAGCTCTTTTGTTGCTAGGGGTGAAGTTTTGTTGTGGGTGGTCCATTGTTGTTGTGTGGAGGATCTATTGTTGCTGGTGTGAGGTCTATTGTTGCTGGAATGAGGCCTATTGTTGGGGGGGGGGGGCTATGGTTCTGTATTCTCTAAAAGTTACCATACTGGGAGGTGGGTATGGGGTGGAACCAAGAGACGGTGCTCAGAGAAGGGTAGAGGCACAGTTAAAGGGGGAGTTCCTGCACTTATTCTCTGATAAAAAAAGCCCAGTCAATCATCACACCGACCAAAAACATTCCCCTGAGCTCAGCACTAGCGAACACTATTGGGATGAACTGGAATGCTGTCTGTAGGTCAGGTCTATTTGCTTAACACACCAGACATACTACAAAATCTTGTTAAAAGAATTTCCAGAAGAGTGAAAGATGTATTAGTCGCAATAGTGTGTGTGTGTGTGTGTGTGTGTGTATATGAGAATTTCCATTTAAGTGCCAGGGCTGGATCTAAGGGTGGTGTTGGGGTGGACTTCACCCTGGCCAGATTTCAGTGGTGCCCCCCAGGACCAGTGACACTGGTACCAGAAAGTAGAGGGGCTGGGGGGCAGCACGCAACCTCGGATAATCCAAGTTGACATGACTGCAAAGCGTTCTACCCTTATCAACTGCTCTGCATGCTTTGTTTCCCTAGGTGCAAGGGGGGCGGACCAGGATGCATGGCTATTTGTGAAAGGGGGTATTCTGTTGTGATGGGGGAATGGGGAGACTCTGTTGTGATGGTGGAGGCTTTGTTGTGATGGAGGGATTCTCTGTTGTGATGGGACAGTGTAAATATTTGCCAAAGCACCACTAATCTTCAGAATAAAGTCTAATACACACAATTAGAAACTCGACTAAAAATACTGCTCTAGGAGCGTCCGATAATCTGATTGTTAGTACACAGCTTTCGAGAGTCGATCACAACAGTTCATGCAAAATTATCCAAAGGGACAAACATAAAAATGTTCCTGAAATATTCTGAAGATCTGTGTCATGCATGCTCCAGTATCCAGCAAGTGATCACTGCAGCACCCAATACTTTCAGAAGCCCATTCCAGGAACGTGTGTGATGGGAATATAAAACTATCATCTTTTGATGGCAGGACCTCTATTGTGATGGGGGGGGGGACTTCAATAGAAAGGAAGACTCTGATGGGATGGGGGAAACTCCATTTGATTTGAAGGAGGCAATGTAATGGGGGTACATTGATGTAAAGGGGGCTGAACTCCCCCATATGGCACCAAGGAATGAGTGACAGCATTCAGTACAGGTGTCAGTGTTCTTCAGCCCAATAAACACAGGATTTTGCAGGCTTTTACTTGGCCTAATACACATACTTTTCATTGCTGACACAAGTAGAAGGAAATAGGAGAGGCTAGAATAAAAGACAGTGTGTTAACATTATGCTCCCCTGACTTTTTTACTGCACCCCCAAATCAGATAGGTTAGATCTGGCCCCAATTTATACCCATGGTTTTGATGTGAGATGTCCAACAAGCTTATATAGGTGTGATGTTCAGGTGTCCACAGATGCTTGTCCATATAAAGTATAATTTTGGTATAGGAAAGGACAAGTGAGGAATTGATTTTCATGGAAGACCTCAGGCTTTTTCATGAACTCACATGGGAAGGTTAAATACAGAAGTAGCAAAACTGTTATTTTCCCCAACATTTGCCCCCTTTTCAATTTTATCTTAACCTAGACATATCTATATTACATCAATAAACACCTGTAGAGTCTACTTTGCAAATGTAACCAGAATCCTCTGTAACCAGGGGAACATTTTTTCTATACTGCCTTTCCTCTTTAAAATGATTGAAACCCAGATTAAATTCTAAAACCTTTCTACATAAGCTGCAAGTACTTTAACAGTAATGCTAGCATTATTATCTACACCCTTGAGTCCTTTTATCCTCACTTTCAAGTACCTATAATGTGTTTAAATAGAAGTGCCCACTGGAGGGAAATAATCACAGTACAATGGAAATGGTTGAGCCTTAACCCAGTTGCTGAATGGAGTGTGTGATATAAGAAGTACTAGCGGTCTTTGTCCCTGCCAAGCTTCTAATAAGACCAACATTTGTAATGACATTGTATTTTTACAGATGATTGGACTGTGACTGGTGAGTAATAGAGTAAATGCAAAAATCAATCTGCCTGATCAGCTTAAATGCATGCAAGTCTGCGTACTTTTTCGTAGCATAAACATCGTCCTACAAAGAAAATTTTAATGGTAGTTTAAAAATAAAAAAATTTATAAAAAAGGGAAAATGAAGAGGAATTATGTGGCATCACCCTTTTAAAGTGACCCTTTTATGTCCTAAAAGAAATAAATAACAAAACCGAAATATTGGATGCTTCCTATTTGCACATACGTCAAGGGAATCTCTAAAGATAGAAACACGAGACTTGTTTTGGAAAGTACAAAATATGCAACTGCCTTCTTTATCTTTGCCTCAAATGTATGTCTTGTTTGCACATGTTTTATGACAAGGGTAGAATATGCGCCTTCCAACCTAACCAAGTCTGCTAGGCCATACCCTTCAGCATCGCAGCTATACAAAACACACAAACAAGTTTCTGGAGTCAAAATGGCCGTAGCAGCCTTTTATTAACCAATAAATTATTTTACCATAGATAACATAACATTCCAAATTATAAACAGATAAAAATGTGGTGGTCTTTTGAGGACCATAAACCCAACTTCACTTTTGCAGAAAACATTCCTTCAACTTAGGCCCCCAGCCGCAACCCACCGGCTCAGGGACAATCCTACTTATCCCCAGCCGCAACACACCAGCTCGGGGATAGCCCTACTTATCCGCAGTGACCACCATTTTACCTATTCCAAGTTAACCCCTTGTTAACTGGAATGTACCGAGGTCCCCATACCATTGATGGGTCCCAAATCTGTCTCCATACAGAATTCTCTCCTCCTCCAAAGACCAACCACCGCCAAGGTTGCCATGACAATCCAAACCAAAGCATTAAGGGGAGGGAGGGTGGGAAGCTTCTTCTTCTTCCAAATTTCCCCCACTGGATTTCCTGAGGACAGACCCTCCTTTTCCTGCTTTGGAGACCCTCCCCAACATCCCCCATCCAATAAGGTAAGCCTTAATCCCCAAAACTTCCTTCCCATAATTTAACTCTCTGTTGTCCCTCTATTCCCCCTAGTCAGGTCGACCCTGCGCTTATCTTTTTTTTTTTTGCTCCGGGAATACCTGTTTGTATAAGAATAGTGTGCACAACAAGCTAACAAAGCATTTACATAACTTTCAAGCATCTTTACTAATCTCAGCAGAATTGGTGTCAGATTCAGCTAAGTCACTACTTAACTCCACTATTCCACTGATATGGTATATATTAAGAAGAAGTAAAGCCCTGCCTCTACCAAGATAGCCACATCCACACTGAGACACAGTGCAGAGTAAGACATTAAGTCAGTAATGGGGTAAAATCAGCTGCATGGAGACCACAAGTCTCTACTGATACCTAGACCATTGCCCACTGCCTACCTTTTTTTGGACATGGATTCCAAAGTTTAGCTCCCATTTAATATAACATAATGTCTCCAGACTTGTCAGTATAGCACCCTTCTAGTTAGATGCTAGGTTGTTAGGTAAATTTAGTTCTTTTGGTGCCCCTGTAATAAGTATAGCAGTATTTGATTACCTCGGGCTGATCTGTGCTTCAAAGGCTGCAGGTTGTATTGTTCCCCCCTGCCTTCTGGAAGGTTCTAGAACATAGGAGTGGAGCAAGTCAAATGAGCAGACTGAATATTTATGTAGTACCCTTCGAGTCAGCTAAAGTCTCAGTTGTTAGTCAGAGGCTGTGTATGAGCCTGGTACTACAGTTGGATGGGTCAAATTTCAGGTCAGAGCTGAGAGGTTCTGCAGTCTGGCTCTCTGAGACTTCCCCTTGCACTGGAACTTTGGAGAAAGTTCTATAAGCAGTGGGTGCAGGTAACGAGTGGCTAGTCTGAACTCTCAAGGGATCCTGGCCAATCCCCAACAGGAAGCTTGGCAAGGGGCCAGGACAGCACTTAAGAGTGACTGAACCTGCTCAGCAGCAGGAGAGTTTGGGTGAAAGATGGAGAGGAAGTGAGAGGCTGGGGAGCAGGAGCCTGGGAGGCGATCGCCTACAGGCAATGGATCTTAAAAAGAGGAAATCTTGGGACTGCACTGGCCCCAGAGCAAGGACCACCTACGCAGCAGGGAAGGAGTGGCCCAGCTAGAAAGCCTGGTAGCATCCACCAACATATGAGCAGCATAGGAGAAGGACTGAGTGAGTAGACCTACACCACCTGGGCCAGTAAAGGGAAAGAGGCACTCTAGTGGGAAACTGGGTTAGCTTTCTTACCTGGGACTGTTTCACATTGCAGTGGTAGACAATGTATCCCCTGCCCAGGGATTCACCAAGAACAGCTGGATTAGGAGTATCTGGGGTCTGGGGTGGTACTACAGGAGATGCTGCCTAGCTCTCCAGAAGATAATCTTTGCTGTAAAGACTTGTATCTAGTTCCAGGAAAGTTTATCCTCTGTTGCCATTACCTTTGGGCATCCCATAGACCCCCTTAGCCCATCCAAGTTGAATTCCCTTAATAAAATCCCCCCAAAAAACAAGGTAAGGGACTGGTTTCTGTCTCCTGGATGCAAATTGGTGTGAGCAAATGCGTGTTGCCTGGCTGTGCAGGACTATAAGGGGATACAAACTTTAGTGACTCTTAAGGGGGCAGTGCTACATACATGGAACCCCAGCCAATCCCTGGGGATGAAGTAGTTGGGATAGCTAGGCAAAATAGTTCCTCTCCTGAGGGGTCCCTGCCTCTGGCTTTCCCTAATCTTTTGTGGGGGAACTATACTCTGATGTTAACAAAAGATCTGTTTTTGCGGAATGTAATGTAGAGTGTGTCCCCCTGTTACTGTCAGTGATTCTGGAGTGACCCATACCACCCCACACCCCATCCAAGTTTATTAGGCAATACATTAAAAAAAGACAAACCCCTAGACTGTTCATTTAACCTGGAGTGAATGCACTGTTACTGTGTGCCTAGTTGCCTCTGCACTGATTTGAGAAAGAACCTGTTAAACCCAGCGGCTCCTGTGAGGGTAGCTCTATATGAACAAACACTATTTCTCTTCTAAGGTTACCATTAGCTACAATGTACAAGATCAGTAGTTATGTGGCCATATGTGTGGCAATCTTGGTAACTTTCCATCAGCTTTAACTGAAAAAAATGCTTGCACTGAAATGAACAGTGGTAGGAATCTGCCATCCATAAGTTGTTCCATTAGTTTCAAGAAATTCTAATGAAGGTATAAACTGATTCAAAGTGTCTTTTGATGGGGACCTAGGAGGTTTCAACCTATTTTTTTGCAAGTTTGCTAAGGATGAAGCATGTTCTTCCAATACAGTGATCCCACCATTGTTGCATTTTGGAACTGGCCTGTGTCATTCTGGCTTGGAGATCCCAGTGCAAGAACCAGGTTCATATTCTCTTGCCCATCAGAGCAGACAAAGAGCAGATAATCTTTCTCAATGTTCCCAGTTCTGGGGGCTCATTCCAAATAACATACAACCAACATCTCGACAACATAATGTATCAGGCTGTGGACAGCTCAGTTCCATCTGATTGATTTTCTGATTAGATGATGATGAAAACCTTGCCACAAATTTGCCCCATGTATGGCCAATTGAAGGTCACTTCAGTATTTATTTTTTTGTATGTCTATAAGCTTCATTTTATAGTATTATTTATCAAATCAACAAAATCTCAATATGCAGAAGAGGCTACAAAATGTTAAATAATTACTTTAAATGTTAAATATTTAACACATTTTACATTTCTCATGCATGAAAAATGCTGTGGGACAAAAGACTGAAAAAAAGAGAAAAGAACAAAAACTCTAATGATATAACTTTGCTGTTAAATATGAAATAAAATATTAAGTTGCACTCGTAAGACAATTTTATACTGCGCCATAAAGTCTGAAATTCCTGAGCAATTATTGCGTTTTAATCAATACGAGTTGGATTATGACTTTGTGGCGCTGTGTTTTACTGTAACGGCAGTCATCTATAAAAGAGGGCCGTAAAGGAAATGGGCCTGAATTTGATGAAAACATTAAACACATGAATAGTCTCGTTAAAGTACAATATTTGCAGATAATATGGATGGGAAAGAAAATCCTGATGCTTTTGTCCTGCTATTAAAATGGTTTGCCAAGATATAAGACAATTTACAACATGACAGACAACGGATTTTAAATTATGTTTTGATTTTTAAAGATACCTATTAGGACAGAGACCACAGACTGCTATTGTTTCTACAAGATCAGAGTCTCTGCAATACTGGCATCTACCCATACCGAAAGCATGTGGACAATCCTCCAAACTGAGTTCAGGAATTTTAGTGAAGGGTGCTGTTAAAGTAGAACTATAGGCAAAACTTTTTTTTCCCATTACGGATAGAGTAAGGGAAGGTTAGAACCCTTGTCAATTTTTTGGCCATCTGTGTCCCATTGGGGAGATTTACTTCCTGTTTTGGATATGTGGCTGAAAGTGAATGTAAGAGAAAATCCCTGAAAATTAGGGAGACCCCCAGATCACCAGAACTGGTGCCCTCATTGGAAGATCTCCCCTGTACTACTTTTGTGGTGACAACCCAAATATTTTACTTTCACTTTTAATAATGGTAATCAGAACAAATAGGACAGGGCAAATCTCCCTAAAGTGGGCACAGACAGCAATAAAACCTAATAGGTGTTCTAATCCATCTCCACTCTGTCCAAAGAAAAAAAAAAAGGTTTTGCCTTTAGTTATACTTTTTTTTCCACAAGAAATGTTATTGTAATCACTTCACATGTACAGCACAGGTGCAAAATAACATGTCTAGAATATACATCAATCAGTAATACAGCCAACAAAATATAATGTCAAAGTAGGAGGTATATCTCATAGAGTGAAGTGGAATTCGATAAACATAGCAGAACTAGACAATACACACCGAAAGATAAAGGTTCCATAAAGATTTTTGCCACCCTCCAAACGCACCTCAGGCTAGGGAGAACTGCCTTGGTCACACCTATTCTCCCCCTCAACAAGTGAGGTTGAGCAAAGGACCCCCAACATCCTCCATGAGGCATTTAGTATGCAGACAAAACAATTGGTGTCTTAGTTATACTTTAATGCTACAACCTTTAAAGACATTTTAGACAATTGTGTGCATACAACTTTGTGGCAACAGTTTGGGGAAGACCCTTTTCTGTTCCATCAAGACTGTTGACCAGCACATAGCCCTGACCTCAACCATTGTTAACGCCTTTGGGAGGATGTTTTTCAACACATTTTTTCTTATTGTCCAACATCAGTACCTGACCACAAATGCTCTTCTGCCTGAATAACCCAAAATTCTCACAAACACACTCCAAAATCTTGTGGAAAACCTTACCAGAAAAGTGGAGATTTTTATAGACACAATAAGTTCATAGAGGTATGATGGTCAGATAGCCACAAACTTCCAGCCATACTCAGGGGAATTCATAAAGAGTGACTAAGACTCTTTAGAATTTCAATGTGCCTCCTTGCAGGCAAATGTCATGCAGGTGGGATACATGCATTTGCTAAAGACAACAAATATTGTGCGTGGAGGCATGGGCAGAGGCACACTGAGACTGGAGTGTCAGACAAACTTCTTAAAAACCAGGGACAGGTGGAGAGGAGGTAACGATGACAATTATGCTGCCTGCTGCACGGCCTACAAGGAAAGGCACTCTGCCTGTCTCTGTACACCAACTTAGAGTTGGTTACCTCCATATTCATTATGTATGAACAGGAGGTAATTACTTGTGAATGTGGTGCAATAATAGCACCACTTTGTAAAATCAGTACTATTAAAGAGAAACAAAATCCTCATATCCTGCACAGCCAAGGAAGTTGCCATCTTAGCGTTTATTTGATCTGCAGTTGCCATGGTTCTGCACATGTGATCAGTTATGACACCAGACATTTGATGGATTGACAGTTTAATTGAGAGTGCAAGCAACTGTGACAGTTATCATTCATGAAATGCCTTGGGAAACAGTTAATAGGATGGGTTTAGTTCCGCTTTAAGAACTACCTTAGTCTGTTGCACATGTCGGCGCCAGGGATTTTTGAATCTGAGACCATTTTAAACACATGCTGCCCCATGATGTCCCCATGCATTGCAGGACTTTCAGTGAGAATACTGAAGCCTGTAGCTGCAGTATTGTTTTTTTTCAACCAATGGTGCTCTGTTTTATAGAAGTAATCCTGGTGGCGAAATAGCCACTGGAATACTTTTACAAGTGGCAGGAGGCGGAAGGTGCAGGTGTGAAGGGGAAGGGATGCTATACAGTGTCCAAACTACTGGGGTCGCAAATGTTGCACTTGCAACCAGGCTCTCACTTTCCGCCACTGGGGGGGGGGGCAAGACAGGAGGAAGGGGGCCTGCTGTGGGACCATAATAAAGGGCCCTGTGATGGGAATTAAATGGTTCTGGGATCAGTGGGAACGGACTCAGATCGAAGGGTCCCAGGTTTGTAGGGAAGGGCCTGGGACCAGAGGAAAGATCCCTGGGACCGATAGAAAGGGCCCCAAGATGGGGGTCGGGGGGCCTTTCATGGTTTCTTGCAGTGGGGCCCTGAAGGTTCTAGTTACGCCTCTGATGCTATTTAAGAATTTTTTTTCTGGTCTTGAGTAGTCCAGAGGGCCACATTCTAAGTTAGGAATTGTGCTTGGGTCAGTCATCTTGTGATTTGCAGTTTGTCATAAGATATTAAATGAGTAAACAATTGAGTGTCCAACTTTAAGCAGTAAATTATCTAAAAAGTGCAATAAAGCCAAGCAGGCAATACAATCTTAGGCCCAGTTAAAGGTTACAGACGTAGATCTGGTTGAACAAACACTTGAGATCCCCTCTGATCACAGCAGAGACTCAAAGCTCATTTTTCAGAACAGACATAGTTTTTGTTCTTTTTAAATACTTTCGCAGTTGCGAAATGGTTAGACATGAGGTGTGAAAACAAATCACACTTATATACACTACACATAAGCAAACAATCAAAAGGCAGAATGTCAACATCCATTATAAAAACTCCCTTAGAGCCGATTCAGCCCTGTGTGTCATAGTCAGCAAGACAGCTATTCAAAGATTTCCATGTCATTTCAAAGCAACTTGCAGGACATTGTACTCTAAAGCCTCTGACTTGGCACAAACAGCTTTCTGCTGGGAGAGAAGCCAATGGCATAGTTAAAGGTTGGTATGGGGAGGAGAAGTACAGAAATACAATACTACTTTTCTGTGTAAAATGCACAAAATAAAAGGACTTTACATGAAACTACAGAGTTTTTTTGTAATTGATACCTTCCATAAATGAGTAATAAATACCATAGAAGGTTATATGTTAGGATATATGCAAGGGAGCTACAACTACCAACAGGACAATAGTGAAGATGTCCCATCTCACAGATGGATTCCTCATTTATTTTTATTTTAAGCCCTTTTCACCCCCCCCCCCCCCAAAAACCTTCCTTAGCATAGTGTATCATGCTGAGGATTTGTAAATAAATGTTCTATTCTTGATAGCCACCAGCTGACACTCCATGTGGTTGCTAGCTCTCCAATCTGCCTGACAATGGCAGTTGTAGTTCCCAATAACAATAAGGAACCAATGAGAATAAATTCCCCACTATGTGACTACTGCATCCATTATGTATGGCATGCTTGCTGTTCATTTCACTGACAAAATAAATCTTCAAGCTGCAAATGCCTGAGGGTAACAGTGCACATTTTGTTTATTACTGTTTAATACTGTAATTGTCAGATACATTTATAGTTAGAAACATGTTTTTATTTTTAACATTTGTGTGCATCTATCAGCCCATAATATGAAAAAAAAACCAGAACAGGGTACTAAAACAGTGCACCAAATAAAAGCCGTATATGTCCTTAAAAAATATTGAAAGTTATTTTCATATGCTAATTAGCCATAGCGGTTCCCCTTCCTTTAACCACTATATCAAATATGACATAGGGATCACATGTTTACTGAAAGTTTTATTAGCAAAATAACCAGTGTGTGTTTTTAATGCTCTAATTATCAGATACAAGTATAGTTATAAAAAATACATTATTTAAAAATAGAATTTTTTTTGCATTTTTGTGCATCTGCCAGCCCATGATATTAAAAAAAAAACAGAACATGATCTAAAACAGTGCACCAAATAAAACCCTTAGATTTCCTTTAACCACTTCCAGACCAGACACGTTTACCCCCTTCCTGACCAGGGCAATTTTCAGCTTTCAGCGCTATCACACTTTGAGTGACAATTCCGTGGTCATGCAACACTGTACCCAAATGAATTTTTTACCATTTTTTTTAGAAAGATAAAACTTTAGTTTGGTGGTATTTATTCACCATTTATTTATTCACAGCTTGTCACATGGTACAAGGCTGTTGTGAATAGCCTTGTACCATGTGACCTCTGTGATCATTCACAGATTTCACACATAGTAAGCATTGATGTCACAAGTGACATCTTGCTTACTACTTTGCATGTGATCACTGATTGGCCAATCAGTGATCACATGATTGGGACCTCGTACAGAGGTCCCGTCTGACGATCGGTGTTTCACTGTGTCCGGAGGACACAGCGGGCACTGGATCACGGTGCTGCATGCTCCCAGGCAGCGCGCACAAGCAGGGTGCGGGGAGGCCGTTTATAAATGGCCACCCGACCCTGCAGTGCCACCGCCTGGCCGTTTATATGCAACGGTCGGTCGGGAAGTGGTTAAAAATATATAAAAATAAATCTTGATATGCAAGTTAGCCATAAAGTTATTGTCAAGTTAACCAACACATACTGCTGATAAATATGACCTCTTTTTATGAAAGAATGTGCCTGCATTACAGGGGGAGTTTTATAATGACAACCATTAGACAACATTAGTACTTAATAATAGAAATATATCATCCAGGTATTGATCATTTGAATAATGGAGAGACAGCACATGAGTCCCCAAAGTTCACATATAAGAAGAGGAAGACTTCCACACTCCAGAACTTGAAGTGGAACTTTAGTCAGAAAATTAAGCCCTGGTAGATCCCTACAGGCTGGCCCTTTTTACAGGTGTAGCTGTGCATAATATTAAAAATGAGTGTCTATACTGTTTAAAATCCAGCAGTACACTATCTCACCCTGCTCTGCACATGCTTAGTTGCTCTCTATTTTTTGACACTGCTGAATTTGTAGAGGGTGATCTGCTGACAGCCTTAGTGGAAATTGGAAATAAAGGACAAGTTCATCTTTTGGACAAAAATCATAAATGCATTTTTTTTGCAGGCCACATTTGTGCACATGTGCATTTATTTTTTGTGTTCAAAGAAGCCTGGAAAGCATTGATCCAGTGATCAGTAGATCCCTGATGCCATGCAGGTCTCCTGCAGACCTGTCAGAATATCTGCTTGCCGTATGGGATGTACAAACAAGCAGATATACTGACAGGAAGCTACAATGAACTATCACGGAGCTCCACAGCACCATGGTAATTCACTGAAAACTACAAGGCCACAGCCGCTAAGGCTGTCGGGACTTGTAGGCACTTATTGACAGAACACTGTGAATGAGTGATGTGGCCATGTGGGCGGAGCCCCGTACGGCCATGCTATTTTCAAATCTGACAGATAGTACGGGGAGAAGTTTCCCCGTACTATCTGTCAGAGGGAGGGGGCGGCGGCCACGGCTGCGGTTACTGGAACATGTTACATGTTCCGTCCTAAAAATGGGTGGGACATGTACAGGGGCGGACTGACAACTCATGGGGCCCCTGGGCAATAGGGGATCATGGGGCCCCTGTGCCCTTGCCCAAACTCAAAAAAGCCTATAAAAAAGGCACCAGGGGCATCTCATGGGGCCCCCTACTGAGCCCGGGCCCTCGGGCGGTGCCCGAGTTTCCAAATGGTCAGTCTGCCCCTTGACATGTAACATGTTCCAAAGGTGAACTTATCCTTTAAACTCTCCTATCCTTTACAGCCAAATAAGTTGTTTTTGTTTGATCTGCAACTGCCATGGTGCTGCACATGTGATCAGTTATGACACCAGCAGGGGCGGACTGAAAACTCATGGGTCCCCCCCGGGCAATAGGGGAACATGGGGCCCCTGTGTCCTTGCCCAAACTCAAAAAAGCCTATGAAAAAGGTACCAGGGGCCTCTCATGGGGCCCCCTACTGACCCCGGGCCCTCGGACAGTGCCCGAGTTTCCAAATGGTCTGTCCGCCCCTGGACACCAGACATTTAACTGTTTTTTAAAAAATATTAAATCGATGGGTTATTTGTTTATGATTTAATGCTGTTCAGGGGTTCTGGGCTTCAGCTGGAGGCAATTTACAGCACACACCAATTTTGGAAGCACAATTATTAACTAGAAAATCTACAATTTCTGGGGAAATTGTGTGAAGTGTTCTTGCCTCCACCAGTAGTCTACAACTGGAGTGGGTGGAGTAGCTTTTGTCACTCTGCTGGCTGCTCACACACCTGGGTTCCTATGGCAACTCACTCTACAACAAGGACAGAGGAGCGGTTAAAAACAAACTGCTCCAACTTGCTCACTTCACTGGCGGTTGCCATCTTCAAACGGTTGTAGTTTTAAAACTATAAATCCTACAGTGAAGGGCTTTATATTGTGAGAATCAGAAGACCCAGACCTACAGTTTTATGTATAGTATGTCTCTGAAATATTAAAAATGAAGGCACAGTCGCAGTTTAGAAATTGCCCTTCAAATTTGAGGTGGCTAGAGTGGAGTTTCACTGACTGTCAAGGGGCGGCATGAGTTGCAAACAAATGGTCATATTGTGAAAACTATCAGAACTATGGCTTAGCCGTGGACATTTTTAGTGGCAGCAGGGATAGCTGAACGTTTTGATATATTATTTGTGTAGGTGGGCTTGAAAATGAGGGAGTGATGGCAGTTTAGAAATCATGTCCTGATTTTTCAGCTCACACTCTAGCTTTTGTCAGCTCCCACTCTAGTTTTGAACATTGCGCCATTCATTCCTATGGGACCAATTTCGCCACAAAAACGGCGATATTGCGTGAACTCCTATATAATGAAAAAAACTCCTGCGCTCAATGGAACACCTATTAATAAGCAGCACACACTCACCTCAACCACAAGGAAGGAACATAAAAATACAAAAAATAGTGCAGCGCTAACAACCTATACTAAAATACAAATGAGATAAATGGAAATATCACATATAGAATGCACAATAAATATTCAGTGTTAGGTGCTCATAAAATGAATACTATGTGCAGCAGTCCATAAATGCCAATGATGGTGAAAACTCTGTGAGGTGATCACAGTGCCACTCAGTGTGCGGTCAATCCACAGATGGCCCCTCACCTCCTTGATGCGACCCACTGGGCCAAACAGCTATGTAGGTGACCTTATACACCCAATAAGGTATCATCAAAGGATGGAACATTTGGATAGATCCCTCCAATATCTTCAGCTATGCAGCTTTGCATAGAAACCAATCAGCTTCCAGGTTTTATTCAAACCTGGAAGCTGATTGGTTTCTATGCAGAGCTGCACCAGGTTTTGCACAATCCCTGGAAAAGTCACGTGTTATTGTGAAGCAACATGTCAGACTAGAGCGTGGTGATGTAATTACGCATGGACGGCAGCCATCTTTGGACTCCCTATGCAAGCACCCTGACTGTGGGTTATACAGTTCATGCCTGGTGAGTCTATGACCCGATTTTAATGTGTGAATAGGTCTTTGGCAATGGTTGATTAACCGTGGGCAGTGTGGAAGCTGATCCTGTGTCCATCCAGAGAGTGAGATTCATCCCACCTAGGACTTACTGGTGATTTGTTATGCCTTATGACTCCTTGAGGATCAAAGAATGGAGGTATCTTAAACGGTTTTGTGGAATCGAGTACCTAGGAGATAGGAGAAGATATTGGAGGGATCTATCCAAACGTTCCATCCTTTGATGATACCTTATTGGGTGTATAAGGTCACCTACATAGCTGTTTGGCCCAGTGGGTCGCATCAAGGAGGTGAGGGGCCATCTTGGCCATCGGTGGATTGACCGCACACTGAGTGGCATTGTGATCACCTCACAGAGTTTTGCTGTGATTTTTCACCATCATTGGCATTTATGGACTGCTGCACATAGTATTCATTTTATGAGCACCTAACACTGAATACTTATTGTGCATTCTATATGTGATATTTCCATTTATCTCATTTGTATTTTAGTATAGGTTGTAAGCGCTGCACTATTTTTTGTATTGCGTGAACTATTTGGTGAAACGCTCCACAAATTAATAGCACACCAATCGGGAACAATCCGCACGTTTTGGTATATTACTGTCTATATAGTGTACAAACTGTGGGAGGAGTTAGGGTGGTAAATTTGGCTATAATAATAAGAATATATATGTGAGATAACAATAAGTGGTCTTGCCATGCAAGAACACTTAATGAGGAATGTATGTTTCTTGCTAAAGAACATTATTTTTTGTCAAGTTTTTAATGGGTAAAGTTCCGCTTTAGGCTTCTGTTCATTCTTTACAGCATATGAAGCCTTAACAGGTTACTTCCTTTTTAATGGCTGCCCCTCAAATCCACCAAAATGTTTACTGGCTATTCTGTAAAATGGCCCAATGTCACAGGAAGTATTTTAGTGTCTCATCCCAATTTTTCCTAGGGTCTTTTAAAAATGTTCAGATTATCTTGTCCACAAGTGACCTTACAGTGCTCCTACACAATTTGTATACAACACCACATACATCTCATTAACACTTTAAATATTTGTGCCAATTGCGTACTGCACATTACAGCACCTTCTGCCATTTGCTCAGCTCATTAATTAAGTAAATGAAGGGCATCAAATGGCAGAACCACCAAGCTTTCTTCAATTTCAAAGCTTGCCTTGCTTGTCTAGAATGCTCCATAAAATTCCAACGAACAAATTCACACTGTGTTTTGAGTTCTTGCAGAGAAATTAGACACCATAACTCAACCGAATGTTGAAGATCTGCTGAGCTGTAAAGATGCATATGTATAGCTACTGAAGCTTTGAAAACAGGAAGCTTTTTGCTAAAATGCTTTTTAAATGTTTTACCATTGAAGGGTAATGGAAAAACTGCAGACCGTCTTCTGTAATTGAAGCATAGGAGTCTCAAGAAAGTAAAAATTCCACACCTGCTGAAGACACTCCTCAGGGGTGGAACAATTAAACAGGTTTTTACCCTTTAAAACCTCTTATGGACAGAACTTTCAACTGTGGAGTGGCAAGAATCCAAATCCTACTAAAGATTTAATTCAGAGATAGAAATATATGCCTGGAGGACTATAAGATCACTATACCTACCAATGAACGTAGTGCTGCCAGGCAGAAGTGCTAAACATTTAGGCACAGTTCAGACATAACACTAAATTTAGGCAGCCCAGGGCAGGAGCATTACATTGCTCTCTATATTCCCATATACAGTACTGCACATACTGTATGACTATCCTCAGAGGGGGAATATAGAGAGCAATGTAATGCTCCTGCCCTGGGCTGCCTAAATTTAGTGTTATGTCCGAACTGTGCCTAAATGTTTAGCACTTCTGCCTGGCAGCACTACGATCATTGGTTTGAACCTCACCCATTGCACTTCCTGCCTGGAGTTTGCATGTTTTCCCTGTATTAGCATGGGTTTCCTCCAAGTACTCTTGTTTCCTCCCATGCTCCAAAGACATGTTGGTAGGTTATTTGGCTCCTATCTAAATTGGTCCTAGTATGTGCATGAAAGTGAGTTAAGGAGCTTACAATCTAAGATCCCTGAGGGCAGGGACAGATGTGAATGTACAATATATGTAAGTTGCTCCATAAATTGATGGCTCTATATACCATATTTTTCGCTCCATAAGACGCACCTAGGTTTTAGAGGCAGAAAACAGGAAAAAAAATATTCTGAACCAATGAACTGCAGACATAGTACAGGAGATGACCAGAGACTGCAGACATAATACAGGAGATGACCAGAGACTGAAGACACAGTACAGGAGATGACCAGAGACTGCAGACATAGTACAGGAGATGACCAGAGACTGCGGACATACTACAGGAGATGACCAGAGACTGCGGACATAGTACAGGAGATGACCAGAGACTGCGGACACAGTACAGGAGATGACCAGAGACTGCGGACACAGTACAGGAGATGACCAGAGACTGCGGACACAGTACAGGAGATGACCAGAGACTGCGGACATAGTACAAGAGATGAACAGAGACTGCAGACACAGTACAGGACATGACCAGAGACTGCAGACATAGTACAGGAGATGACCAGAGACTGAAGACACAGTACAGGAGATGACCAGAGACTGCAGACATAGTACAGGAGATGACCAGAGACTGCGGACATAGTACAGGAGATGACCAGAGACTGCGGACATAGTACAGGAGATGACCAGAGACTGCGAACACAGTACAGGAGATGACCAGAGACTGCGGACACAGTACAGGAGATGACCAGAGACTGCGGACATAGTACAGGAGATGACCAGAGACTGCGGACATAGTACAAGAGATGAACAGAGACTGCAGACACAGTACAGGACATGACCAGAGACTGCAGACATAGTACAGGAGATGACCAGAGACTGAAGACACAGTACAGGAGATGACCAGAGACTGCAGACATAGTACAGGAGATGACCAGAGACTGCAGACACAGTACAGGAGATGACCAGAGACTGCAGACACAGTACAGGAGATGACCAGAGACTGTGGACATAGTACAGGAGATGACCAGAGACTGCGGACATAGTACAGGAGATGACCAGAGACTGCGGACACAGTACAGGATATGACCAGAGACTGCGGACACAGTACAGGAGATGACCAGAGACTGCGGACACAGTACAGGAGATGACCAGAGACTGCGGACATAGTACAAGAGATGAACAGAGACTGCAGACACAGTACAGGAGATGACCAGAGACTGCAGACACAGTACAGGAGATGACCAGAGACTGTGGACATAGTACAGGAGATGACCAGAGACTGAAGACACAGTACAGGAGATGACCAGAGACTGCGGACATAGTACAGGAGATGACCAGAGACTGCGAACACAGTACAGGAGATGACCAGACACTGCAGACATAGTACAGGAGATGACCAGAGACTGCGGACATAGTACAGGAGATGACCAGAGACTGCAGACATAGTACAGGAGATGACCAGAGACTGCGGACATAGTACAGGAGATGACCAGAGACTGAAGACACAGTACAGGAGATGACCAGAGACTGAAGACACAGTACAGGAGATGACCAGAGACTGCGGACATAGTACAGGAGATGACCAGAGACTGCAGACATAGTACAGGAGATGACCAGAGACTGCAGACATAGTACAGGGATGACTAGAGACTGTGGACAGTACAGGAGATGACTGCTGACCTTTAGGGAGGGGGGGAGCGGGTACCTGAATTTGACAGGTACCCGCTCTTACTTCCGCGGAGTTGTTCTTTGGTTAGTGTCCACTCTGCAGCGGGACCTTACCTGGTCCTCTATCCAGCGGTGTGCTGTCTTCCCGGCCTCTGTAGTGTGGGCGCTTGGCTTGACAGCTGAGTGCCCAGTGTGCATGAGCGAGAAGCGCTGCGCTTTGTGATTGGTCCGTCGGCTTCTGGGACCTGTCATGTGTCCCAGGTGCCACCTTACCATTCACAAAGCGCACCGCTTCTTGTGCATGCGCACTTGGCACCTGGCTGTAAAGCCGAGCGCCCACACTACAGAGGCCGGGAAGGCAGCGCGCAGCTGGATAGAGGAACAGGTAAGGTCCCGCTGCAGAGCTGAGCGCCCGGCCTGGTATTCTGACACAGCGGTGGAAATACCGGACCTGCCGCTCCATAAGACGCACTGACAGTTTCCCCCCTTTTTTGGGGGGAAAAAAAGTGCGTCTTATGGAGCGAAAAATACGGTAAGTACTTGAACTAAAAAAATAAATAAACATGGGGGTTGATCACTCCTACCTGTTGTTGGAAAAATGGTCCATCAAATAAAGTGGGAAGGTCAACTTTTGGAGTTGGAGAATATTTATCCAACCCAGCCAAACTCTGTGAAGCTACCTCAGAAGGTATGGCTGGTGAGAAAAAATATTTGGGAGAATATGAGCAGAGTCTCTTTCTCCCATGGGACTTTGCCTGGCAGGTGGTATGTGTTTTTCAGAGAAGCTACTACTAGGCCTCAGCAGGTGTAATGCCCTGGGGACATAAGGAAAGTTACCTGCAAAGCTGGGCTGGAGAGGTTTGACCTTTTGCCTGCAGCTTCAGGTATTGAAAAACCTTGAGGACAGCTCTGTGAAAAATCCCAGCAGTATTATGCACTTCAGAAGAAACCTCAAAATATATTTAGAGAGGATAGCCAAGTAAACCTTTGACTCTTTGATAGGAGTTACTGTCTTTCTGTAGCAATTCCTGATGTCTAACCCTCAATGGGTACTTCATGTTCTTAGGATATCCTACACCTTAAACCTCCTCCCTGCATTTTTGTCTGAAAAATTGCAACAAACCTTAAAAAGGCCTCTAGATGGCAGCTTGAGTTTGTTGTTGTGCTCAGGGGCGGACTGACTATTTGGAAACTCGGGCACTGCCCAAGGGCCTGGGGTCAGTAGGGGGCCCCATGAGATGCCCCTGGTACCTTTTTTCATAGGCTTTTTGAGTTTGGGCAAGGACACAGGGGCCCCATGATCCCCTATTGCCCGGGGGCCCCATGAGTTGTCAGTCCGCCCCTGGTTGTGCTACTTGGGCAGGCAGCCCCTGAACAGGTAAGGGGGACCCAGTTAATTCAACTGGCTCCTTAGGGGGTCATCACTACAGCAACATGATTGCCTGTGTGTGTGTGTCTGTGCACATACAGATGGTGCTTTAGACCTAAATCACAGCTGGAAAAATGCCTGTGTGGATGGGCTTTTGGCTTGTGTTGGTCACATCTGGTCTCCCACAGTACACAGAACATGAAAATGCAATTATTTTAGTAACTATAAACTGCTAAATACCTTTTCTGATCAGCAGTTAGAGCAGTCTTGTGACTTCTATCAGTGTCCGATCGAGCACTAGGTAGGAAGAATTTTCATTCTTCTGTGACTGTCCTATGAAGGTGTATGACCCCGAGCCTCTGTCCAGACAGCACTGATTGGCCATGTGCCAATCACATGCACCCCCCCCACCCCCCCAAAAAAAAACACTCTCTAGCAATGTACACCGAATTGAGCATTTGCAAACATGCCACTGATGCTCTGTACTATGGCAGATAGAATGGGAGCAGTAAAAGAAGGAGAGGACCAGAGAAGACAGGATCAAACAGCCTTTTTACACAATGCAGAGGATTAAGTCCATAGGTTCCACAGGGAGTATAACAAGCATGCTTTACTGCAGGGGTGGGCAACTGTGGCCCTCCAGCTGTTGTAGAACTACAAGTCCCATGAGGCATTGCAAAACTGATAGTTACAAGCATGACTCCCAAAGGCAGAGGCATGATGAGACTTGTAGTTCACCAACAGCTGGAGGGCCACAGTTGCCCACCCCTGCTTTACTGCATATACAGACTGATTTTATTGTTGTGGGTTTAGTAACACTTCAGTTGCGTCAAGCTGGTTTTGAATGTATATAGCCTTCTATGGGAACTCAAAAACCTTTAAATCAAACTGAAGTCTATCAACATAGGCCCAAAGGACGACACCAAAAGTGGCATCTGATGATAGATTATGTGAACTAATCCATTCCTGGCTTCTCTACATTTTGCAACTGATGCAAATGACAAAGGGTAAAATATACAAGTGCAATCTGATGGCAGAGTCTGAAAAATGGCGAATAAGTAACAAGTTATATTATCACTATATAAATTTCAGTAACTCAATGTAATAGCAGTCTTTTCTCTAAAGCTCCAAGCTCATAATCACCAAAACATTACAGAAGCTCGAAAATAAAAAACACTCATTAATACGAGAAGCAATTTGTTACAAGAACAGCCTATGGGAACATACAGAACAATAGCTCAGAATGATGGCAGCTTACTGTGTACTGTAGTTATACAATTGAGGAGGGTCAAGAAGCTGTCACAGTGTACAGAGAACATGTTTAATAAACCTTGAGCACTGAACCAACCTTGCAATCCTAATAAGTGAAACTTACCCAAGGCTACCAAATATTGCTGCTGTCACCAGGCCTGAATGAGCTTCAGAATGACCCATTATCTCGCCAGGGCGTCAGGGGAGTAACCCAGAAATTGACAAAGAAAACACATACAAATGTGCAGCCTGCTAATGTGCGGTGCAACTGTATACAAAAAATTACTGCAATTTTTTAAAGGGTGCCTCTACTTTGGTGGAAAAAAAATAGAAAATAAATATATATATACAGTTGTGCTCAAAAGTTTGCATATCCTGGCAGAAGTTGTGAAATGTTGGCATTGATATTGAAAATATGACAGATCATGCCAAAAAATGCTCTTTTATTGAAGGATGATGATCAAATGAAGCCATTTATTATCAAGTAGTTGTTTGGCTCCTTTTTAAATAATAACAGAAATCACCCAAATGGCCCTGATCAAAAGTTTCCATACCCTGGAATGTTTGGCCTTGGTACAGACACACAAGGTGACACACACGGGTTAAAATGCCAATTAGAGGTTAATGTCCCACATCTGTGGCTTTTTAAATTGCAATTAGTGTCAGTGTATTATTATTACACAGTATATAGCGCCAAAAAGTTTGCTCAGCACTGTACATTATAGTGGGAGACAGTACATGAGACAATACAGTAACAGTACAATACACGGGGGGTTTGAGGGCCCTGCTCCTTGGAGCTTACAATCTAGGAAGGAGGGGATAGTGGTACAGGAGGAAATGGCTGTGTATAAATAGTCGATAAGTTTGTTAGCTATTACGTGGAAGCACTGACTAGGCCAGATACTGAGCTATGGGGATCAGAAAAGAACTGTCAAAAGTCCTGCGTAACAAGGTAATAGAACTTTATAAATCATCATCCATCAATAAAAGAGCATTTTTTGGCATGATCACTCATATTTTTAATATCAATGCCAACATTTCACAATTTCTGCCAGGGTATGCAAACGTTTGAGCACAACTGTATATATATATATATATATATATATATAACATATACAATTGCTACAAAAGTCATATTATCATTGAAAGTTATTAAAATGACCTTTGCTGTTCAATCTGAAATGCTGTAATTTTCTGTAAAATTCAATGCAATATGGCAACATGGAGGCCTTCTGTACACAGCTGGTGAACACCCCCTGGAATTTATATTTTCTTCTTGTGTGATTGTGTCACTGATTTTGCAGTAGTCTGCACTAAGATACAACTCAGATTTTGCAAATCCTCTGCAACGAAAATGTAATTTTTGATGAGATACTTCGAAAGGGAAATCACATTTAAAGGGATGCAGACCTTGCCACTTTCCTCACTTTATCATTATCAATCAGTTGCTGCACTTGCAGGGTTCTAATGAGGAAAGTCACTCCCATTCATATTCACTTTGCACAATGATGCAGACAAACAGCCATTTTTTCAGAAAACAAAAGGTAGGAATCTGCAACAAAGTTTGTTAAATCTTAGATCACATAGATCACCCAGAGGGGAATATTGTTTTTTTCTCAACAAAAGTGTAGTTACTTTTTAAAGCTAAACTTTATTCAGATATAGATAGAAATTCATATATAATGATTAATGCATCATTATCCTGTTCCTGCTGACTGTACGCATAGATAGGGCCTCTTGGCGTGTGGGCTTTTGAGCGGTTGTAAACCACAAAAAATTTAAACAAAAAAAATCTTCTCCCTGCAAGCTAAGAGCATAATATGCTAGTATGCACTAACCGAAATGCAAAATCACGTATATATTTGAGATTTTGTGCAGCCCTGCTGCCTTGTAGCAGTAGGGAAGTGATTAACCTCCCTGGCGGTATGATTATTTCAGATTTTTGGTGCTGAAAGCGGTACCATTATTTTGCATGGAAATATGTAGTTTTTTTATTGTAGGCTGTAATTTTTAGGAATAACTCACTGAAATCTGTCCAAACAAGAGTCTATTAAACATCCCGGGTATGATAAAAACGATGAAACATGAAATCCTAAATTATAATTTAATAAATAATCATAAAAAATATTAATATAATAATAATACATTTAATTCAATAATATAATCAAAGCAAAAACACTGAAATTTGAAATAGAGCGCCAAGTTCGCACATCGCTGAGCAAAGTCGCAAAATCGTTTTCAGTGTCTGATGACGAATTTCCCCCACGAATCATTATCACTCAATTCTGCAAGTGGTTCTGATTTACTATCGCTGTTCTCTAGCTGATCTAAACCCGCTTTTGACCTAAAGGGACACTTTTTGGACGCCATGGACTTTTCTCAGTTTCCAGGCAGAAAGAACAGTAAAAATGCAGGCAGGGCACAGGACAAAGCACTAGGGACACAATGTATGTGAAATGGGTTGAAACAGCAATGTTTTGCTATGTAAAATTTGTTTTGAAAAAAATGACATTTTTTAAAATTTTCAAATTTCCCGCCGCCGCCCGTACGTCCCAACATCACAGGGACCGGAACACAGAAGCCGGATGCCGGCATCGGCCACAGGAGATGGCCGGGGACGCTGCAGGGGACACATCACGGGAGCGAAGGACAAGTTAAGCTCTGCAGGGACTCCCTATGCAGCGCCGCATGGTAAGCCTGAGTGTAGCTCGGGGTTACCGCTTTTGGTACTGAAACTTTACCCCGAGCTACACTCGGGAATACCGCTAGGGAGGTTAAAGGCTCACCTGTAGGTAAAATATGAAAAAGGGAGTTTACTTACACTGTAACGCCAAGAGGCCACATGTATGTGTCCCAAATGTAAACATTTCTGTGCTTATAGCATGTGCCCTGCGCACTCCCAGTACAGTTACAGTGGATACCAAAAAGCTCACGATGCCTACTTGTGATCGGGAGCTTTCCGATCATGTGACTTATGTAGCTCCCAATCACAGTGGTCACACGTTCGTATTGCCCGCAGTTGCTTCCCTTCATTTAGAACCTCCTAAAGGGCTGGAAGGTGGAAGCGGAAAGGCGTTACATATAAAAATTTTTTATATGCAAACAGTGTAGGCTTCTTAATTTCACCTATCAACCTCTGGTAGTCCTTGTACAGCAGAACTCAGACTGAAATAGGAAGTAACTGTACAAGGAATCAGTCAGTTCATGTACTAACAAGAAGCATGTTGATAGGAGAAGAGAGCAGAGTGACAGAAAGATGAACTCATCACTGTGCTGCCTCTACTTTAATGGCCAGTTACAGGCCAGAGGCAGGTCTATGACAGCCTGTACTTAGAGGAAGTGGGTGCAATAATCCCATTATCTCACATATACAGCTATGAGGCTACAGAACACAGGTGCCTAAACATAGGAAGTGCAGTGCTATTTTTTTAAGGAGTAGTTCTGTGGCAGCACCCAAATATTGCTGAGTTCCCCTTTAAGTTTTAACGTTTCTAAAAGCATTTATTTGCAAAAGTAGCTTATCAGCACACTTCCTGCCCCCTCATTTTCTGGGGCATAGTATGTTCCAGCCTAGCAGCTGCAATGTCTGTAAAAACCCCAAAGGCTAATTGTGCAGAATGTATTTTAACGGTACAGAAAAGTAAAGAGGAAATATATGCATTGTGACGTAGTTGTTAGTATATACACCATGTAAGAGGCTTTTGAAGGCACTTGGCTTGCAGACACTAGTCCTTGCTAAGTCCCAGCTGGAAAATAAAAAGGTTTGTTTTCCTCAAGTTTGTGTCTGTACCAGGGGCGGACTGACCATTTGGGAACTCGGGCAGTGCCCGAGGGCCCGGGGTCAGTAGGGGGCCCCATGAGATGCCCCTGGTACCTTTCATAGGCTTTTTTGGGGTGTGGTTTGAGTGTGGGCGAGGACACAGGGGCCCCATGATCCCTTATTGCCCAGGGGCCCCATGAGTTGTCAGTCCGCCCCTGAGTTTTTCCTGGTATTCCCAAAGTTGCTATTACAGTTCAAGACAAAGGAAGAGTTTTCAGGGTTCTGTTTAGGTACAATCAACATTTTTAGATATTCGCTATAAGACAGAAAGTGTTCAGTTCAAAGTGGACCTGGACTCAAGAAGAGAAGTTTGAAAGCTGACATTTACATACAGTACAACACACTATGCACTATGGGTTATCTAGGACAATGCACACACTGTCCAGGAATGTCCCCCTGTTTTCACAACTAAGAAACCCACCCTGATTAATGGCATGCAGCATATGCTGGAGTGCATTTTGGCAGGAAATTACTACAAAAAGGCTGCACCAGATCAGCAGCACAGAGATGCAGAAAAGAAAAAGATGAAAAAATGGGTGAAAAAATTACAATTGTTTATAATACAAAGTAGTTGATCAAACTAAATGTCATTCAGCTAGGGTTTACATCTACTTTAAACTAATAAAATATTAATATACACTAGAACTGCAAGTGTTTCAACTTATTGTTCTCATGATCCATAACTAAGCCATGTTCATCATTGTCAGGATTGGTAGAAATAAACCATTTTGACATCAAATGTTTTGACATTGGCATGACTGTCTACAGCTCAAGGTAAAGGACACAGAAGTGAGAAAAAATTACATTTCATTTGCCGTTAGCACTTGTAATCAAACTCCAAGTCATGCTTATACAATAATATAGGAATACTGGATATGAAATGAGATTCAATAATAGATTGGCCTCATGAATCTCAGATACATCGTGTGGGGAAAAGGAAAAATAAAATTGAGTTCTTCTGGCAAGATCTAAGCAAGAATCACAAAGATCAATAACATTGCTTAAAACTGGTAAATAAATACCATTGCTAATGATATTTTAGTTTTGGGTAAAAAGGCAATGAGCTGAATAAACCTTCATGTATTGTGAAAAGGTTTGAGGACACTTGACTATCACGTGTATATGAGCTTTGTGAACATCCTATTCCAAAGCCATGGGCTTCAATACGGAGTTCCTTCCCACTACAACTTTGCAGCTTCAACAACCGCCATTCTTCTGAAAGGCTTTCCACAGGTCTATGGGAATTTGTGCCTATTCACCCAAAAAGGCCTTTCCGAGGTCAGGTACTTGTGGTGGATGAGACGGATTGGGCCATAATCTGTATTTCAATTCATCCCAAAAGTTTACGGGAGGGTTGAGGTCAGGGTTCTGAGCAGGCCACATGAGGTCCTCAACACTAAACTCAATAAAACAAGTCTTTATGGACCTGGTTTTGTGCACTTGAACTTACTAATTTGTTTGGCCATATAGCATACCTACAATACTAGCATTATTATTACATTTCAGGCACAAGCTTTGTAATTATGACTCCAGCCTTACCCTATCCTCACTACAGGGGACATTCAAAGATGAGGCACTGCTTTAAACTCCACAACTCTGCTGTAGGCTCATTAGGTGCCAGCCAAAGGGAGCCCATTGCCTCTCTGCATTTCTCTTTTGAAACTAATAGGCACCAGCACATCAATGACATTGAGCCAGCATAAGCACATTGGAAGCCCCAACCTATAGACCAGCACCTAGGCTATGTTTCACCCTTTGGGCTCAGTTGTAGGGTTCCAAGAGAAGCAGTCTGTAGGTAGGGATTTTCAGTGTGCTTGTGCTGATAAAGACTTACTACAAAAGACGACATTGGTGTGCTTCTGCCTGTTTGTTTCAATATTTTCACTAGAGTTCTAGAGCGAGCCTCTTTTATTCCTGAAACGGTACCTTCAGAATCAGCTGTTTCGAATGCGCTCATACTTTCCTCAACACATTCAATCTAAGCAGAATAAATGGCTTTCATGCTGATTTTTACTTTTTTCTATAGTCAAAACCTAAGTCCTCACCGCCATCTTTACTCAGTGTAGATATATGGAGAGGGAAGGGATATATGACAAAGACAGAGATGTCATTAATGTGTGAGCTGCGATAAGTGCACACAGCTCCACAAAGGTCAGTAGGAGGGCAGTAAATGTGTTCATCCTGAAGCCCCTGCTGTTTTACTTCCTCCCGCTAATCTTCCTGTATCACTAATTGCTTTCAGACTTACAAAGCAGGTTAGAATGTAATTGGTGGATTGGGAAACGTATCTGATGGGGTTTTTTATTGCGAAGAACAACAAGCAGAGTGATCCAGCAACACCAGCAGATGCTTTCCAGGATTACCAAATGACAAACAAATATGTAAAATGCATGAAAAAAAACAAAAGAACCATGAGAAAAAGAAAGAAACTTTCATATCAATGCATCTTTCCTTTTTTTTTTGTATTGTTTTGAAGAATACTTATTTTACTTACATATCTGTGGGATCCATCATATTCACACCTTTCTATCTTCCCCAGGCTACCATCAGAATAGTACAATTTTTCTGCAGAGTGGTCAATGGTCAGGCCATTCGGAGTGACAATGTCCGTGTTGACAATCACCTGGGCATTCTTCCCAGATAAGGTGGACCTCATGATGCTGGGGTGCTGCTCATTCCAGTTTGTCCAGAACATTAAACTGTGAAGGTGGAGAGTAAAGAGGCTTATATATAATGTAAGCTGTAATTAGATCACAGGCAAAGTAAACACAAAGTGTCTGGTTTACTGAAGGCATATAGACTGTTCAATTAGCAAAATGAATATCTAATATATTAAATTAGAAATCTGCACATTGACAAATCTGCACATTAATTTGGGTTATGCATACGCTAAGACAGGTTAAAAAAATATATATCAGGGAGCTAGACGCCCTACAGCAGGGGTTAGCAACCTGTAGATCGCAATCTGCTTGTAGATCACGGGCAGGTGACTGATAGATCACAGTCCGGGCTTGCTGACTAGCCATCCCAGAGAATCAGAGTGCCATGCAGAGGGATGACTTGTAAATCTGGAGCTATAGCAGGGAGCAAGAGCCGTATGAGCCGATGCCTCCTCTGTAGTGCTGGCTCCTGTCCTATGGGGAGTGATACCAACTGCCCTCAACCTCTTTTCCAGGCTAGCAGTCTCCAGAGTGGTGCCAGCAGCAGGAAAGAAGAGATCTTCAGGTCAGTGTGAAGAAATACACTGAGCATAATAGTATAGGTCTGCTTCCACTCTGATTGGCTAATCACAGCAAACCCACAGGAAAGCTGCAGGTACACTGCACTGCATCCACGGTGTGGGTAAACCGCAGCACTAGACTTCTGTTATATCCTGCAGGTTTGGTGCATTTTCTGAAAGCGAACCAAAACTCCTGAATGTAGGATCCCAAAAAAACAACTGCATGTACCTATGAACACCTATGCTTGCACCTACAGTACTTAGGAGGGTGCTACATTTGCTAAGTGACTCAACTGCAGGGTTTTACCACCCCTCAACTTTATGTGTGAATAAGCCCTAAAGGTGCTGCTGCCAAATGCAACTAAGGGCCTAATTGCAAGTACAGCAGGCACTTCTGATCCTCTGAAAAGTGATCCGAGTGTGTTTGACAGGTGGTGAGGAGGCAATATGTTGCCTCCTCACCACCTGATTTAAACCCATGATTACTATGCAATGCATGCAATTGCGACACTGTAGTACAGCAATTAGAGGTTTAAATCAGGTGTGAGGAGGCTACACTGTCCCCAAAGATCTTCGACTTCTCTCATGTTGTTCAGGTAGATCTCCAACTCTTTAAGTTTGCCTACCCCTACCCTACAGTATCTGCACTATATAGTTTTCACTGACTCTTGCCAAAGTCAACTGTACCCTATATTGGAAAATAGCCAACGTTTATGTGAGCCAGCACATTGGGTAAAGGTTGGTTCTTGCATGAATCTAGGGAAAGCAATACAGCCATATTAGTATTCAACATTTAAATGGTGGAGGACCATCTTACAGATGCAACTGATATCTCCATTTTGGAGAATAAAATGAATGGTCCCTTGTAAGAAACAACACTACAAATCTAAATTAATTCAAGTGAGCTGTTCAAATATTAATTTAACACATGGCTTCATCTTCATGTGTGTAGTGTGCCACTTAAATATATAGCCCATGACAGCATTTATCACTATGTCTCGGAGAAGATGTGAATAGTGGTCTAAGACATGTCCTCAAGGGTATCAAGTACACTATACGTTGAATAATGAATGGTCCTTGAACTTAGCATTTGTTTTAATGTCATAAACAACATTACACTAAATGAAATGTAGCTTTGGATGAGCGGGCTGACATGATTACATTTAGACAAACACATGGCTCTTCTCAATGTGAATAATGTGGCGATGGGTCATTAGGCTTTAAAACTAATAACGCAAAACAGCTGAGGTGGTTATTGAAAAACCCTTTAAGGAGTTGATGGGTTTGGATTCATGGGGGATATGCCTGGGATGCCTGTGTTCTATTGTATCTTTTATTCTAGGGTCATTAAATGTATAACATTTCACACAAAAATAAATACAAATTCAATGGAAATCAATTAACATGAAATGGACTGTTTCAGTGCTATACTATCTGTTGGACGTAGGGTCATAATGTTCAGATTTACTCTGATAGATGCACAATGAACCTATTTCTGCATTACATTAAATTGTGGCTTAGAGTGTTTCTTCAGAAAAGCTAAGGAATAACTTCTGATTAGATGTTCTTTAAATCCAGGCAACCAATCACAGCCGTGGGGAAAACTAAAAGACTCCTATGATTGGTTATCTTCTTGGTTTCACAGTTTCTTCATGGTTTTGAAATATAATTGTGCAATACAAGTGTGCAACAATATAATATATGTTCATTAGCTAAAGTAGAATGAGCTTTCAAAAGTCTTATTAACAGGGATCTTAAAATTCCTTTTATTATTATTATTATTATACAGTATTTATATAGCTCCAAAGGGTTTGCTCAGCGCTGTGCATTAGCGAGGGGGACAGAACATGAGACAAGACATTACAATACAATACACAAGGGGTTCGAGGGCCATGCTCTTTCGAGCTTACAATCTAGGAGGGAGGGGATAGTGGTACAGGAGGAAGTGGCTGTGGGGGATGGAGTGGTAGGAGGAGTGGAGGAGATTGGTTGTTAGGTGAGGGTGGGGTAGGCTTCCCTGAAGAGATGGGTTTTCAGGGTGTGCCTAAAGGAGAGGAGGGTAGGTGACAGTCTGATGGATTGGGGTACATCTTTTAAAGATGTACTGTATCTTTAGGCTGGCAAGAGAAGACACAGTGGAAGAGCCACTCTTCCAAAAGAAACTTCCATAGCCATTCACAATGTTTTTGCATGTGTTTTCGGGGAAACAATAGTTATTGTCCATGAGAATCCATTTTGAGCAATTGATTTTTCCCCCAGTCTTTTGTAAGCAGAATTCTCTAGGTAGGCAAGTTGCCTGACCACCATCTCATGTATAAGGCTAGCCTTGGTCTTATGGAACCCACAGACAGAATGATATGCAAGTCAGAATCCAGCAGTTTTATCAAATCTGTTGTGAAGCTTTTGTTCTGTTATGTATGTAGAAATGTCAATATTTTATAACCTAGCATGAAGCTGTTTTGGTTGTCTACTGTAGTATTAAGGTTCACCTGTGCCATAACAGGAGCTTCAAAACTAGTCCTCACTGACCTTTCTAGCTACCTGGAAGTAATTCATTATCTGATGCCCTTAAAGATTACAACAAAGACTTTACAGCTAAACCCTTGGGCTGGAATAGTTGTACCGGCTCCTCTACTGTACTGAAATTGATTATTCTGATTTAACTGCACACTGTGAGCTTCTTACAGCATGCACTGGAAAATGCAGCAAATTATAAAGACCCTTCCTCATTTTCTGGCTGAAAAGCATCCAGAATCATTTAGGCCTTTCTTCATCAGCCTGACTGTTTCTAACCCAGCCCTATTCTTCGGATTCCAGTTCTTCCAATGATTGAGGTTAATCACTTGTCCACCGAGCACTTTTACCCCCTTCCTGCCCAGGCCAATTTTCAGCTTTCAGCGCTGTTGTACTTTGAATGACAATTGTGCAGTCATGCAACACTGTACCCATTTTTTCACACAAATGGAGCTTTTGTTTGGTGGTATTTGTCACTGGGTTTTTTATTTTTTGCACTATAAACAAAAAAATAGCAAAATATTTGAAAAAAACATTTTTTTCTTTGTTTCTAGTATAAAATGTTGCAAACAGGTACATTTTCTCCTTCATTGATGTGTGTGTTGATGAGGCTGCACTGATAGGCAGCACTGATGGGCATTACTGATGGGCACTGATGATGCGGCACTGATAGGCAGCACTGATGGGTACTGACAGACTGCACTGATGAGGCGGCACTGGTGGGAATTGATGAGGAGGCATTGATGATGCAGCACTGATGGGCACTGGGTGGCACTGATGGGCGCCATTGCTAGGCACTTTCAGTGCTGCACTGATAATCAGGGCACTAATAATCAGTGCCCTGATTATCAGTGCAGATATCCTCTGTGACACTTGCTGGTTATTGGCAGTACTTTCCTCATGCTGTGACAACGTGAGGAAAGTGCTGCCAATAACCGGTAACTGTATTTACATTGTGATCAGCTGAGTCACTGGACACAGCTGATCACATGGTAAGAGGTCGCTGTGATTGGCCTTTTACCTTGTCATGTGATCAACTGTGTCAGTAAGACACAGCGATCACAGACAGTGCCAGGTGCATGCCACTGGGGGCATGTGGGGGCGTTCTGGGAGGACAACATGTGACACCCTCCCAGAACAATCACCCTGTAGCCATCATTCGGCTATAGTGTGGTTGTAAAGTGGTTAAGCATCACATGTGGGGATTACCTAGGATGGTCTGCCTAGGACCGTTCACTCCTCCAGACTTACATCCACCCACCAAGGCATGAAGTGAATTTTCTTATTGATTTAACAAAGGATATCAAGTTTATTTAAAAACTGGAGTACCCTATTAACACATTAGGTCTAATTAATTATGCTCTATGTGCATTGTAATATGAACATTTGAGCAATTTCCATTAAGTGCCAATTGTATTCGTTCACAAAGGGAAAAAACAGATTTAAAGCCCATTAATAAAAGTTGAAACATTTATCAAAGGAAAGGTTTCTGCATTTTCCTTAGCAGATGAAACACCTGAAGTGAATTGTCTTCTTGATTTGACTAAGGATTTCATATTTGTTTAAAAAGTGGAGTACCCTTTGAAAGGTGGGGCCACATATAAATACATTTAATTTTCTACAGAGGTTGTCCAACTGTTTGACATTTTTCTTTATCTCTAATAACTTTCACACTTGAGAATTTGGAAAATTTTTCAAAAGCAATAAAACACTCAAAATCAAGTTTCCCCTATATACAATAATGTCCAATCAGGCTCCATGCGCACTGGACGTTTTAATAACACTGGTAACGTTACCTGTGTAAAGTCACATTAAAAACACGAGTTTTTCAGCTTTTTTTTAGCATATTTGTATTAGCGTTTAGCAGCTTTTTTTGCATGTGTGTTTTTTAGAGGTTTTTTCCACAAAAAAAAATATTTTTTTTGGTCAAAAAACATCCCAAAATCCTGGTTTGCCGAGATTTAATGTGTTTTAATGCATTTTGCTGTGTTTTTCAGCGTTGGAGTGTTTTTTACAGCTAAAAAACTCCTCTAGAAACCCACTAGTTCTGGATTTTTTTTCCAGCCAAAAAACGCCCCAGCCAAAAAACGTTGACTACAGTCTATGTGTGCATGGACACATAACATAACATGCTGGGGAGTTTACTGGATGTAGAAAAAAACGTCAAAAGCCAAAAACAGCAGCTGTGAAAATGTCCAGTGTGCATGAGGACTCACATTCGAGTGATTTGAGCCATAGATGTACATTTTTGTCCACTAAGGACTTCAATGGGTGGGCTTGAAAATGAGCATACCACATCTTTTGTTATGCTATTTCTTGCCAAATCTCCTCCTAGAAACTAGATTTTTATTGGCTAAAACAAAATTGCTCAAGCTTTTAAATGCATGAAAACATCCACAAAATGTGTATAAGAACATGAAAAAAAAGCTCCAAAATCATCTGAAAATACTCACACTCACGTGTGAATGGGGTCTTAGGTTCCCTGCACACCTGACCTAGTCATTGCAAGAAGGACCCACTTTCCTTGCTGGAGTTTACATTATGGGGAATGCAATGGAGAGAGGTGAATAGCAAAGGTTGTTTAAAACACCTGTCACTTCTTGGTGGACAGGAACACTGACAGGAACTACGACAGATAGCCATCGAAGTCCACAGGAGACAAAAAAAAAAGCAATAGGTGACTAATTCTTCCAGGTACCATCTATATATTAAAAGTCACTTATTGGTAGATGAAACCTCACGTAATGTACCATTTCTTTAGCCGTTGTTTGGTGCCTAGAAATTATTGTGAAATTGCTGAAATTATGTCATGCTTTGCACTAACAAGTACAATTCTTTCTTATAGTTCAAGAAAGACATAATATCTGGCAATAAAGTGAAGAACAGGTGAGAAAAAAATATAAATTATAGGTGTCACAAGAAATCTGGCAGATGTTAATTGGCCAATTGCTAGAAATCTGTTATCCTGTAAAAAAGGTTAAACACAAAATATCTCACAAACCGTTCATGCTTCTGAAACATCTGTTCACAAGAAACTTAAAAAAAAGCTTTAAAGTTTGAAGACATAAATTAGCTAGAATTCGAATGAATTTGCATACTTCTGGCATTCGTCGAGGGCGAGGACATGGGGGTGGTCATCTTCCGACATGCTGATAACAGCCTCCCTGTTGAAGGCCCCTCTCCGACTCTGATCCACCGTGTGGCGGGTGATGGATGAGGTTGTGGAGCTTGTCCAGTAAAGAGTATCCCAGGCTCGGTGATATGCCAGACCTTCCACGGAGCCCACATCTGTTAAAAACACCATTGAAAAAAAATTAATATTACTTCACGCTGTCAGACAACCTGGAAAAAAATGTTTACTGCCTCTTCAATGGTGCAGGAGTTAATATAATCACTAAATGATAAATATGTTAAAAAAAATCTTAATTTTGATCAAAGTAAAACTATAGGCAAAAATGTAAAATCAGAATCTTGTAAAATGTAATGTAAATCAAAATATTTCTTATTACATTCTTAGTTATTTATTGAATACCTGGCAGTCCTACCAGTGAGCAGCCATGACAGGAGCAGGGTGACAACATATAATGCCCTGCAGTGAAATCACCACATCATTGCCACTCTGTGCTACTAAATGTATGTAATCCAAATATGAAGAACAGCCTAGGGTGACAACGCTGCACTGCATACAGTAGGGTGAGTAAGCTTTGTCACCCTAGGACAGGAATTGTGTTACTGGGCAGGGTCACTGAATGAAAGTGAAGTAAATTAAGTCTGAATAGGAAAATTAATGCAACCATCGAATCTAAGGCCTTTTAAGCTTCAATATATTACATATCTTCTTTTCCTCATGTCTATTATTTAAAAGGGAGGAGCTTTCAGTTCAGCACAAATACCTCACCAACAAAATGCCTGAGAAATACAGTATAAGCAGCTTTTGTCAGGTAGTAGATTCTCCAGAATTGGTTTTTCGGAGGGCAGACCCTTATTAGGTACATCTTGCTAGTGTCAAGAAAATATCCCCCCACCATTACACCACTACTACCAGCCTGAACCTTTGATACAAGGCAGGATGGATCCATGCTTTCATGTTGTTTATGCCAAATTCTGACCTTACCATCTGAATGTCGCAGCAACCAGTCTGCCCATTCTCCTCTGAACTCTGACATTAACAAGGCATTTTCATCCACACAACTGCTGCTCACTGGATATTTTCTCTTTTTTGGACCATTTTCTGTAAACCATAGAGATGGTTGTGCGCGGAAATCCCAGTAGATCAGTAGTTTTTGAAATACTAAGACCAAGACCAACCTGTCTGGCACCAACAACCATGCCACTTTCAAAGTCACTTAAATCCCCTTTCTTCCCCATTCTGATGCTCGGTTTGAACTTCAGCAAGTCGTCATCACCACATCTACATGCCTAAATGCATTGAGTTGCTGCCATATGATTGTTTGATTAGCAATCTGTGTTACCAAGCAATTGAACAGGTGTACCTTATAAAGTGGCTGGTGAGTTTATATTTATGCCACTTTGATCATTTATACAAAGAAGCTGACTAACAAATAATACATTAACACAAGACAAATTCACCTATATAACTCTCTAGACCAGGGGTCTTCAAAAGTTCTAAACAAAGGGCCTGTTCACTGTCCCACAGAAACTAAAGGGAAGACTGTGGCCTGTGGGACAAGAAATTGCCCCAGGGTTGGTTGGCAAGTAGTCAAAGTAATAACAAAACAAACAAAAACCAGCCTAGTGCCTATGGTTGGTTGGAGGAGAACCAATGCCCTATTGATGCTGCTAATGCAAGGAATAATGCTCCATTGTTGGTGTCAAGGCATAATGCCCCATTGTTAGTATCTGTGGGAGGAATAGTGCCCCATCATTGGTGTCATTGGGGGCAATAGTGTCCCATCCTTGGTGGCAATGGGAGGAACAGGTTCCCATCATTGTTGCAATGGGAGAAATAGTGCCCCATCATTAGTGCCAATGAGAGGTATAGTACTCCATCATTAGTGTCAAGGGGAGAGACAGTGTCCGATCTTTGATTTTAACGAGAAGAATAGTTTCCCATCATTGATGTCAATTGAAGGAATAGTGCCCCAACATTGGTTTCTATGGGAGAAAGGTTCCCCCATCATTGGTGTTAATGGGAGGAATAGTACCCCATCATTGGTGTCAGTGGGAGGAGGAGTAGTGCGCCATTATAATGCCAATTGCCCTTGGTGTTATTAGGAGGAATAGATCCCCAAGGGCAAGTTAAAGTAAAAAAAAGAATGCAGTTTGGGGGCCACTGTTCTATATATTTAAAACTTTGTGAATTTTCAGGAGACAATCCCATTATTTAGCCACAACAAGCTGATTTGAGGCAAGCCTCCAAGAGTTTGTATTCTTGTTCCTACATAGCAAATGCCACCTTTCACACATCCACACATTCTTGTCATCTACAAAAAAGAGGATACCAACTAAACCTGTAGCTTGGCTGAAGCCATATCCAAAATCTCCACACAATAGCTTAGTTACTGTTTAACACCAAAAAAGTCTGCTGAGGTAGGGTATGTAGAGTGAAAAGCCTTTGCTTAGCACCATGAAATCAACTCTAATATAACAGTTTATAATTATATTAACACATTAGGTCTAATTAATTATGCTCTATATGCATTGTAATATGAACATTTGAACAATTTCCATTAAGTGCCAATTGCAACCGTTCATAATGGAATAAAACAGATTTAAAGTCCATTAATACAAGATGGAACATTTGTCAAAAGAAAGGTTTCTGCATTTTCCTTTCGCAGATGAAACACCTGACATTTATTAATCTAACGACACAAGAGGGCAGGACTTAACACAAATTTGTTATCTTAGCACTTATTCTAACGTCGATCCACAAAGTTGGTGACCTTCATTCTAACAGTTCATAACTGTATGAAGAAGAAAGTCTGCAACCTTAGCTGTGCCTGTGAGGTACATATTCATTATTCCTGACACTTCCTAAACCTTTTCTGCAAAATGACTTTGACAGATCCTCGTCGGCTGAGACTTTCATGCCAAGTCAGCAAGAAGCCACTTGTGCCACCATCGGGAAGAAACAGATGTTACTCTATCTTATAGAAGTTGTATATTCTTTAACAGCATAATGAATCGGAATGTATATATATATATATATATATTTATTATAATTGATTAAAGGAAACTGTGCTATTTCATATGTCTTATGTATCCGCACGCACTAAATCATCACAAGCTGCATATGTACTGATTAACATATAGCAAGAACACGACAGATGTGTGTATGCATATTTAAAGGAGCTTTATGCATTCAGGATCACCTTATGGGGCTTTACGCATTCAGATTAATTTATTGGCTTTTCCGTTTCGTGATGCAGTATTTGATAAGCAAATTGATTTCTCTTTTTGGCTAGGACTTGCTTCTTAAAGTAGAACTACCCTGTAATTTTGATGAAGCACTGCATATCTTAAGCAAATGCCAAGTTTTTTTGTTTGGTATAAAATACTTTTCTTTTTTTTATCTCATTGTTGCTATACATCTTCAGGCACATTGCAACCCCTGAAAAGGCAGTGCTGGAGTATGAGGGACTATTCTAAGGGCAGCACTGAACCATGGAGAGGCTAAGCATTGCTTTTCAATTTTTTTTTTATACTGGGAGTGGGCTATACAAAAAAAGGGGAATTTGTGTTATTTTCTTCTGTGGGGCTTCTGGAGGGCCTTAGTCACTATTGAGGAACAAATGGGCACAAAAGGCTATGCTTGCAATACAGAAGTGTTATTTTTCTTTTTTTTTTTTGCAAATACTGATATCTTTGCTTTGATTTCAGACAATATTTAGACGCCATATTTTGAGGTTGGCAAGTGGAGGTGCAGAAAGGCTGCACCTTGACAAAAAAACTGTGAACATTCAAGTGCATCTGTATAAAAGTCATGTAGATGTAAAACGTTATCTTCTACATTCAAAGCTCCCAGATCGATACTTTGCATAAAGAAGATCCCAATGTTCTTCCTGTACATCACTTTAGATATTTATATATTCCTTCACCTTTTAGAAGAGTCATGAATTCAAAGGAGAACTTCACTGAAGTACAGCAGAGTTTTCTTAAAACAGAGAGCACACCATCTCTTCCAGCACACATACAAAAGTAAAGGGTTCATTGCTCCATTAAGGTCAGCGAATGAAGCCATGCAAATTATTTGATTATGCCGAGGTAGCAAATTGCGGATCCAGAAACTCTGGCTTATGTAGAATAGATGCAGACTAACATTAAAGAACACTTTATACCACATGTTGCGCAGCTGAGTCTGATTTTTTGATCATCTTGCCCAGAAACATCTAGTTGTAGATATTGAGGAGCCTAACTAATCAGATTATAAAGATGGGGGTAAAAACCATTCAGTAAATTAATGCATTAGCTTCTTACAATAGAAGTGCTTACATTGTATTACTTCCAGCATAATTGTGAAAAAGAAGGAGAATATCACGCATTATAAAATCTCCATTAAAATAACATTCTCATGTTCTTTGCACCTAACTTTTTCTTTGTTACCTGAAGGTGAACTGTAGCACTGAACATCACAAATCCTTTCATGCCAGAGAGTAGCTGCATGGTATCAGGGAAGGTTTCATAATTACAGTTAGTTGGTTTGAAAAGAAGACGTGTCTAAAAATTCTGCCTTCTTTTTTAAACAATTTGCAGGGTTGGCTAGAACTATCTTAGGTGAAAGTCAGATCCACAATTCCACAGCTTTTACTGTAAAGAAGCCTTTCAGTGTTGGAGACAACTCTTAGGTTTTCAACTGTTACATTTTGTCGAAATCCCAGAGAAGCAGGAAGTTGTCAGGGTTAGAGAGCAGCTTGGGTGTATTCAGATATTCTTCTGAACCCACATGGCTGAGCCTGCCAGAAAGGTGTCACCTGTAATAGCCCAGAAACCTGAACCAAGGCTCCCCCTCCCACAGCTGCACATATACATGCCCTTACATACAGTACATTCGGGGGAATACCCCCTAACACAGAGGATTGGTCCATTTAAGAAAACATGTATCATTATTATTATTATTATACAGGATTTATATAGTGCCAATTGCTTTTTCAGTGCTCTACAATATAAAGGGGGATAATAAAATTGTAATACAGTTTAATATAGAAGGTATTGAAGGGCCCTGCACCTGGAGCTTACAATATAAAGGGAGGGGGAGGTGGTACAAAAGGTAATAGCTGCAGGGGATGATCTAATGGAGGTGACCCAAGTACTGTTTTTAGGTGGTGGGGTAGGTTTCCCCAAATAGATTTCAAGGATCACCTAATGGTGGACAGGGTAGGAACTAACTGGATATACTGGGGTAGGACATTCCAGAGGATGGGAGAGGTTATGAAGAAGTCCTGAAGGTGAGCATGGGAAGATGTAACAAGGGAGCTAGAGAGCAGGATATCTTGGAAGGAGTAGGTAGGATGATTTGGGTGATCTCTCAAGATGAGGTTGATGACATAGCTGGGGGCAGTGTTGTGGGTGGCTTCGAATGTTGTGTTTAGTATAGCAGAAACTATGCCCATAATAAAAACATTTGCAATAGTATTATTGCTGCTTAAAAATAGAATCCTAAATAAAATCTTTAAAGCAAAACACATACAAGTAAAGAAGAAAGAAATCTCTTACCTTTCCTGCTGATCACCAACTGAACTCCACTCTATTGCTGAGAAATGGTTCCTCATCACTTCTGGCAGTCTCGATCTCCTGAGTTTCCTGCAGCACTCACTGTTGGTTCCTTCCATTGACCTTCACATTATTACATGAGGCAGCAGAGATGTGAAGGTCAGCAGGAGGAACCAATGAGAGCTTCGGGGAGCCTAAGATATTGGCAATCCTGGAAGTGTTGGTTTACCAGCAAACATCAAGGGGACCATTTCTCATCAATGGAGCCAGGTTCAGCAACACAGGCAGTGGGGAAGGTAAGTACAGTCAGGTCCATACATATTGGGACATCAACACAATTCTAACATTTTTGGCTCTATACACCACCACAATAGTTTTGAAATGAAACGAACAAGATGTGCTTTAACTGCAGACTGTCAGCTTTAATTTGAGGGTATTTACATCCAAATCAGGTGAACGGTGTAGGAATTACAACAGTTTCCATATGTGCCACCCACTTGTTAAGGGACCAAAAGTAATGGGAAAGAATAATAATCATAAATCAAAATTTCAGTTTTTAATACTTGGTTGCAAATCCTTTGCAGTCAATTACAGTCTGAAGTCTGGAACGCATCCCTGGTGATGCTCTGCCAGGCCTCTACTGCAACTGTCTTCAGTTCCTGCTTGTTCTTGGGGCATTTTCCCTTCAGTTTTGTCTTCAGCAAGTGAAATGCATGCTCAATCGGATTCAGGTCAGGTGATTGACTTGGCCATTGCATAACTTTCCACTTCTTTCCCTTAAAAAACTCTTTGGTTGCTTTTGCAGTATGCTTTGAGTCATTGTCCATCTGCACTGTGAAGCGGCGTCCAATGAGTTCTGAAGCATTTGGCTGAATATGAGCAGATAATATTGCCTGAAACACTTCAGAATTCATCCTGCTGCTTTTGTCAGCAGTCACATCATCAATAAATACAAGAGAACCAGTTCCATTGGCAGCGATACATGCCCACGCCATGACACCACCACCTCTGTCTATAGGATGTTGTTCCAGAACTGTGAAGGCTTTTTTAGATGTCGTTTGGCAAACTCTAATCTGGCCTTCCTGTTTTTGAGGCTCACCAATGGTTTACATCTTGTGGTGAACCCTCTGTATTCACTCTGGTGAAGTCTTCTCTTGGTTGTTGACTTGGACACACATACACCTACCTCCTGGAGAGTGTTCTTGATCTGGCCAACTGTTGTGAAGGGCGTTTTCTTCACCAGGGAAAGAATTCTTCGGTCATCCACCACAGTTGTTTTCCGTGGTCTTCCGGGTCTTTTGGTGTTGCTGAGCTCACCGGTGCTTTCCTTCTTTTTAAGAATGTTCCAAACAGTTGTTTTGGCCACGCCTAATGTTTTTGCTATCTCTCTGATGGGTTTGTTTTGTTTGTTCAGCCTAATGATGGCTTGCTTCACTGATAGTGACAGCTCTTTGGATCTCATCTTGAGAGTTGACAGCAACAGATTACAAATGCAAATAGCACACTTGAAATGAACTCTGGACCTTTTATCTGCTCATTGTAATTGGGATAATGAGGGAATAATACACACCTGGCCATGGAACAGCTGAGAAGCCAATTGTCCCATTACTTTTGGTCGCTTAACAAGTGGGAGGCACATATGCAAAATGTTGTAGTTCCTACACCGTTCACCTGATTTGGATGAAAATACCCTCAAATTAAAGCTGACAGTATGCAGTTAAAGCACATCTTGTTCATTTCATTTCAAATCCATTGTGGTGGTGTATAGAGCCAAAAATGTTAGAATTGTGTTGATGTCCCAATATTTATGGACCTGACTGTATGTACACTCTTCTTTACAGAGTCACTTCAAATGAAAAACATTTATTAAAAAAAAAAATCTTTAAAAAAAAAGACAATTTACCATTAATAAGAGGTTTGTTTTTTCTGATGTTCTCGTTTTACAGAAATGTAAAGGTTTCCAGTGGTTTATTGAATTTACCTAATTATGTTAGATCTATAAAGTTGACCATCCTTTGAACATTCCAAGATGACTGGCAATTAAAGAGAAGTACATTAGTGTAATCAGAGAGCAAGCTCCCAGTTCCTGACAAATACCGGGTATCGTCTAATGAATGCAAAGCTAATTTGCCATTGAATTAATAAACACAAGCTATTCACCTGCTCTGACATCTCACGTTCCATCAGTAACGGACACTAGAGCAGCTGATTAAACATCTACACAACAGCAGACAATATCTTATGATTTACAGAGGGAATGCAAGAGCGATTCCCATCATTACACTGCCAAATACCATCTATCACTTTTACTGAATTTAACGAAGATGGATTACATCCTAAAGGAGAGATGCAAGCTATAAATATATTCATTCTGATCTTCATCTGACTTTCCCCTAGAAGAGACATGCAACAAATCAATAATTGAAGAACACACACTTCTGATCCTTTGTTATAAGTGATTTTTTTTAGAAAAAGAAAATCCGTTTGGTATGATGACAAAAGGGAAAGAGTTAGCGGGAGATGAAACAGATGTACCTGAGAACTAACCATAAAGAGGTCTCATCAATAGAGCACACTGTAAACTTTTACTTGCAGTTTAGAAACAGAGAGAGAGAGAACACAATGAATTTTCTGTAGAAATTGTTTAAAGTTGAAGTTTAGGTATGACAATTTTTACATTTTTGTCACTAGCTTCCGGGTCCAGTGTGGAGCGGCTGTGAACACAGAAAGGTCGCTTGCTAGACACAGTTGCCATACAGGGAACACTTTGCATTTTCTCAATGAATTCCCTGATTGGAAAAGATGGATATTGTAAAGTTACCTGCAGCCTCCACAACTCATCCAATCAGAGAATGCTTTGCACTCATTGAAAAAAGTGCAAGGTGTCCCTTGAGTAGTGTCTGTGCCAAGCTGCCAGAGATATCCTTATGTTCATTCATAAAATACAAAGTTTCGCTGAGGTGGAGAGGTGGGTGGATGACATCACAATCTCTACTGCAGTCAATGACAGGAATCCTTGTGTTCATTTATAAAATACAAGGCCTGTGAGCGCTCAGCCTGACTCGATTTTGTTCCGAGAGTAGGACTGAAAGTCCCCATACTGTTCCTGAAACACATCACTGTATACTGTATGTAACTAATATGACAAACAGTTTTTACAGTGCTCATAGAGGGCACATTTATTAGTAATGGAAATCATTTGCATGAGCCAACTTTAAAGTGAAATGAAAGCTAGAGTTAGGATTTCTCTCAAACTGATATTTTGATTTTGCACGGTTGGTGGCAAGCTAAATTCACATGCTGGCTTCCAACATCTCCATGGGACTTTAGGGGGGGTAAAATTTCCCCACCAGCTTGCCCAGAGCTGCCAAACTATTGTACCCATCACACAAACCACAATTGTTTTCCGCTTTGTCTGCTATGCTCTCCATAACGAAGAACAAATATGTCAGTTTCATAATCACAAATATTACAAAATAATACACTTAAAACATTTCCTGCAAGCCACGATTTGATCATAATTTACAGGCATGGTGATATATTATGTAGAGACACAGTCAACTTAAATTACACCTTGCTGTAAATACATGAATTTTACAGTAGGTATAGTGCTTGTAATATAAACGTGACTTGAATATTTGTAAAGTATCCTGCTAGGCATCTATACTTATGTGAAGTGCAGTGAATTTATAGCTGGGAAAATATAGACATAACCAATTTTGGAAGCTGTAAATATGTGACTTACATTGACATCAGCTATGATCTGTGATGGAAATCTTTACTGTCAAAAGGAAAAAATAAATATTACTATGAAGATCACTATGATCAAGTAAAAAATGTAAGGGTCACTTTTAGAGTTCCCTTACTCATTGGAGGTTGGGTAGGTTGATATGTGTCCCTTCACTGCTTCCTTGGCATGTAGTGGGGGATGTAAAACAATGGGCACCAGTCATTTTTGTAGTGATTTCAGGGATCCAGATACCCATGGTTCCATACAGATGTCAAACTCCACTCCCCAATATATAATATTGGTCTTCAAGCCATCGTCATTTTGCATCTTACAGTAGACAATTTAGCAGTCACTCTGTGAGGCTTCAGCTCTACAGATTTATGGGGGTCATCTCCAGCAGTAGAGTTTATCTCTTGGCGCAATGTCTTGGGACCAGCTTCCCTACATACAGGTGTGGTTAGCTTCAGGGCTAAAACCCAAACTCACTCTTCAAATGCAGGTATACTCTCCCTAAGCAGCATGTCTAGGAGGACAGCAGAACTAACACACACCCCCCCATCCCTAGGGCCTTAAAATAATTCTAAAGCCTAAATTGTTTTCCCTTAATGTAGTCCTTGCATTAAGGTATAAAATGTTCAAGTAGCAGTATGTGCCCCACCCCCATGCATACCTGAGTTACTACTTGATCCAGTTCTGTGCCCATGTGTAGCAGCTCTCTACCTTCTTCCTGCTCTCACAGACTTGGCTGAGAGCAGCAAGAGCATTAGGCTCCCATTTGCTTACAGTCAAATCTTGTAATGAGGGAACAGGGGGAAGGGGGAAGCTGAGCTATGCTGTAGGGGTCTATAGACACAGCCAAGTGAGGCTGGAGATCGAGCTCACAGATGTGCCACCATAAGGAACAGCTTCCTATGGTGGCACACCAAGAAGAGGAGGGGCTAGGATCATCAATGTGGGCCCTGAGCAGAGGAGGATTGGGACCGCTCTGTGCAATTCCATTGCACAGAGCAGGTCTCTGTGCATTCCATTACACAGAGCAGGTCTCTGTGCATTCCATTACACAGAGCAGGTCTCTGTGCATTCCATTACACAGAGCAGGTCTCTGTGCATTCCAATGCACAGAGTAGGTCAGTATAAACTAGTATGTTATTTTTAAAAAATAAAAAATAGTTTAAAACCACTTGAAGGGGGTGGGGGAGTGGGGGAAGAGACCCCTTCACAAGGTCTTCCCAAATACTGTATTTGTATACGTCCCCATCCTGTACTACTGTCAGTTTCTATTTATTGGTCAGAGAAAGGCAAAAATACTTATAGGAGAAGGTTCAGAGAAGCATACATGCCCTAGGTGTCGTAAATAGTTAAAATATTTAATAAACAAAATAAAATGTTGCACTCACTAACAACTGATGGGGTGCTAAGGTATGACAGGTGGCTGGAATACTGGACAGGAGTCTAACAACCGCAGATCCCCACCTTGGCCATTGGCCGGGAAAAAGGGTTGGCCACTGTGGATGTGACACTGCAGCACATTGAAAACACTGGAGGGGTTCATTTACTAAAGGCAAATAGTCTGTGTACTTTGCAAAGTGCTGTTGCTCCAGACCTTAGTAAATTAGGTAAAGCTTCGCTTTGCAAAGAATACTCAATAACATGCAAGGAAAATAAAAAAAAAAACTGCATTTTTGCTTGCACATGATTGGATGATGAAAGTCAGCAGAGCTTCTGCTCAGTTACTAAGCACTGAGCGCACTAAGTGCAGTGTGTTAGACAGGTTTATGCTGGTCACAAATTTTTGTTTTGGCAAAAATACTAATAGCCCAGACCTATTGTATTTTACCACTTTATTACCATAGCCACTGTCTGGTAGCAAATAGAAATAGACAATCCTCCTCACACCTGACTGCCTGGCTTTGACAAACCCTCCGGAGCCTCCCTACATCCTCCTGGTATATCCCACAAATGGAAAGATTGCCTCCAGCCACAGAAAGTCTCAGCATTTTTACTCCCAGCCAGCCACAGACCACAGCAAAAAGGGCGCCGACTGCAACGCCCATGGTCCACAACACAATGGCAGCAATCAAGATTCACACGCAGGTACAGCCAAATCTTTCTCTCTCTCCCAAAGTGCAGATCAATCATCTACAACTCAAACACTTACTACTTCTGGGTCCTCTACTCCTTCTACACAAAGCCCAGCAAAACCTAAACCATTCATGGCAACACTTGATCCAGACCGATCAGATAGACAACAATGCAAAGGGGTAAGCGATAACTATGATTCTATGGATGAATCTACATCACTTATAGATCCTATAGCTGACTTCCCTACTACTAATACACATATATTGGACTCTACGATGAAATAAATGCTAGTTTCATTGTGGTCCTCTTTGCAAAGTGACATAGCTTCCTCACTGAGAAAAATCAGAATGGATGTAGATGACTTAGGAAAACACATGAACTACGTTGAAACAAAAATAGATTAAAAAATTACCTCTTCTCACAATGCACTAGTACATGCCAATATGGAAAAAAGAGAAGATATCACCTGGCTTAAAAATAAAATAGCCGATTTAGAAAACAGATCTTGTAGAAACAATCTCAAATTAAGGGGAATTTCTGAATCTGTGCTTCCAGACCAACTACTTGCCTATATTCATCACCTTCCTCGTCTGTCCCACATCCCTGATGTGGGACGGAGGGAAGTAATTCTCAGATTCCACTTCTTTCACATTAAAGAACAAGTTATCTCATGGTTCAGGAGATCTGAAGCTCTATCTCAGCCTTATCAAGCTTTACAACCCTTTCCAGATTTTTCCTGCCATACTATGCAAATGAGGAAAAATATGAACACGATAACAAAAGCTCTCCACAATAATTTATTCCGTTCAAGTGGTAATACCCAAGCCACTAGTTATGGTCAATGGATCCAAAACCACACTGTGTTCATTGGAAGAAGGACTCCAATTTTTTCATCAACAAGGCATCCTGCCTGATACCCAACCATCCCATTCTGTGCTCTCTCCTCCAGTTCATCTGACAATGGACTGGCATACAGTCTCATAAAAAATAAGGATCCAATAGTGATCCATATGCGCTCTGAATTGCAAGAGATAAGGGGTTTTGAGCTTTGGTGGATACATACTTGCCACTGCAGGGATCTCAAGTAGGAAGCGGAGTTGATATAGAAATAGAAGCAGAAGGCCGACCACCATTTGGTTTCCTAGTTTTCTTTTTGTGTATTTATTTTTCTTTCTACATTCCCCAGTTGGGAATATTTCTCTATGTTCCTGGTCCTATGTCTATTGTTTACAACAAAACGTTAACAGTAAAATGCCATCTCAGCGAACTCTGTCACTTTTATCTACCATCAGTCTTAAATTCCAGCCATGTACTGAGAAAACTTCAACTATTTTTCTTGCTACCTTTACAAAATGGCATTTAAAATTGCTTCTATAAATGCACATGGTTTAAACCACCAAGCCAAGAGCTCTTCCCTGTGGCAAGAAGCCCTCACACTACAATGTGATCTCTTATGTGTGCAAGAGACACATTTTCTCAACTCTTCTCCCCCCAGATGTACCCACAATCAACTCTTCACAATTTTTTCTGCCAACTCTCCGGCTAAAAAGAGAGGGGAACTCATAGCTATCAAGAATTCACTGTCCTTTTCCTTGAAAAGTTCATACGTAGATCCAGATGGAAGATACATCATAATATGTCTTATCAATTCCAAATTACATACCATAGTCAACATTTACGCTCCGAACTCTCATCCCATCAGATTTCTCAACCGAGTATACAAAAAAAGTCTGCAATCAAAGAAGGTTCCCTTGTTATATGCTGTGACTTTAACTCTGTCATGGACTCACAACTAGATTCTTCAGCTCCTGCCATTTCCCATGGCAACTCTTTACAACGTTTCTGTCACTCGATGGGCCTATATGATGTGTGGAGATGTCAGCATGCAAGTGAGAAAGATTTTACCTTTTTTTTCTCCTCGTCATTTGACATATTGGAGAATTGATATGTTTTTTTGTAGATAAACATACTTTGCAGAAGGCCTCATCCACCTCAATTCAAGATATAACATGGTCAGACCATGCCCCTATTACTCTAGTAATCGAGGAGAACAAGTGTACTTCCCAGGTATACCTATGGAGATGTGATTCTAGACTACTACACTCCCCCCAATCCCATACTGATTTATCCAAACATTTGCAAGAATTCTTTGCCAATAACTCAAACTCAGTTGGATTCATATACCTCTCATATATGCCTTGTGGGCATTCCAAAGCATGAATGGGCTTTCTACTGAGTAGTAAGGCCAAACGTTTAAGAAAACAGCAACTTACATCGCATATATGACCTACAGATATTAAACAAATAGTCCCCTACCCCTAAACTAATCTCAGAACTTGCAGGGCTTCGCTTAGAGCTATGTAAATTCTTATTAGATGCTTATGACTGACACTCCAAAACCCTTAAAATAAACCACTACGCTACAAGAAACAGTGCGGGTAAACTCTTGGCAAACAGAATTGCAATACAAAGGTCTAAAAATAAAATTCAATATCTGTACCATAAGATGAATAATCATAAAATAACCAATCCAAAAGAAATAGCTGATTCTTTCACCACCTACTACAGCTCTCTTTACAATCTAAAAGAGGATCCCACCACTGTTCAACCTTCCGACTCAGCCATAAGTGCTTTTCTAGCCAAATTTCAGTTACCGTTTCTCACTTTGGCACAACTTCAGGAGCCAAATTCAGAGATCACGTTAACTGAAATTTTAAATGTCATTAACTCCCTACCTAATGGCAAGGTCCAGACGGATTTATATTTTAATATTATAAAGCATTTCCGCATATCCTAAAACAACATTTAACACATCTCTTCAAAGAGGCAGCCCTTCCTTCCTCATTTCTGGAAGAAATGCTTAAAGCATACATTGTTACCATCCCAAAACCAGGTAAAGACCCGACAACCCTTACAAATTTTCATCCCATTTCATTGTTAAACGTAGATGTAAAAATTTCTGCCAAACTAATTGCAAGACGCCTCACACATATTCTCCCTTGATTGGTCAAGACAGACCAATCGGGTTTTACCATTGGTAGACAAGCATCTGAAGCCACAAGAAGAATGGTAAACGCTATCCATCATGCCAAGTCAGCCCACAAGCCCTCATTAATGCTCTCTATAGATGCTGAGAAAGCATTTGACCATATCCACTGGTCATATATGTCTCCTACTTTAGCTAAATTTGGCTTCAATGGCCCAATATATCAGGCTATCCACGCCCTATATTCCAACCCCTCTGCTCAAGTATACACATCAGAAATGTTATCAAAAACTTTTCCAAATCACAAACGGCACCAGACAGGGATGCCCCTTATCACCCATAATATTTAGTCTACTTATTGAGCCATTAGCTGAAAGGATCCAATCGCATCCAGAGATATCAGGTTTATCCATAGGTAAACAACAGCATACCATTCAACTATTTGCTGAAGATATATATATATTCTATTGCTGACCAACCCCCTCAGATCGCTCCCATCTGCACATGAAGTTTTGAAAACGTTTAGCACCATATCTTATTACAAAGTAAACTTTTCTAAATCCCTGATCTTAAATATTGGTACATCTAAATCCTCAGTATCCTAATTGCAATCTAAACAACCGTATGTGTGGAAAGATAGTGAGATTCCGTACCTGGGCATTTTACTTTCTTCTAACTTACATTCCCTGGCTAAACTAAACTAAGAACCTTTAATAAAGAAAATCTCAGAAGAGATGGTTAGACTCTGTTCATTTAATTTGTCATGGATGCTAGGCAAGCTGCATTTAAAATGAAGATTCTCCCTCAGATTTTATACCTATTCAGAACCCTCCCGCTGTCACTCCCCCTTCACATTTTAGCATCTATAACTAGACTCTATAAACATTTTCTATGGGGTGACAAAAAAGCTAGGATACCGAACTCTATTGCCCCTAATACACCGAAACTCAGGCGGGGTGGGTTGCATTGAATTTGGTGATTACTGCCATTTGTTTAGATCAAATTAGAGAATGGTTCCACCAGACCTCGGATACCCCCTGAGTGGGACTTGAATCTATGCTAGTCCCTGGACATCATTTTCCTAATTTTTTGCTAATAGACCCCTGGAAACATTGGAAACTAAATGCCTTCCCCCCTACTATACAATGCAGTCTATTAGCCTGGAGAAAACTGATAACCAATGCGCATACTAAAGAGCCCCTATTTCCTCACTACCCTTCTCTTTGAAAAGCATAGAGCTTCTTATCCCCTATTTCGCACCACAGGTGTACTTAGAAAAAAGGACTCCGACTAATATCTGACCTCTATATCTCTAAACACAATTACCGGTAAGTCTTGGAAAACAGTGAAAACTGAATTTCGACTATCAGATAAAGAGAGTTACCAATATTACCAAATTACACATGCATTACGCAATCTACCTTTTGAAATTAGTTGGGTCTCAGATATGACTTGGGCTAAACTAACGACCACCAGAACTCCCACTAAATCGACTTCCTCTTTTTATACTTGCTTACATGAGAAACTAGAATTTGTCAAACACTCAGCTATGCTCCAATGGGAATCTGACTTGTCGGAAGAAATTTCAGAGGCCAAATGGAAATATGCCATTAGATCTCATATAAAACATCTAGCTGCATAGACCACTGGGAAATGTCCCTGAAAATTACTACATGTTAGTACTATACTCCCTATCGACTTTCCAAATTTAGTTCACTTTAATCTCCCCTCTGTTGGAGAGATTGTGGTGCAGTAGGTACACTTTCACACATTCTTTGGTATTGCAAAAATATTACTAGCTTTTTGAAAAAGATTTTTCAAATTATCTAGGAGGTCATGGGATGATCATGCAACCTAATCCTGCACTCGATCTGCTAAATTTAGGAATCTCAGATATACTGCACTTCTCCCATGTAGTTATATCTCATATCTTACTAGCGGCTAGATTTGTCATAACCAGGAATTGGAACAATCCACAAGTGCCCAATCCCTCTGAGTTTATACATTAAACTGGGAGTGTGAACAGCTTCTGGCCATAAGGAACAATAGGTTCTTTAAATTTCTCCAACATTAGAAGCCCTGGTTAACTTGGACTGATAGATCTGCTTAGCTTACTGTATTTGTCGATGTAACCGATTGTACTGGTTGATTTGTTACCGTCATTATCTCTGTTTCTGTAAGAAAGCTTTTTCATAAGACATATGGACCATGTTAATGTTTATTCCTACTCTCTAAGCTCTAATGTTAGGCCTTTTCACTGTAATGTCTTAAAATCCTAATAAAAATCTATTTGAAAAAAAAAAATTGGGTTTCGGGAAAATCAGACAAAGACAGCTTTGTCACCTTAGGACCACATGGGGCGGATTTACAAAATACAAGTAGGCTGTGCACTTTGCAAATGCAGTTTCACTCATTTTACCGGGGCTTAGTGAACGTGATATAGCTTTACTTTGTAAAGAACACCAACTCAGGTGCAAGGAAAATAAAAAAAAGTGCATTTTGCTTACACATGATTGGATGATGGAAAACAGCAGAGCTTTACCACATTCACTAAGCTCTGGGGAAAATGAGAGCAACTACACTTGAAAAGTGCACAGTCTATTTGTCCTTAGTAAATCAAGCCTGAGTGTTAGGTCTACAAGACAGCACCCCCTCTCTTTGCCTCCATAATACCGAAGAGCAGGTGTTCTATAGTTACATGGCCTAGAATGATAACAATGTTTGAGATATCAGTGCAGCATGGATAGGGTGAACATTATCCTGTGAACCAGTGGATTTCTGGCAGGATCAAAAGGTATAGCCCAAAATATTTGCAAGTTAAAATAGAAAATCATAACAAATATCTCTATCCATCCTCTAAACTCACCACACATGGTAAAATCTAATTGTAAAATTTAGATTTACCAATAATTATGCAGTGCAAGGGCCTGCCTCATTGGATAATTATTGCTTGGATAGATTAGGTAAGTCTTCGTCTCGTAAACCTTGAATTGATTGTACAAAGATTATATGATCAGATTGTAGCATGTTTGCTGGACTTTACTCCTAGTTTAGGCATAGTTCACCTTTACTAAAAACTGCCTATGCAGATAAGGGACATCTATAGATACAACACACTGTGCAGCTTTGACCAAAGTTGAATAATGCACTTGTTATAGGTGCAGGCCATTTACATACATCAAGAAGCCTGACTGATAAACTCCCAGAGATTGCATCTCTCCGAGCTGCTTGTTGCTAGGACGTTGCTAAGGCACACCCAGCTGTTATTGTTCACATCCACTATCCCATCCCCTGTATGGCTCTCTCTGTAGTAGATGAAATATGGCTTCTTCTCCTCCTCTCCCTCATTCCAAATTTCAGCTGCTGCAGAAAGAGCCATACAGGGGATGGGTCCCTGTAATTGCCCCCCGAAACCCCCCTCACTTTCTAAAGCCATGACGATCCCCTTTCCTGCCCACATCCGATTCCTCCTGCTGCCCAGGCTTCCCTGTTATCCCGGACCCTATACGGAAGGACTGGTGGTACTCCCTTATCGATTGCCCTGTTGGTGACTAAGCAGGTCGGTCTGTTAATGACAGAATAACAGTGGTTCTATTTGGTAATAACTGCTAAAGTATTTTTGTGATTAGAATGTATTTAAACCCAATAAAGGAATCATGGCATAAAGTTTTTCCACAATTTACTTTATTTTTTATGTATGTTATGGTATGATGGGTGTTAATGGGTTGTACAATCCCATGGAAACAAACGTTTTGCCTTTAGCTCTACTTTAAAATGCTCAGCAAAAGGGAATTACATACGGTATTACAAGGCCATAGGAATCAAAAAGTTTTCATAAATGTAGAAACAAAAATATTTTCATCCTGAAAAACAAAATTTTGTTTGCTATCAAAATGAATCCGCGGCAAATATGGAGGAAGAACATTCAGATCCTTCTAAAGACTAGGAATCCGCAATGCATGAGTGCAGTTGTAATCCCTGTGCATACATGAAAGGATCAATATTCAGACACTGTAGCCTAGGTGAATCCATCAAGCGTGTAAATTCTATGTGGATTTTAGCTGGCTCTAATAGCAACATATACATCAAAGTCCACCTTAATTAGTGTAAATCAGTGAAGGGCTCCATTGGTCATTCCTGACACAAATTTCACAGTTTCACATCCACATAATATTACCCATCCTAAGTTAATAAAGTCCTTCCACAAGCTATGACTTTGAGCTATGCATGTAGCATCCAATGTCTACATACAGTGCTATATGGATATTGATGCTATATCACCAATGCTGATGGCACTTATGCCATTTCACATCTAAAAGTTGTTACAAGAGTCCTGACAAATGGTGGAAAAACACAGTTCCAAGGAAGCATTGCTAGTCCAGCTTAAGTTTAAGCCATTGTAAATAGACTGCATGTGCCATGTAAAAAACATGCAATCTTCGCATCAAAACAGGAACGTGCAGTGAGTGCAGCCTCCGGTCCAACCAGTATCCATAAGGATAATGGAAAATATCCATATAGCATAGGAAAACTGGTCAGGGCCTCTGTGAATGGCAAGGTACACATTCCTTGATGTGTTTTGCTGTGATGTGGAGTGCCTTTGTAAAGTACGGTACTTTTTTGAACAGATAAAACAAAATGTGGTATATTTAAACCTTACGTTTAGTTATTGTTTTCTTCTAAGCAGCACCTGAGACGGTATTTACATTGAATGAAATGTGTCCCATGTGCTGGCTGCTGCTAAGTTCATTGAAATGTTTACTCCACTGTCCCACCCCAACCCCTATTCCCTGATACCCCTGCAGCTCTGATCTTCCGGTGCTGCGGGGGTTAATACAAGCAGCTGGGCCTATCAACCACACTCACTATGCCTGCCCTTTCCACTCCTCTCTTCCATTAATAAAAGCTGCACTATAGCTTCTCACAATGAAAATTGCTCTATGAATGGAGGATTGGTGGAGGAAAGGTCCTCCTCCATTCTTGGATTGCTTTTAATTGTGGAAATGTGTGTATATCTGAATGTGTGTAAATCTGACGAGCTGACTGTTAGCTGTCAGATAAAAGCAATTGGGTGGCCACTGAATCACTTCTGCTCACCACCAGTGCGGAGCCAGGACTGGCAGGAAGGGTGCCGCTGGGTAGAGTGGAGGGAAACTAGTGAATATCCATTCACTGATCTTCCCCACCTAGCAAGGACCTGTAAATGCCACGTATTACATCAATTCCAGGTTTGGCTGTAACTTTCCCAGATGAGAATCGTGAGCTATCAGGAGTCTAAAAGACCCCTAATGTCTCAATAAGGAGAATCTGTTACAGCAAAATAATATAACTTAGGTAATATTTGACCCCTTGTAATAAAAAATAAAGTTTAGTGAAAAAAAATAAAGGTAAAACCAAGACACTAAACCTTCCTCTTCAAAAAAAAATGTTTTGCACAGAGAAACCCTGTTTTTTCTCACTCCGAAACTTCAGGACCCTTCCTTTGTGCCGAGTGCCCCCAGAGCAAGCAGCTTATTATGGCAGCACCAAACAGACTCACTCCTGAGCTGCTACTCTGCATGTCCATTTACACACAGAGCCACACCCCCACCTCTTTGCTCTCCTCATTGGTACACTGGCTGTGATTGATAGCAATGGGAGCCAATGGCTCCTGCTGCTGCTTCAGCCAATGAGGAGGGAGAGTCCGCAGAAAGCTGAGGCTCTTGTGCAGATCACTGGATTGAGATGAGGCACAGGTAAGTATTGGGGGGCTGGGAGGCTGCTGCACACATAGAATGCATGAAAGTAAAAAAACTTGAGCCTTTACAAGCATTTTAACTCTAGACTGATGACCTGTAGGGGCTTTTAAAGTGTCACCAAATTTAGGGTACCAAAGTTTGTCACTGTTTCACAGGTGTACACAATTTTAAGGTTTGATGGGTTGGGTATCTATGTACCCAGGGCAACCTTATTTTTTATATTCTAGTAAAAGTATAGGTAATATATGGCACTTGTGTACCCTAAAAGTAACTTTTTTTTTGTGCTTGATAAACTATTGCAATAATATCGTGTGGCTAAATAAATAGGAACCACCATTTTATTCCCCAAGGTGTCTGCGTTCAAAAAATATATGTCTTAGGGGTCTTAAGCAATCTTCAGGCCTGAAACGTTTTATTAAACGTGTTACAAAAAATACAAAAATGATTTTGGCAGCAAAGGGGTTGAAGTTCAAGATCTCTGTGACTGTGCGGACATGAAAATGTTGTGTGAACCCCATTACCCTTGTGTAGTACAACAACTGGTTGACTATCCTCATTACATTAAAAGGAAATAACAATCTTTCTTGATGTCAGTCTGCACCAATAAATATATCTTTCTGGGAAGACGGAGTTCTTGGGACTACTGTCAGGACAATAACGTTACAGCCTAAATCACAGACTACCTCAGCGCTGGCTGAGATGTAATGTCATACAACAAAGAAATAATTAAAGCTCTGATGGTCCAATTAGTGTTAAGTACAAATTGTAAAGGCATCTTCTTTCATGTTATATCGCTTTTAAGACGGGCAACTGCCGAGCCCCTGTTATCAATTACAATAACATTAGGGGAGCGGAGCTGACACAGCAATCTCCTGTCGCCTTATTGGGCTGTTCCATGGAGTGAAAACGTGCTTCAAACAGGTTTAATTAGAGAGCCGTATGAGTCAGATGAGAAGAGAAAGAGCAAAAAGCATCTGCGTAATGATGGAAACATAAACACAATATATTTCATTCTTCCTCGGTTGAAGCACCTTCATTTAGATGGTATTGATTAAGCTGTGTAATTGTTAACTGTGATAAATGGCGAAGCAGTTTCCGAGATATGGGACTGTGCTGGGTAGGACTGGTATGGGATAGCAGCAGCTGACAGCAGGTACCTGTTATATAAAGTGTATCTATACCTAAGAACAAAAATGGAATATTATTGCAGCTTATTATCCATTGATGGCTATGTTAATTTTATTACTTTTTACTTTACTCCCTTTTTTTTCCTGGTGATCCTGCCAGTAACACACTTTCTTTCCTAGGCTGACAACACTTACTCACTGTAACTGATATGGAGCAGTGTTGTCACCTTATAGAACACATCCCCATTCCCTCTTTTCAAGAACACAGAGAGGAGGTATTATATGGTCTACAGAGGAACCTGGGAGCAATGTAATAAGAGAGTGCAGCAGAGGCAGAAAGCACAGGAAATTATCAGCTCATACGATTTCTGGCAAGATCAATCCGTGTATGTAATGAAAAGATACAGAAAAGAAAAAGGTATATTTAACAAACCAAAAGGGAGCAAAAATGAAAGTCTAATTTTTATGATGTGCATACATTTTTAGGCCCCATTCACCTCTATGGACTGGCAGGTGTAAACAGACTTGTGTCAGTTTAAACCCATCTAACTCCAATGCAATCCAGTTCATTAAAAAAAATGGAAGGTGATCCATCCCCCTCCGTCTAGGTGCATCAGATCAGAGAAAGTCGAGTGTAAAACGGACAGTGGAGTCCATTTAATCCCAACAGTCCATAGAGAAGAGTGGGCTCAGTCTGTGTCCGCTCTGCATAAACTGAGTACACAAGGACCTGTCATCCGCCCGCTCTGCTCTGATCAGTAGGGGATCAGTGGACAGATTATCTGCTGATTTAAATGGAGTCTGCCCCGAGTGAAAGGGGCCTCAAGGAAATCCCAGAGAAAAAGCCCATGGCAAAGAGAAACAAAAGCCATACATGCACAGTTTTCTTATGGCTAAATAAAAGAAAAGCAACACATTCCTCCATATATACTAATAGAGTGGATGGAGGAATCTTTCCTACCAGCTATTGTATTCGGGCAGCCAAAACATCCATGGATGCCTGTACCCTAACAGTGACTGCATCCAATAAACTTTTGTGGTGTTGACAGTGCCACTCACAGCTCAAAGATTGGCCAGTTCAGAAAGAATTGGCCTAAATTCAAGCCTGTATAGCCATCCTTAATTCATTTGTTAGTTTAATTAAAGTGAATAAAGAAGGCAGTTGGCAGTAGATCACCATCTATTTCTAATTAAGTTTCCCTGCTGTTATGAAGTATTTGTAATTTTAAAATGACTGACAGGTTCATTTATAATCCAACAAATAGGGGTAGGCAGGACTAGTTGTATATATATTTATATATACACTATAGTGCCAACAGTATTGGGACGCCTGCCTTTACACGCACACAAACTTTAATGGCATTCCAGTCTGTAGGGTTCAATATTATGTTGGCCCACCCTTTGCTGCTAAAACAGCTTCAACTCTTCTGAGAAGGCCGGCCACAAGGTTTAGCAGTGCATCAATAGGAATGTTTGACCATTCTTCCAGAAACTCTGAGGTCAGGCACTGATGTCGGACGAGAAGGCCTGGCTCGCAGTCTCCGTTCGAATTCTTCCCAAAGGTGTTCTATCGGGTTGAGGTCAGAACTCTGTGCAGGCCAGTCAAGTTCCTCCACCCCAAACTCGCTCATCCATGTCTTTATGGACCTTGCTTACTGCACTGGTGCGCAGACATGTTGGAACAGGAAGGGGCCATCCCCAAACTGTTCCCACAAATTTAGGAATATTAAATTATCCAAAATGTCTTGGTATGCTGATGCCTTAAGAGTTACTGGAGCTGGGCAATGGAAACAAGAAAGTGATAAACAAGGAAATAGGGAAGTCAGGCCATGAAATTAAGCCTCGCTATTTGTAAAGAAACCAAACCTTTATTTTAACTCCTTGCTGAGCACCCATGATGGAAATCCTGATCCTGTGATTACAGTGATTGGTTACACATAGAAAATAGCACCACTCAAAAAACTTCCACTCATCCTTTCATTGGTTCTCCTCCCACGGTGAGTGCCAGCCCCTCCAGGAATATATTTCAATCCACGAATCAACCACAATAGTAAACTACGGGGATACACTCCTCTTAGATCAGCCATGTCAGCTGTTGAATTTAGCTATGGTTCCCACATGGTGGCCACACTCAGCTGACTCATTTAACCTTGATTTGGCACCTCGCCCCTATGACTAAGCCCAATCAGGGTGAATGGGGTCAGAGGGGCATGGCCAAGATGAGAAGATTGTAGTTGAAGCCTCTGTGTATGCACCAATGGACACGGCTGATCTAAGTTGATTGCACCACTGAGTTTACTATTGCACTGTGATTGTCTGTCACAACAGTCACATGATTGGGATCTCAACCCACGGGCATTGTAAATAGTGACCACACGCTATCAGTGACAGCACACAACAGCAGAACCCCATATGTATGTGGCAGTCCAGTGTAAAGGCCCACCCACTGTGCTGCTGCATTAATGCATTATGTTGGTGGGAACATGTTAAGATCCTGTTGTCCTTCTTTAAAATCAAGGCACCCAGAGCTGAGAAAATTGTAAAGGGTCTGTCTACATTTAGCTTAGATCATGAAGTTTACAATAAGTAGGAATAATCACAAAAAGAGCCTAAATGTTGCAAGCAGACCTCTGGGGTTATAATACGCAGACATTTGATTTGGATCTTCTCTGCCAAACATTACAACCGAAAAAACAAAAGGTGGGCACCTATTCCTGTGGATTATACATGGCTGAATTTCGTGTTTTCTCCCTTTTCCAGGGTTGGAGAGGTACATAGCTGTGAGCAGTATGCGAGCCATCATCTGCTGTATTCTATTGCAGTGTCAGATAAGCTCTCGGCTACCCAACGTTCTTGTAACAATCTCATCCTCTATTTTTAGTGAGCAGGTCTTGATGCCAGGTGTTGAGGTGAGATAGTTCAAACTTTATTTCTCAGCTGACAAACCTATCCTGTAAATACTAGTATTTGCTCTATAAGAATGGAGTGACATTAATCCCTTTTAAATGCCTTCTGGCTACACACACACACATATCTCAATGTTTCCAGATAACCAGGAACTCAGACCTATAACTGGTGGGCAACAGAAAGGAAAAGGTTCAGGATGGGAAAATAAAACCGAAATACCAATAATTCTATTAGGATTAGCTTTCTATGCCTATGTTATGTTAGCGAATAAGGCATCATAATCTCATCCACATTCTGACCTATGTTTTTACTTTGTGAATGGTATAGACCTTGTTGTCAACTCTGAAAAGATGTTTGTTTAATAACACTGCATGGTTATCTGAAGACCAGTTCATATTTAAAGAGCCACCTATGCAAAAATCCCAAAAATTTACAAGGATTTAAAAAATAACATGTAGCATTCTACATTGCACATCTAAACCACGCATTCTTAACCTGGGTTTCTCCAGAGGTTTAGGGGGTTCCCGTATCTCCTAATCAATCCACCTTTAGACAATCCCTGAAAACCTCTCTCTTTAAAGAAGCCTATCCTGCTTCTAACTAGTAAACTGCCTTTTATTTCCTCCATCAGCTCATCCCCCACAGCTATTATCTTTTGTATCACTCAACCTTTCCTCCTGGATGTAAGCTCTAAGGAGCAGGGCACTGTGTTTCCTCTTGTACCAAATTGTATTGTAACTGTAATGTCTACCTTCATTTTGTAAAGCGCTGCGCAAACTGTTGGCGCTATATAAATCCTGTATAATAATAATAGTAATTTCTTGAGCTGGGTCTGATTGACCTTCAATTGGGTAGCTCCTGCATAGTTCCAGGCCAATGCCACTTGAAAAGGCAATGACATGACACAAATAATCTTTCTAATGGCTTTTTTTCAGCAGGAATGTGGGGGAACGCAGTTCCTGCACCTCCAGCACCGAATGTACTGTGTGTAATGGCAAGGAGTGGTGGGGTATACTGGTGGGTCTGTTGCTGGCTGCTGGGTGATCTAATGTTGCTGGGGGGTCTATTATTGCAGAGGGGGGTCTATTGTTGGGGAGTTCTATTGTTGCTGGGAGGGTCTTATGTTGCTGGGAGGGATCTACTGTTCAGGAAGGGTCTATTGATGCTGGCTGCAGGGAGAACTATTGTTGCTAGAGGGGGTCTATTGTTGCTGGGTTAGATCTTGTGCTACCAAGGTGGTATCTTGTTGCTTTGTTGCAGGGGGTCTATTGTTGCTGGGGGAGGGTCTATTGTTGCTGGCTGCAGGGAATTTTTTAAATTGGTTTTCTTGTTTTCATTGACAAGTTCCATACAAGTTGAAGAGAACTGGTGCATGGTGTCCTGCGGTACATGCACGGTGGCACATCCATTTGTGGCATCCAACCTTTGCATAGCAGCGTGGGGTTGGGGGGCGGGCAGCATCTTATGGTCATAGATGATGATGCATTGCGCCATTGATTATGGTGTGTTCGCAATTATACATCTAATCAATCCACCAGTCAATCATTTTTACGGCCTTGTATGCTAGATGTGGGGAGGTAGATGCCATTTTGTCCATATATAACTGGCAAGTAATCACACTTAATGTGCTGTCCTTCTTGGTTGAAGGGGATGTCACTTTGGTTGGTATATCAAGGTATGTAGTGAGAATTTACACTCTTGGCTTGCGTGGCCTATTTCTGGCTAATGTTATCAAACAGCCTGAGGCTAACTCCATTTACTTGTTCAGCTGTTTGCTTAAGATTCACCTGTTTGGTTACAGTAATGATACCATCTATTATTTGGAGTGTGGCTATTAAGCCAGAACACATCTAAGATTCAATACCCAGATCAGCCCCATAAGGAATTGTAATGTTCTGTTAGGTGTATGTCTGTATGTGGAGATATGTACCTAAAGGACATAGGAAGTTAATGATCTAATTTTGGATCATTTTATTTAAAGGTACCTGAATACACTGCCGTATGCATGTTTTTTATGTCTATGGGATGGCTGTGGTTTTCAACTCAGTTACCGATACATTAGATATCTCATTCTACCTTGTCATGCATAGCTAATGATTGACCATGAGGGGGGGACAATAATATTATGATAGTCATTAAACAATGTTTGTGTGTCTTTTATGGGCTATCTTCTACATATTTGATGTATACCCTTTGCCCCTGCCTTCTGAACCTTATTCCATCTTTTAATAAAATTACCTTTAAGATGCCTGTTTATTCAGCTTATAGGTTATATTGTGGATTTGGGCTAGTATTTCCATATGTAGCAGTACCCCCCCCTCCCCTCTTGGTGTCTTCTGGTTTTCTGGGGTCCCGTGGTATGTATGTATGGTCTTGAAATGCTGAAATGATCGTCAGTATGGGCAAACCAGCTTTCAGCAGTTGGAGGAAAATGGAGAGGATTAGTTCCTGTATATGCAACCCTCCTATGCAAGTGTAAAACAGAATGTGGCAGGAAGGCCACATGGGCCATCACCATTGTGACCCCTGACGCTACACCAGTAGTTAAGATTGTGTAGTAAAAACATGTCTCAAATATGGGGTTTTACCACTTCCCAAACTGTAAATGTAAATGATCCCTTACTGTCCTGAGCTCCCTATAAGGCTGTTTTCATACTGATGTGCTGTAGTGTTCTGAGTGCAGTGCAGTGCACCTTCGACCTTCCTGCTGGTTAGCTGTGTTTTGCCATAGACCTCTATTGTATCTTGCGGGTGTGGTGCACTTTCTGAAAGTGCATCAAAACCCCTGCATTTAGGAGTTTTGGTATGCTTCCAGAAAGCACACCAAACCCGCATGATACAATAGAAGTGCACTTCCCTTTGAGGTTGAGAGCCACATCAGAGGGCTCTGATGGACACATGTGGTACGCGGCCACAGGTTGAGCACCCCTTCTCTAGAAGCAGGAAATCATTATTGTAGGCACTATGGTGGAGGTGGATGAGCTAAAGAGGGGAACAGTGATGTCACATTCTCTACCTTGACCAATCAGAGAAAACTTTGCATTCATGGTGCTGCCGTTTGTGATAATTGTGCTCACAGATATGGACAATGACAACCATAATTTGGATCATACTCTGCAAATGTTATTCTCACTCCAAATCAGTCCCCCTCCCTTTTTTTTTTAATGGCATGTGGTGTGTGTGTAAGCTGGGGTCACAAGGGCATCAAGCACAGCTGAATACACTTCATAGTTGTAAACCCAATTAGCTGGTTCCATGATGTCTGTCAGACCCTTGCCTTGGCCTGGTCCTAAAGCTATAAACCAGTCAGTCACTGGACATGAAAGCATTCCAGAGTGGCAGAAAAACAGACATCCCACTTGAAACCCCTTTTCATACAATTTCATAAATCCCGACAGGAACAAGGTACAATAAAACAAAGCATATATTCAGATAGGTCAGTTTATTACAAGTCACCTGATACCTTACACCCCTAGATAACGTCTACCAAAGAGTAGATAGCAATATCTTGTTATCCGTCACAGCCGGATATCTCATACTTGGTGTCTGGACGTTCAGAATATCATTCTGAATATTAACCTGTCAGTGGCTAGGCTGCTGCATGCGCCTATGGAAGGTTATTGACCATGGTATAAACTTGGGAGGGATTTGGGTCACATCCTGGGTCTCCACCTAACCCCCCCTCCCCAAATGAGGCGATTGGCCCTTGGCTTCAGTAGACACCCCCTGCTGGGACACTAGAAAGGCTGTCATGCCTGGAGAGAGAGGCATGAAGAGATTCTCCCTTTTAATATCAGGAACCAACTTTGGGAGAAAAGGCACCCTTTTGTTCAGGACACGTGAACGCTGCTTAAACCACGGACGTCTGCAGGTATCCTACCTTCTTAAACTTCTTTCTTTATCTCTCTGTTGTGTTATTGCACTCTCTCTCTCTCTCTCTCTCTGTATATATATATATATATATATATATTTGTTAAATATTTTTATTGCACCATTTTGAACTTTTTAGTAATAAATCCTATTTTTTGAAAAGTGTTGAACTGTTTCTAAAGCTCTTTAATGCAAACTAAGAATCCCTGTCTCTGAAGAGTGCTACTGCGTGTTTTAAAACCTCTGGATACATCTGTCTACAGTGAGTGTGTATACAGACGCTTATTCAAACATCATAGTGTTACTGCTAAGATTTGTGAGTTTCCTCCTCTGTAAAAAGGTGGTGGTGGCAGTGTGAAGGGTTAATTGCGTAATTAACCTGACCCAGTAACAATCGCTGTCAGGCTGTTGGCACCTAGATTGGAGTCCAGTGAGCTGGAAAATCTTTGTGCAGGGTGCAGCTGAGAAGCCACGTGACCCTGTGGTGCAACGCATTGGGGAGGGGTATTGACGTCACCATGGCAACCCAACTTCAGTAACAGCGAGTATAGACAGTGTGTGCAGACACACGGAGGAAGCCTGTCACATCTGCATTGAGCGGTTTTATATATCGCAAAGCGCATTTTAATTATATACATGTGAGTGCATATAGAGAGTAATAAATATACCTTTTATTAAAACAATAAGGCACCATATATCTCTTCTTTCTTCCACTATACTAACGAGGAAAAATAGGGAGATGGAGGCATATCCAGCAGTATAAGGAAGCAGAGATCATCATGTCCATACAAGCACATTAGAAGTGACCTATCCAGGAAAACCCAGGGGAGTTCAAAGGATCCCATCAACAAAAACCTTTCAAACGTTGTGTTAGCCTAGCAATAGGCTAACAAGAAGGTGAGCGCATAAAAGTGTCAACACTCAAACAAGGATTTCATTACAGTTTTTTATATACAACAATTATTTTGGACACGAATATAATACTATAATATTATTCATATACTTTGGACACTATTTCATTTTTATACACTTTATTTTTATTTTTATATTGTTTTGTTTGTTTATTTTTGTTTTTCATTTTTTGGATTATATTTTATTTATTTTTTGTTTTTATTGTGTTTTTTATTATATACACTTCTTATTTTTAAAAAACTTTTTCACACATATCTGAAAAAATCTTTTTGCAGTATTGTGTAAATATTTCCTAAATTTAACATTTAATATGTGAATAATTCATGATATAATTAAGTCAGTGTATAATAACACTGGTTAATTAGAATTCAGCATTTATTTCAGTCACTATCAATAATAATCCATTATATAGCCTAGGTAGAAATATTTTAAGGGCGTGGCACTATTTATCAATATACATTTAATATCTTAACACACATATCTATGAGGATGTGAATAGGTGCCTGCGAACATCTATAAATAAAAGTAGTAAATTACCTCAGTGGCTCACAAGTAACCCTATAAACATTTTTGCTATTTGAAACTGTGATGCACACACTGATAATTACTGTACATACATTAAATGATACACCAGTGTGATGCTCATGGCAGTTGTATTACGCCTGAGGTGAGTGTGTGAGTTTCATTGTGTGTATCCTTTTGAATCATTAAAGTGTTACTAAACACACACCAGTAAAATCAGTCTGTAAATGCAGTAAAACATGCTTGTTATACTCACTGTGGAACCTAAGGGGTTAATCCTCTGCATTATGTAAAACGCTGTTTGATCCTGTCTTCTCTGATCCTCCCCTTCTTCCAGTGTTCCCCTCTTATCTCCTGATAAGACATATCATGTGGAGACACTGCACATGCTCAATTGGGTGTGTATTGCTAGATAGTTTTTTTTTTTCATTGGGAGGGTGCATGTTATCAGCACAGGGCCAATCAGCACTGCCCAGACAGAGGTCAGGGGTTCTGCATCCTCCTAGAGAAAACCTCCTCCTACAAGCTTTAACCAGTGTTCTACTGAACACTGATATAAGTCACAAGACTGCTTTAACTGCTGATTAGAAAAGGTATTTTGCAGTTTATATTTACTAAAATAATTGCATTCCCATGTTCTGTGTACTGTGGAAGACCAGATATAGTGAATGCAGGGTCCGGAGAGACCAGATATAGTGAATGAAGGGTCCGGGGAGACCAGATATAGTGAATGCAGGGTCTGGGGAGACCAGATATAGTGAATTCAGGGTCCAGGGAGACCAGATATAGTGAATACAGGGTCCGGGGAGACCAGATATAGTGAATGCAGGGTCCGGGGAGACCAGATATAGTGAATGCAGGGTCCGGGGAGACCAGATATAGTGAATGCAGGGTCCAAGGAGACCAGATATAGTGAATGCAGGGTCCAGGGAGACCAGATATAGTGAATGCAGGGTCCAAGGAGACCAGATATAGTGAATGCAGGGTCCAAGGAGACCAGATATAGTGAATGCAGGGTCCTGGGAGACCAGATATAGTGAATGCAGGGTCCGGGGAGACCAGATATAGTGAATGCAGGGTCCGGGGAGACCAGATATAGTGAATGCAGGGTCCGGGGAGACCAGATATAGTGAATGCAGGGTCCGGGGAGACCAGATATAGTGAATGCAGGGTCCGGGGAGACCAGATATAGTGAATGCAGGGTCCAGGGAGACCAGATATAGTGAATGCAGGGTCCGGGGAGACCAGATATAGTGAATGCAGGGTCCAGGGAGACCAGATATAGTGAATGCAGGGTCCAAGGAGACCAGATATAGTGAATGCAGGGTCCGGGGAGACCAGATATAGTGAATGCAGGGTCCAGGGAGACCAGATATAGTGAATGCAGGGTCCGGGGAGACCAGATATAGTGAATGCAGGGTCCGGGGTTTAGTAACACTTTAAAATACATTAAGTGTGGGAAGAGCACATGGATGCTGGAGATCTGGAAGAATATGACACCTAGCAGTCATACATCTATATTTGCACATATGTGATCTCTGCTGAACTAAAATGGATGTAAATTGTGTTTACATAACATAAGCTTTGAGTAATACGATTACGGAAACTACGTTTAGCTTATTTCCATGTGTAATGTGAGAATTTATTTGTTCCGTTCACTATCATGGAGTCTTTCCCACTGCATGACGTATGCAATGATATTAAGTTATCTCAGAAATTTTACTTACACCGTGGACTTTTATTGAGAAAACAATCCATCACTGCCAAGAGGAACAGTCTCATCCCAGCATTGGTAAAAACTCTAGAATTCTGTATGATTAGTTCAATCCCAAGTTCTCCTTAACAAAATTTTTTTTCTGTAAAACATCATTTGGATGCGTGTTTTTACTTGTGTGCATGGTTTTTTTTTTTACTTTTAATTGATGGTCTGCAAACTGTGACCCAAGATCCAGATGCAGGTCTTTGGTTACTTTTATCCAGTCCTTGGGGTACTACTCTTCCCAATTATATGATTCCACCCACTGACATCAACAATGGGGCACTGTTCCTCCCACTGACACCAATGATGGGACACTATTCCTCCCACTGACACCAATGATGGGACACTATTCCTCCCACTGACACCAGCAATGGGGCATAATTCCTGCCACCGACATCCATGATGAAGCACTATTTCTCACACAGACACCAACAATGGGGCATGATTCCTGCCACTGACACCAATGTTGGGGCATTAGCCCTCTGACTTACACCAATGATGAGGCACTATTCTTCCCACTGACATGAATAATGAGGCACTATTGCTCCCACTGGCACCAACAATGGGACATAATTCTTGCCACTGACACCTATGATGCGGTACTATTCCTCCTACTGACACCAACAATGGAGCATAATTCCTGCCATTAACACCAATGATGGGGTACTATTCCTACCACTGACAGCAACAATAGGGTAGTATCCCTGCCACTGACACCAGAAATGGGGCACTATTCCTCACCACCAGGACATCTTCTACTCCCACTGGCCACAGTATGGCCCCAAAAGTCTGAAGGACAGTTAACTGGCTCTTTGTTTAGAAAGTTTGGAGACCCCTGATATAAATCTTAGTAATGCATTCAGGAAAGTTCATTGGGTGTTTTGTTTTTCAGGGGGATCTGAATGAAAATTAGTCTATGGGCAGGCAGATGTAAGTAGATGTACAGTATGTTTACATCTGCCTGCCTATAGACCAGGAGTCTCCAAGCTACTGCTCAGGGGCAACATTTGATTATCTTCATGTCTGTCTAGTTCTCTGCCCATATGAGCAGTTGCCAACCCATAGATATAATATGGATTTGTCAAGCTCTGGAAAGGAAAAATTTAATGAACTTTTACTGTTCAGCTTTGATTCAACAGGGGTTCTTTTCATGGAACAGACTTAAACGGTGTTAAAGGGCCCTTATGATGCTGATTTCCTGCAACCTCTTTGCAGTTTATTTTTTGTGTGCCCAGAGGTTTCCTTTCCCCACCTCAAACCTGAACACACTCGAAGATCCTGACTTGACAGATATGTGCTTGCTGTAACAAAGGCCTTAGCTTTGGACCTATGGTCTTGAGTTTGGAGCAATGTCTCACTTCTTAACACACACTGTAACTGGTCTTGACTTTGGAGATATGCCCCAGTGCCTGAGCACACGCTGTAACTTAGACCTCAGCTTCAGAACTATGTACACACTGTAATCAAGGCCAACTCTCACAGGATTTCAGCATTCAATAGGAGATGCCAACCTCTCCAAGAAGGTCATCTGGATCCCATAATGGGGGACAAATTAGTCCTTAATGGTCTCCTGCCAGCCTGAAGAAAGACACATTGCCATTGTCGGGTCAGCAGATATACTGCAGCCAAACACCTGCCTATACCTAACACTTTGACTTTGGAGCTGTGAACCACCCTGTTGGAGCTCACTGGATAGGGTTTTTTTTTTTTTTTGAGCCTGCGATGCAGTGCACAAAAAACTAAAGACACACTGGATAGGCATACTGTACTACTGATCAGGGGCGGACTGACAACTCATGGGGCCCCCGGGCAATAGGGGATCATGGGGCCCCTGTGTCCTTGCCCAAACTCAAAAAAGCCTATGAAAAAGGTATCAGGGGCATCTCATGGGACCCCTACTGACCCCGGGCCCTCGGGCATTGCCAAATGGTCAGTCCGCCCCTGCTACTGATAAATGTTTTCCTGGGGAAAATAAATAACATGACCACTAATCTTACCGTTTGTCACTTTAATTTATGGTGTGGTTTACTGATGGGGAAATTTCATGTTTCTTTATTAAGGTGGTCTCACAATATCTAATAAATCCTCCAAACCCTAGTTATCTTAGTTAACTTCACAAACTGACCAAGTCCTTAAAAGGTCATGTTGCTTGCAATGGGGTTGGCTATTTACTTACACACAAGTCCTATATACTACAGCTATAACTTGGAATATTCAGTCTTGTATCAGAGCTGCTATCATGCATGCGTCTGCATCTGATCATCTGTGCCATGCCATGAAAGAGGGTGGGACTTGTGGCAAAAAGTCATCTTTGGTTAAGTATTCTTGTTATATATTCTAATATTATTACATTTGTTATCTATATCTGTCATTATTTAATTAAATGTTATTCTTATAAGTATTTATGTGATCTCTCTTTGCACATCTCAAATACAACCCCAAAGACGTAAACTATCACGTAACTGTGCTAAAACACTTATATTGTGGATACAGTCTACAAAAAATTGGCATCAACTTACAAGATACAGAGGCATCAGAAGAGAAATACATGGGAAATATTCAAATTGGAACACCTGTTCCAGTGATAACTGTCTAAAAATCATCCCTAACAATTACATCTCCTTTGGCTTACTGTTGGGTATCTAGGTTACAAGATGTGCAGAAACATCTTGCCAATAAGACACAAAAATGTTTTTTTTTTTTCTTTTCCTCTTTCTCTTTTTTTTTTTTGTTCAGCGGTATACAAACTTATTGTCTTAAATGTATGTTATTGCTACAGTAGCTCTCAGCTTGTTTAGGGACTACTTGTTTTCATCACTTGCCAGTATTTGCCAGTACCTAACATTTATCGGTTGATTTCTGATTGGGTCTTTTTGGGAAGCATGATTGGTGTATTCTGGTACCATACTTTTTACATTTACTTCAACCTGCATGATACCTGTTTGGTTACTGTAGCTTACAATGTATGTTGCATTTTGTTCTTTTTTGTTTTACATAAATATTCAATTAAAATTGTTAATGATAAAAAATAAAAAAATATATTGTGGGAACAATGGTACGGAAAGTATCGTTATTGCATAGCAATATGAAAAATGCAAAAATCTAAATAAAATGTTGAATACACAACAATAGACAATTATATTTTGTTTGTACATACTGTTTTTTGAGGACAGAGAGAAAAAAACAAACTAACAAAGACTTAAGCATTCATTAATCTAGAACAGTAGTTGCTCAATATACAACACAATCAAAACGATCAAATCCACAAACAATTGAATAGCCCTTTCTGATCTGCCCTACAATCAATTTGGAGTCTACTCAGATCTCATTCAATCAAACTTGATTTGCCAGAGCAGAAAATCAACAGTCCTTTGGCACTGAGCTGCAACACTGAAATATTTTATTCATGAATATGATCATTTTTCAATCGATCAGGGCATGAAATTACATGGTGGAAAGAGAGATATGATTGATAAACTACAATCAAAACTATGATTGTATCTTAACTATCAGTCAACATCTATTTTCCCATGTGTGACATATTGATGGAATGGGATGTTGACTATAGACAGATTATTCTTATTGGAAAACATCAATCAGATAAGATATTGATCATTAATCAAAGTCTGTACAGCCACCATAAAAGGGGAACAAACATTAAAAACCTGCCAGGTGTTCTAATTCCTTACCATACTATCTAAAACTGCCTTTAGTTACATTTTATGTGTATCCTATGAATGTATATTGGCTCATAAAATGCTACAAATGTTCTCAACATCTCACTTAAAGGTCAAGTTCATCTTTGGGAACGTTACATGTTTCACTTGTTTTTATGTTGTTCCCAATGCAGCAGCCTGCTGCAGAAGGGGTGTAAGTAGAAAATTGTTTTTGCAACTTGGCCAGAGGGTAATTGGGATTCGAAGAAAAAAAAAAAAAAAACTTCCTTTCCAGTGGGTCCTCCCCCCATTCAAAGTGTTAAATAATTACCTCTAGGGGTAGAGGCATGTAGTGTAATATTTACCTCATTCTTCCCTCTTGAGTGATTGCAGAGGAATGCCGGAAATAAAAAAAAGTCTCACTTGATGAATTTTATAGTTTATTGAATATATAAGTAAACAAGTAGAGCCAGCGTGTTTGGGGTGAATTGCCCATAAAAGTCACTCTTCCCTCTGGCAGGCTATGATACTATCTCCGATGTTTTGGGTTGCCATCTTCACGTACGATGTAGGACAGACACATACTGTAGGTATTAGAAGACCTGGGGCAATGTACATAGAGTATTTTATGCTATGGACTCCACCCACATGACCATCTTATTCATTCACATTATTCTATAAATGAATGAACTACAGGTCCTGACAGCCTTAGCAGCTGTCGGCTTGTTGTTCTCAATGAACTATCACGGCTCTATGGAGCACAATGGTAGTTCATTGAATCTTCCTCTCAGTATATCTGCTTCCCCATACATCCTGTATGGGGAAGCAGATATACTGACAGGTCTTCAGGAGACCTGCATGGCATCAGCGATCACCAGGCTCCTGCAACCAAAAATAATAAATGCACATCTGCAAAACAAATGTGCATTTATTAATATTGGTCAAAATGCGAACGTATCCTTTAAAGCATAATGAAAAACCCTCAGTGTAACATATGATATGTACATTGCCCCAGGTCTCCATATACCTATGTGTCTCTCCTACATTGTGTGTGAAGATGGCAACCCAAAACATTGGAGAGAGTGCCATAGCCTGCCAGAGGGAAGAATGACTTTTATGGGCAATTTCCCCATAATGCGATGGCTCTACTTTTTTTTCTTTTTAAAGAAACTTTATTGGATTTTCAATTATACATAAACTCAGCGGGTGACATACTCCAAAGATGTATCTTTGCAACATAGCTTCCATAGACACAGTATTGACACATTAACCAAGATAGGCAAAAATAGAAAATTTTGCATAGAAAATCTGAGCGTAGCAATTTACGAAATACTTGATACCTCTGAAGGATTTACAGAGAATAAACTGAGGAATCAACTAATTGCAATAGCATCAGTCTGAACATCTGTCCAGAAATTCTGAAGACTAAAGGCAAAGAGGGAAATAGGTTTTATGAGTCAGTAGAGTGTGTAGGGGGTGTGTGAAGGTAAGCTGTAGCATAGCCAAAGATATGAAGGTCACGATAGATCACCTTGTAGTGAATGGATGCCGGGGTTCTGAGAATATGATGGTTGTCATGTATATGGGTTGAATATTGAAGTAGGAAAAGAAAGTATGTGAAAAGGTAATAAACAAAGAAAAAGAAGCGAAAAGGTTAGGGGGAGCTATAGAAGGAAAGGAGAGATTTGGGGAGGAGGCTAGAATGGGGAAAAGAAGGGAGAGAAAAGAGGTGGGGAAATGATGTAGAAGCGGGCTGGGAGGGCCCTTCCCATGAAGTCACTAAACATGTTTAGTAGTGAGCAAAGCAGTGTATTAAAAATCTGAGAGGTGGCAAGAGATAGCCTAATGGAGTGGAGGGTGGTGTAGGTTTTGTACTTGTTGTGAGGCCTCACTGGTTACAGGTGGGAAAAAAAGTTGTAAAGGGATTTGAAAAGAGATTGGAGTATGGAGAAGACGGTGGCGAAGGTAAATAGATGGTAATTTAGCTTACTGGCTAAGAGTAGTGAGAGAGTAACAGCAAATGATCCTGATATGCCTAATATACATAGTCAAGTAGACTTGAAACATAATAAAAAAAAGACATTGTAACTGGGTTACTGGATCATGTTTCCGGGTCAGATCGTCACAGAAGAGCCATGAAGGAGGAACTGTTGCTCTGGCTCTACTTGTTTACTTATATATTCAATAAATTATAAAATTCATCAAGCGAGATTTTTTTTTTTACATCGGGCATTCCTCTCCAATCACTCAAGAGGGAAGAATGAGGTAAGTATTACACAATATTCCTCTACCCCTAGCGTTAATAATTTAACCCTCTCATTGGCGGGGAGGACCCCCTGCAAAGGTATTTTTTTTTAACAATCCCAGAGTAGTTTATCAATTACCCTTCAGCCAACTTGCAAAAACAATTTTACACAATTCTTACCCTTGTTAGCTATCATGTTGGCCATTGCAACTTCCTCCATCTTCAGTCTACCAGGAATGTTGCTGCCACACCCCTCTACCTCACCAATAGCTCAGTGTTCACCACCCCTCTCTGCCAATCTCTCCACCAGCTTCCAATCACCGAACGCAGAAAATTCAAAATAGTAACAACAAGATACAAAGCCATCCACAACTCTGCCTCAAGCTTAATCGCCAACCTTGATTCTGCCTGAGTTCCCAAATTGCGAGATGAGAACTGAAAAGACAGGCAGTAGAGGAAACAGTAAATTGGGAAAAGATTAAAGGTAAGGCTGGAGTGCAGCTTTTCCATTTTATCATTCACACATGACTATAGCCTCTGTTTCATCTGTTCAATAAACTGAGTTACATGGTGGCTAGTAAATTTTAAAGTCTCATTGTTCAGTAGGCTGCAAATGTGTGACATAATGCACAGTTATAAATCTGGTTTTAGTGAGCTCAGAACATCAAATGAAGGACTGATCCAAGGTTATAAATCTTTTTACATGAACAGAGGAAGAAAAAATAAATAAATACCGCATTACTGTGGAAAGCTGATATATTGAGTTGCTGTAACGAGTGTAGAGCGGCTGTCATTTTCCAATGTAAATTTGATAGGAATGAAGATTGATCAATGGGAGAGGGACTGAGAATGTGCACTAAATGCTCTGGGTGTACCAGATCACAGTACTTAACAGAAAATACATCTTTTTCCTGCTGTGTGGAATTAACCACACAGTATTTGGAACAATCAATATTTTCTTCGTTGTCTGACTTCAAGGGGCACTCCGAGCAAAACTGAAAATTAGGCTTTCAGATGTGTACTAGGAGCATAGAGAATAGTCTTCATGTTTTAATCTGGGGATTGTTGTAATTCACCAGTCCACCCCACTCCCTTTTATCTGAAATCTGGTGATTAGAGAACCCTTAGGCCTCCAGCACACTGGGGCTTTTATAAACATTTTTCTCCTTGCAGTAGAGAAGCAACTTTAAAAACATGCCTAAGCCGCATTTTTTCAAACACGTTTAGGTGCATTTTAGCATATCAAGTGCTTGGCAGTTTTTTCATTTTATTGGACAGAACATTTTATTTACTCTGGCCATTGAAATGAATAAATGCTCAAGCACTAAACCCTAGCACTTAGGCGTGTTTAGGAGCATGTTGGAAATTTTTCAGAAAAAATGCTCCTCTTTTGAATGCATGTTTTCATTCTGCCTGTAAACACTACTGCCACTAAATTCCTGTAAACATCTGTGTGTGCATGGATACATAGGCTAAAACAGAGGGGCATTTAGAGGCAGAAAAAAAAAACTAATTTTAGGGTTACAGGGAGGGTTAGTGTTAGCTTTACAATATAGGGTTAGTGTCAGCTTTACAATATAGGGTTAGTGTTAGGCTTACAATATAGGGTTAGTGTTAGCTTTACAAGGTAGGGTTAGTGTTAGCTTTACAAGGTTAGGGTTAGTGTTAGGGTTACAGGGAGGGTTATTGTTAGGGTTACAATATAGGGTTGGTGTTAGCTTTACAATATAGGGTTAGTGTTAGCTTTACAAGGTAGGGTTAGTGTTAGGGTTACAGGGAGGATTAGTGTTAGGGTTACAATATAGGGTTAGTGTTAGCTTTACAAGGTAGGGTTAGTGTTAGGGTTACAATATAGGGTTAGTGTTAGCTTTACAAGGTATGGTTAGTGTTAGGGTTACAGGGAGGGTTATTGTTAGGGTTACAATATAGGGTTAGTGTTAGCTTTACAAGGTAGGGTTAGTGTTAGGGTTACAGGGAGGATTAGTGTTAGGGTTAAAATATAGGGTTAGTGTTAGCTTTACAACATAGAGTTAGTGTTACCGTTACAAAGTAGAGTTAGTGTTAGGGTTACAGGGAGGGTTAGTGTTAGGGTTACAGGGAGGATTAGTGTTAGGGTAAAATATAGGGTTAGTGTTAGCTTTACAAGGTAGGGTTAGTGTTAGGGTGACAAGGTAGAATTAGTGTTAGGGTTACGATATAGGGTTAGTGTCAGCTTTACAAGGTATGGTTAGTGTTAGGGTTACAGGGTGGGTTAGAGTTAGGGTTACAGGGCGGGTTAGTGTTAGGTTACAGGGAGGGTTAGTGTTTACAGGCAGAGTTAATGTGAGAATTAGTGTTAGAGTAATAGAGAAGATTACAGGGAGGGTTAGTGTTAGGCCTACAGGACGGGTTGGTGTGATAATAAATGTTAGAGTTACAGACAGTGTAAGAAATAATGTTGGAGTTACAGGGGGAGTTAGTGTGAGGGTTACAAGGAGGGTTGTTAGGGTTACAGGCAGGGCTAGTGTGCGGGTTGCAGGGACAGCCAGTGTTTAAGGATTAATGAATGTTAGAATTTTTCCCTGATGTAAATTTTGGTAATTTTAGGTGGCCATATTAGGTTAATGATGTCACAAGCACCCCTGCCCCTTTGTGTACATCAGCTGTGGGGTGCAGAATACACCCAGGGATAACCCCTCTTCACCGCCGTAGCTCATTGGCCCATAAAGGACAGCTGACTTCTGGTATTCGGACCCAAATCTGTTCAGGGCAAACACAAGCTCATCCTTTTTCAGAACATATATCATCATTCCTTCCCGTCTATCAAAACAGTATTGGGTTTCAGCACATTCAAAAAAGCTATCTGATTTAACTAACTTATCAATTGCTTCCTCTATGTGTAAGAGGTAGGAACACTTTGAAGTCCTTGCATGATTCTGACATAAATAGGGAACAGAAGTAGTTTAAATAGGTGTACTACTTGCTACATGTATATTAAAAAAGGTGTTCATTCCACTTTACAATTAGAAGGACATTGTGTCTTCTGCTCTGGTAATTGTTAGGCATTTACAATTACTTCCCCTGTCAGTGTACATTTTAATCATGGAGACAAAAACTGACCTTCCTTCCTGCTCTCTGTGCAGATATGGTTCGAAGAAAAGCTGCTTCTTAGACAATATACGCCGTTGTATCTTCTTGACCCATCCCAACCCAACAAACAAAACAAGTGCTTCTTTCCAAGAGTATTCGCAAGCTGTGATGAAAGCATTTGAATAAAGACAACTGAATGATCTGAATGATACCTTGTATGGCCAAGGTCAGATATACACTATATCTATATATTTGACTGTTACATCTATAGACAGTGTTTCCCATTTTCTGTAATTCTATGCAGTTACTTTGATCTACCTCCACTCATTGCAAGTCAGTCTGCTCAGACAAAGTGGCAAAGTAATTATGGCTTGAAGAGAAGTCCTAATGGGTTTTCATCAGTCTTATTTTTTTTTAAATTTTAAAGGGATAGTTAATGTGGAGTTAGGCTTTAACTTCAACCAATAGAAAAAATAAAAAACTTGTGTAATTAAACAGCTGTATAAGAATTATAGTTTATAAATTTGTAAAAGTTTGTTTGGGCCAAGCTGGACCAAAAATAATAATTTACTGCACTAACAGGTGCACTTGTTGGGTACACTGTATAAACTATACATAGCCTCAGCTACACATAGTATACAGCACGGGATTCTGGCAGTGGAACAAGAACTTTTCGTCCCATTCCCAGAACACAATAGAGGTGGGCTGAGTGCTGCTCAGCCATTCCGACTGATTGCCTAGTACCATGCCCTTCTGATCGCCTAATACCACGTCCTCCTGATCGCCTAATACCATGTCCTCCTGATCGCCTAATACCATGTCCTCCTGCCCCCCCTGTCATCTACTCTACTGCCCCTCTGTCCTCTGCCCTGCCCACCCCATCCTCTGCCCTACTAATCACTATACACTGGTCTTCATACCACTGACTTCTGTACACTTTCCTACATCCTGTTGACATCTATACACTGCCCTACATTCTAATGATCCCGGTACACTCCCCTACATTCTATTGACCTCTGTACACACTGACCTACATCCTATTGACCCCAGGAACCAATTAACCTACCAGCATGTCTTTGGAGTGTGGGAGGAAAGCGGAGTACCCGGAGGAAACACACGCAGGCACATGGAGGTGCCATGGCTGGGATTCGAACCAATGACCCAAGTACTAACAGGCAGAAGTGCTAACCATTTAGCCACTGTGCTGCACCCAGGATGTAGGGCAATGTTCAGTCTAAATTGGCACTAGTATGTGTATGAATGTAAGTTAAGGACATTAGATTGTACGCCCCTTGAGGGTTAGGGACTAATGTGAATGTACAATATATATGTAAAGTGCTGCGTAAATTAACGGCGCTATATAAGTACCTGAAATAAATAAATAAAATAAAATCCTACTAAGCTCTGTGCACTGGCCTAGATACCTACTGACCTCTGTGCACTGCCCTAAATCTTATTACCTCTGTACACTGCCCTACATCTTATTAACCTCTGTACACTGCCCTACATCATATTGACTGCTGTACACTGCCCTACATCCTGCTGACCTCTGCAGACTGCCCTAAATCCTACTGACCTCTGCAAACTGCCCTACCTACTGCTGACCTCTGTGCACCTACATCCTACTGACCTCTGTATAATGCCCTACATACTACTGACCCCTAGACACTGTCCTACCCACTACTGACCCCTAGACACTGCCCTACATACTACTGACCAATGGACACTGCCCTACATACTAGATACAGTGACCAGAACTCAGGGCAGATAGCCAGGCCCTGAAACTAGTCAAACAAATCAGCCTAAAGTACCAGATGTTCTGCTTTCATGTTGGACTCCATCATCCGCCTTGTAGAGGTGACCAATTACTCCTCAGGCATGAACAAATTTTAGAATGAAAGTGAATGCTGAGTTTCTCACTGAAGTTAAATTTTAAGGTAGGATAATTTTTATTTTTACAGTAACATTAATTTTATTAGCTTTTTCTTCATGCCATCTGTGCTTTTTATTGAGGGCTTGCTAGTTCATTTCTTAAAAAAAAAAAAAAAAGGGGGGCACAGCACCCCACATGTTGTCCAGGTAGATCTCTACATTTCAAAGGTTGCCTACCCCTGCTTTAATGGCTGTATTAGAATTCTTTATTTTTTTGGGGGGGTGGGAATTGGTATCTAAGTTATGTTCTTATTATCCTGTTATTTGTTAAAAGCTGAGGTCACAACTCTCCAAAGAAAATCATATGTCTCAAGCAGGAGCTTAGAAGGGTAGTAGGCTTCTTAGCAGTAACTAGTGCCTGATATCACCCAACCACCACTCCTCCTCCTGTAGTCTTAAAAGAGCTTACCTAGTTAATTAGGTTGGAAAAAGACACTTATCCATCGACTTTAACCAAGTGAAAGGTTCTTCAAGGTCACGATAAAGTGAGGAAGATTTATTCAATTGAAAGTAGTAGAATAATTATCTTTCTTAACCTGCTCTCTTATATCAATTATTATCCTGCCACTAAGTCATTGTAGACAGCAGAAAGGACAATCTTTCTTCATACCTCTCAACCATGCCCCCACAATCTCAAGCTCAACTCACACTGCACTTCAGCTCTGTAATAAGGCTTTTGTGTGGATTCTCTCTTGCAAAGTCAAGCTTCTTTGAATACATCTTAGGCCTCATGCACAATGGATGTTTTTACAGCTGCTCATAGGGGCATCTGGAGGGTTTTTTTTGTTCTGTCTCTAAACTCCCCTGGATGATAGCCTATTTGTTCATGCACAAATAAACTTTTAGAGGTGTTTAGTGGCAGGAAACCCACTACCAGTGCATCCAGGAGCAGCAGAGTATTGGCAAAAAAAAAAAAACTCTTGACACTTCTAAACACATGTAAACATGTCTAAATGCACATTACCGCTAGGTGCATTTATCTCTTAAGCATTGATTAAATGAAATGGGCAGAATAAATTATTTATTCTGGCCAATTAAATTAATAATTGGCCAAATGGTTGGCGTAGCTAAACGTGCTTAAACTAATAATATACACTTTTACAAGTGTCAGGCGGTTTTTGTTTTTTTTGGCCAAAATGCTGATGCCTGGAGGAAAGGCTTCTAGAAGAGTTAAGAAAACCTCCTATGTGTATGAGTCCTTAACTAAAAATAAGAAAAGAAAAATTGATAAATCCCTTGCAAATTGAAGCTTAACTCCATGTGAACAACTACATACCCACAAGCAATACATACAGTATATTGGAACTGTGTTAGCCGCCAAAGGATTTGTATTTTATTTTATGCTACTACACAGCTGTATCACACAGTGCAGCCCTGCCTGACACAATGGGAAGATTTTTCTTTACTGCAGTTAAAATTGAACTCCAGGCTATAAATACAGGTGAAACTCGAAAAATTAGAATATCGTGCAAAAGTTCATTTATTTCAGTAATGCAACTTAACCTCCCTAGCAGTCTGATTATGTCTGTATTTCTGTGCTGAAAGCGGTAAATTTTTTTGCATGGAAATATGTTTTTTTTTAATTGTAGGCCTGTAATTTTTAGGAATAACTCACTGAAACCTATCCGAACGAGAGTCTAGTAAACATCCCGGGTATGGTAAAATTTGAAACAAGAAATCATAAATTATAATTTAATAAATAATCATAATAATATAATAATAATAAATTTAATTCAATAACATAATCAAACCAAAAACACTGAAATTTGAAATATAGCGCCAAGTTTGCACATCACTGAGCAAAGTCGCAAAATCGTTTTCAGTGTTTGATGACGAATTTCCCCACGAATCATTATCACTCAATTCTGCAAGTGGTTTACTATCGCTGTTCTCTAGCCGGTCTAAAACCGCTTTTGACCTAAAGGGACGCTTTTGGATGCCATGGACATTTCTCAGTTTCCAGGCAGAAAGAACAGTAAAAATGCAGGCAGGGCACAGGACAAAGCACTCGGGACAAAATGTATGTGAAATGGTTTGATACAGTAATGTTTTACTATGTTATTTTAGTGTATTTAGTGAATGTCACTTTATGTCATTTTCCGATTTCCCGCCGTTCCGTCCCCCGTCCGTCCCGACGCTCGCAGGGGACGGAACCCAGATGACAGATGCCGGCATCCGCTGCAGTACATTACAGGGGACACTGAAAGAGGGACATCGCGGGAGCGCAGGACAAGGTAAGCGAAGAACAGATGCTGGAGCAGCGCCACATGGTAAGCCCGAGTGTAGCTCGGGGTTACCGCTTTTGGTACTGAAACCTTACCCTGAGCTACACTCAGGAATACCGCCAGGGAGGTTAAAAGGTGAAACTAATATATGAGATAGACTCATTACATGCAAAGCAAGATAGTTCAAGCCGTGATTTGTCATAATTGTGATGATTATGGCTTACAGCTCATGAAAACCCCAAATCCACAATCTCAGAAAATTAGAATATTGTGAAAAGGTGCAATATTCTCGGCTCAAAGTGTCCCACTCTAATCAGCTAATTAAGCCATAACACCTGCAAAGGGTTCCTGAGCCTTTAAATGGTCTCTCAGTCTGGTTCAGTAGGAATCACAATCATGGAAAAGACTGCTGACCTGACAGTTGTGCAGAAAACCACCACTGACACCCTCCATAAGGAGGGAAAGCCTCAAAAGGTCATTGCAAAAGAAGTTGGATGTTCCCAAAGTGCTGTATCAAAGCACATTAATAGAGTTAGTTGGAAGGGAAAAGTGTGGAAGAAAAAGGTGCACAAGCAGCAGGGATGATCGCAGCCTGGAGAGGATTGTGAGGAAAAGGCCATTCAAAAGTGTTGGGGATTTTCACAAGGAGTGGACTGAGGCTGGGGTCAGTGCACCAAGAGCCACCACGCACAGACGGATCCTGGACATGGGCTTCAAATGTTGTATTCCTCTTGTCAAGCCGCTCTTGAACAACTGCAAGAACACACTGCAAGATGCTTGAAGTCCAGTGTGAAGTTTCCACAGTCTGTGCTGATTTGGGGAGCCATGTCATCTGCTGGTGTTGGTCCACTGTGCTTCATTAAGTCCAGGGTCAACGCAGCCATCTACCAGGAGATTTTGGAGCACTTCATGCTTTCTTCCACAGACGAGCTTTATGGGGATGCTGAATTCATTTTCCAGCAGGACTTGGCACCTGCCCACACTTCCAAAAGCACCAAAACATAGTTCAATGACCGTGGGTTTACTGTGCTTGATTGGCCAGCAAACTCACCTGACCTGAACCCCATAGAGAATCTATGGGGCATTGCCAAGAGAAAGATGAGAGGCATGAGACTGAACAATGCAGAAGAGCTGAAGGCCACTATTGAAGCATCCTGGTCTTCCATAACACCTCAGCAGTGCCACAGGCTGATAGCTTCCATGCCACGCCACATTGAGGCAGTAATTGCTGCAAAAGGGGCCCAAACCAATTACTGAGAACATATGCATGCTTATACTTTTCAGAAGGCCATTATTTTTTCTATGTACAATTGTTTTATTGATTTCATGTAATATTCTAATTTTCTGAGAATGTGTATTTGGGGTTTTCATGCGCTGTAAGCCATAATCATCACAATTATGACAAATCACGGCTTGAACTATCTTGCTTTGCATGTAATGAGTCTATCTCATATATTAGTTTCACCTTTTAAGTTGCATTACTGAAATAAATGAACTTTTGCATGATATTCTAATTTTTCGAGTTTCACCTGTATATACTCTTAAATCTGTTCCACCTCCTTATAACTTCTATTCTAAATACCCTTTAGAAGATGCTTATACTTACCTATTCTCAGGGTGCTCTGGTCTGGTAACATGATCTACCCAGCAGCCAGATTCAGGGGAGAGGAGAGAGCACCGAATACAGATGGAATGTCTGGAGGAGTGACGTCAACCATCAGCTTCCTAATGGGCATTCATTGTCGGCTGTCCCTCCTCTCCCCTGATGCTGCCGCTGAAAGCCAATCATGTGACTGAACAGAGCACCACGAGAATGTTTGTGATTACTCTCATCTGCTCTGAGTTTTACAGGCTGTGGGTTTGGCTGCTTCTGTAAAGTAGTGGGCTGGGAGAGTCAAATCAAGATTCCAGCTGTACATAGCTGGGGGGGTCTATTCTGCTACAAATTCTTTGAGAGCTAAAAGTGGGTTTTCATTGAGGATCCAGTCTGGAGGTTTTATTGAGGAGAGTGTCTGCCTGAGTCTGGAGGGAGACATCCAAATCTCAGGGACACTGTGAGTACAGACCTGAGAGAGGGATCCTAGTGACTGTTACTGCTGTTAACCCCTGGCACAGTAATATTAAAGGTTTGCTTGGCCTGGGGCATTGCTTGTGGTGTGCCGGTGCTGTCCACTTTCTGTCCTACTGCTGAAGGGACAGTTCTGAGACATGGCTGCAAAGTGAATAGTGTACTGACATTCTTGTTCTGTATTTTGGAGTATCCCATGGCTTCCCTAAGCCCAATCTAAGTTTATCTGTAATAAACTTTAAAAAAGCAGCCCCTAGACTGTTTACTGAACCAAATGAGTGAATGTTGCTGTTTGCCTGGATGCCACTACACTATTGGAAAAAGAAGCTGGGACAAAAACCAGCAGCCCTTGTGAGGGTGAGTGCTACATTAGTATAGCCAAAAAGGAGGAAGAGGGCAAGAGGAAGTGGCAAGGGAAAAGCCACAATCAATGCTTTTGTGTCTTCTTATTTTTCATTGCAGGTGAAGAATAGATTCCAAGCAGAAGCAACATGCTGTCTTTGAGTTTTTGAGGATGAAGGGATGCAAATTGCCCAACATCCACAGAAGGCTACAGAATGTTTACAGAGACACCATTGACAAGAGTCACCAATCACAAGACATTGCTCTCTCTCTATAAATATCCGTCCTAAAGAACTCAATGCTTCTGCTTGGAATCCATCCTTGGTCTGCAATAAAAAAGAAGAAGAGGAGTTACTATAGAGGAGGAGTTACTCTACCAACATGTGAAATTTGAACAACCTATGTAAGATAATAAAAACTTTTTACTCGTGTATGCACTACTTTCAGAACAACCCTCATACAAAGGCTTTCACATGACAAAGGAAATTTGTGTCTATTTAATATATATTTGTATTTCATTTATTTAATTTATTAATGGTTGATCATTGTTTTTAGTGATCCAGTGCCAAACTTGTTTACTTATGTTTTTTTTCTTTACGATCCATCTATTAATTTAGTGCATTTTTGGGGGGAATTAGGGGGTGGAGTTGAGCCTATATCCATTTCTAAGTGTTTTTTGAGAGGCTTTCACATGACCAGTAGAACTGGGACAGAGCATGGAGACCGGTTTTATGAACTAGAATACAGGTCAATCAATCCCTGTGGATGTCATCTTATTCTGGCACTGCTGCTGTTATTCAAAGGTTGCAAGTAGGGAATTGTTTTGTAAAAGATGCCATCAAAATTCTGACTGGAGTTCACGTTTACAAACAAATACTTGCCATTTCACCTTCCTAAAAAGTGACTGAAGTTGCCATTAAACATGAAAAACCTTTTAGCAACTATACTGATACCTCAGGGAAGTTACACAATCTTATCACTTCACTGGAGTCTCGGTCTTCTGAGTCACAAAAGGAATATAAAAAGATGTGTAAAAATGATGGCCTTGCATGAAAAGCAACAAAGCAATACTGATAAATATTTCACAAAATAAACGGTAACCTTAAATATGTATTGTTTAAAGTAATATCACCTATTTAGAATTAAAGTGATATTATTGTAACTATATTGGTAAAGTACATCTAAAGGTTCCTGTATGACAGTCTAAAAAAGTCCCAAATCCATTAATATGTTATGCAAAAGCCTCATATAAAAAAGAAACACAGCACATTGCTGTCAATCTAAATGGCTATGGCAGATGTAGGCAAAGCTATTCACTTATAGGGCTATCAACTGAGCCAGCATCTAAGCAGCTACAACAGCAGCAAGCAGTGGTGGGACAAGGTCCTTTAGCACCAAAGGCAAAAATGCCCCCTGCACATGAGATGTGAACTATTTCAGCAGCATAGGCTGCAGTATATTACCTTTTTGATCCCCCCTACTACTGCTGAAGTCCCCAAGGCAAGCCGCAACCTAAAGCCTACCCAGGGGTCTCCAAAACCCAGACCACTATGAGATTTTATCTGGGCCGCACAAGGTCTGAGTATCCTTAGACTAATTGCACAGATTGGTAGGGTTCCTTATCAACTGAGTGAGAGGGGAGTAGAGACCAACAGATCCAAATCCTCAATCTACCGTAGTTGTTCTTCTAACAGGATGAACAGGTAGTTACAAAATATGTCAAGACTTACCTACAAAAACAAGAGCCAGATCTTAGTGGTATGTGCAGCCTATATCACATACTGTATGAGATTTTATAGTTTGATTCAATTAATAAAGGGAGAAGTGATCAGTAGGACAGAGCCCTGTAATGCTGGCAATGGGGTCTTTGAAAAATGATGTAGTGTCTGCTAAAAGATTTTTGATTTTCCTAACCAGACAACACCGAATTTACATACTGATTTTCGTCTTCGATACATATCTGTGATAGGCAGCAAAAAAAACAAAACTTTATCATAATAATTTTAAATGATGTGTACAAAATACATAAAAAATAATTGTGCATATCAAAGTTTCCACATGAGCTTGGCAACATATCGGCATTCACTGGTCTAGTTTACAAATGAATGCATTTTGTTCCCGTCTTATTTCTGCCTGCAGTACAAGGCTCAGACAGAGCTCTACATTCCAATGTGTCCTTGCCTATTCATAGATTTGTAAAACAAATTCCAAATGTAAAGCTCTTTGTCGATGCAACATTAATGAGTACATGATCCATGTCTCAACAAGTTGATGAGCATCTCAAAGGCGCAGAACATAACAAGTCCTTCTGTTTGATATTAATGCAAGTCATGATAGTATTACAACATATCAAGTATATAAGAAAATACTGACTTCCAGTACACCCACAGGCTAAAAAACAATATATGTGTGTGTATATATATATATATATATATATATATATATATATATATACACACACACACACATATACTGTATGTATATACAGTATATATACTCTTTTCATACAGTCATTAAAAAATAAAAGATACACAAATAAAAAAAAAAAAAAAATATATATATATATATATATATATATATATATATATATATATATATATGATAAAAAAGGATGCAGTGCTAAAATAATTAAAGTGAAATATGTGCAAGCGCCAGCAGGCGTAGAGGTGAAAATAAAGTGAATTGTCCAATTATGACGTGTAAATGGTGAAAGCAATATTCAATACAAAAATATAGTCATGTGACTTTTGATGGTGAATATAAAGTCCACTGAGGTAATAATCTGTTTCCGCGAATTCCGTGATTTGAGCGATAAGAAAATGGTAATGTGAATGCACTAACCAGAAGCGCATTCTTTATGCGGCCATCTTTGGATTCTCTCATATGCCAGACATTGCCAGATGTGAGTGCACTTTGTTTACTACGTATTACCCATTCAACCCAATAAAATACTGCACTATCAAGTACCTTTTTTGGCTTGTTATTTCACGAGCCTTTTAAGGTGAATACCCCCCATGTTCACTGTTTAAAAAGCCAGTTATAGACCTGGGCAGGTGATCAGTTTTTTCTTTGTATGCTTTGTAGGTTCAGTGGGTGCACTGGACTCCGTAGCTGCCGTTGTGCAATATGCTGGGTGTCAGGTGCGCTCCCATAACCTTTTTAATGAAGGGTGGGGCTCCCCTCATGTTTATCTGCCCTTGTTTCTATCCATTTGAATGCATGTGCCTCTACTGTGAGGACTCTTTAGATTTGTAGAGTTAGGACCACAGATACTCAGGGTGCCGTGACGCGGCTCTGTGGCTTACGTATGTATTTGCAAATGTGTGCTAACTAAACCCCTGTTTTTAAACGCATGTTTCTAGACAGGTTAATTTGGTTTTTGATAGTTGGCTAACTGGCTGATAGTTTGAACTGGCTTTTCTTATCCCCCTTTGTTGATAAGATGTATATATCCTTGTTCCTTGCCAATAATAGCCACTATTAGATTGGGGTAGGCTGGCAAGTTGAACTGGATAGTTCTACTTTTTTTGAAATTTTTCACATAGTGACAGCCCCCCATGTTCACTGTTTAAAAAGCCAGTTATAGACCTGGGCAGGTGATCAGTTTTTTCTTTGAATACCAACACATGCCTTTTGGGTCCCTGTCCTTCGGTCATGTGCATTTGAGGAGATGTCCCTGGAGAGTGTGCGTAAGGTCCGCTAATCAACTTGTATGCTGACGTGTGCCAGATGATTCTCTTGGTCCTATCCAGATGACTATGACGGGATATACCTTTTACACAAATGCGAATAAAGAATGCTCTTATCACTCAAATCACGGAATTCACGGAAACGGATTACCTCAGTGGACTTTATATTCACCATCAAAAGTCACATGACTATATTTGTATTTAATATTGTTTTCACCATTTATACGTCATATTTGGACGATTCGCTATATTTTCACCTCTACGCCTGCTGGCGCTTGCACATATTTCACTTTAATTATTTTAGCACTGCATAATTTTTTATCAGATTTTTAGAGGGTAGGAGGTTATACCTTGATGCTAGCAGCTTCAAACCTAGCGCTCATTTTATATCCCATGTTTTATATTGTTCTATTGGTGCTATATCATTTGGTAAAATCACATGCCTTGCCACATACAAGAGTCCAAAAAAAATTGTTTTTTTCCTGGCAACTCGACCATGCAGCTTATTTTTGTTCAAGTATCATCATCTTGTACTCCTTGAAAAAGGATAATTTATGATATAACAACATTTTAATGGTACTCCAACAACATCTCTCCACTTGGCAATGTCAATTGGTAATTGTGTAATTGATCCTGACATATGGTAATTTTAAATCAATGACAAACAGCCTTCCCAGCTCTTTTACCACCCCAGCCAGCAAGTGCTGAATATTGTGGTTTAGTATTCTGTAAACATTAAAATTTCATGTTTTAAGTTCATATTATTACATAATTGTTAATACTCCTATGCACAATAACTATATAAGCTTAATACAAACTTCTTCAAACTGAGAATGGATTTTATTCAGAATTACAAACCTAAAATATCTTTATCTATATCACTTTATAGATGAAAAGACACTATGAGATTTTTCATTTTCAGGAATATTACCGGTATGTTAGGCATACAGGATTAATATCAGAGTGCTGGCCAGGATGACTAGAAGCTTTTAAGTAATCATCCATGAAAGGGTGCATGTAAATGATGTCACTATTGATGTTTATTTCACAATTTTGTCTTCCTACCTGTAACCACATACCTCTGATGTGTTTCTCCCCTATTGGTCTTGTTCTTCCTCTACAATTAAGCCCAATAAGGGTGAAACCCATCAGAGGGGCCAAGCAACAGGCAGGGACTACCAGTAAGACGGTTTGGTGGATTAAACATCAGAATTACAGTATAGGTCTGAAGCCATTCTTGGATTGTTGTGGTGGATGCAGAGCAAGGATGGGTTCTTGAGGACAAGCACCTGGCTCACCGTAGAGCAGAGAAGTATGTTAGGGTTTACAATACATGTAATACATGTACTCACAGATGGGAAATGCAAAAGGAATCTGAAACTAGCATCAGCATGATCCAAAAGCATATTCTTGTGTATCTGAAATCAGCTCTTCTGGAATAGAAACACCAAACCTCCCTAACAGGGCCCCTTGCCACCTTTGGGTCCAGTAGCAACCCAAAGTACATTCTTAAACACATTGTGTAGTGAAGAAAAATGACTGTCAGTAGCCTGCAATACTACCTTCAGGCACCATCAAAATGCTACTTTAACTGGCTGCAAGACATCAAGAACAAATTCTATAAACTTAACAATGATAAAATGTATGGACTTTGGACCTGATTTCATATTCAATGTTTTCTGGATACCCATAGAAAAGCAAAGATTTTACTCATACACTTGTGTGCTTGGTTACAATCCAAGATAGGAACCCAACTAGGCACTTACTTTCAACAATGACTTTTCTACTTGTCCAATCATCATTGATCATTTGTATGTTTCCATAATGGGCATCACTGTAGAAGATGCGGTTAGTGCCTCTCTCATTAAATTTGTAGTCAAAAGCCAAGGAAATTATATTCTTAAAATACTCCGGGTTTTCATACGGCTGTACAGGTGAGTTGAGGTTGTTTTCGTCAGAAAGGTGAATGCTCTTTAAAACCGTTCTCCCCGAGTACATCAAATAGCCCTCGTGTTTCAGACAAGTAATCCCATTTTTGGCCAGATATCCATGAGCGCAGGCACACGTCCTTTGCATATTCCCTCGGTACAAGCAAAGTTGTTGACATCCACCATTGTTCTTAGCACAGATGTTGGTCCCTGCCAAGAAAGAAAATAAAACAATTTATTCAGGCATTTAGTGGCTGTCTTAGTTCATTGACCAACTTTACAGGGTTCTTTTATTATGTCTCCTGAGGATTATCCCTTTCAGGGTTTAGATTAAACTGAATAATATCTTTGAGTGCCAGAAAAGTGCTTTTTTTTTTTTACAAATTTATAATCCTCTAGGTTTAAAAGTTGCTTCAAAATGAGGAACTATGGTAAACCAGTTATTATGTGCATTTGTTACAGAAGTCTATGATACCTTCATTTTTAGTCTTCTTCCTTAAAGCTGTACTCCAGACATAAGTAAATGTGGATTGGTATTATTTTAATTAATACATCATTAAATGTATTTTTTTTTGTAATTCAAGCAGTGTAAATATCTGAATTTGATTTGGTATCAGTCTCTTGTTGTCGTTGTATAGCAGAGCTTGGACAGTTGGAGGGAGAAGTGGCACAAGGAGCATACTGATAGGAGAAGAGAATGCATTGACAAAGGGATGAGCTCATCAAGTCTGCTGCTTCTCCTTTTCCTGTCCAATCAAAGGCAGGGGGAAGGGACAAGACCTATAAGTGTTACTAAACTGCAGTAGAGAGAAATCAGGTATCCTGCTGTGCCAGACAGTGTTGTGGTGTATAGCAGGCTGTGAAAATCTCAGAACTGGTTGGATGGAATATAAATCCTTTAGAAGATAAAATGGCTGCCTTATACATATTTATTTGGTGTATTTAGTTGTCAGTGGACATATAGTAGTTCACAAATTAAAATTACATATTTTTTCCATCCTTATGAGCTGTCCAGGTAAAGAACATTGTCATATTAAGTTTGGTATGGCCATTTTAAGTCATTTTCTACAACATCCGAAACACAGAGCATAGATGCTCTGTCCCAGATTAGCTTGAAAAGTCTCACATCTTGGATCTCAGTCCCAATGATTCTCTGTTCCAAACAATGTCAGGGCAAAAAGAAGAAAAAAAAAACATGGGTAGGTGTGCATATCTCTGCAATACATGCACATTTGCCCACATTTATGCCTTTTAAAATCCTGCACGTACAGAAAAATATTGTACTGTACCTGCTGACCTTCCAAAAAAATGCCCTCAGCTCCTCTTTCCTGTTGCAGACTGATAACACACAGTATCATATGGACCGAAATTGCAAGACATAGGAGGACATTTACAAAAAATGGAGCACTCAGAATCTGATACAGCTGTGCGTGGTAGCCAATCAGTTTCTAACTTCAGCTTGTTCATTTAGACTTTGACAATAAAACCTGGAAGCTGATTTTACACTCTCCATTTTCAGTAAATCTCCCCCATAGTATCCACCCTCTCCAATAGCCTTTTGCTAAACTCAATCCTTTCCCTACTCACCTCATCTCCTCAAGATAAGAGTGTATGTGTTCTGTAGTCCAAGATAAGAACTGGGGGGGCTCATTGGAATCCTTGAGATAACAAAACAATTTGCACAGGACAGCTCTGATTTTCTGACATGATGAACAAGTATTTTTGCACTTACTAAAATGATTGTTATTATTATTATATTATACACAGCTTACAATCTAAGAGGGCGGGGCTGGTGGTACAAAAGGTAATAACTATGGGGGGATGGACTGGTAGGAGGAATAGAAGATTCCGTTATTAGCTGAAGGCAGGATAGGCTTCCCTGAAGAGATAGACTTTCAGAGATCACCTAAAAGTGATTAGAGTAGGTGATAGTCTGATAGATTTGGGTAGAGAGTTCCAGAGGATGGGGGAGGCTCTGGAGAAGTACATAACAAATGTATGTACAGAATAAAACAACAGATATAAAACATCAGTTTAATCATTTATAAAGTTTACAAAAAGAAATAAATTTGACTCAAAGACAACATCGTTTTTCCCACTGAAAAGGTGCTGTAAGCTTTAAAGATTTACAAGGAGCCCTGCTGAGAAGCAGCAATTCGGGAGGTGCCGTGCCTGAGCAGCAAACATTGGAAGGCAGCAATTTCAGTTCAGGAGAATAAATGAGCAAAAAGAGGAAGGCGTCCAAAGCTCAACTTCAGATTTCTGGGAAATAGATGCTTTGTCACACTTCTTGAAATCCTTTATTATATCTGGTGTTTGTACAAAGGCCATGGTTACAAAATTATACCTGAGGGATACAAACCATTTGACATCGACCATGTTGTCTTAGAAAGCAATATCTCTTTAACCTTGAATCTGCGCCAAAGTGATGATTTAGAGCTGAAGGTTGTGTATATAAGCATATGTGCACTGATTTATTCTTGTCACAAATGTATGTATTTGGCTGTGAACCAATTCAGGGTCCTCAACACAGACAATATTCTGGGATTTGGTCCTTCTATTAAAGTGGAACTTTACTCTCTCAACCAACATTGGCTATTGTTAATCCTTACAAAACAAATACAAAAGGTAGTAACTGTGGGGGATGGACTGGTTGGAAGAGTAGAAGATTTCATTATTAGCTGAGGGCAGGATAGGCTTCCCTGAAGAGATAGGTTTTCAGAGATCGCCTAAAAGTGAGCAGAGTAGGCGATAGTCTGATAAATTGGGTTTGAGAGTTCCAGAGCATGGGGGAAGCTCTGGAGAAGTCCTGGAGATGAGCATGGGAGGAGGAGACAAGGGAGCTAGAGAGAAGGAGGTTGTGGGAGGAGTAGAGAGGACGGTTTGGGTGATATTTGGAGACAAGATTGGTGATGTAATTTGGGGCAGAGTTATAAATGTTTTTATATGTTATTGTTAATGTTTTGAATTTTATTAGTTGGGCAATGCGAATCCAGTGAAGGGATTGGCAGAGAGGGATGGCAGATATGGAACGGTTAGTAAGGTGGATAAGTCTGGCAGCAGCATTCATGATAGACTGAAGAGGGGATAGCCTGCGATGAGGTAGGCCAATGAGGAGGGAGTTACAATAGTCAAGGTGAGAGATAACCAGGGAGTGAATAAGTTGCTTAGTAGTTTCAGAGGTTAAGAACAGGAATATCTTGGATATGTTGCGGAGGTGAAGTTTATAAGATTTGGACAGTGATTGGATTTGGGACTAAAAGGAAAGATGGGAGTCTAGGATTACACCTAGTACCCTGGCATGAAGGGAGGGGCTGATGGTTGTATTATTGATCTTGATGGAAAAGTCAAGGGAGGGGGCACCGGCTGGAGGGAATAGTATGAGTTCAATTTTAGAAAGATTGAGTCTGAGGAAGTGGAGTGACATCCATGCGGATATGTCACTTAGTAGGTTAGTAATGCGATAGGAGACTGAAGGGGTGAGGTGAGGAGTAGAAACATAGATTTGTGTGTCATCAGCATAGAGATGGTATTTAAAGCCAAGAGAGTTTATCAAGTGACCAAGGGAAGAGATGTAGATGGAGAAGAGAAGGGGTCCAAGGACAGAACCTTGGAAAAAGAGGGAGTGGAGAGGAGGAGACAGAGTTATAGGTAACACTGAAGTGGTTCTGTGATAGGTAGAAGGAGAACCAGAAGAGAGCAGAGTCTCGGAGGCCAAGAGAGTGGAGTTTTTTTTATGAGGAGGGGATGGTCAACTGTATCAAAAGCCGCAGAGAGGTCAAGTAGTAAGAGTATAGAGTAGTGGCCTTTGGTTTTAGCAGTTAGTAAATCTTTAGTCGGTTTTAGTAGGGCAGTTTCAGTGGAGTGTAGAGAGCGAAAGCCAGACTGTAAAGGGTCAAGAAGGTTGTTGTCTGTGAGGTGGGAGCTCAGGCGATTGTAGACTAAGCGTTCTACGAGTATAGAGGTAAACGGGAGCAGGGAGATGGGTCTTAAGTTGTTCAAGTTGGTGGGGTCCAGCGAGGGCTTTTTAAGTATGGGAATGATGTGTGCATGTTTTAGAGTAGCGGGGAAGGCACCATTATGGAGGGAGAGATTGAAGATATAAGTAAGGGAGCATAGGATAGAAGAAGAGGGTGACCATAGTAGTTATGAGGGGACAGGATCCAGGGGGCACATGGTGAGACAGGCTTCTGAGAAAACTTTAGTGACCTCTTCAGTAGTAGCAAGGTCAAAAGAGGAAAGTGTTGAGGAAGGTTTAGTATAAGATATGCTAAGTGGGATAGATGTCTGTGCAGTAGAAATGCCCCTACGAATTGCATCAATCTTATTTTTGAAATTATTTGCAATCTCGGAAGCAGTGAGTGATGTACTGGGTGGAGATGGAGAAAGTAGAGAGTTAAAAGTAGAGAAGAGACGAGGAGGATTGCATGACAAGGTATTAATAAGAGTGACAAAGTAGGCTTGTTTGACAGCATGGAGAAAGCAGATTTATATAGGGTGAATGCTTGCTGAGATTTGGTTTTACACCACAATCACTCCAGTGCGCGACTATGACACTTAAGATTTCTGGTGTCGTTAGTCTGCAACGCTTGTAATGGTCAGGGCCTGATACTTTGTGCAGTTAGAGAAGCAAGTGAGTCTAGTGTGGATGAGAGCGAACTGTTGTAGACAGCAGTGGCCAGGTCAGGGCAGGACAGAGGAGAGATTCGGTCATAGAGGCGGTCAGTTACAGAGTGGAAAAGACAAGGGTTTAATTTGTGTAGGTTTCTGCGGGTAATTGTTTGCTGCTTGGAGGGATAGGTGTTAGAAGTTGAGGACACTGTGAAGCTGATGAGATTGTGATCAGAGAGAGGAAAGGGGGTGTTTGTGAGGTTGTAGGGAGTGCAAAGATGGGAGAAAACAAGGTTTAATGTGTTCCCACCAGAATGAGTGGAGGACTGTGTCCATTGAGTTAAGGCAAAAGATGAGCTTAGGTTGAAGAGATGGGATGTAGGTGGGTTGTTCACATTAATGGGGAAGTTAAAATCTCCAAGAATGATAGTGGGTATTTCAGAGGAGAGAAAGTAGGGTAAGACACCTGTCCAGGAGGCTGGTAGATCACTGCAATCTTCAGAGAAATACGAGAAAATAGCCGAATGCAGTGAGTCTCGAAAGAAGAGAAGGATAGTGAGGGAAGGTTATGGAGGACTAGAAGCAAACCAACTCCACCTCCTTTCCGACCACTGGGTCTGAGTGAGTGGGTCCAGAGAAGGCCTCCATAGGAAAGTGCTGCGGGAGAAGTAGAATCTGCTGCTTGAAGCCAGGTTTCTGTAATTGCTATTAGGTTAAGGGAGTGAGAGACAAAAAGGTCATGGACAGAGGTGAGCTTATTATAGACAGAGCGAGCATTCCAGATTGCACATGAAAAAGGGAGTGTGGTTTTTAGGAGCAGGGGGATTGAGATTAAATTGAGTGGATTGTGGCTATTCCTGGAGGAAGGAGGTTGCCTGATGAGGAGGTTAGATACCGGAGGACCAGGGTTTGAAGAGATATCCCCAGAGGTTAGGAGAAGAAGGAGGGTGAGGAAAGTAAGGTGGGAGTGGGATGATAGAACAAAACAATTTCAATTTTGCATTTCATAGACCGAAAAGGAAAAAAAAGTTAATTATTTAGAGTTTACATAAACTTAACAAATTTGCAATAGTTAAATGTTCCTTCAAATGTGTTTTATTCTGTTCTTGCAGCTATTAAAAGTAAAACATATGTAAGATATGCTTCATCCATTTAAAGCCTGTGTAGCTAAAATTAAAAACAGGAAAATCAGCACAAGGGACATAACTTACATTCAGTAGAAAGTGTCTCTTTCTCTTCTTTTACTTGAAATTCTCTTCTGTCCCTAGCCACCCACCCCCGCCCACCTGCTGTTATAGTATTCCAGTGTGGTGGGGGTTTCTAAAACTAAGGGACAGTCAAAGGCTCTCATCTACCTAGCTGCTCCATTCATAGAAGCCATACTGTAGCTTCTATGAATGAAACAAGAATGAAAATGGATGGTGGGCAGATGATTGATAGTTCCAATCTCAATTTATAGATTATAATACATTCATAGAAGCTGTAGTATGGCTTCTATGAGTGGTGCAGCTGGATGGGAAGGGCAAGCATAGTCAGGCTCACTTGATGAGCTCATTTGTTGTATTAACCATCACCACAATTTGGGGATGGGGGGGGGGGGGTGCATAGAAGAGAAATCAGCAAAAGGACACATCCTACTGGCTGTAAGTTATGTCCCTTTGAGCTGATTTTTCTGTTTTTAATTTTAGCTACATTTAGGCTTTAAATACTACTAGCATGATGTTTTGAGAGAGCATAGCACGAGTACAATGACAAGGCTTTGTAAAGTTGATCAAGAACAGAAATTTGTTTTTAAAAAAATGCATCGGCAAATCTGACAGCATTAGCTTTAAAACAGACAATGCAAAGCTTCAGACCTTTCTCTCTGGCTCGGTTAAAGACTTTCACGTCCTTTAGATTAATCCCAAGTCCTGTTCTCATGGTTACAGCATCCGTAGCATCATTCTTGGGGCCCCTTCTGATAGATCCATTGGAGTGTGCTCTGCCAAAAATGGGAGAGATTTACAAATCAGCAATCCTGGGATAACTAAACTCAAACAAGTCATTAAAAGGCAACAGATATCTGATCTCAAAGACAGTGTAGGAAACCTACTTCTGCCTGTGACATTGATATGGTTTGGCTTTGAATATCGAAAGTGCCTTTTTATTTTTCATCTTCGGGAAATTGCCGCGCTCCAGGAGAGCCTTACTGTGACCTTGCTAAGGAATGGCTAATCCTACAAGGGTGAAGCAGCTGGCACAGAAATCACATTTTCCGACTGAAATACTTATGGAAAAATAAATTACCTGTCAGACCAGTAGATGTAAGCCCCGAAGACGACAACGGAAAACATATCCACATTGCTCCCTGACAGCACAATCTCCCGATTCCGACCACTCTCAAGGTCGATCCTTTCTATCTTGTCCGTGCGGGCATCGCACCAGTACAATTTGTTTTCCTAAAGATCAATTTCAGAGTAAACTTCAACAATCTCTTTTATTTGCAGGAGTTCTTTATTAAGAGAATAATGGAAAGGTAAAGGGAAGGTGTGTGTGGCCATAAAAATTTTAAGGAGAAATTCCAGACAAACTGAATAACCACAATGGTTATGTTTAAACTGTTGTATTCAACCAGTATTGCTTTTCTACAAAATACATTTCTATTATGCCCTGACCATCACCTGAAAGTTTAAATTAAGTATAAAGTGCATTTGCTCCGAAAATGAGAAGAGCAGATCTTTAACATTTGGCACATAACTTTCAGTGGCTGTTTTTTTTTTTTCAGTGTTAAAAATTTGGCTTATTTTAGGTAGTATTTTTGCTGCTTACTGTATAATAACCCAATTGTATTTTTTTTTCTGTGATATTTGGAAGAGTATACTTTGTGTGATGTTGGTACTCTATTCACACTTGAGCTGAGCATCTTTGTTTGTTTTTTAGGTGCTTTTTTTACACAGGCATTCTTCAACACTTGTATTGAAGCCTACTGTAGCCAAAATGAGTTGCTCTACCCCCAAAAAAGTGTTTTTGCTTTTTCAAAGATAAGCTTCAATTGATACCACTTTCAGCTGTAAACAGGCACCACTGAATATAATGGAAACCCTTGCTGAGTGTTAAAGCACTTCTGGTGAAGCTTCAAATCTTTCAGGTGTGAACAAGGCCTTATGATTGTGTTGGTAATTAGGTTCCAGTTTTGGAGCAAGGTTCAGACTGGGGTAAGGTTTACGCATTAGGTTAAGATTAGTTTTATGGTAAACGTGATTTGTATCTGTAAGCTATTTTCAAATGTAAAAGTAAAATGCTGACAATTAGTTGAAACCATGAGATGACTAAAGAGCCTCTTTTATGCCCCTTTCTGGTTTAGATTCATTTTGCTCCGGAGCCCTTTATCTTCATAGCTAAGCTCCACTGACAGACATCACCTTGTCCGATGAAAGTGTTCTTATTGACAATTCAGTTAGTCTCAATGGACAGAGGAAAGGCAGTTGGCAAGGCATAATTATGAAGTCAGGGAAAGTCAAGCCTCAATAACAAAGTGAAACTGAATGAAAGAGGAGCAGTGTTTCTGGCCAAAAATGTGATACTAGGAATCTTGTGATGTTTGCTCTAAGGTGGGGCTTTTAGCCTTCACTGTTCAAAATTAAGTACAGGTTCATTTTAACTGTCAGATTCAGATACATTAAATTCTAGGGGTTCATCAGTTGTATAACACAATCAATAAAAGCTATTGCAAATTAAATTTTAGACCATACACCTCCTCCACCAAAACACAAACCTAGATGTAGATGATTGACATGTTGGGGCCGATTTGAGTGAAGATTCACTTCAATTATCCAATCATTTTTGTTTATTTCATCTTAACATGACTGAGTATATACAGTGAAAACTGGTACAATTTGATGAGTAAACATTCTCTTAGTAATTCAGCCCAAATGAGTTATGCCACAGGTTTGCCTTTCTGCAACTCTTCTAGTGTCACATTGCATGGGCAGTGTTGGACCAATTCATGGTAGAGTTAGGTCATGCAAGTAAGCAAATCTGGGGCTCCTGAAGAAAGTATAGCCTGAGGCAGGTCATACATATGGCTATCTTAAGGCAATTTCAATAACTTTTAGTTGAAAAAAACTGGTTAATCAAGGCAACCTACCTTTAACAGTTCCTATTGAAATTGTGATAGAATTAAAAGGGACAATGGTAGGCAGGTTTGATTGTTATCAAAAATTGTCTAAACATTGCCTGAAAGATGCACTGTGTGGTCAAAATTATGGAATAGGTGTTTTAATCCTATTGGTAAAGCAACTATATTACATAGAAGGAATGAATAACAGGCTGACATTTTTAAAGTTATGAGTGAGAACTGCCTGGAGAGAGAACTTTCCATTGACTAAGAGACATACCTCATAGTCCACCGAAATGCCATTTGGCCAAGCAATTCCTGCATTGACAAGTATTGTCCTTTCTGATCCATCCAGTCGGGCTCTACTTATGCATGGGGTTTGCCCCCACTCAGTCCAGAAAAGATAACTGCAACCAAGAAAACGTAGCAAATGTAGTAAAAGAGCATTTGCCAACAAGAAACAATCAGACTTCACAAAGACCACCATCCCATTCTCCCAACAAAAGCAGAGACAATTAAACCATAGATCATGCACATACAAATATTGTCTACAAAGTCCTTAGATATCAGTACCATGCAAAATGTTTATTTTGGTTTAGATACAACATGGAAGGTCTAGTGTCTCTTTCACATTTTAGTGTCACCTTTGTTCCTGTTTGGTAAGTTTCCCTTTCTAACAAAGAAACAAAAAAAAAACATTTTCTGTAGTTTGAGGAAGGGTTAAAAATTCTGGAAAGTTTTTACTGCTGCTGTGCCAGCTTTTCCTGACAACAACTGCCCCTCTTTTTTTGTTTTTGAATCAAAGTGACAGAAACGGAAAAAAAAAAAGGAAAATCTCGCTAGTAGGGTCACAGACAGAACTAATAACAGAGATTCTAACTTTTATGCACGGTTTAAAAAAAAAAAAAAGATGAAAAAAGAAAAATGGCTGGAGCAGCTGGTTAGGTTTCAGTGCAGAAAACAATGAAGAGTTGAGTAAAAATTCCCAACATAACAGAATCTTGAGCAGCAGCTTACATGGACTTAACTGAACAACAGATGGATAGTCTGGCTCCCTGCTCTAGTTATTTAGACCACTGGAAGTTTACTGTACCTTACCTTGATGAAAGGACTCCATTCTTTCCAAACTATCCTAACATTATATGCCACATATGCTTTAAGCAGTACCATGGCATTAGCCCTGCATTTAAGTATTTGTAAAGCCAAAATCTTTTTTTTTTTTTTTTTTAGAGTAGGGAAGCATTTTTGTCCCATAGAAGAGAACAACCCTTCACCTTCTATCCCATGGATACATAAGGAAGGGAGTTGTCACCACAAAAAGTGTTCAATTGAAAGGTTTCCCCTTCAAATAATTTTTGTGATCAATATCTTTGTTATCTATAATACAATGTATTTATGAGTATAAATATTAGTTTGAGTATGATTACTATCCCTTCTATGATTATTTATTAAGAATATTATTTCCAGTATATTAACATTTTAATGCTATCATGCCCTCAATAACATGCAAATCCATTCCTCAATTTTTAGATTATACTTAACAATGAATTTATTATTCATATAGAATATATTATAATATAGGATGTACTGTATATAATTTCTTTATCTACATTTGCTCTACTATAGCATTGGTGAAGGAGGTGAAGCTACAGCCCCAAAAACATGCTGGATTTACAAACAATCTGTTTTTGGAATAAACTTGTTGATTAGTTGATTATTATGTTATGACACTTCTACAAATCTACATTCACTCATACCTATCACTAAGCAAGGTGATTGTGGACATCCTTTGGTGTGGAGAAACTGCCAGCCTAATGTTTACATTCTCTATATCTACACTACTATCACACTAGTATTTAACCACTTGCCTACCAGGCACTTATACCCCCTTCCTTACCAGGCCAATTTTCAGCTTTCAGCGCTGCCGCACTTTGATTGACAATTGCGCGGTCATGCAACATTGTACCCATATGAAATTTTGATCATTTTTTTCTCACAAATAGAGCTTTCTTTTGGTGGTATTTAATCGCCACTGGGTGCTTTACTTTTTGCGCTATAAATTAAAAAAAGTGCAAAAAATTTGAAAAAAAAAAAAAGTTTATTTGTTTCTTTTATAAAATTTTTCAAACAGGTATTTTTTCTCCTTCACTGATTTGCGTTGATGAGGCGGCACTGATGGGCACTGATAGGCGGCACTGATGGGCACTGATAGGCAGCACTAAAGGGCACTGATAGGCAGTACTAATGAGGTGGCACGGATAGGCGGCACTGATAGACAGCACTAATTAGGGGTCACGGATAGGCGGCACTGATATGCAGCACTGATAGGCGGCACTGATAGGTGACACTGATGATGGGTACTGATAGACGGCACTGACTGGCATCACTTCTGGGCACTGACTGGCGGCACTGACTGGCACAACCCCTGGGCACTGACTGGTGGCACTGACTGGCAGCACTGCTGGGCTGCACTGGTAGGTGGCACTGGTGGGCAGCACTGGTGGGTGGGCACAGGTGGGTGGCACTGGTGGGCACAGGTGGGTGGCACTGGTGGGCACAGGTGGGTGGGCACAGGTGGGTGGCACTGCTGGGCACATGTAGGTGGCACTTCTGGGCACAGGTAGGTGGCACTGCAGAGTGGCACAGGTGGGTGCACTGCTGGGCACAGGTGGGGGCACTGCTGGGCACAGGTGGGGGTACTGCTGGGAACGGGTGGGCGGGGCTAGTGGGCGCACTGCTGGGCGGAACTTGCGGGTGTCACTGCTGGGCACCGATCATCAGGGCACTGATCATCAGTGCCCTGATGATCGGTGCCGATCCCCGCTCTGACAACTGCCGGTTCTCGGCAGTACTTTCCTCACGATCTGACAGCGTGAGGAAAGTGCAGCCGAGAACCGACACTTGCATTTCCCTGTGATCAGCGTGTCATTGGACACCGCTGATCACGTGGTAAAAGGCCGGTGGGATCGGCCTTTCACCACATCACGTGATCAGCTGTGTCCGTAGGACACAGCGATCACGGAGATCGCCGGGTGCGCGCCCCCTGGGGCGCGCAGGAGAGGGCGTTCTGGGAGGACGTCATATGACGTCCACTCAGAACTGGCCGGCCGCGGTGAAGCCGTCATTCGGCTATGCGCGGTCGGCAAGAGGTTAATAACTATTAAATAAATAAAGGAAAAAAAAACACAGGTTTCCTGCACTTTTAATCCATATCCTCAAATTAACACTTTAATCACAGACCTGGGACAAGTATGCAGATAAGGACTTCTGTCTTTTCTTTGACAACACTATGCTTGCTTCTGGTCAGTTACTCAGAAAGTGGTTCTAAAGGGTCAAGGTTTTTTACCTTCATGTGTTCTATGCATGAAGGTAAAAAACCTTCTGTGTGCAGCGGCTCCTCCAGTCCTTACCTGAGCCACCTCCGATCCAGCAAAGTTCTCGAAAGCCTCTGCTGTCTGGAGACCCCTACTCCTCATTGGCTGAGACTGCAGCGGGAGCCCATTGGCTGTTGTAAATCACAGTCAGTGAACCAATGAGGAAAGAGCAGGGTGCGGGTCCGAGCCACAGCTCTATGTGTCTTATGGGTGCATAGAGCAGCGGCTTGGTGACGAACATGCAGCAGTGCCCCCAGGGAAGTGGATTTCTCTAGGGGCACTGCTTGAGGGAAGGAACCAGGAGCACTGGCCGGGACCTGAAAAAAAGAGGATAGGGCATGCTCTGTGCAAAATCACGGCACAGAGCAGGTATGTATAGACATGTATGTTATTAAAAAAAAAACAAAAAACAAAGCTTTAGTGTCACTTTAATATTGAAGCCAAAGGCAGCCAGGCAACTATAATTTTTTTTTAAAGGAGAAGTTAAGAAAAGAAGCATGGGGTTGATTTACTAAAACAGGAGCGTGCAAAATTTGGTCTCATCAATCAGCCTCCATTTTTTTTTGTCAAAGCTTAATTTAACAACCTGAAGTTAGAAGCAGATTGACCATCATGCACAGCTGCACCAGATTTTGCACTCTCCAGTTTTAGTAAATAACCCCCCAAGTGGCTTTTGCTTATGACAGGTTTCTATTTAAAGGTCTGAAAAAACAGAATAGGAAAAACTAATCCCTGTATTGGTTTGTCTCACCCTAATGAATCAATATATAATGGAAATGTGAAGAACAGAAAAAAAGAAATTAAATGACAAATGAGACAACCAGGTGGTTGAGGACTCACTTGGCCCAGCTTGCACGAAAATGCACCAAATATGTAATTAAATATTATATTTGAGGTTAGACAGACTTTTCCAATAAAACAGAGCAAAACGTAGTGATAATGTTTGAAATGCAGTAAGTTGTCAAAATCAATCAGATATTAGTTTATTTTCTGACTCTGTTGCTTGGGTAAAAAGTTTTAAAACTGGGGCTAGTAAAAGAAGAGGCTTTAACATGTCTGTCCCACCACTTGTTGTTCTCAGCTTTGGTCTTCTGCACAACACCAGTCTCTTTACATTCTAAAACTCTTCCGGGTGTGTTGAATGTCTGATTCCCCCTATGTATTGCGGTTCCTCCCGTGTCATTATAGAGCATAGTATTAATGTAAGGGTCAGTAAATGGAACTACAACAGACACTAGAGGGATCAGGACTCCAACACTGGAAGTGTTGAATGCAAAGATTCTTCAGGCTGCCATATTGAACATAATGAAGTTCAGAGACACGGATGGTGGGACAGGCAAGTCTAATGCATATTCATCTGCAGGTTGTTTTAAACATTATTTTAATCAAGTAACAGTGACACTTCAAAGGAATCCTGTAAAAGAAATATGACGCTTTTTCAAAAATGCCTGGTGTTCATGCTGATCAACTGACTTGAGTACTTTCTTAGTTGTTATGAAACATTTACCAAAATAGAGTGTTCAGGAGGGCAGTATTCCAATTAGAAGCTAGGATCAAAAGCAAATGCAAGACCTCAAAGAAGCAGAAGGAAAGTTCCAAACTGGTGTTGGAAAGTATTTTTTTTACTGAAAGAGTAGTTGATGCTTGGAAAAGACTTCCAGCAGAGGCAGTGAGTCAGTCAACAGTAAGTGGGTTCAAACATGCTTGGGTTGAACACAGATCTACAGTATATTCACACAACAAAGAATAAAAAAGAATAACACATCTAAAAAGATTAAGACTTGATGGACTTGGTCTTTTTCAGCCAACCCTCTTTTATTTGCCTTTGTTTCTAGTTCTGGCCTCATTTTGATTCACCTTGTTGCCTGCTTGCTTTGAGTCACTAGGGTTGATTTACTTAAGGCAAATAGGCTGTTCACTGTGCATATGATTCCCCATAATTTAGTGAATGTGGTAAAGAATACCCAATCACATGCAACGAAAATAAACAGCATTTTTCTTGCACATGATTGGGTGATGGAAGTCAGCAGAGCTTCACCATATTAAGTTCTGGAGAAAATTCCCTTGCAAAGTGAACAGCCTATTTGCCTTTTGTAATTAACCCGAATTACTTAAAGTACTATAGCAGCTGCAGCACATATGGACATTTTTTATTTGTACCATTTTTCAGCATTAGTAGCCCTCTTACCCCTCCAAAAAAGTACTTACCCTTTCTCTGGATGCACAGCAACTGCCCTCGGCTGGTCTATGCCTCGAGATATGACCACATATCTGAAGGAACCATTGAACCTCGCCACTTCAATCAGATTGAAGCCATGATCCGCCCAGTAGATGTTACCTGCAACAACCAAATAATATCTTTAAAATGGAACTTTACTCTAAATCAACATTGACTATTTTTAATCCTTATGCTGCCAGCATTAGTAAATAGATTGGAAAGTATAACATATTTACTTGTTTTAAACTTTATTTTACACTTTGTCAGTCACTTCCCAGTTTACAGGCCTAGGCTAATGATGGCATACATCCCAGGAGTCTTTAGGAAGGTTTTTTTTAGTTAAGCACACCCTCCTGTATGCATGCCTGAGCTAAGGGTAGATGGATTCCAGGAAGTTAATACTACATGCAACACCTGCCCTTACTCAAGATAGTGGTGACAAGAGGGTGTTTTTCAAAATGATTTCTCAGTAAACTGAAATGTGGAGACATGGATAGGTGGGTGAGTTTGCTTTGAATATTAAAAATAAATTAAATAGCATTTTGGTTTGTGGTGCTCCGATCTTAATGCTGGATCTTAAGCTGTCTACAGATAACAGATAACCTAGAGATCTTAGCCTTGATCATCAGATCCACAGTTTTAAAGCTGAACAGCAGCAGATGTCCAATGAAGGCAAACCTTATTTTTAATGAGGAAAGGAAGCACTCATTCAATATAGATTTTTTAAAATGCATTTGGTATCATTATTGCTAATTCAGAGGTCATGAAATCTTTTCTTGGTGTCTTATCTTGAAGTTCTTGTGTATTCCTTCAGGATCTGTGCAGTAATCCAGCAAGAAACAACTCCTGTACCTTATCCCTGTGCAGTAGATGACTGTAATGCAGACCAGCCAATGCTGCTAGCCCTCTTTGTGCAGGGTGAATGGTCTTGTATCCACCCTCCCTGTAGCTTTCCACAGGCAGATATCAGTGGGGGGACTGAGTCCCACCCGTGGTTCTGCTCTCTGCAAAGGTTATGTGCTACCCAGTCTTTATGTCACAGCTACTTTTATATTATAATCTGTGGGCTAATAAAAGCCTTTTGGTGCTCATAACCATTTCCTGCAAATGGATGTACCCATACATCCTTGGGTTTCAGTAGTTCAACTGGGATCATGTATGTTTTTTTACAGCCAGAAATGCTCTGTAATGTAAAAGTGGTCTGAATGACTATACAGCCGCATTCCTTTTACAGATGGTAACTGCCCTCTCCTCGCCACCTTCCTCGGCACTCCCAATCCACCAAGTTGTCCAAGATCAAAATGGGCAGTTGGGTTGGCACACCAGAGAGTTGAAGGAGGAACTTCCATTTGCTGATCATCTCTATGATGTATGAAACCAGAACCAATGAGGATTTTGTCACTTTAAGTTTCAGTCTGTTGTTTACAAGCCATTACCAGCTGATCAAACTAATCTTGGTTTGATCAGATGCTCTTGACGAAAGAGAAGAGTTATTCATTCCTCGTGAGACACTTTCAAAAAATAATTTTAAACAACATAAATAATAAAATGAAAGTGCCCTGTCCCCCTGTGCTCATGAGCTATTGTGTACACATATGTAGGTCCAGAATGCATACATAAACTGTGATCACACCACACATTTGAGGTATTGCTGTGATTATCAGAGAGGGAGCAATAATTCTATAACCAAACCTCTTATTTAATTCTAAACTGGTAACCTGTAAAGGCGTTTAAAGCATCCCCTCTATGTACCGTAGTTGGTCGCCATTCCACTGGTGAGCGCAATTTTAAAGCATAGCGTGTTTGGCATCTTTTTACTCAGTATTACATATTATTTTACATTTTACCAAATAATTGGGTATTATATTGTGTTTATGTGCATTAAAATTCATTAAAGTGTATTTTTTCCTGAAAGTGTGTGTTTAGTAAACCACTGCACAGATATTGTGTGATATATTAATCGCAACACCCAACAATTTTTTCCCCAGGGCTTTTGCTTACAAAAAATATAAACTGTTTGGGGGTTTTAAGAAATTTTCTAATAAAAAAATGCAGATTTGTACATGTATATAAGAAATATCAGAACTGGCTTGGGCAGCAAGTGGTTAAGAAATATATTAAAGGAAAGTTACTTGTGCCTGTAAATTGATGGGTTTAGTTACATGTTAAGTATAAAATAATGTTTCCCAAAACTGTTATATGTTCAAGAGATGCCTTGAATGATAACTGTCACAGTTGGTTGTGCCTTCATCTGAACTGTCAAGTTATGGCAACTTCAATAAACAGAGGCTAAGATGGCAGCTTTCTTGGCTGTAAAGGATATGAGAGTTTTGTTCCGATTTAAAATTTGTGGGTATCTACACCTGTCAAATAACTAATCTTGTATGGAAAGACCTCACGGGAAGAAGCTGTTTGACTATTTGCAGCTTGTTAGATACTGCAGGAAATGAAAAGAACTTCTGAAAGTGTGAACCCTTATTAGAGTCCAGCATTGCTAAGATGGGCTGCATTGTCCAAAATACCAATTTATCTCCATGAGTATCTGAGGCAGTAACCCCCACCCCCCTAGTCTTCCCACCCTTAGAGAACTGTTTGAATCCTAAAGTCCTTGTGTGTGAACAGAAGTGGTAAGACAAACTGGTTTCTATGTTCAAAATTAACCTATGCGCTGCTATCAGACAACCACTGTGTCCCATAAACATCTCCCAGCTTATGACACTCTCAAATGTGCATATACCAATATGAATAGCGACATGTTTCATTACCATGACACATAACTTCCTCAACAGTATCTCAGTATCTCCATGCCCAGTGATGAAACATGTAGGAGTGGGGCCTATTGGATAATGTCATCATGCATAGAGGAACCTGGAAGTGAGGTATTTGACATAGCGAGCCGGAGCTGAATACCAGCACTGCATTGATTGCCTGTTATTGTGGCTTTTACATGTGGATGCTCTGTTTGTACTATGGAATGTGAGTAGTATTTTATTGAGTGGCTGTTTTCTTGATGTTTTGACATGGTGACTTTGAGGACAAGTGACATTTCATTGTGTGTGTTCATTTTATTCCTTTTCCGCCTCTTGTGCTCCATCAACACCAGTTGTGCTCTCACCTGGTATATGTTACCCCCATATGATGTAAGATCAGTAATAGCAATAGCAAAAGTTCTCTTTAAATAAACTTCTCACTCCTCAAAGAAAGATATTATTTTGCATGTTAAGGGAAGACTTGGATTAAGCACAAAGTTTAATTGAACATTGAGTGGAGCATATGAATGAGCATTAAGGAAGAGGCTTTAAGGACTTTCACATTTCGGACCTTTATATGCATGTTTATATATGATAGTGATTCAATAATATTTAGAGTGTAGCGCTACAAAATGTTTTCATTATTCAAGCAGTTCTCCACTTCAGAAGTTAATGAGCTAGGGGTTTTATATATAATTACCAATCCTTTCTTTGAGTGAAAAGAGTTGAACTTATTGCTGGAGAAACTCTATAAAATCACAATACCTTCGACCTTTGGCCTTCGACACAGTTGACCACCCCCTCCTCCTCAAAATACTACACTCCCTCGGCCTCAGAGATTCTGCTCTCTCCTGGCTCTCATCCTACCTGTCACAACACTCTTTCAGCGTTACCTACAATGCTACCACCTCCCCCTCACTCCCCCTCTCTGTTGGGGTCCCTCAAGGCTCTGTCCTCGGGCCCCTTCTCTTCTCCATCTACACCTCCTCCCTTGGCCAACTCATACACTCTCACGGCTTCAACTACCACCTCTATGCCGACGACACACAAATCTATCTCTCAACCCCCCACCTCACCCCCTCGGTCTCTGCCCGAATCACACACCTACTGAGCGACATATCAGATTGGATGTCGCTCCACTTCCTTAAACTGAATCTCTCCAAAACCGAGCTTCTTGTCTTCCCTCCAGCCCGAACCCCACCCCCCAGTGACTTCTCCATCACATCCAACAACGCCAATATCAAACCAGCCCTGCAGGCCAGAGTACTTGGTGTCATTCTGGACTCCAACCTATCCTTCCAGCCCCAAGTCTAATCTTTAACAAACTCGTGCAGACTCCACCTCCGCAACATCGCCAAAATACGCACGTTCCTAACCCCAGAAACCACTAAACAGCTCATCCACTCCCTCATCATATCACGACTCGACTACTGCAACTCCCTCCTTACTGGCCTGCCTCGCCGCTGGCTATCCCCGCTTCAGTCGATCCTGAATACGGCTGCCAGACTCATTCACCTTTCCAACCGCTCCGTTTCCGCCACCCCCCTCTGCCAATCCCTCCACTGGCTTCCGATTGCGCAATGGATCAAATTTAAAATCCTAACACTGACGTACAAAGCTGTCCACCATACTGCCCCGAACTACATCACCGACATAATATCCAAGTACCACCCAGCATGCACACTCCGCTCCTCACAAGACCTCCTTCTCTCTAGTTCCCTGGTCTCCTCCTCCCATGCCCGCCTCCAGGACTTCTCCAGGGTGTCACCCATCCTCTGGAACTCCCTTCCCCAACCCATCAGATTATCACCTACTCTCCTCTCCTTTAGGCGCACCCTGAAAACCCATCTCTTCAGGGAAGCCTACCCCCTGATAACTTGACCAACCTCCTCCACTCTTCCTACCACTCCATCCCCCACAGCTATCTCCTCCTGTACCACTATCCCGTCCCTTCTAGATTGTAAGCTCGAAAGAGCAGGGCCCTCGATCCCCTCATGTTTTGCATTGTATTTGTATTGTTCTGTCACATGTTCTGTCCCCCTTTGTAATGTACAGCGCTGAGTGAACTATCGGCGCTTTATAAATACTGTATAATATTAATAATAATAAAGTTGTCAAAAAGATAAAGTCCTTGAATATTTATCACCATGCAAGCCATCCAAAATGGCGATAGATTATATATGTAATAACAGGATAATGTTTCCATATATTAGTTCTATGTTTTATAACCATAGTACCCACACCGCAGGGTGAGAATTTCAAAAATAAAGTGTAGAGAATAGACAGAGGTAAACTGTTGCTTGACTGAAGGTCTCAGCAGAGTTCTTTTGCTTCTGCCTGGAGATTGAAGGTTTCTACTACATTCTGAGACATCATAACTTCAGGCATATAGCGTCTAAGATGTATTTCTGCCTGAATTGCTCTCAGAAGGATAATACTAGGTTATTACTATTTAATCATCCTCACCATTAAAACACATATCCAGAGGCCTTAAAATGTCAGAGAGAACCTCCAAAATTCAGAAATGGATTGTGAGCTTTAATGCACCAATATGTAATTACTAGTTATATAAGTAATAAACCCCTTTGAAAGATGTTAAAGTATACATTAATCTAACTCAAAACTTTACTGTGGAAGTATAAAGGACAGAGCATATTTGGCTCAGACACCATAACTTCAACTTGTCACATCAGACCACTTCACTGTGTAAGAGCCTAGTGTCCTCACCTCTTAACATGTATCTCTATAAAAAATGTTTTTGATAGTGTACTGAATTATTAAATCTATGCTCATGGTTTTTATTCTGTCCCCCATTGGGGTTAATTCTCTTCACTTCCTAACCTGCAGACACAATCAATAAGAGGAAATGTCTCCAAAGTAAGGGGAAATCTCCTCTTAGACAATTGTCACCAAAACATCTGTCCCCATTTAAAGATTTTGGATTCTTTATCATCTTCTGTCCTTCTGACAATGGTCAACAGGTCAAATAAAAAGTGAATCGCATAGAGGGGTCACAGATTTCAAATTCTGACTCATCGTCCAGAGTACCTGCTGCCATTTTTCTATGTTTTTGTGCATAGGACATGGAAACAAGGCTAAGCAACTTAGCTGTGCACAAATACATAGGGGCTGGGGTACAGACAAATGGCAGCATGTGCTCTGGAATCATGAGTCAAAACGTGAAATATTTGGCTTTAGCAAAAGGCAGTTTGTTGGCGAAGGGTTAGAGAGTGGTATAATAACGAGTGTCTGCAGATAACAGTGAAACATACAGCCGATGTCATTAACAACTACAGTATCTTCAGCATAAAGAAGAACAAGGAGACCTGGAAGTGATGGTTTGGCTCCCACAAAGCCTGTTCTCACCATCATTGAGTTTGTCTGGAATTACGTGAAGATACAGAAGGATTTGAGGCAGCCTACATCTGCAGAAGATCTATGGTTAGTTCTCCAAGATGTTTGGAACAACCTACCTGCCAAGATTCTTCAAAAACTCAAAAAGTGTGTGCAAGTGAACCTAGAAAAATATATGCTGTTTTGAAGGCAAAGGTTTGTCACATCAAATATTAATTTGATTTTCTCTTCTGTTCATTCACTTTTAATTTTGTTAATTGCTAAAAATGAAATTATAAACAATTTTATTTCTGAAAGCATTCTTAATTTACAGCATTTTTTCATACCTGCATAAAACTTTTCACAGTTATACAGTATATATATATATATATATACACTGTGTATATATATATATATATATATATATATATATATATATATTGAAATTGTCAACCTATCCTGTAATTCAATCTTATTAAAATCACAGTGTAATTTCAGTGTAAGAAAGTTATTGCAATATGGTAACCTTTGGGCATTCTGCAAAGAAAGCCCCAATAAATGTTATGCATGTAGATTGCATGCATACCTCGAATTATGATTTCAATTTTTCTAGTGATAAGTTCCCCAAGACTTGTTTACTAAAGGAATGCTAACATAGCAGCTTTCCTCATTGTAACACTGAGATTGAAAGAACATGTTGAAATGGTTATTTCTTTAGAGCTGATTCACACATGTGCGGTGCGGATTGAAGCTCAAGTTTCACAGCGAATTGACACAGTAGTTGTTCAGCGGTTCAAGTCAGGTATACATCAGGTTCAGGACAGGATTACCTCAGAATTTTATCCTGTTCACAGATATGCGGTTTATAAACATTTCCCATAGAAGTCAATAGCCTGTAATCCGCACCTGAACCTGAAAGCGTTTTTTCAAACCGCACTGAATCTGCATTGCCAGTGCACCGGACATATGTGAACAGGCACGATAGGAAACAATGGTATTGCATATGTCATGTGGATTGGATGTGGTTCAAACTGCATCCAATCTGCATATATATGAACCGGCACTTAGAAGAGGAAAACAGTAGGAATCTGAAACAAAGTTGTTTTTTGTTTTGTTTTGGAAAAATATGAGGAAGCACTGAATGGGTGCCACGTTTTTATGTCTCTTTCCCCATCAGGTGCAAGCCTCTCTTTTACTTTGTGACCATCAAAATAGTGAAGTGAGGGTAAATATCCCTAATGGGAATACAGATAGCAAAACAAAGATTTTAACCTGCCCCTCTCTATGCAAAACAAGAGAATATGTTTTAGCAGGGGTAAAATTAAAGGCAGACATGAGTAACAGACACAAAGAGGAAGAAGACAGCTACCAGCAATCCAGTCTATGGCGACTCCTTCCACTCTGCCCAGACCATTGGTGATTATGTCTTCTCTCCATGTTTGGTCTCGCTTTGAGCGGCTAATTTTGTTGAAGCCCATGTCGGTCCAATAGACTGTGTCATTTCCTGGGAAAAGAAAAATATTCGGTGATTCCTCCAGAAAGAATACACATTTCTTTATTGCTGTATAATTGCAGTCTTTTAAAATTGTCTTGTACCTTCTCTACTGTCAAGAAGCAGCAGCACATGTGGTGATAAGCTCCAGAGTTTCTTGGCACAGCTTCACCCACAGCTGTCCTTTAGTATTCTATAGACATCTGTGAGTGGAAATATCTCCCAGCTTCTTACTTCTCTCTCAGAGAGCCTAGGGGCATGATTTGACCATAGCGTAGAGCCAACTAGGCTACAACGAAGGTGTCATTCATCCTACTACTGGTTCTTCTCATCTACCAGAGTATGATACATTTATCTGTATTATGGCCACAGCACATGGGTTAAACTGGAAATTCTGGTAGACATTTCTCACCACTGGAGTATAACTTGCCAGAATCCACACATAAATGAATGTGGCACAATGATGAACTGCTCAAGGACCCACAAGATATTCCTGCCAACTGTGTGTGCCAGTCGAAATGAGATTGAATCACTGTCACCTTCTCACAAACAACTCTTTACAGCCACACCAACAACCTGAATCAAGTGTTTCAAACAACTTTATTGCAAATAAGTGGAAACAGCCATGCCACTTTGCTGACTCATTACCCCCCCCCCCCCCATGGGGGGCTTAATTGCAGAGTTCAAGTTATCTCCACCTAAGTGTACTGCCCTTTTATGAAATACCAGATTCATACAGTTGGTGAGGCAGTAAGGAGTTTTTTGTCACACAAAAGAGAGAAACTGGTTTGCCACTACCATGGATTCTCAGCGAATCCCCAGGATTCATAAAGTTAGTGACTCACAAACATTTAGCTGAAAACTTTTCAGGTTTGCTGCCAGAAATAAGGAACAGTCTTCAATAAAGTGCAGAGCCTTTGCCTCGGTCAGCTGAGTTGTAAGAGCTAGGAAACTAAAGATATAGACATCCCAGCCACGTTACTATTAAAAGATGGGCTTACTGCAGCCATATTGTCAGTGTGTGTTGGACCTGTTACGGAGAACTGACAGTTCTGTGTAGGGAGATATACTTATATCTATATTGAGATATACTTTTTGTTTGACATTAGCTTAAAAGAGGTATAGACTCCAGAGAGAGATATCATATTATCCCTGTACAAATCATTAGTAAGACCCCCATCTGGAATATGCAGTTCAGTTTTGGGCACCAATTCAAAAAAAGAACATTGGGGAACTTGAGAAAGTACAGAGAAGGGCAACTAAACTGATAAGAGACATGGAGGAGATCAGCTATGAGGAAAGATTGGAGGAACTGAATTTATTCTCTCTTGAGAAGAGGAGATTAAGGGGGGATATGATCTCCATGTATAATACATAAGGGGGGATATGATCTCCATGTATAATACATCAGTGGTTCATATAGTGAACTTGGTGTAGAGTTATTCACCCTGAGGTCATCACAGAGGACAAGGGGGCACTCTTTACGTCTGGAGGAAAAGAAATGTAATCTCCAAACACCGAAAAGGTTTCTTCACAGTGAGAGCTGTGAAAATGTGGAATAGATTCCCTCAAGAGTTGGTTCTGGCCAGCTCAGTGGATTGCTTCAAAAAAGGCCTGGATTGTTTCTTAGATACACAGAATATAACTGGATACTAACATTTATAGGTAAAGTTGATACAGGGAATATCCGATTGCCTCTCGGGAGATCAAGAAGGAATTTTTTTCCCAGCGGGAGCAAATTGGATCGTGCATTGCTGTGTTTTTTTGCCTTCCTCTGGATCAACTGTGGGCATAGGATTATAACTTTTATTCTTTTTTTTTATGGTTGAACTGGATGGACTTTTGTTTTTTTCAGCCAGACTAACTATGTAACTATGTAACTTACTTATTAGCCCTTTAAATGGCCAGAATTGAAACACAAGGTTTGCTCACCACACTCTTTAATGGGTTCACCACAAAGTTCACAAATGTTGAATTTCTTGAAAAAGTAGCTTAATTTAACTTACAGAAACATACAGTGTATAGGGACATTTGCAGACCTGTGCATAATATTAGATATTTGAGGTTTATGTAACTTTGCTGTACAGGTTATTATTTTATGTTGGCTGTCAGTTTAGGGCACAGAATAAAAGTCACAGAATTTTATGTGATTACTTAGCAGGAAGTCAGCCCTGCATTGAAAAACACCCACCCACCCCATCCCCTTATACCACCTTTGTTTAAATAATTGAAATAATTGATCTGATAATTGCATCAATTAGACACCTATTTATCTACAAATTGATTTATGTAAAATAAATACCACTAATAGATAATTATTAGTGGCATTTATTTTACATAAATCAATTTGTGTGTAGGAATCCTGCCCCAAGCAGGGGTGTCTATAGCTCAAAGTTTGCTTTCATATGTTACTGTCCGGATGTAGTTAGCCTGAGCTTGGGAAAGTTATATTTCTGCTTGTGTTTAGTTTCTCTAAACTGAAATTATTACTTGCTATTGCCTGCTATTGAATTATGAATATTTATATCTCTCTGGCCAACCACTAGGAGATGTATTGCTAATGGGGCATGCTGGGGAAAGATATAAATCTTTGGGGTACCCATCCAAAAGGGTCTTTTGTTCTTGCTTCCCAGAGTGTTGCCAGGAGAGGAGGTTGTTTTGGAGGCCTTTTGCAGCTCAGACCTGCTGGCTGATGATGGTAAAGCCAAGAGTGGGCTTGAGTCTGGAACCTAAAGGGCTTGCACTGCTTTGCTGTAGGGAACATCCAGGTGGTGTAAAGTGTAAGCCTTGCTGGAGCACCAGAGGAAGGGACCTCTTTGCTGAAGAGTGTACTGGAGAGTTGGATAAACGTTGCTGCTAGCAGATATTGCAGGAAGTCCAGTGGTTCATGCAAAAAAGATATCTATGTTGCCTGAAAATGTTTATTAACTGCACATATCGCAGTTTTCTATGCAATAACAAATACAGAACAGGTTTTCACTAATCTTCTTTAGGTGAGCCAAGTGTTAATTAAAATATACAGCACAAAAAGACTAGGTTAATAATGGATTATATTGTAACATGTTCACAGTTATAGGATTCTCCTTCGGTGGATGATGAACCATCCCAAAGGGTCATTAATTAGACAACAAATCTTGGTGCTTTATTCATTAAAGTGGATTATGAATGTTATACAAATGCACTTTAGTTTTTGGATATATATATATTTTTTTTAAAACAATCATACACAAGTTCTTCAACAATATTATTTTACATATACGTTTATGAATCAAGTACAAGGTGATCAAACTACATAGTTAAAGGGAACCTGTTTTCACTTTAAAGCTGCTAAACCACAGATAGGTAAAATGGTTGCACATACTGTTCCCAAATACTTTATACAGCTTCTCAGAAAACCTGCAGGCTGTAAGGCTCCAATCCGTAAATCATATCTGCAGGAACTGAAGCCGTGTTTGTCCCTATCCCTTCCCACCTTCCACACCTTGCTATTGGTGAGGATGTCCAACATAGCTATGAACCAATAGGGAGGGGAGGGGTGTTTTTCAGGTATCCAGGACCACTTTATGTATATGGCATAGGAACATATGTTTAAGCTACTGTATATGTATGTTTATCTTGACTGCCTGCAGTTTAAAGGTCAACTGTAGCATAATGCAGGCCACATTGCAATTACCCCTATCCTGGAAAAAATACAGGGAGGAAGTTGGAGCAAGATAAAAGATGAATATAGAATTCTAATTAAATGGGGGATGCTGCAAATGGCAGAGGAGGAGGTGAGTTGGGGGAGTCTGTGAGGCGAGTTGTAGGGTAGTTGTTTCGTGACCTGCAGAGAGGTGACATATGTATGGCTTCCCAACAGTCCAAAATTGTAGGAGGCACCTGTGAAATATATAAGGAAAAAAAATGCAAAAGAATGATCCAAAGGGTCATTCTGTCTAGTAGTCTCTCCTTTCTTTTTCATAAATCATAGTCCCCGTGATGAAGCTCACGCGGTATGAATGTAATATAGTGCAGCTTACCGGTTCTTAGATGTGGGGGCTGCATTCATTTTCTTTTTTTTCAGGCTTTTTTCCTTTTAATTTCACCTGTTAATCCTGCAAATAACACACTTCCTGTCTACTCATGGCTATACTCACTTTTCCACTGTATCTATGGATGGAGCCATGGTTGCCACCCAACATGGACTTCAAACATGTCTACCTTTGTTTTCTCAAATAAATAATAATAAATTGATGGAAATTGTAGTATACAGTCATGGCCGAAATTGTTGGCACCCTTGATATTTCTCCAGGAAATCATGTATTTCTCACGAAACGTATTGCATTAACACATGTTTTGCTATACACATGTTTATTCCCTTTGTGTGTATTGGGACAAAACAAAAAAAGGGAGGAAAGAAAGCAAATTCGACATAATGTCACACAAACCTCCAAAAATGGGCTGGACAAAAGTATTGGCACCCTTTCACAACTGCGGATAAATAAGAATGTTACAAGCATGTGATGCTCCTGTAAACTCACCTGGGGCAAGTAACAGGTGTGGGCAATATAGAAATCACACCTGAAAGCAGATAAAAAGGAGAGACGTTCACTTAACCTTTGCATTGTGTGTCTGTCTGTGCCACACTAAGCATGGACAACAGAAAGAGGAGACGAGAACTGTCTGAGGACCTGAGAACCAAAATTGTGGCAAAATATCAACAATCTCAAGGTTACAAGTCCATCTCCAGAGAACTAGATTTGCCTTTGTCCACAGTGCGCAACATTATCAAGAAGTTTGCAACCCATGGCACTGTAGCTAATCTCCCTGGTCGTGGACGGATGAGGAAAATTGATGAAAGATTGCAACGCAGAATAGTCCGGATGGTGGATAAGCAGCCCCAAACATGTTCCAAAGACATTCAAGCTGTCCTGCAGGCTCAGGGAGCATCAGTGTCAGCGCGAACTATCCGTCGACATTTAAATGAAATGAAACGCTATGGCAGGAGACCCAGGAGGACCCCACTGCTGACACAGAGACATAAAAAAGCAAGACTACAGTTTGCCAAAATGTACTTGAGTAAGCCAAAAGCCTTCTGGGAAAACGTCTTGTGGACAGATGAGACCAAGATAGAGCTTTTCGGTAAAGCACATCATTCTACTGTTTACCGAAAACGGAATGAGGCCTACAAAGAACAAAACACAGTACCTACGGTAAAATATGGTGGAGGTTCAATGATGTTTTGGGGTTGTTTTGCTGCCTCTGGCACTGGGTGCCTTGACTGTGTGCAAGGCATCATGAAATCTGAGGATTACCAAAGGATTTTGGGTCGCACTGTAGGGCCCAGTGTCAGAAAGCTGGGTTTGCGTCCAAGATCCTGGGTCTTCCAGCAGGACAATGACCCCAAACATACGTCAAAAAGCACTCAGAAATGGATGGCAAAGAAGCGCTGGAGAGTTCTGAAGTGGCCAGCAATGAGCCCAGATCTAAATCCCATTGAACACCTGTGGAGAGATCTTAAAATTGCTGTTGGGAAAAGGTGTCCTTCCAATAAGAGAGACCTGGAGCTGTTTGCAAAGGAAGAGTGGTCCAAAATTCCGGGTGAGAGGTGTCAGAAGCTTATTGATGGTTATAGGAAGCGACTGATTTCAGTTATGTTTTCCAAAGGGTGTGCAACCAAATATTAAGTTAAGGGTGCCAATACTTTTGTCCAGCCCATTTTTGGGGTTTTGTGTGACATTATGTCATATTTGCTTTTCTGCCTCTGTTTTATATTTGTTCCAATACATACAAAGGGAATAAACATGTGTATAGCAAAACATGTGTTAATGCAATACCTTTTTTGTGTGAAATACTTGATTTTCAGGAAAAATATCAAGGGTGCCAACAATTTCGGCCATGACTGTATATAAGAAAGATAAGAATGTTTGTGCATTCTTTTTAGTTCACTAGACATGGCAAAGACACTTGTAGGTCTGGCAAGATCAGGTATTTTCTGTATTTGATGAAAAAAGAAAATCATAGCAGCCACCTCATCTAAAGACTGCTAAACTGCAGTATATTGAAAATGTTTGGGGGTTTAATATCAAATAGTAATAGCAATGTTCCAAATGTTCTGACATCACATACCAATTAGATTAATTCCTCATTACTGACTAAACACAAAGAACTGTTAATATGTCCATGTTTATATATAATGACTGAAGAAATACAATCTAATAAAATTGTATTTTTGTTATACATACTGTATGTAATAGCAACTAATATAAGGTCTCTTTCACATGGACAGACCGATCAGGTTCGCCTGCCAGATTTTTTTAGGAGGACCTGACCGGACTCTCCATTATCCACTATAGACCAGTGGATGTAAGCAGACTTGTTTCCATTTACACCTGCCTACATCCCATCCGATCCTTTCCTTTTAAGACAGATGGATGGGTTCCTGTCAGGAATGGACTTGCCAATAATGGTGGGACTTACCTGCCTTGTGGACTGCAGTACCAGGGCTGGCCAGCGGGTGCTCTCAGCAATCAGAGACTCACCCCTGCAGTCAGCCAAACACCTGAAGCTGATTGCAGGGGTTGTATTTAAGGAATGGCCAGACTCACAGTCAGGGCCTTGGTGTGTGTTTTCCCATGGGCCCCTGTATCTTGTATCCTGTGTTCCTGGTCCTGTCTGACTTGTTGCCGACCCTGCCTGATCCTGACCTCTGCTGACTTCTCCTGTTTGATCCCTGGCTTGTGACCCTGACCATTCTCTTCCTGACCCTCTGCACCACGCTGCCCGTGAGTTACTGAACCCAGCTTGGGACCCCAACTACTCTCCCGCCTGTTCCTGGTACTCCGTTTGCCCGTTTGCTACTGACCCGGCCTGCCTGACGACTCTTGCATTGTATGTATTGTTATCTGTAGGTGGTTTGGTTTGTTTGCACTGTGTTTATGTTTTAGTTTTGCACTGCGTTTTGTATTGTTAGTCTTAATAAATCATATTGTTTATACCATATCTGAAGCCTGCGTTTCCCTGTGTCAGTCCACACACCTCTGGTCATAGCCGGAGCCCTGACAGTTCCCCATCCATCTAGCAGATATAATCGGATGGCAGTCAGATATAAACAGACAGGTGGTTGTTTACATCCAACTACCCATAGAGGATATCAGGCTGTGTCTGTGTCCACTCTGCAACTCCTGGCAGAGTCTGCCCCATATGAAAGGGGCCTAAAATGCAGGTTCATAATTTGGAAGCAGTTACAAGATGCACATTTACAATGCAGATACTCTAGGAATCTTTTCCAGAGCTTAGTAAATGTGATGAACCTCTGCTGATTTCCATCATCCAATCATGTGTAAGCAAAATGGCATTTTTAAATATTATTTTCCTTGCACATGATTGAGTATATTTGCAAAGTGAAATTTCATCACATTCTCTAAGCTCTGGGGAAAAGTCCCTTGAAAAGTGAACAGCCTATAATCAACCCTACGATGCAGAACAAGGCCTGGTAAGTTAAAATAGAAAAAAAAGTTGATCTGAACTCTAAAAACTGTGTCCAAATGAAGGCAAGCAGAGGGTGAAGGACTAGTCACTAGTATTGCCTGTAGCTGATCTTTTCCCTAACATAGTGATTGGGCTTACATATACTTCAATATGTTGCAGCACATCTGTAAATTCCTTTATCTCATTTCTAAACAGAAGCCCAGCCTAAACATAACGTAGAGAATCGATTTCAAATATGCTTTGAAATATGGAAAAATGTTCTGGACGTCCATAGCATTAAACAAGCAAACTTTCAAAAGCAGCAGCACGCTGCTTGGGAATATTTTGGAAATAAATTCATTGGAAAGGAATGCCTTTAGACTTTATTTATGATTTTATGTTTTTATGTATGCTGCTTTTTTGGCCTTGAAGCCAGGTGCCTCACCTAGGAAACAGATGTATATTTAAGTACTATAATATCAAGGGATTGGCTGTTTGCTTCTACCTGTCAGTGTCAAAGAGATGTTGAGGTTGCCAGACCATGCTAGATTATACCGCTCATGTTCATTTGTTTGTAAGAAGCCGGAAACCCTCGGGCAAGCTCTGAGTAATCCTTGTTTGACCTTCAAAAGAAAGCACTGGGCTTTTGGAGTCAGAATGTTGTAAAGGAAGATTAGCTATTTATACTTATTGATTGATACTTGTGGATACCGTGACAGCTGACAATATCTCCATGCCAGCCCCACTGAGTTTTAATGGTGTTTGTGAAACCCATTTAAGAAATTCTCCAGCTTGATACTTCATGAAGGGAGATATCAATTCATCCCCACAAAGGAGTTTTTGGATAATCTGTTTATTTAATTTATGACCACTTCTGCTAACACATATTCAGGCTTGGTGTCTTCCTCCTAAGAGGCTAAACCAAATAATGTCTTTATCTGAACAGTCTACGATGTATGGGCGAAAGTGAGGAAGTCACATTTCATTAGAATGTAGATTCTAGAGTGTACATCAATAGCACTCACTTCTACTGATGTTATTCCTTAAAATCTAATTCCAGCTTTAAAATCACTTTAAATAGTTTATTTGGGCCAAGTTGGACCACACTAACCACTTTCGTTACACAATGATGCAACTTTTGAGCATTCTGCAATATACTGTAGTAGTATTACCTGCATACAGCATGCGGAGCTGTATTTCTCATCAGTAGGGATGAGTCGAACTGCCCTGGAAAACATGTACCAGCGACAGAATTGTTTTTTAAATTCCTTTTGGCCAGGAATAGTGTTTTTTTTTTTTAAAGCACTGATACTTACAGAGGAAAATGTTTTTAAATTGTTTCAAATTACATTTTCTTTCTGGCTTCTATATAAAAAAAATGGCACATAGACCCTTTCAAAGGTCCCCCAAATGTTTGTGTGTTTTTTGTTTCATTTTTTTTAAGAAGCCAGCAATGAATTTCATTTGCTGACAATTGAAACTATATATTTTTTTTGTTTGCAAACGGCACTTTTGCTGTGGCATATCCTACAGCAAGAATGAAAAAACAAAATGCTTTGTGTCTCACCAAAATACATATACAAATCCTTTGAATATAGTATAGAGTTTAAGGAGGTACCTCACATAAGAAAATGTGTGTGGTCCCCCCTAGATGTGTGGATTTTAAGAGGGACCGCCATTAAAAAAAATTCATACCAGACCCATAATCCAAACATGCAGTCTGGCTGATTCAATGGTTGTAGAGGCCTTGCAGACAGGGAGCATATCAGAGAGGGCACCCTCCCCTTACTTTTTTTTTTTTTTTTAAAGTGTATCCTAGAAATAAAGTCCCCCAAATGTTCAACACATCCTTTATTAAAATAAAATCCAAAAAATGTCCTTTGTTGTAAATCCATCATCAATCATAATACCAGCCGACTCGGTGCACATAACCTATTCCCACGGTACTCATAGGTAAATAACAGCTTCTCTTTGTTACTAACCCTTTTACTTCAACACCCAACTTTCTTGATACCCTAGCTACTCTGGCTTAGCAATTAAAAATAACAAATACAAGGAACTTAACATATTCCATCTACCTCCACACTCCCTACAAGAATGTTTCGAATTTCCAATGGGTCAGTGATAAGTTGCATTACCTGGGTAGAAATCTGAACAATTCCTGCAATACACCATATTCAGCAAATTACCCAACTATACTTAATAAAGTAAAATCACTTCTAACCACTTAGAGTAAATGCAGCCTTTCCTGAATCAGACAGATCACTGCAGTAAAACTGTCAGTTCTACCTAAAATATTACACTGATTCTAAGTCCTTCTGGCACATGGTCCCTTACATATCCTCAGAATCCTACAGACCCATGTCAATCACTTTAAATTGAATCAACAGAGACCTTGGATCTCTACTCTCACTTCATATCAATGGAGGTCTGGGAATTTGTAACTTTATCAAAAATTATCTTAGCAGCACCAAAAAATCAACTAGAAACATACTAATCTACAACCTAAATCCTTCATTGGGTAAGCTCTCAATGCTGACCCTCTTAGGATAGTCAGTATATTTGACCCAGGGGCGGACTGACCATTTGGAAACTTGGGCACTGTCCGAGGGCCCGGAGTCAGTAGGGGGCCTCATGAGATGCCCCCGGTACCTTTTTCATAGGCTTTTTTGAGTTTGGGCAAGGACACAGGGGCCCCATGATCCCCTATTGCCCGGGGGCCCCATGAGTTGTCAGTCCGCCCCTGATTTGACCTCTTCCAAAGGTTAGACTGAAAACACAGAACCCCCATTGCATCTCTTTAACAGTATGAAATTCAATTTAATACTTGGGACCCTGTTGTTACTTTATCTCCCACTCCTATTGTACCTATACAATTCTTTCTTTTTCCCTGGTTCTGATTCTCCAGATTCCTTCAAGTACTGGATTTGCTCAAGCAACACACACTTCATTAACTGGACAATATAAGACCATTCCAATAGTTGGAAGAAATATTTCATATCTCTGCCTCTGAACTTTTTCATTATCTCCACATTAGGAACTAACGAGCATATCCAAATCACAATCATGTTATGGTACCTACACACAGTTCAAGCTTAATTGTCAGGATCATACAGATGCCTGGGTCTAATCTCTCTATTCTATGTTTGAATCTTAAAGTATAACTAAAAGCAAAACGTTTTTTAAATTGTGGACAGAGTGGAGAGGGATTGGAACACCTGTTAGGTTTTCATTGCTGTCTGTGGCCCCGTTAGGGGAATTCACCCTATTTGTTCTGTTTAACATTATTGTCGAAAGTGAAAGTAAAAGTAAAAGAAACCCTGAATGTTGGGTTGTCCCCAGAAAAGTAATAGAGGGGAAATTTTCCAATGGTGACCCTAATTCTGGTGACCTGGGAAAATTTGCTTAATTTGAGGAGATTTTCTCACTTCCTGTTTTGGCTATGGGACTGGAAGCGAAGGTAAATCTCCCCAATGGGACACAGATAGCAAAAAATAAACTGACATGGTTTATAACCCTTCCTTACTCTATTCATAATTAAACAGAAAGTGTTGCCTATAGTTATACTTTAACTTCCTCTACCAAGACCTCTTTAGCTTATGTTGCAAAATGGGAAGTGGTATTAGGTTACTCCCTGGGTGAGGAAACTTTGGGCAAAGATATAGGGGGGGATTTACTAAAACCTTTGCACTCAGAATCTGGTTCAGCTGTGCATTGTAACCAGTCAGCTTTTACCTTCAGCATGTTCAATTAAGCTTTGACAATAAAAGATGGAAGCTGACTGGTTTCTATGCAAAGCTGCACCAGATTCTGTGTTCACCAGTTTTAGTAAATCCCCCTCATAGTCTACCACCAAATCCTGCTCCCAAAACACACGTATACTTGAAACTAATTTCAAAATTGTTTCTACATGGTAATTGGTACCCACAAGAAACACTAAATTCTGTATAGGCTATTCTTCTGCAGAATGTTGAGAATCTGGGGCCAGTGGTGGCACTGGTCAGTGGCCCATGCACTTTGTTCTAAAATATACAGACGTAGCTATAATCCTGGGTCAGAGTTTTATTATTGTAAAACCTTTATCCCAAAAGAAAAAAAAAACCTCCTTATAAAGCATTAGCTGGAGTTCAGCTTTAATTTGCTAGTCAAGTCTCTCTAAATCTGCTAGTCTAACACCATCTTCCCTCTACTGTCCAAATGCTGCTGTCCAGAAGGTGTTTCCATCCCTCCTTCATCCAGAGTGGAGTTACCCTAAGACAGGAAGTGTGTTACTAGCTGGATCACAAAGGAAGGAAATAAAAAGTCTAAAAAAAGAAAACAGTCACCGCATCTAAGGATTGGTAAGCTGCAATATATACAGTATATTTTTTTTTGCTTTTGGGTTTAGTACCTCTTTGAGAGCTTTATCATAGAGCTGAAAAAATAAGATGATAAGCTACTGAACAAAATTACCTCTTGGACCAAGCATTTTTTTCCTTACACCTTTTACAATTTTGAACTGTTAGGAAGCCGTACAATAGAGCACCTCTCTGCAGGTCATGGGCAACTACCTTACACCTGCCCCCCTCTCCCATATTCTATTCCTCACTTCTTTCTTGCTATAACTTCCTCCCTGTCTTTTTTACAGGTTGGGATTAATAGGATTAATTGCAATGTTGTCTTTTTGATGCTACATTTCCTTGCTATTAATTTTCTAGGCAATTTATAAGAGTGCATATTTTCTACATGCCATGGTGAATGTCATTGAGCTTGGTTAACTCTACACTTATTTGTCTCATTCTTGTTTGGCTGTGTATGACTAGAACTGTTTTCCGGCTGAGTTACACCATATCTGACCTTGTCGTGTGTATACACTGTAAACACAAATAACAAGGCAATAAATGGAAAAAATAGACATAATCAAGAAAAAATCGTTAGAAAAAGTCATTAAGAGCATCTTAGGCTATTAATTGCTTGTGAGTGCAGCTGTCTTTGCACAACCTACACATATAGTCTCATATGTAAATAAAAGCTGTATATAGTTAAGCACGGTAAAGCAGTATTAATCCCCCAAAAAACATTGCAGCTCATCAATTCTTAGATGTGATGGCTACATTCATTTTAATTTTTAGGATTTCTTTCCCTTATTTTCACCTGGTTATATGGCCAGTAAGTCTGTTATTTTTCAACAGAAAAAGCTTCTTTGCAGATGCAGCAGTTACAGAGGTAAGACAAACCATTTAACACTAATGGCGGTGCTTCCAATGATCAACTTTTTTTTTAATGTAAAACCTTTATCCCAAAAGGAAAAAAAAGTTTGTGTAATTGCTTATAAAGTGTGAGCTGGAGTTCATCTTTATTGTTTTTGTTAGTTTAAATCTGCTGGTACATCTAACACTCCCCTGCCCCCAGATTAACAATGCTGCTGTCCAAAGGTGCCCCCTGTGCTCCTTCATCCAGAATAGAGGCACTCTAATACAGGAGGTGTGTTACTAACCAGGTCACCAGCTGAAAACAGATGGGGAAAAGCCTAACATAAATTTTTTTATTCAATTAATTATTTAAAATAGTTTTTGGGAGAGGCAGCACAGCAATTTTTATGTTTGCACTCACACATTTGTTCACTGGTACACATGATTTTGCTAGCAGCAGCCAGTCTAATTGATCAGTCCTCTGCACAGGTTATACTCACACACTTTGCTGATAAAAAAATCTAATTATTGGTAAGCTGTAATATATTACATTTTTGGTGTTGGGTTTATTACCCCTTTAAGTAAATATAATGTTTTTAAGTCATCATCTTTCCTTCACAGTAATTTTTATTAATTTGCATACTCTGTAATTTGTCAAATGGGAAATTTGTTTTTTCTCGGGCTGTTTCAGCTCTCATTTAGTACATTTCTTTTCCTCTGCAAATGTCTTGCCTCTAGGGTGGATTAAAACAGAATTCCAGGTAAACAGCTAAATGTAAGGTTGACACACATATATGTGAATTGTTTTACCAGCACTTAAAATGGGTGGAACATGTAATGTGGGCTTATCCTTTAAAGCATGTTAATGTCAAACTCATCACTGATGGTTCCTCACTTTGCAAATGCTCATTTGCAGGGTGGTAAAAGCTGCTTGCTCCATTCTCTTCAGCCTTCGGCAAACAGGGTACCAGCTTGGGAGATGTTTGTGTTGTTGGAGGTGATCATACAGATACTCCCAACCCTTAAGGAGATGCTGCTTTGCTCAGCTGAAGTTTAGTATATTTCATGGATTAGTTCATCTTCAGAATCTCTTGCTTTAAAAAGGTTCAAGCTGCTTGTACACATTCTGAAGGGTTTGAATGTGTTTGAATTTATATTTTCAGCTAATTAAAGTATTCATTCTGATGAACAAAATTATTGACATTCCACAGCACCACCGAATACTAGACCTCAGCACCTACAAAAAATGTTAAGTCATAACATTTCTCTTGAAGAGGTGTCCAGATGCACAATGAAAGGCATTAATACTATAAGTATGACCTGTTTTTGCCACCAATACAGGTTATTTTACCTCGCCAAGATCAATTGAGTACTGTCTGTGATACTTTTTTTATTTGCAATAACATACATTTTTTCAGGACAAGCTTTTGGGTTGTATTCCCTTCTTCAAAATCCAAGTAGTACTCCCCCTTCTTCAAAATAAAAGCAGTACTTCCCCTTCTTCAAGGTCCAAGCAGTACTCAGGACTGTGAAGAAGAAGGGAGTTCACCCCAAAAGCTTGTCCTGAAAATTTGGATGTTAGTACAAAAAAAAAAAAAAAAAAAAAGCTCATGGACAGTATTCAATTGCTTTTGTAACAAGTGCACTAATAAGGTTCCAATTACCTCAAGCATGATGAAAGATCCTTGTCAAGATGAAACACGTATCTGCTTGCATTTGTCAGCTTTCAGCTGTGGGCACCTCTACTACAAAACTTAAAAGCAGTATTTAAACTTTCTATCCTGTTCCACACCATAAAAGTGCACCCAGAAAATGCCACCCTCACAAGCATTGCCATTGATGAAGCAGGTAGGGGAGCTTTTTTGGTTATCTCCCAAGGTAGCAACAGTTCCTTAACTCACCTTCCCCCAACACACCTGAAAATACTAGAAAATACTACAATATAAGTAATTTTCTTCTTTCTTCTTCCTCCTCCTTTGATCTACTTCTATTTAAAAAAAAGTATTGCCACTAAGTGTCCCTTCACTTCTAATCTCCAACAAAACAAGGGGAATTTTCTATTTGGGAACTTTCAAGCTTGCAAAAATGTGGTAACAATGTTAACAGTGGAAAACCAATAAATAAAACAAATTTAATTTGTTTATTGAAAATTTACAAATTGAACTTTCAGACTTTCCATCTTACAAAGGACCAGATCTGAAAAAGTGAAGATGTGCTGTGTTATAGGTAACATCTAGAAAATGTAATTGGGCCTAAGCGGTATCCTGAACAATGTACCCATATTGAATAGCAGTACACGTCCTGTGTAACTATGCACTCTTTGAGACTGATAGCTGTATAAATGCATTATAAGATCTAATGCAATGTTTCCTTAGACTGCTAATATCACAAGATTTGGAATTCGGTTTGATGATGTCAATACTGTATTGCTCACTGTCCTCCTTGATGGAGAGGAAGAAGAACTTGAAAATTTGTAGTTCAAGAATCTATCTGCTTTGGCTTCAACCATTCTGTAGATCTGTGCTTTCTGAACCTTTCTCGCTGCTTAATTATTCTTCCACCAGACATTAGACAGCCAATCATCAGTGGGGCATCTTTTATATGAGAACACAAAGCAATGTTCTCTACTTAGATGGCCACGTCCACAGAGGGACAGTACAGAATAAAGGAATAGTAAATCAGTAATAGGGAAAGGATCAGCAACTGGTAGACCACAGGCTGTCCTTTGTCCTCTGCTTGTCTTTTCTGGGCAAAACTTCCAGGGTTCAGGCCTTCTTTACGTTGCAGCTTGAATCTTTAAAGGATAAGTCCACCTTTGGAACATATTTCATGTACCACCCATATTTAGGGTGGAACATGTAACATGTTGAAGCTCCTGCCTCCTCTCCCTCAATGCCCCCCTCCCTGTGACAGCGAACATGGATCTTCTCCCCACACCCTGTCACAATTCGAAAACAGCACGGCCATGCAGGGCTCTGCCCACACAGCCCATCACAAGTTCTTTCTGTGGATGAATGAACTACATTAACCATCAGCCTCCACAGCTGGTGGCCTGTAGTTCTCAATGAACTGTGAGCTGGTGAACATTCTTATAGTCCATTGATTCTTCCTGCCATTCAGTAACTGTCTGCCCATAGGAGGCTTACTGAGTGCCTGCAGGATCCAGACATTGCACCCGCAATCTTTTGATCATGGGCACAATGCCTAACAGGCTGCAGTGTAAAAAAAAAAATAATAAATGTAAATTTTTTACCTGCATGTGCATTTATTATTTTTCGTAAAAGGTGAACAGCAGTTTGTAGACTCTTCAAGTAACTTTGAGTAAAATAACATAGAAAATTAAGTTCATTTAAAGTATAAATAAAGGGAAAACATTTTTTTTTTTAGTTTTGGACAGAGTGGGGAGGGATCAGAACATCTGACAGTTTCTATTGATGTCTGTGTCTACGTTAGGGAGATTATCTCTCTCTATTTGTCCTTTTTACCATTATCATTGAAAGTGAAAGTAAAAGAAAATCCAAAATATTGGGTCGTTCCCAGAAAAGTAATACCAAGGACACATTCCAATGGGGACACCAGTTTTGGTGACCTGGGGGCCCCAAGGGATTCAATTAATTTGCTGGGATTTCTTCTCACTTATTGTGGTTATTGGATAGGAAGTGAAGGGAAATCTCCCCAATGGGACACAGAGGGCAAAATAAAAAAAAAGTTACAGAGGTTATAACCTTCCCTTACTCTATCCAAAATGAAAAAAAAAAACAATGTTTTGCCTATTGTTCTATCCTAAATGTATCATCACAACCATTCTAATAAAATCTAGACAAAGCTGTGAACATATATCAGTAAATAAGAAAACAAAAATGTCAGATCATATCATGCAGCTTTGCCAGTTCTAATTGCTGGTAAACAAAAACAGGCCAACAGCATCATAATGTGAATCTCTATACAAAATGATACATGATGAACCCTTTGTAATAATTGGTTGTACAGTTATGGCAAATTAACACTAACAGTCATATATTTCCTGGACTGTAATAAACATTACTGTTCAGTTTGTATCATTGGTTTATAATTAACAAGAAACCAATGTGTTATATTGACACAACAGCTGAGACAGCTTCACACTCGCATGCATAGTCTGGAAGGAAGGAAAACACGATTCTGATTTGGCCTGGGAAGTATAAAACACATCCAAAATGTAATAGCATGTAAGCGTCATAATGGCAAACAATTTATATATCTTGGCTGGCATTTCTACTTTTAAAAGCATCAGAAAATACAGTAAAATAAAAACAAATAATTTACTGCCACCACTGTGGCTTTTTAGAAAGTTCAGTGGTTGTGTGCTAGAGTTCTTTGATCATTCCAATCCAATGGCACAGTAGGCACCAGTTTATTCCCATAAAAAAAAAAAAAAAGAAACATATTGATAGTTTAACTGGCTATTCACTACTATGAATGAGCACATTGGGGGGGGATTTACCAAAACTTCTAACCTCAGCTTGTTAAATTAAGCTTTATTAATAAAACCTGGAAGTTGATTGGATGGGGTTGATTTAGTAAAACTGGAGAGTGCAAAATCTGGTGCAGCTCTGCATTGAAACCAGTCTATCATGAAATTACTCATTTCACCATCGATGAATTTTTGATGAAAAGGAAGTTTTCAGCTTTGTTCACCGAGTTATTCAGGCAAATTCATTTTGACAAATTTAGTTAAATTGTATCTAAAGCTAAAAGCAAAAATGTAATATATTGCAGTTTACCATTTCATAGATGTAATGGCTGCATTTGTTTTCTTTTTTAGGCTTTTTTTCTTTATTTAATACTGATGATCCAACCAGTTAGTCTGTAATATTTTAATCTTCCTTAAATAGACCAAAATTGGCAGTTAGAGGGTGGAGAAAAACCATTCAAAACTGAGAGGGTGCTTACTATGATCAGCTTTTATTTATTTTAAAACCTTTATCCCAAAAGGAAAAAATGTTATTGTAACTGCTTACAAAATGATTGCTGGAGTAAGGCTTTCATTTTTTAGTAAAGCAAAATTTAGTAAATCTAAATTTGCTAATGCAGCTAACATTATGCTCCCCTCAGATCGACAATGCTGCTTTTCAAGGGTGTCTCCATGGCTCTTCCAGTGGAGTGGAGACACTCCAAGACAGCAGATATCACCGGCCAAATCTCCAGATCAAAATAAAGGAAAAAAGTCTAAAACATATGTCAAACATGAGGCTTGCGGGCCGAATCCTGCCCTCCAGGCTCTTTTGTGTGGCCCTTGCACCTCCTGGAGCTGCAGCACCCCTTTCATCTCTGCCCCCACCTTGTCTCAGCAGTCGACAGCAGAGAGGAGGACAGAACTCTTCCATCATATTCTGTGCTTCTCTGTGCAGCTGTGGAGAGGATTGTCTCTGCACCCCTATGTCTCAGCAGACAGAAGCAGAGAGCCCTCCTCCTACAGATCCCTGACCTCTCTGTGCAGCCGCAGCACCCCCTCATCTCCACCTCCCCTGGTCTCACAAATCAGCGGACTCCAGAAACTGACTCCAGCCCTCCTCTGGTCTTCCTCGAGTGGGAGACTTTTGACTTCTGATTGTGGGGGGGACGCTTGACATCTGATGTAAGCGGGGGTGGGGTGCTCCGGACATCTAGTCTTATAGATACAATCTGCCCTTTGAAGGCAACCATAAGGCTGATACGGCCCACAATTTAATTGAGTTTGAAAGCCCTGGTCTAAATGGAAACAAATGCAGCCACCATATTTATGGCTTGGTAACTGCAATACATTACATTTTGGGGGCTTAGCAACAGTATGCTTTAAGACTATTTAGTGTTCTTTGTATTTGTGCTTTGGGTGCATGTATTTTACCACTTTTTTTTAGGCTAATGAAGTTGTGTATTTTTTGATAAAAGGACAGGTAAAGGATAGTTCAAAGGAGCTTCTGAAACCTTCAGAAGTTGTTTAATGCCAATTGCACCCTAAAAAGCCTACTAAGCTACCCTACTTTTGCCATCAACATTGATTTCAGAGCATTGCACGAGAATGGTGAAATTAAAAATTTCAGTTTTGCTCATGTGAAAGAGACATTAGACTGCAAGATCCTCTGAGGCTGACATGAACAATAACGTGGAATTGTATAAATGAGTAATGCAAACTCAAAAGTAAATTTGATGGCACCGGACAGTTTAAAGGGAATGAATAATAGTATGGTAAATATTTTCTTTATTATGTTTATAACTAAAAAATATAAATGTGATGATTTGTGTTAAACGTTTTATTAAGTAAATGGGCAGGTACAGCATGTGAACATTTCATGGCATTGAAGATTTTGGTGTATCCAAGACTATCCTTTAAAACATCTGCACAGCTATACTATGTATAGCCTGAATAAATTGACTTTAGCTGTTCCAGTCTATTCACAATACAAAGCCATAACCCCCCCCCCCCCCCAAACAAACCCCACCCCCCATACATACACACATACACATATTTTGCTAAATTGTGTATCCGTGTGTGGATTTTCAGTTAGACAGGAGCAGTGAAAAAGCTAGTATTCAGTACAAGGCTTTCTTATTAGATGTTATATTATTAGATGACTCTAATGCTAATCCATGAAAAAAATTGGCCAGTATCCTTAAAGACACCCAGCCCAAATTTCACAAGATGTGGGGTCCTTGGCTTTATTATGCCCTACCTTCCTTGGACCCAGCAAGCCTAAAGTTCCTTTAATCCCCCTTCCTTTTTTACTTTACCAGATCCAGCCTGTACATTGTGGGGGGAAGGTTACCCCCATTCCCCCTCTCCCTCCCAGTAACATCCCCTTTCTATCCCTTCTTACCAACACTTATCCTCTTCTCCCCTGTAATTCTACTTCTTTCTGTCTCCTTGCATTGAATTACTTACTCAGTGTCTACTCAATGCCTACTCCTTGTAAGTATATGCTGTGGATTCTGACCACTTGTGTGCTAAAACTGCTCTGTTATATCTGATATACCTGACTTGATTAAACATCTTTTAACTCTATGGCCCCTGCGGGGGGTGTAACAGTTGTTATATTCCTTTTTCTGAAAATTTCAATAAAATTCTTGAACAAGAAGTACCACCATTAAGTGCCAAAAAAGACTTTTGAAATGTGGGAACTTTACATGTGGTACCATGGTAAAATGCCATTCATTCTCAATAGCACCCCACCTCTCTCAGTCAAGCACTGACATACATGTGTTACAATACCATAGCTCAGGGTAATGCACTTCCATGTAATGCACTGTTAAAAAAAATGCTCTGCGTACATTTTTTTATCCCATCTTTTGCTTTGGCAACCCATTCAAAATGAACTCATTAACTCATTCACACAGCATATGTTATCACTAGAGATGAGCGAAGAAATGAAAAATTCGATTCGGCTGATTCGGCGAATTCCAGTGTGAAATTCGATTCGATGCGAATTTCTCCGCTACGAAGATGACTTATTTAAAGGGTTTCTAGGCTTCAGAGAGCCTTTAAATTAGTGCAGAACACTGTACCTTTAATTTAAATGCCCTTGGAGATGAGGAAGGAGAAGGAGAAGGAGAAGGATGAGAAGAAGGAGAAGGAGAAGGATGAGAAGAAGGAGAAGGAGAAGGATAAGGAGAAGGAGAAGGATGAGAAGAAGGAGAAGGATGAGAAGAAGGAGAAGGATGAGAAGAAGGAGAAGGAGAAGGATGAGAAGAAGGAGAAGGAGAAGGATGAGAAGAAGGAGAAGGAGAAGGATGAGAAGAAGGAGAAGGAGAAGGATGAGAAGAAGGAGAAGGATGAGAAGAAGGAGAAGGATGAGAAGGAGAAGGATGAGAAGAAGGATGAGAAGAAGAAGGCTGAGAATAAGGAGAAGGATGAGAAGAAGGAGAAGGAGAAGGATGAGAAGAAGGAGAAGGATGAGAAGAAGGAGAAGGAGAAGGATGAGAAGAAAGAGAAGGATGAGAAGGAGAAGGATGAGAAGAAGAAGGATGAGAAGAAGAAGGATGAGAAGAAGGAAAAGGATGAGAAGAAGAAGGATGAGAAGAAGGAGAAGGATGAGAAGAAGGAGAATGATGAGAAGAAGGAGAAGGATGATAAGCAGGAGAAGGAAGAGAAGAAGGAGAAGGAGAAGGATGAGAAGAAGGAGAAGGATGAGAAGAAGGAGAAGGATGAGAAGAAGGAGAAGGATGAGAAGAAGGAGAAGGATGAGAAGAAGGAGAAGGAGAAGGATGAGAAGAAGGAGAAGGATGAGAAGAAGAAGGATGAGAAGAAGGATGAGAAGAAGGAGGAGAAGGATGAGAAGAAGAAGGATGAGAAGAAGGAGAAGGATGAGAAGAAGGAGAAGGAAGAGAAGAAGGAGAAGGAGAAGGATGAGAAGAAGGAGAAGGATGAGAAGAAGGAGAAGGATGAGAAGAAGGAGAAGGAGAAGGATGAGAAGAAGGAGAAGGATGAGAAGAAGAAGGATGAGAAGAAGGATGAGAAGGATGAGAAGAAGGAGAAGGATGAGAAGAAGGAGAAGGATGAGAAGAAGGAGAATGATGAGAAGAAGGAGAAGAAGGAGAAGGATGAGAAGAAGGAGAAGGATGAGAAGAAGGAGAAGGATGAGAAGAAGGAGAAGGAGAAGGATGAGAAGAAAAAGGATGAGGAGAAGGAGAAGGATGAGAAGAAGGAGAAGGAGAAGGATGAGAAGAAGGAGAAGGATGAGAAGAAGGAGAAGGATGAGAAGAAGGAGAAGGAGAAGGATGAGAAGAAGGAGAAGGAGAAGGATGAGAAGAAGGAGAAGGATGAGAAGAAGGAGAAGGATGAGAAGGAGAAGGATGAGAAGGAGAAGGATGAGAAGAAGAAGGCTGAGAATAAGGAGAAGGATGAGAAGAAGGAGAAGGAGAAGGATGAGAAGAAGGAGAAGGATGAGAAGAAGGAGAAGGAGAAGGATGAGAAGAAAGAGAAGGATGAGAAGGAGAAGGATGAGAAGAAGAAGGATGAGAAGAAGAAGGATGAGAAGAAGGAAAAGGATGAGAAGAAGAAGGATGAGAAGAAGGAGAAGGATGAGAAGAAGGAGAATGATGAGAAGAAGGAGAAGGATGATAAGAAGGAGAAGGAAGAGAAGAAGGAGAAGGAGAAGGATGAGAAGAAGGAGAAGGATGAGAAGAAGGAGAAGGATGAGAAGAAGGAGAAGGATGAGAAGAAGGAGAAGGATGAGAAGAAGGAGAAGGATGAGAAGAAGGAGAAGGATGAGAAGAAGGAGAAGGATGAGAAGAAGAAGGATGAGAAGAAGGATGAGAAGAAGGAGGAGAAGGATGAGAAGAAGGAGAAGGATGAGAAGAAGGAGAAGGATGAGAAGAAGGAGAAGGATGAGAAGAAGGAGAAGGATGAGAAGAAGAAGGATGAGAAGAAGGATGAGAAGAAGGAGGAGAAGGATGAGAAGAAGAAGGATGAGAAGAAGGAGAAGGATGAGAAGAAGGAGAAGGAAGAGAAGAAGGAGAAGGAGAAGGAGAAGGATGAGAAGGAGAAGGATGAGAAGAAGGAGAAGGATGAGAAGAAGGAGAAGGATGAGAAGAAGGAGAAGGAGAAGGATGAGAAGAAGGAGAAGGATGAGAAGAAGAAGGATGAGAAGAAGGATGAGAAGGATGAGAAGAAGGAGAAGGATGAGAAGAAGGAGAATGATGAGAAGAAGGAGAAGAAGGAGAAGGATGAGAAGAAGGAGAAGGATGAGAAGAAGGAGAAGGATGAGAAGAAGGAGAAGGATGAGAAGAAGGAGAAGGAGAAGGATGAGAAGAAAAAGGATGAGGAGAAGGAGAAGGATGAGAAGAAGGAGAAGGATGAGAAGGAGAAGGAGAAGGATGAGAAGAAGGAGAAGGAGAAGGATGAGAAGAAGGAGAAGGATGAGAAGAAGGAGAAGGATGAGAAGGAGAAGGAGAAGGATGAGAAGGAGAAGGATGAGAAGAAGGAGAAGGAGAAGGATGAGAAGAAGGAGAAGGAGAAGGATGAGAAGAAGGAGAAGGATGAGAAGAAGGATGAGCAGAAGGAGAAGGATGAGAAGAAGGAGAAGGATGAGAAGAAGGAGAAGGATGAGAAGAAGGATGAGAAGAAGGATGAGAAGAAGGAGAAGGATGAGAAGAAGGACAGTTCTGTGACAGTTTCTGTCTATTTCTGACAGTTCTGGGACATTCACTCCATACAGCGGTTTCAACCGCTGTATGGAGGGAATGTCATAGAACTGTCAGAAATAGACTATTAATGACAGTTGTGGGACTGTCCTTCCATGCAGCGGTTGAAACATTGTATGTATTTGTTTCCATAAATGGATCCATTTATGGAAACAAATACATACAATGTTTCAACCGCTGCATGGAAGGACAGTCCCAGAACTGTCATTAATAGTCTATTTCTGACAGTTCCATGACATTCCCTCCATACAGCGGTTAAAACAGCTGTATGCAGTGAATGTCCCAGAACTGTCATAAATAGTCTATTTCTGATAGATCTGGGACATTCACTCCATACAGCTGTTTTAACCGCTGTATGGAGGGAATGTCATGGAACTGTCAGAAATAGACTATTAATGACAGTTCTGGGACTGTCCTTCCATGCAGCGGTTGAAACATTGTATGTATTTGTTTCCATAAATGGATCCATTTATGGAAACAAATACATACAATGTTTCAACCGCTGCATTGAAGGACAGTCCCAGAACTGTCATTAATAGTCTATTTCTGACAGTTCCATGACATTCCCTCCATACAGCGGTTAAAACAGCTGTATGCAGTGAATGTCCCAGAACTGTCATAAATAGTCTATTTCTGATAGATCTGGGACATTCACTCCATACAGCTGTTTTAACCGCTGTATGGAGGGAATGTCATGGAACTGTCAGAAATAGACTATTAATGACAGTTCTGGGACTGTCCTTCCATGCAGCGGTTGAAACATTGTATGTATTTGTTTCCATAAATGGATCCATTTATGGAAACAAATACATACAATGTTTCAACCGCTGCATTGAAGGACAGTCCCAGAACTGTCATTAATAGTCTATTTCTGACAGTTCCATGACATTCCCTCCATACAGCGGTTAAAACAGCTGTATGCAGTGAATGTCCCAGAACTGTCATAAATAGTCTATTTCTGATAGATCTGGGACATTCACTCCATACAGCTGTTTTAACCGCTGTATGGAGGGAATGTCATGGAACTGTCAGAAATAGACTATTAATGACAGTTCTGGGACTGTCCTTCCATGCAGCGGTTGAAACATTGTATGTATTTGTTTCCATAAATGGATCCATTTATGGAAACAAATACATACAATGTTTCAACCGCTGCATTGAAGGACAGTCCCAGAACTGTCATTAATAGTCTATTTCTGACAGTTCCATGACATTCCCTCCATACAGCGGTTAAAACAGCTGTATGCAGTGAATGTCCCAGAACTGTCATAAATAGTCTATTTCTGATAGATCTGGGACATTCACTCCATACAGCTGTTTTAACCGCTGTATGGAGGGAATGTCATGGAACTGTCAGAAATAGACTATTAATGACAGTTGTGGGACTGTCCTTCCATACAGCGGTTGAAACATTGTATGTATTTGTTTCCATAAATGGATCCATTTATGGAAACAAATACATACAATGTTTCAACCGCTGCATTGAAGGACAGTCCCAGAACTGTCATTAATAGTCTATTTCTGACAGTTCCATGACATTCCCTCCATACAGCGGTTAAAACAGCTGTATGCAGTGAATGTCCCAGAACTGTCATAAATAGTCTATTTCTGACAGTTTTGGGACATTCACTCCATACAGCGGTTTCCGGCAAAAAGTGTATGTGCAGAGTTCCTCTATTCTGCAGATACACTTAGAGGAGCTCTGCAGATACACTTAGAGGAGCTCTGCACATACACTTTTTTCCGGTTTGGAATTATTCTTATTTTCATCCTACTTCTTCTTCTTCTTCTTCATCCTCATCCTCATCCTCTTCTTCTTCTGAGGATGAGGATGAAGAAGAAGAAGAAGAAGAAGAAGAAGTAGGATGAAAATAAGATTAATTCCAAGCCGGCAAAAAGTGTATGTGCAGAGCTCCTCTAAGTGTATCTGCAGAGCTCCTCTAAGTGTATCTGCAGAATAGAGGAACTCTGCACATACACTTTTTGCCGGCTTGGAATTATTCTTCTTTTCATCCTACTTCTTCTTCTTCTTCTTCTTCATCCTCATCCTCAGAAGAAGAGGATGAGGATGAGGATGAGGATGAGGAAGAAGAAGAAGAATGAAAAGAAGAATAATTCCAAGCCGGCAAAAAGTGTATGTGCAGAGTTCCTCTATTTCTGACAGTTCTCTCACAGCTTCTTCACATGTACAGCGGTTGAAATATCTGTATCCTAAATGGAAACTAATAGATACAAATTGTATCTATTAGTTTCCATTTAGGATACAGATGTTTCAACCGCTGTACATGTGAAGAAGCTGTGAGAGAACTGTCAGAAATAGAGGAACTCTGCACATACCCTTTTGCCGGCTTGGAATTATTCTTCTTTTCATCCTACTTCTTCTTCTTCTTCTTCTTCTTCTTCTTCTTCTTCATCCTCATCCTCATCCTCTTCTTCTGAGGATGAAGAAGAAGAAGAAGTAGGATGAAAAGAAGAATAATTCCAAGCCGGCAAAAAGTGTATGTGCAGAGTTCCTCTATTTCTGACAGTTCTCTCACAACTTCTTCACATGTACAGTGGTTGAAACATCTGTATCCTAAATGTAAACTAATAGATACAATGTTTCAACCGCTAAACATGTGTTCCTTCTGTCAGAGAACTGTCAGAAATAGCGGAGCTCACTGCAGGGACACTTTTGCCGGCTGATCGGGAAATGTTCGATTCGCGCACCCGAAGTAGGCAAAATTTCGGTTTCGACACGAATCGAATATTTCCTGAAATTCGACTCGAATTCCGGTTCGCCTAGTTCGATTCGCTCATCTCTAGTTATCACAATACAAGAGAGAACCGGTCTGAATGGGCCCTAAACATTTCTTTTTAAAATAGAGATCCCACAGAAATAACAAATATGATTTAAAACTATTTAAATAAAATAAAATGTACTTGAATTTACTATTTTGTTGCTTATGTTCTGCAACTCGTCATGTTGATGGGTTGCGTCTCCTGTCTGTCTGTATAATGTTTCAAAAAATCCTGAATAAATATATTGAAATATAAATAAAATAAAATAAACCTGACACCCTGTTTATAAAACAGCTGTACCAATATCTAAATTAAATATGAAAATGTGAAATTTTTATACATAAAATTAATATTGTCCACATTTTTTTTTATTGTCCTTGACTGGTATGACTGTTGCGATGAAGATTGTTAGTAACAGTATATTAATATCTACTGTATGTCCGCAACTTAAAGCAAGATTTATTCTGGTTAGCGCATTTTGCTATGCTATAGGGAAATACGCTGAGTTTACTGTTCTAACAAAAGACAGATTGTCTGTTAGTGCTTAGCAAATGCACGAGCTCATACTGGCATATGGCATAATTGCGATGTCATTTAGTCACGTACGGTATTAAAGATCATAACACAAAACAGATCTAACTAAGCTGAAATATTCCGATTCAGGTCTGCATATTTTTATTACATCTCTAAGCAAGTAATTTCCACTTGTTTGTATAAACGGAATATGAACTAGTTTTTTGAGTATTTTCAATGTTTTTTTTTTTTCGTTTAGTCCAGCCTTTTTCAACCGGCTCTTCCTGAGGATGCCATACAGCAAAACATGTAGAGGCTGCTACATGGTTGTCATATCCGGTAAAATCCCTACGTCATTTCCGGTTCCTAGTATTTGGAACGCACGCCGAGCTCCAGGGAGTGGGACCGCAGTGCACAGGCGCTCAGTGTATTATATTAGATATTGGGCACCTCATTTTGTGCTAAATTTTTATTTACTTTCATTGTCAAGTTTTAATAAACCCCTTCATGCCTAAGGGTAAAACAAATCTTAACGCCTAAGCACAATCTTGCAACTTTGACGTGTGCTAATAAAACCGTACATATCATCACTAGAGATGAGCGAATCGAACCAGGCGAAGTGGAATTCGTTTCGAATTTCAGGAAAAATTCGATTCGCGGCGAATCCGAATATTAGCATACTTCGGGTGCGCGAATCGGATTTTTCCCGATCAGCCGGCAAAAGTGTCCCTGCAGAGAGCTTCGCTATTTCTGACAGTTCTCTGACAGTTCCTTCACATGTACAGCGGTTGAAACATTGTATCTATTTGTTTCCATTTAGGATACAGATGTTTTTATTCGGAAACAGATACAATGTTTCAACCGCTGTAAATGTGAAGGAACTGTCAGAGAACTGTCAGAAATAGCGGAGCTCTCTGCAGATACACTTTTTGCTGTACTGGAATACTTCTTCTTTTCCTTCTTCTTTTCATTCTTCTCATTCTTCTTTTCATTCTTCTTCTCATTCTTCTTTTCATTCTTCTTCTTCTTCTTTTCATTCTTCTTTTCATTCTTCTCATTCTTCTTTTCTTCTTCATGAAAAGAAGAATGAGAAGAAGAATGAAAAGAAGAATGAAAAGAAGAATGAGAAGAATGAAAAGAAGAATGAAAAGAAGAAGAAGAATGAAAAGAAGAATGAGAAGAAGAATGAAAAGAAGAATGAGAAGAAGAATGAGAAGAATGAAAAGAAGAATGAGAAGAATGAAAAGAAGAATGAAAAGAAGAAGAAGAAGAATGAAAAGAAGAAGAAGAAGAAGAATGAAAAGAAGAATGAAAAGAAGAAGAATGAAAAGAAGAATGAGAAGAAGAATGAAAAGAAGAATGAAAAGAAGAATGAGAAGAATGAAAAGGAGAATGAAAAGAAGAATGAAAAGAAGAAGAAGAATGAAAAGAAGAATGAGAAGAAGAATGAAAAGAAGAATGAGAAGAAGAATGAGAAGAAGAATGAGAAGAATGAAAAGAAGAATGAGAAGAATGAAAAGAAGAATGAAAAGAAGAAGAAGAAGAATCTTTTCATTCTTCTCATTCTTCTTTTCATTCTTCTTCTTCTTCTTTTCATTCTTCTTCTTCTTTTCATTCTTCTTCTTCTTCTTTTCATTCTTCTTCTTCTTCTGAGGATGAGGATGAGGATGAAGAAGAAGAAGAAGAAGTAGGATGAAAATAAGAAGAATTCCAAGCCGGCAAAAAGTGTATCTGCAGAGCTCCGCTAAGTGTATCTGCAGAGCTCCGCTATTTCTGACAGTTCTCTGACATTCACATTTACAGCGGTTGAAACATTGTATCTATTTGTTTCCATTTATGGAAACAAATAGATACAATGTTTCAACCGCTGTAAATGTGAATGTCAGAGAACTGTCAGAAATAGAGGAGCTCTGCAGATACACTTTTTGCCGGCTTGGAATTCTTCTTATTTTTATCCTACTTCTTCTTCTTCTTCTTCTTCTTCTTCTAGCATACTTCGGGTGCGCGAATCGGATTTTTCCCGATCAGCCGGCAAAAGTGTCCCTGCAGAGAGCTTCGCTATTTCTGACAGTTCTCTGACAGTTCCTTCACATGTACAGCGGTTGAAACATTGTATCTATTTGTTTCCATTTAGGATACAGATGTTTTTATTCGGAAACAGATACAATGTTTCAACCGCTGTAAATGTGAAGGAACTGTCAGAGAACTGTCAGAAATAGCGGAGCTCTCTGCAGATACACTTTTTGCTGTACTGGAATACTTCTTCTTTTCCTTCTTCTTTTCATTCTTCTCATTCTTCTTTTCATTCTTCTTCTCATTCTTCTTTTCATTCTTCTTCTTTTTCTTTTCATTCTTCTTTTCATTCTTCTCATTCTTCTTTTCTTCTTCATGAAAAGAAGAATGAGAAGAAGAATGAAAAGAAGAATGAAAAGAAGAATGAGAAGAATGAAAAGAAGAATGAAAAGAAGAAGAAGAATGAAAAGAAGAATGAGAAGAAGAATGAAAAGAAGAATGAGAAGAAGAATGAGAAGAATGAAAAGAAGAATGAGAAGAATGAAAAGAAAAATGAAAAGAAGAAGAAGAAGAAGAAGAATGAAAAGAAGAAGAAGAAGAATGAAAAGAAGAATGAAAAGAAGAAGAATGAGAAGAAGAATGAGAAGAAGAATGAAAAGAAGAATGAGAAGAATGAAAAGAATGAAAAGAAGAAGAAGAATGAAAAGAAGAATGAGAAGAAGAATGAAAAGAAGAATGAGAAGAAGAATGAAAAGAAGAATGAGAAGAAGAATGAGAAGAATGAAAAGAAGAATGAGAAGAATGAAAAGAAGAATGAAAAGAAGAAGAAGAAGAATCTTTTCATTCTTCTCATTCTTCTTTTCATTCTTCTTCTTCTTCTTTTCATTCTTCTTCTTCTTTTCATTCTTCTTCTTCTTCTTTTCATTCTTCTTCTTCTTCTTTTCATTCTTCTTCTTCTTCTGAGGATGAGGATGAGGATGAAGAAGAAGAAGAAGAAGTAGGATGAAAATAAGAAGAATTCCAAGCCGGCAAAAAGTGTATCTGCAGAGCTCCGCTAAGTGTATCTGCAGAGCTCCGCTATTTCTGACAGTTCTCTGACATTCACATTTACAGCGGTTGAAACATTGTATCTATTTGTTTCCATTTATGGAAACAAATAGATACAATGTTTCAACCGCTGTAAATGTGAATGTCAGAGAACTGTCAGAAATAGAGGAGCTCTGCAGATACACTTTTTGCCGGCTTGGAATTCTTCTTATTTTTATCCTACTTCTTCTTCTTCTTCTTCTTCTTCTTCTTCATCCTCATCCTCTTCTTCTGAGGATGAGGATGAAGAAGTAGGATGAAAATAAGAAGAATTCCAAGCCGGCAAAAAGTGTATCTGCAGAGCTCCGCTAAGTGTATCTGCAGAGCTCTGCTAAGAAATAGCGGAGCTCTGCAGATACACTTTTTGCCGGCTTGGAATTCTCCTTCTTCTCATCCTTCTTCTTCTTCTCATCCTTCTCCTTCTTCTCATCCTTCTCCTTCTTCTCATCCTTCTCCTTCTTCTCATCCTTCTCCTTCTTCTCATCCTTCTCCTCCTTCTCATCCTTCTCCTTCTTCTCATCCTTCTTCTTCTTCTCATCCTTCTCCTTCCTCTCATCCTTCTTCTCATCCTTCTCCTTCTTCTCATCCTTCTTCTCATCCTTCTCCTTCTTCTCATCCTTCTCCTTCTTCTCATCCTTCTCCTTCTCCTTCTTCTCATCCTTCTCCTTCTTCTCATCCTTCTCCTTCTCCTTCTTCTCATCCTTCTCCTTCTCCTTCTTCTCATCCTTCTCCTTCTTCTCATCCTTCTCCTTCTTCTCATCCTTCTCCTTCTCCTTCTTCTCCTTCTTCTCATCCTTCTCCTTCTTCTCATCCTTCTCCTTCTTCTCATCCTTCTCCTTCTCCTTCTCCTTCTCCTTCTTCTCATCCTTCTCCTTCTCCTTCCTCATCTCCAAGGGCATTTAAATTAAAGGTACAGTGTTCTGCACTAATATAAAGGCTCTCTGAAGCCTAGAAACCCTTTTTATAAGTTAAATTCGCAGCGAATAAATTCGCATCGAATCGAATTTCTTCCTCAAATTCGGCGAATCAGCCGAATCGAATTTTTGAATAATTCGCTCATCTCTAATCATCACAACTACTTTCTACATCCAGGTGGATTATACCGCGTTTTTTTTCAGGACAAGTTGGGCTTTCATTTGGTGGTAAATGGTAATGGATATCTCCTGATTTTTTTTATTATCAAAGGAAAACTGGCTCAAAATAGTAAAGAAAATATTTTTTTTTAATTTAGTTGTGTGTTTCTTATTACAACTATAACGTACCACCAAAGAACAACCCAAAATAAATTTTCCAGCTCTTGATGATCGCAGCAATACCATACAGTATATGAGTATGTTATTTGTTGTTTGTACCCATAGTACAGCCCAGAAACAATAGTGCGCACAAACTGACACTGATACCAATTTATAAAAAAAAAATCCTGACCTTTGACCCTGATCTTTCACCTTGATCTTTGACATTGACCCAAACACTAACCCTGGCACTGAACTAGATCAAACTTTGATCTAGGTATTTTTTCTTTATTTTTTTCTTTTCTTTTTTAATATTTATCTTTTTTTTAACAGTTTTTTTTCCTCTATACAATGTATCTCTATTCTCCATTCATTGAGAAAAAACAAAGGGGGCAGTCTGTACAGTGACTGATCACTGTGATAGCCAATCAGAGGCTATCACAGCAATCATGTGACCCAGAATCAGGAGTTCCGGGACCCAATCGTTAGAACAGGACCCGAGGCTCCCAACACAAAGACAGGTACGCAAATATGCGACCCCACGGCAAAAACCCAGTTCTGTAAGACCACATATTTGTGTTCGACGTGAAGGGATTAAGTACTGCACAATGAGAGATTCTGTATTTGTGGCCATTGGGTGTTATTGATGAAGAGACATCGGGCACATAAGACAAGTTATGATTGGAGGAAAAGTGAGGAACAGCAGTTGGAGAGCATCTGGTGCAAAGAGCATTTTATGACCTTTTCTTTTAAATAAGAGGCTCATGGATCATTGGGGAGTGCATTGTGGTGATACAGGAGGTGATGCACTTTGGGAAGATTTGGTGGCACAGAAACAGTGTTTCCATATTGGTGTTGGATTGCATGAAGAACATTTATTGATTATTTGTATAAAGGGATGCGATTTTGATTAATGGCATCTGGAAAACAATTGCAGGGTGTTTAAGGGGAGTGTAAGCGCCCATTTATAGTCATACTTTTACAGTTAGGAGCACAACAAGGTGCTCTTAAAGGGGCAGCTACAAGATTATTGTAATGCACCTACATGGTGCAGCTGGTGCAGATGAGTTTTCACCTGATCTGAGGAGAATTTTACATTTTTAATTTTTTACTTCACTTATGGTACTCTGTGAATGATATTATGGTTTTGCACAGGCAGTAATTCAGTTTGGAGGAAAAGGCACCATACCCTTTCTCTAATTACCCTTTTTCAACCAGGGTGCCTAGGCACCATGTGGTGTATTCTAGGTACTTCAAGGATGACTTGACAAAATGTTTAAAAATTGCCCCAAATTGCCCCAAAATTGTGTGCAAGCCAGCGGGTGGATTAAGCCTGCCTTTTTGCTACGCAAAGCCATAGGTTTTCATTGTACAACATTACAACCTTGGGCACCATGTGTGCTAGCTGCCAGCGCCCTAACAACTGCTGACACCATCTGTTGATAAGGAGGTTGTCTGTCACCTGCACAGCATCCTTTTCTGACCCCCTCACCCCTCTCTGTCAGCAATGCGGTCACGTTAGCAGCATGGTGGAGAGAAAATAAGTGAGCACAAAAGCTGGAATATAGTCAGTGCCAGTGTACAAAAGTGTATTTGCCTTGTAAGAATAAATAATCTCTAATGTTGGGTGTCCTACATGTGTGGATGCCGCTGCAATGTAAAACTTTTAGGGGTACCTCAAAATTGTGCATAATTTTAAAGGGTGCCTTGGCTGCAAAAATGTTGAGAAACACTGGTTTAGTCCACTAAATATGAAATGTTGCAAATAAATCATATAAAACTTTCTACAGACCCAGAAAATGAAGCTTTAGGCTCCTGTTAAAGTACTTTCTTCAGTTTTCTATGTTCCTTTGTTGTATAAAAAGTGTTGTTTATGGTCTCAATAGCTCAAGCTAAAAGTAACACAAACAAGCTAATTTAATAGTTCCCTTTAATAATTTTATTAGATCAACAGAGTGAAGGCAGGATGGTTGCAAAGGAGTGTAGACATGAAAACACTGTTACTTTGCACTCAATGTTCAAAGTGATGGTATCACTTATCAAAATTGCTCTAAAAAACAATTATAGTTTTCCTTCAAGCACAGGTTCAAAAATTAACAGACCTCAGTTTAAAGTGCTTGTAAAGGCTCAAGAACATCATTCTATGCATGAGGGTAAAAAACCTTCTGTGTGTGGCATCCCCCCAGCCCCCCCAATACTCACCTAAGCCCCCTCTAGATCCAGCAATGGCCATTGGCTGCCGCTGCTGTCAATCACAGCCAGTGAGCCAATGAGAGAGGGGCAGGGCCTAGCCAAGACTCTGTGTGTGAATGGTCACACAGAGCAGCGGGTGCCCCCAGAGCAAGCTGCTTGCTGTGGGGGCACCCGACAAGAGGGAGGGGCCAGGAGCGCCAGCAGGGGACTCAAGAAGAGGAGGATCTAGGCTGCTCTCTGCAAAACTACTGCACACAGTAGATAAGTATACCATGTTTGTTATTTTAACTTTAACAAAAATAAGCCTTTAGAATCACTTTAAATGCCACGGGCATATGCCCCACATTCTGGGATACCAGAAATACTTGACTTTGTTGCTGTTTTTAGTATACTTATTTGTCTTAAGCACAAGAACAAGTTTCATATTTTTCCCAGAAAAGCCGGATATAAAACAAAATATTAAAAGCACTTTAAAGAGGCACTTGTACCTTTCCAGATTCACAGCAACAGATCATTTTATGATCAATAAAATGCAGCAATTTTGAGGAACTGCAGCAGAATGTAATTATTTTTGGGACTGGAAATGTGTGTCGACAATCAAGGCTGTAAAAATTAATCAGACTGAGTTCTCAGCCCGGATCCAAAACATAAATCTAAATATGGTAACCTCCAGATATGCGATAGAAGGAAGAAAATATTCAATGGATTTGAATCCATTGTTTACTGCCAATTTTTTACAAAGGCAGTACAATTTAAAAATCTAAAAGTACTTGCAAACTTAAACCTGAACTTTGGGGCTCCTCCTGCCCCCCCCCCCTCCCCAATCTTTACAGAAGACATGTAAAAGGAGAATTTTCTTCTTTTTTTTTTTTTTTTAAATGCCAGTGATTAGTTAGAGGAGTGGGGGAGGTTTGTGTGCATATCTAAATCTACAATCACATGGTGTTTGATCCTGAGTCTTCTCTTTTGTTTTGTTCACAGGTGGGGTTCTTACTTGGGTTTCCATGCCACCACCTGCATGATGTTGACACTTTCTGTTGACTGCCCAGGGAGGGGTCCTCTTAGGGTCCACAAGATGAACTCAGTTAATGCTGTCAGCTTCAAAACACTGTCAAGGATTGGTCAGAACAGGCTCATCTGCTAAGCTGTATTTCATTTCCCCAATAAATTATTCATATCAGTTCCTGCACTCAAGAAGCTTGCAATCTAAGCTCCTTATCTCGCATATAGCAGGGCCAATCTAGACAGGGGCCAGAATGTCTTTGGAGTGTGCAAGGAAACCCACACAAGCACTGACAGACCATGCTCTATCCATGCAATGCCCTGGCCTGGGATTAAACCCAAGGACCCAAATGCTGCAAGGCACAACCACTAGCCACTTATGCATGTTACTTTCTTACTTTTGCAAATTAGTTTTGTCTGAAAGCTTTGGTGTCTTCATTAATAACAAATTAGGGTTTAAAGGATTACAATACATACAGTATACTATAATTTTTTTTTTAATGAATCACCCACCCCTCAGAGTGCAGCCTACCTAGATGCCATGGCACCCTCTTTTTACTGTGGCCGCCGGTCATCCAATGGTTTGAATGGAGACAATGGTCTGTGTAGCTCCCTGTAAGCAAAGTGAAAGACCGTTCACTTTAGGGTATGGGTGAGCATGTCAAATAATAGCCCTTTCCTATGTGACACCTATGTGACAGCACCGGTGCCTTGTGATTGGCCCATTGCTGTCACAAGGAAAAAGTAGGATTTGAAGAGAGGAGGAGAGAGGAGGGGAGGGGAGAGGAGGGAAGAGGAGAGGAGGGGAGAGGAGGGTAGAGGAGAAGAGAAATAGAATAAACAAGAAGGAGGAGAAGAAGGGAATAAAAGAGGAAGAAGAGGAAGAGGAATAGTGAGAGGAAGAGGAAGTGGAAAAGGAGAGAAGAGGAGGAGAGAGGAGAGGAGGTGTAGAGGAGAGAAGAAAGAGAATAAACAAAGAAGAGAATGAAGAGAAAGAGAAGGTGAGTTGAGAGGAGAAAGAGAATAAACAACAAGGAGAGAAGAAAAGAATAAAAGAGGAAGAAGAGAAAGAGTGAGAGGAATAGTGAAAGGAAGAGGAAGTGGAAAAGAAGAGGAAGTGGAAAAGGAGAGGAGAGGAAGAAGAGCAGAGAGGATAGGAGAGGAGAGTAGAAAGAGAATAAACAAGGACGAAAAGGAAGAGAAGGTGGAGAGGAGAGGAGAGGAGAAAGAGAATAAACAAGGAAAAGGATAAGAGATTAAAAGAGGAAAAAGAGGAAGAGTGAGAGGAATAGTAAGAGGCAGAGAAAGTGGAAGAGGAAAGGAGAGGAGAGGAGAAAGAGAATAAACAAGGAACAAGAGAAGAAGAGCATAAAAGAGGAATAGGAAGAAGAGGGAGAGTGAGAGGAATAGTGAGAGGAAGAGGAAGTGGAAAAGGAGAGGAGAGGAAAGAAATTATTATTTTAGGCACTCGTTGTGAACATCAAATCTTGGGAGGGAAAAACACTTTGGAAATGAAGATGTGTCACCTTCTTATCTCTTTTCTAAGGTTCAGATGCTGCATGAAGACTGTGTGACACTTCTGTGAACTATGATCACTGCTACAAGTGCATGTTATTCTGACACTGAAAGGCTACTGCATCATCATCAAGACTGAACGACCTGCATTTCTGCACCATAAAATGTTTTCTTCACGCTGTGTGATTTCATCTATCTTTATTTAAAAAGAAATACTATATTTCAACAAGTTCACGGACACAAACAGGGCAGCTGAATTACTGTCACTCACTATGTACCTTTGGAGGACCCTGTGGGACTATAGTAATCACCTATACTATACGTCTCTCAAACAAAAATTCAGATCAGCATTACTTGTTTCTAACCTGAATACTTAGCATAAAATCAAACTGGTCTTGGAAAAAAATTGGAACAATTCTGTCTTGGAGAAAAATAGCAATGTGCTAAAAGGCTTCAAATCATTAATGTACATGTGGGAAAATGAATAATCTATAGGAGTTGCAAGTGTATGTTATTTTTTATTTTTATGGATGTCTGATTTATGTGAACAGCTAATTCACATATTAAAAGCTATCCTAGTTTCAGAAACCAAGACAGGCATTGACTAGGTTATATTTAGAAACTTCAACATCTGTCTCATTAGAAATTGTAGGTTTTTGTTAAGATAAGAAGAGTACTAACGACATATCGCTGTTATTAACACGCCAACAATCTGGTAACACAAAAGAACTCCATTAACGAGGCAGCAATTGAGTGTATGGTGTGGTAAGCATATGGTGAAGATTAAAGAAAACGTGCAGGGTGAGCAACATGTACAATTTAATGTCCCCCTCCCCAGCAGCATATACTCACCAATCAGCAATAATAAAGAAAGGCCTGACTATGATCAGTGCTGTAGTATTTGTAGGGCTAAGAATTCTCTCCCGTCCCATGTGACAATGCTGGATCAATAACCAGCCATGAGAGCTGTCACATGAGAAGAAGGGGTGTGAGTCACATGTCTTCCATACCAGGAAGTACAAGACATTTTGTTCACTCAGGATGATGGGAAAGGAAAGTTGAGTACAGGGGCAGAATGACAACTCATGGGGCCCCCAGGCAATAGGGGATCATGGGGCCCCTGTGTCCTTGCCCAAAATCAAAAAGGCCTATGAAAAAGGTACCAGGGGCATCTCATGGGGCCCCCTACTGATCCCGGGCAGTGCCCGAGTTTCCAAATGTTCAGTCCACCCCTGGTTGAGTATGTACTACTGAAGAAGGTGGCATTAAAGTGAATGTATTAATTTGTCCTGCATGGGCAAACCAAATGTTGTTTTAAGCCATACAACTTTCTGTGCTTATAGGTTCCCGAACTATCAATCTAGCCATGTTCCGTCCTCAACAGCCTAACATTCTGTGTCTAGTTTCCTTGGAGTATTTTTTTTCCACTTTCAGATTGCTCAGGGATGGCATAAACAAGCACAAAAATGAATGTGCCAATAAAGAAAGAAGGGAGAATGGGCGACATCTCAGCAATTATGGCTGACTGGAAACAGGTTCCCACAGGCACTTGGTATAATGGTCTTAATAGAGATGTTTAACCCTTTTGCAGCCAGGTCCATTCGTCCTATGGACCTGACAGTGGGGGGGCTTTACACACACTCAGTTGGCTGCAGCCATTGAGATTGTGTGTAAAACTGACAAGCAGACTCCTGCCAGTCCAGTGGAAGCATTCGGGCAGCTGCACTGCCGCCTGATTGCTTCTACACACCCCCAGTATCTGTGCCCCCGCCATGTATTCCAGACTCCGGAATCCATCTGTGGACCTGGCAGCGACATGGCAGGTGCAGGTGGGTGGAGGGGAGGCAGGAAAGTGGACACACATCTGCTCTCCCCCCTTTCTTGCTGTGACCTAGAAAGCGGTGTATGACCCATGTATGACATTGCTTCCGAGCCACCCTGTCACTTTACCAAGCTAGCATAGCCGGGAAAGAATGTATTTCAATGCAATCTGCATTGCAATACATTCAGTGGAGCCCAGAGGAGACACTCAGCGTCTTTTAGACCCTGCAGGGAGATTTACTAAAGCTAGTTCACACAGAATCTGGTGCAGCTGTGCATAGTAGCCAATCAACTTCTAATCTCAGCTTGTTCAATTAAACTTGTCAATAAAACCTGGAAGCTGATTGGTTTTATGCAAAAGTAAACATGATTTTGCACTCTCCAGCTTTAGTATTTAAACCCCAATATGTCTCACTAAAGAGAAACGGCCACCTAAAAATTGTCACATAGGAGACTCTCTAGTCCCTGTGTGATAAAAAAAAAGTTAAGCAAAAAAAAATTTTTGTTATTGCAAAAATATACACCCAAGCAAATAACTGTACACATGGACGAACTTAACCGCACACATCGGGGGTGCCCACGTGTATAAACATTGATTGCGATACACATGCTACATATCACCATACACGCCAGAGTGATAGCAATAATTCTAGAACAAGACCTCCTCTAACACTAAACTGATTACCTATAGGGGGCTTTTGAAGCATCGCCTATAGAAAATATAGGCGACTGAAGTTTGTCGCCATTTCAGGAGCGCAAACAAATTTAAGGTTTGACATGTTGTGTATCTATTTACTCGGCACAACCTCTGCTTTTATGTTTTAACAAAAAGGATGAGAGGATAGGTGGGAAAAAAAAAATTATTTATATATGGGGGGGAATGGGTTGAGTGACAGTGGCGTATAGAGGCAATAAAAAGTTAAACTAGGTCACCTCCCCGAGTATTAGCCCAGCCGGCAAAGTAATATAGCTTAGTATATGTTACAAGCAAGATCCGACAGTGGGGTAACACATGGATTAGAAACCACGCAAAACGTATCATGATATAGCACTACAGTCTATCTTTACGTCTGAGAAAAGCGTCTTCGATGAACCGGGTATTTCCCGAGGAAATTCAATCCGGAGATCGAGAGGCTCCTTTATTATTATTATAATTTTTTCTTTTTTTTGCATCTGTGTCCAATTGGAAATATTTCCCTTTACATCCTGTCCCTTCCTCTCCTAATTACAAAAGTAACGGAGTTCCTCTCCAAAGTGAGAAAAAGCTTTCTAAGATAGTTGTCACCAGAACAAGTGTCCCCATTGGAAGATCTCTTCTCTATTTCTGTTACTGTGACACCTGTGACAATGGTTACTAGGACAAACATGGGACAGGGACACAGGTAGCAATAAAAACTTGACAGGTTTCTAATCTCCCCCGCTATCCAAAAGCGCATACACAGTCTTGGCTCTACAGTAGTTATGTTTAAGCCTGTAATCACAAATACTGTATGTAGAGCAAAAAATAAGCAGTCAATAAGTGTTAGGACAGCGGATCTCAACCTGTGGGTCGCGACCCCTTTGGGGGTCGAAAAACCCTTTCACAGGGGTCGCCTAAGACCATCGGAAAAAACATATTTCCGATGGTCTTAGGAACCGAGACACCGCTCCTCTATCTCCAGGTGGGTCCGCCCCCATGCAGATACGCCCACATACGAGTAAGAGAACAGTCAGCAGTGATGAGACCTGACCCCTCTGCCCCAGCCTATCATCTCCCACAACATCCACCCCGCCCATTGTCTGCACTGCTCCCCCAATCATCGCTGAGCGGCGACATCATCCCCAGCTCTAAATGCAGGGCAGACTAGAACTTGACCAACCAGATGAGGTGACGTGTCAACGGGAAGCGCCAGTGAAGAGGTTTTGACGTCCTCAGATTGGGTGTGGCCTCTGTCAGGGAGCCGGTTAGCTGGAGACTGGGTGGAGGAGGGGCGAGAGCAGATCCAAGATGGCGTCAGTGAGGAGGTGAGAGCGGGCCGTGTGTGAAGAGAGCTGGCAGCTCTGTGTGGTGGGGATGGGGGAGGTGTGACACCTTGTATGGCGGGAATGAGAAGAGCTGCTGCAGTTATGAAGTAGCAACGAAAATAATTTTATGGTTGGGTGTCACCACAACATGAGGAATTGTATTAAAGGGTCGCAGCATTAGGAAGGTTGATAACCACTGTGTTAGGATAATGTGCACATCAGAACTGAGAATATGACCCACAAGGATTTTTTTGTTTTACTCTTGTATCTGTGGTTTTGTCTCCATTGGGTGATTGGTGGACAGTTTAATTCTAATGTTTCTTCTTTTTTTAATGTGCATTATAGAGAATAATTAATGTTAATTTTCTTAGACGGGTCTTTGTTCTCACAAGAAAGCTTTATCCACAGTCCTGATTAAGTGGAAGTCCAGTAAAATGTGTGGACTGATTCAAATCTTGAATATTGAGCTTTCTATAGTGTACAATTTATAGATCTTTTATGACCAATATAAGGATTCCAAAGTCCCATATTGTTGAGACATATTTTTGGCATTTTTCATAATTTTCTGCATGATCTGGAAGTTCATCATAGGCTTTAATATGTGGACATTTTCAATTCTATTCATATCATATAAAGGATACAGCAGGTCAAGCACCTGCCGTAGGGGCACTTGAGCTGCCTTCCACCAGTGAGTAACCCAATCTTTAATAGCAGTTATCTTTATCCACAGTCCTGATTAAGTGGAAGTCCAGTAAAATGTGTAGACTGATTCAAATCTTGAATATTCAGCTTTCTATAGTGTACAATTTATAGATCTTGTTTGACCAATATAAGGATTCCAATGTCTCTTACTGAGAATTAATGTTTTTTCTTATATATATATTTTGTATGTAATAAAATAATTAAATATTTAATTGTTTTTGCTGTATCCTTAGAAAGGTATATTTAAAGTCCCATATTGTTGAGACATATTTTTGACATTTTTCATAATTTTCTGCATGATCTGGAAGTTCATCTTAGGCTTTAATATATGGACTTATTCTATTCATATCCATATACAGCATCTAGAAGGTCAAGCACCTGCCGTAGGAGCACATGAGCTGCCTACCTCTAGTGAGTAACCCAATCTCTAATAGCAGTTATCTAAGTTTCAGTAATTGTGATGCTGACTCACTCCAAAATAAGGACAAAAATTGATTGCAGAATTATTTATACAATGTAAGTTATATATAGTAAAGTAATGATATACTACTGTGACACATACGTACCCATCTTAGTCAACTGTAAAAATCTTTCCTTGCATGAGAGAACAGAGACGAACGTATGAAATAACAGCTGAATAAATCTTCTTCTTGCGTATTTATATAAATGTTCTTGTCTCATGATAAAAATGCTCTAAAGGTGCATCGTCACCATTGGAGAGATTACTGTTATTTGGCCGTTTTTATGCTTTAAGATATGAACTGACTCTTTTTATATCCTTTTGTGTAGTTAAGATGGATGATATGTATGAAGATTCAAGGGAAAATGTAGCCGGTGGATAAGTTACGCTAGTTTAACTTCTCTATCATACCCTAAATCTTCTAGGTGCTTGTCTGCACATTGGCTGTGCTTGTTATGCTGCAACCAACAGTACTAGAACCATCCATTTAGCTCTGTTCACCTAGCGCCAAATGAAGCTTAATGTACAGTATATTTAAACCGAAAACATTTTTTTTTTGTTTTGGATGGAGTAGTGGAGTATTAGAACCCCTTTTTTTGTAAATGTAAAGTAAAAGCCATCACACCAAAATCCATTTAGGAAAGTTTAATGTCGTTGATGTGCTACTTGCTTTCATTTTCTGAAGTTGGTCAGTGCTGTTTTGGCCCTAGTGGCAGCATGTGCATACTCTGGCAAGGGGTGGTCCAGGGTAAATCAAATTTAGCAATTATGATGTGTATAAATATGTTGTAGGTGTACTCATGGATTTGCTGTTGGTCATCTTGGTAAAAGGGGACCTCTGTGTCCCTGAAACATTGGCTTGTTCACATGAGACCCAAGAAAACTCCCCTAACTTGATTTTGGCAAGCTGGATTTTACTTTATTGGATTTCTATGGTGTCATCATTATTTGAGCATCCTGCGTAACACCAAAGGTCATAGAGTAGAATGCAGTGTATGTATTTTTTATATTTAGGTTTTATTTATGTGTTTCTGCTGGGGAGATTTACCTTTTTTGTTTACCCTGGTGATAATGGTAACCTGGACTGAACGTAACAAATTAAAAAATGAGGTCTGCACTCCTTTCACTGTTCAACCTTAATAATGGATGGTTGCTCATAGCAACTGTAGCGGATAGTGGCACACAAATCACAGTAAAACGAGGAGACATCACCAACACTCCATTGCAAATATATATTCTCATTTATTAGTGCAATGTCCCATCAGTTAAATAATCCAACATTTCAGGGCATATCATGACCAGTGGTGTATTTTGGTTTTGTGCTACCCTAGGCAAGACTAAAATTGGGCAACCCCCCCATCTAAATTTGTCCTACCCTTTCCAGTTTAAGGTTCACCCTTTCAGGACAGGATGGGGGGCAGCGAGACAGGAGGGGGGCAGTGTGACACGGGTGCGCAGGACAGGAGATGGGCAGCGTGATGGGGGGGGCCGGAAAGATGGGGGACAGAGAGACAGGAGGGGGACAGTGTGACAGGGGGCCAGTGGACAGAAAAAGGGACAGGTGAGGCAACAGGACAGGTGGGGGGCAGCAGGAAAGGAGGGAGGCAGCGTGACACATGGGGGGCAGTGTGATGGTGCGGGCAGTGGGATGGGGCAGTGGCACAAGTGGGGGGCAGTGGGTCAAGTGTGATGTAGAGTGATGGGAGGCAGTGGGTGAATTTTAAAGTAGAATTCATCGCAGAAATATAGGTAAACATAGACACTAAGACTCCTTTCACACGTAGGATCCAATCAGCTCTGCCTGTCAGTTTTCTAGATGGACCTGTACAGATGGTCATTTCACCTCTATGGACTGGTGGGTGTAAAATGACTTGTGTCTGTTTACACCTGCCTATCTCGGTCTGCTCCCCAAAAAAATAAAAAAGGAGATCCATCCTCTTCTGTTGAGGCAGATTGGACTGGAGGGTAGTCGAGTGTAAATGGACAGCGGAGTCTCTTTACTCCTGGCCACCCATCGAGCAGAGCAGATCCCCTGCTGATCAGTACAGATTCCTCCCCATGTGAAAGGGGTCTAATAGGGAATGGTTAGGGAAGGATTAGGGATTGTTTTCTTACAGATCCGTAATAAGTTACATGCTTACCATTAAGCTAAAGGTTCACCCAATTTACACCTTTCATTTTCAGCTTTGTATTATTCATTTTAATCATTTAAAATACTGCACTGCATGCACAAATTAGCAGGATAAAGATGTAATTTATATTTTGCATATTCAATTAGAGAATAAGATTTGTTAAAGAAATGCAATGATTGCTACTGATCTACCTGCATGGAAGTCTATGCCCACGGCGAATGACGTTCCAGAGATTGGCATAAGGGCATCCATTCTATCACTGGGGTCCAATGGAATTCCCCTTATTCCTTCATGGACAGAATACATCAGAAATGACTCTATACCTGCACAATGAAGAAAAAGAAATACAAGAACATTTCAACTCTGTGATAATCGGAGGGTTAAATCACACACCAGCTACATCAGCTGCTTTTATCTCTCAGACACTTTAGAAGACACCCTCCCCTGCTTAATACTGAGTCCCCTCCCACAAAGATATGATCACAGGGTCACTCTTTCATAGCTGGACTTTCCAGTTATAGATATTTCTGTATTATGGGTAATCTGTCTGGGTAATCTGGCACCATCATTTGACTTTACCAATGGCAAAAAGGCAGCACTGGGAATTTTAATGGAGCTACATTACAGACTATGAAATGTAATGAGCCAGTTTATAATTTCAGGTTGGCAGGAACTAAGAAATTCTGGTTTTGGATAGGGTTGATATTTTAATTTCAATAGATTTGTATTGTATTTTGAAATAACACATTACAACTTTGCAAATACGCCTGCAAGGTGCAAGAACAAACACATGGATATACAGTACAAGAATAAGGTAACAAAAAGGTAAATAAACTAGGAAAAAGAAGACAAAAAAAAGGAATACAGTCACAGTCAAAGTAGCTTAATGTCTAGCAGATATATACAAGTATAATTCAATATTTTATGAGGTTCTATTGTACCATTCTATCCATGGCTTCCGTTGGTTGTTAGTTCCTAAATTATGGCCATTGTCTAATGCAAACATTTATTCATTGGTAACATGTGTTTGGGTGGTTTGGACTACTTCACCTACTGTTGGAGATTTAGAGTTTTGTCCAGTGGTGTATTAAGGTTTGGTGGGCTGCTAGTTAAATAGGAATTGCTACACATCTTAGATACAGAGGGATTAGCTCCATCTTTAAAGAGCACAGAGCAATCCAGGGGACAAAGATATAGTTATCCCTAATACTTTTGACATGAGTGAAGAGATATTTGACTAAAAAGAAAAGAGTTAAGGACATGACCGTAACAAATGTAAAAGAGAATCTTCTTCTCCACAGTTTCTCCAGCAGGTGGAGGATCTATCTGTTGAAAATTCGGATATTCTTTGTGGTGTTAAGTACCAATGTAATAACGTTTGGGTTAGTTCTCATAAGTTCGCACTTTTGGTTGATTTGTATGTGAGAGATAGTGCTTTTTGCCAAAGTTCAGAAGGGTATTCCTTGCCTAACTCAAGTTCCCATTTTTTAATAGGTAATGCTTTAATAAAGATATCTTTTTGGTTGAGGGCATTGTAAAATAAGCAAATACCTTTGATTCTGGTACCAATCACTTTATAGAATTCGGCTATGCGCTATGAAATAGATAAGTTGATCGTAGTGTACCAGCACATAAAGTGTGCGATTTGGGTATATTTGTAATGGTCTTGAGTGGTTATGTTGTATTCTATTTGTAAAGGTTTGAAAGTTTTGAGTTCAATGCCTACTAGTAAATCATCCATTGTAAGAATACCTTGTGATACCCATTGAGTAAGATTAAGGTCACATATAATGTGTGATAGACATGGTATAGGAAGGGGAATGTTAGTTTGGGGCAAGTCTTCCTCGGATGTTTTTAGTAACTGATGCCATGCCAATAATGTGGCATGCATAGTAGGAGGACTTAGAGATGACTTATGTGTAGTAAAACAGCTGGCCAAAATATAAATGTACAGATTGCTACCAGGTATTTGGGAGCACTCTAATTCCTCCCAAAGGTTTAGAGGGGGTAGGGAAAACCAAGCTTTTAATTGGGCAAGTATAGCTGCTAAGTAGTAGTTTTTTATTAATACGTGTCCCACGCCACAAGCTCTTCGGGTCAGAGTTAATTTGCTGAAAGCACATCTCTCCCATTTACCTTTCCATAGGTAACGATTAAGTAATGATTGTGCTTTGAAAAAGAAAGTATTAGGTACTGAAATTGGTAGTGTTCTAAATAAATAGAGCACCTGTGGTAATAAAGACATTCTGAAGGCAGCCAACCGACCAGACCAAGATAGTTCAATTTTTGCTAAGTTTCATAGTTTAGACTGTAGTGGGTTAAAAAATGGAAAGTAATTAGCATTGGCCAGGTCTTTCATGTTGGGAGTTTAGATTTGACATTTTAATTACTCTTGATATCTCACCACATCCTTAAAACGAAGTTGAGTACCGTACATGATAGGTAATTAACCCCTCTATTAAAAGCTTATCTTGAAAAAAAAACTGTGCAAAATTAAAAATAAATAAATATTGCAGGAAAAACTCAACTTTGTTAGTATGTAATATGCTACAAGCAATAGTCAAAAAGTCAGCTGTAACCCAAATCAGTAGTTTCTGGCCACTTGAATCACACACTGGGTTATCACTTGCCATATCCTTAGTCAAACGTTTATAAATTCGTATTAATAAAAGCAGAAAAAAAGTAATCTGCAATTGATGTGCAACACACAATGCAGTATATGGTGAAACAGGAGAAAGCACCATCTCAAGTACAGTAATATGGCTAAAATCACTTTATCACCACCTTCTTAAATGGTAAATAGAGATGATTTTTAGGCAAAAATAATATCTACGTACTCAGAAATTTAAATTAACATAAAAAAAAAAAAAGAGTCAGCCATAGTTCATCTGCAAAACACAATGGGGCTCATTTACTAAAACTGCAGAGTGAAATTCTGGTGCAACTCTAATAGAAATCAATCAGCTTCCAGGTTTTCTAAACAAAGATTAATTGAACAATCTGAAGTAAGAAGCGGATTGGCTACCATGCACAGCTGCACCAGATTCTGAGTGCACCAGTTTTAGTAAATCTCCCCCAATGTATTTCACTATGTATGATGGAACAGGAGAAAGCCAATAGCCTTTACACACCTTGTTGCCTTTCACATAACCTGTATTTCGCACTGGTATTGACGACTTTGGAACATATATATTTTTTTTATTATTTGTTACCCATACTGCATTACTTTTGCTGGAAAATATTTTCTCTCCGTTATTATATTAATTATATAATAATAATATAAATATATTCAATCATAAAAAGTGACAATTGTGGGAAAAAGGACAAAAGTTAAAAATCTGGGCAGTTTAGGGCTTATGATTTACAAATATACACAGTCACCACATAAGAAAATTATTGGTAATGGTGTTCATATATATTTTTTTCTAGATAACTCTTACATATACTAATCGTTTCAACAAAATTTTATTTTTTTCTCTTTGAAAATAGAGTCCCATTGGGCTATTCTTGGCATTAACAAGTTTGCCTTCTAGACAACATGGAGAGATAAATAAAAGCTACAGTGTTCACCTTGACAGGACATTCGATTTTTTCGAAGGTTGTAGCCAACGGTGCACATGCATGTTCGAGTGGTTTCAGAGGTTGGTAAGCACAGCTGGGAACACCCACCATTGTTCATCTGGCAGGGATTGCTACCTAGATCAGATATAAAAAAAAAATACATTTGAAATAAAATTCATATCAATAAAGCAAATAACAATAATATACTTTAAAAAATGAAGTAATGCTTACACGGAATTGACTATCATCCTAACCAATTATTAAATAAAAAATATATTTAGAAAAGCTATCATCTCAATTATGCCATCACAAAAATACAGTCAATAATCCTGTAATGTCACTCTGCAGAAGGCAATAAATATGTCAAAACATGAAAGCACACAGGGGACAGGTAGAATTTTTTCTCTCTTTAAACAAGTAAAAGTTAATGCTGTGCAATGCTTTCCTAGAGGCACAGTGCTCCTGCAAACACCCTGACATCAAAACAAAGCAAATGTTTCACATGGGAAACAAGATCACGGTGTTCTAGAGCAGACTGAAGCAATGCAAAAAATAAAGTTTTATGTAGACAAAAAAGATTTAGCCAATCAGATTCCATTAAAAATATTACTTTTGCATTAAAATGCACAGATTTCAATAAATGCTAAATCATTGTTTGTGCATTGTCTGAGTGATGTACAGTCATTTTTGGTATTATGTCTCAGATATGTACAGTCATTTTTGGTATAATGCCTCAGTGACGCAAAGTAATTTTTGGTACAAAGGCTTAATGATATCAGCACACATGACAGCCATTTTTGGTACAAGATCTCAGAGATTCACAGTCATTTTGGTACAAGGTCTCAGAGATGATAGCCTTTTTGGTATAAGGTCTCTGAGATTAGTCATTTTGGTACAAGGTCTCAGTGATGCACAGTCATTTTTGGTACAAGGTCTCAGAGATGAGAGCCATTTTTGGCACAAGGTCTCAGAGATACACAGTAATTTTTGGTACAAGGTCTCAGAGATGAAAGTCATGTTTGGTACAAGGTCTCAGTGATGCATAGTCATTTTTGGTACAAGGACTCAGAGATACACGGTCACTTTCAGTACAAGGTCTCAGTGATGCACAGTCATTTTTGGTACAAGGTCTCATAGATGACAGTCATTTTTGGTACAAGGTCTCAGTGATGCACAATCATTTTTGGTACAGGTCTCAGTGATGCAGTCATTTTTGGTAAAAGGTTTCAGAGATAAACAGTCATTTTTTTTGGTACAAGGTCTCAGTGATGAAGTCATTTTTGGTACAAGATCTCAGAGATACACAGTCACTTTTGGTACGAGGTCTCAGTGATGCAGTCATTTTTGGTACAAGATCTCAGAGATACACAGTCACTTTTAGTACAAGGTCTCAGTGATGCAGTCATTTTTGATGTAAGGTCTCAGTGGAGAAACCAGCTCTGAAAAGCCATCCACTATGAATGGCAATTTTTACAAAAAACATCTTCTCATAAGAATGAAACCTTAAAATATTTCAACACACCTTTCGAAAGAAGTGGCCTGTATAGCACCACAAAACACATTGGCGATGTTTTATTTGAACATTCAACTACCAATAGCGATCAATGTCTGATAAACTAATTCTTCAAGCACCTCCTTCCTTTATGGGCACCTGCACAGATTTCCACTCCAATTTTTGGGACCAAAATCCTCAATTACAACATTCAGAGTCAGAAGAGGAAAAGATTAGAAAGCACCTATGATACCTTGAGAGTGGGGAACCTTGTTGCAAGGTGACTGATGCAAGCCATTCTGTGGACATGTTTTAGGGACAGATTCACTTTAAAGTGGTTGTAAACCTCTGGAATTAAAAACGAACAAAACATATCCATCTATAGCAGTGATCTCCAACCGGGACCCTAGGGCCAGATGTGGCCCTTTGTTTTCTGGCCCTTGAGGCATTATTCCTTCCACTAACACCAACAATGGGGCATAATTCCTTCCATGGGCTACAAAAATGGAGTACTATCCCTCCCACTGACACCAGCGATGGGGCGTAATTCCATCCACTGACACCAATTATTTAACCACCAATATCAAAGACAGCCATTGTTTACTCCCACTGGGCACAGTCTGGCCCCCTAAAGTCTGAATGACCATAAACTGGCTCTTTTTTTAAAAAGTTTGGAGACCCCTGCTCTTTAGTGTGCACTTGCCTCAATTGAAAGTACTTTGTGTGATTTATGTCTGCTTTCTCCTCTTTCTGCTATAAGCATGAGTCACTTCTAACAGTCAATGCAAACATCAGAAAATACTGGGAGATGGTTCCACCCCCCTCCTGCATAAAGAAGGTGATTGACAGCCTTAGCTGTGTATGTTTCCATATGAGACTTTGTAGAGAGGGAAGTGTCCATCCACTTAGGTCTCAGATTACACTCATCTCCCTGCTTTATGCAGTGCAATGTGTGACATCAGATCCCCACCCTCTGCCTAATGGAGTAGAGAAATAGCCTTTTGATACAGTATGTGTGCTTTAGGAGGCTGTAGAGAAGAGATGGCTGCAGATAAACAGGTACAACTTATCTTGGAGGATTTGTTTAATCTCTGTGTATCACCTGAGGCCAGTCACTTCAGTGAGTATATTTAAAGGGTTTACAACCACTTTAAGGCAACCTGAATACGCTAATTTGGGCATAGTTGCAGTCTTTGCTAGATAGCATTAATAGCTGACCAGTTGTCTTCACTTGTTGCCTGCGATAGCTCTTTAATGGTATGGTTATTTACATTTTTCCCTCTGTGCTTAAGCGTTCCCTATATTATTTTTACTATTTATCACTGTCCACCGCTGTTGGAATAAAGTTGTCTCTTGAACACTATGGTCTACTCATCTAACAAACAGCCTTCCTATCCTCCTGCGTCCGGTGTCACATTGAATAATGAAGTACCTAATTGTACTTCAGAATCCAGGAGAGGCAGCAAAGGAACCACCTTAAACACCACTAAACTGCACATTTTTCATACTAATGGAGCTTTTAAGGTACCTGCAGTGATACTGTTAATGGGCTTGTCTCTTATATTGATGATTTTGCCAATATATTCTTCAGAAGGAGATAACAATTTCATTCAATTTAAATGTACCCAACATTAAACAAGGAGCTTCTAAGTAGTCATTTGTCATTAATTCTGGATTTAAAATTCATGGGATACCCTGTTTAAGTCATTTATTCCTGGTCTGACCTTTTTAGGATGTATGTTTCAGTTTTGTTGTTTATAAGGATACTGAAGCAAGTTCAATTTTGCAGAAAAATAGGAAAACTGCAGAAAAATAGGAAACTGATGGCAGATGTGTGCAAATGAATATGTACACTCAACTCAATTGTTCAGAATCCTTTTATTACCATTATTATCATTATTACTATTAGTAGTAGTATTATGATTATTATCTCATTGTGAATCTATCATAAAAACTGTGTAAATTTGCAATAACACTTTTTCCAATTGCCCTGGAACCCTTAACCCTTTGGCTGCTCTTTTTGCATTTTTTGCGCACGAGTTTAAGCCTGAAGATTTGTTAAAACCCCCAGCATTCTATTATTTGAAAACACAGACCCTGCAAAATAAATTAGTGGTAGTTCCAATGTTTTAAGTCACACATACCAGCCTCACATATTCCTTGTACAGCAGGGCATGAGTGTTGGAGGAAAAAGCAGCACAAGGAGCCAATCAGTTCACATTCTGACAAGAAAGATGCTGAAAGGAGGAGAGAGCAGAGCGACAGAGAGATGAGCTCATAACTGTGTTTTTTCTCCTTTCACTGTCCACTCACTAAAAGTCAAACTTAGTCCCAGAACTGCTACCTCACTGCTGCTCAGCCAGGCAGACAATCGTGTTAAAGGACCAATAGAAATGATTCAGTGGTAGGTGGGAGTAGGATAAAGAGATATAACCTGTAAATACGGAGAGCAAATACTCACCTATCCCATTGGCCACACTAAATGCCTCTCCGATAAAAGTGGAACACTCTAGAGAAATCTTCTTTAGAAATTGACACTTCCAGGAGTGTTAATTTTCTGCACCCTACAGTTCAACAACTTGTAAAAGCTGAATTTTAATCTGTTTATAATTTACATTTCCTGCTTATATCTCATTAGATACCTTCTTTTAGACTCAGTGATGTCATTACTAGATCCCTCTGCTTTACTATGCAATGCAGGCAGATTGTGGCTTGTCAGAGGGACTGGCAGGGTTCTGTGCATAGTTTCCTGAACAAATCACAGCACCCTGCCTCTGTTCTCCTCTCAAAAGCCCCCAACTCAGATGCAAGTAGTGGGCTGGCACTTGGGAGGACTTATATGAATATAAAACGCCTTGATGGGTGGATGTCAGTCTGGAGGAGCAGATGTTATTAGTAGGGATGTGCTCAGTGTTCAGTCTGAACTTAAGTTTGGACTGAACACTGGCCGGAGTTTGGTGTAGACGAATGTGACAGCTTCCAGCTGTCAATGGTTGCTAAGGAAGCAGCAAATGCTTGTACCAGCCTTGTCCTTACCAACCTCTGAGATCACATGGTCCATTCACTTACATGGCTAGCAGGGGCGGACTGACAACTCATGGGGCCCCCAGGCAATAGGGGATCATGGGGCCCCTGTGTCCTATCCCACACTCAAAAAAGCCTATGAAAAAGGTACCAGGGGCATCTCATGGGGCCCCCTACTGACCCCGGGCCCTCGGGCAGTGTCCGATTTTCCAAATGGTCAGTCTGCCCCTGATGGCTAGAAATCCTCAACCATGAAAGCCATGAAAGCCAATAGGAGGGGAATAAAGCAGATTACACTGTCTAATTATGACCACATGGACACCTACTTGTGTTTCTGAGTCTCCATGAGTAAAAGAACTGAAGCCCAATAAAGAGACAATTTAGAAAGAAAGAGCAAGATGATGCCAAACATTGTCCAGGCAGGAAATGTGGTAGACTCTACTTGACTTGCTGTAGCTTGCAATACACATTCTGAGAGGCTCGCAGTGTGCAGCAAAATTAGCAATTTCAGTAAAGATGAGGAAACTGTGCAAAACGGAAGGTAAGTCTGGAGCTCAGCTTTAACCGCTTTCCTGCAGCCCTATAGCACAAATACTGCTACAGGGTGGCAGGGGTGCGCAAAATCACACATATATATATATATATATATATATACACATACATACATATACGTGATTATGCATTTCTGTGTAGGGGGTGTGCGCAAACACTACCTTCGCCGCTATTTGCGGCCTCGGCTGTCAATCACCGGGGTCCGGCCGGTGATTACTTGCCGGCACCCAGTGATTGAGGGAAAGAACTATATGTAAACAACACAGTTCTCTCCCCTGTCAGCTCCTGCACACTGCTTTGCAGAGCCATGCAGAGTTGTGTGCTTACAGATTAAAGCACAAACACAGTAAAACAGCACACAGTTAACCCTTTGATCACCGCACATGTTAACCCCTTCCTCCCCAGTGCCATTAGTACAGTGTCAGTGCTTTTTATTAGCTCTGATCACTGTATTGGTGTCACTGGAGATGTCAGTGACACCAAGTCTGTTTCCCCCCAGTGTCAGAATGCCCACTATAAGTCGCTGATTGCCACCATTACTAGTAAAAATTAAAAAAAAAAACATCCCACTATCTATACTGCCATTTGTAAACTTTATAACTTTCACGTAAATCAATAAATTTACACGTATTGGGATTTTTTTTAAGCAAAGATATATTGCAGAATACATTTTGGCCTAAATTTATGTCAAAATTTGATTTTTTTTATTTTTTTTACTGGACATGTTTAATAGCAAAAAGTAAAAAATATTGTATTTTTCTCAAAATTGTTGGTCTTTTTTTTTCATAGTGTAAAAAATAAAATGCACAGGTGATTAAATACCACTGAAAGAAAGCTCTATTCGTGGGGAAAAAAGGACTTTAATTTAATTTGGGTGCAGCGTTGCATGACCGCGCAATTGTCAGTTAAAGTAAAGCAGTGCCGTAGCGCAAAAAAATGGCCTGGTCAGGAAGGGGGGTAAATCCTCTGGAGGTCAAGTGGTTAAAGATCAAAGCTGAATCTTTACACTGAGATCAAACTCTCTACGCTTACAATAAAAACTCAGCAACCTTTGTCATATAGAAAATACAGCACATTTACCTGGAGAGGATGACATTTTATTGGCTATCTTTGGGACAACACATTGCAACTAAATCAAATGAAAGGTTGATTCTAAAGCAAGGTGTGCCATATATGAGGAATATGAACAGAAAATGATACAGCTGAAATATTCTACTATACTGTATATCCAAAGGTAAGAGTAAATATATATGCTCTTTAACTACAATATAGACTGTATATATAGGCTGGAGAGTTTTCTTCCTCTGAGCTGTGCAATCATAGAGGATTTTTTCCAATATCTCACCCTGTTTGAGGTCAGTCTGAGGCCAGCATGGTGGGAATGGTGCCAGGCAGGTACATTCTATGGTCAATGACAAGTGATAAAAGCACTCTGTTACACTCCAGACCTCCAAGGAAAGGTTTATTACTGGATTATTAGAGAAGCAGACAGTCCAATTCCCCCATTTGATAAAGCTCAAACTATCTGCCGTTAACTGTCAATTGGCGAAGACGTGAGGGTTTTATTTAAAGAGACCCAACACTTTTTTTTTTTTTTTTAAGAGAGCTGAAAGGCTGATTCTGGCAAAAAGTGATTCAATTTATGGGATCGACTCCTACCCTAATGGATCGACTCCTACCCTGAATCCCTTTTCTCTCTTGTAGACACTGTAAATGAGATTTCCATACCAATGTCCTCCTAAGGCCTCATGCACACAAGATGCTTTAAAAACGCTCTTCCTCTTGGCGGCAGCGTTTTGGCAATAAAAAATCCTGACACTTGTAAATGCACCGAAACACTTGGAAAAGCGTTAAACACTGACAAGTATCAAGCACTTGAGCATTAATTAATTTAATTTGCCAGAATAATAATAATAATTTATTTTGTATATCTATAAATGTTGCGCTCCTATTATCCAACTATATAAAGTATGTGAAATATACTATTATATATACAAACTGACAAAAAATTTTCAATATATCAATAAAGTGATCATAATAAAAAACAAAAATAAATCCGTTTATCCAAAAAAAGTCTAAATTTGTGATAAAGTGATTAAAACATAATACAGTGACTTTCCGTGAATCCTTCAGTGAAAATAGAGCCTATTATACAGGCTTAATAAGCTTTTGGTTCACATATCCTGGAACCTACTAGGATTGCTGCAGTATATGATGGATGTTGGGTACTTTTTGCAAACACCTTTCCCCTTTAAACGCTGTATATCTATGCAAGGATTTCTCCCTCCTTCAGCTGCTTTGAATCACTAGCACAATCCTCCTTATACGTTCCTCCTTCTAAGCCTATCATACAGGCTTAATAAACTTTTGGTTCACATATCCTCTAATAATAATAATGTATTCTGGCCATTGAAATGAATTAACACTCAAGCGCTAAACGCGCCTAGCGTTAACACACGTTTAGGCACATTTAGACGCATTTACGCGTGGCAAGCATTCTTTTGCCAAAAAACTGCTGCTCTTGGACGCACTAGCCCTGGAGTTTTTTTTTTGCTGGTAAACAATACTGCTACTAAAAGCTTTTAAAGGTCTATGTGTGCATGGCCACATAGGATTACATGGAGGGCCATTTGGAAGCAGTAAAGAAAAATGCCTGACACCCCGAAAGTGGCTGCAAAAATGCCCCGTGTGCATGCGGCCTTACGGTGCGACTCTCATGGAGCTGTATGCCGTAATTGTTTATTTCATATTACAGAAAGTCCATTATTGTTGCAGGTTTGCTTTATAGGAGGCACCATTGACAGGTTATACTTATCTTCCGTGTGTTCCTTCGTTGCCCTAATATGCTGTCAGGTTGTCCAAACTTTTAATTTTCTGAAAATCAGAATCTGAACACAGTGCGCAGACAATTAGAGCTGGTTTAACCACTTGACCTCCACCCAGTTTTACTGCTACAGGGTGGCTCTCCTGTGCAAAATCTCACACACACACACACACACACACACACGATTTTGCACTTCCGCTTCATGGGGGCACACGCGCACAGCCAGCAGTTCGCCTCTGCTGTTAAACTGTCACAGAAGATGCCAATCTGAGTCCCAGTAAATGGATCTTCGCCAGCACCCGCAGATCCTTGGGCAGGGAGGAAGAACAGAGCTCTGCCTATGTTTACATAGACACAGTTCTGTTGTGACAGGGGAAAGTGATGGATTGTGTGTCAGAGCAGAGCTGGAAACATGATCCGTCACTTCCCCCTGTACCAGGGCCATCTAGTGTACACCAAACACATAGCTAGGCACACACTTAACCCTTTGATCACCCTAGATATTAACCCTTTCCTAACCAGTGTCATTACTACAGTGATTAGTGTATATTTTTAGCACTGATCACTGTATTAGTGTCACTGGTTCCCACAAAGTGTGAGTTATGTCCCATACTATGTAGACACTATAACTTTTATGCAAACAAATCAATATATGCTTATTGGGATTTTGTTTACCAAAAACATGTAGCAGAATACATTTTGGCCTAAATTTATGAAACAATTTAATTTTTAAATTTTTTTTATTGAATATGTTTTATAGTAGAAAATAAAAAAATTATTTTTTTTTCAGAATTCTCAGTCTTTCCTTGTTTATAATGCAAAAAGTAGAAACCACAGAGGTGGTCAAATACCACCAAAAACAGCTTCTATACATCAATAAGTACTGAATATTTCTATGGGTTCTTGTGCTTGAAGCCGAGACAAGTGCTGGTTATCAAGTGGCTATCTCCTTGTTAGCTATGTTATTGGACTGCTGCAGAAGGAGGGGGGGGGGGCTTGTCTGATCTCATAGCTAGATTTACAAAGAATGTAGGAACATAGTGCAAAGTCCCACATTAGGGGAGGGCAGAACACTGAGAAAAAAAAGTGAAATTGGAGTTCTAAAGCAGGTTATAGACAGTTCGAATCCCAGCCGGTTCAGCAGGAATCAGCCAAGATTCAAACCATGTATACTCAAGTTGACTGATCAATCAATGTGGGTACAACCAGCCTGTCAGATTTTACATGTGATTTTTGTTAGTGGCTATTACAGCCTGTAGCACTAATCACTGTGTTCTCCCAGCAGAGAAAGCTTCCCCTGCTCTGCTTTCGGGAGAACACAATGGCTCCACGGGAGGGATTCCCCTATCCACACTGACTGCTGATGGGGGAATTGAGCAATTTTCTTTCCTGCAATCTGTGGTTGCAGGAAAGAAAATCACTCATCTAAGGCCGGCTTTACCCACATTTTGATAACCATACATAACAAAAACAAATATAAGCCTTGTACGAAATGATACCCAAGTAAAAAGAACAAAACTTTATTAGTTTTATTTGTTTTATTTATTATATACAAGTGTAGTGGGAAAGGGGCCAATGAGAATATGCCCAGGTCTCCTTTGTTAGTACAGAGTTTGCCCATTACAGACAGTTTCATGCACACCAACAACTTAGGTCTAGTCTAGGGAGTGTCTCTGAGGATTTTAATTTGTAGAAATTTAAGGGGTTCAGGGCAAATCCTATAGCAGAAGACATACATGAAAGTACCAAACTAGCTCTTACTCACAATGACTCTGCAGCTGTATGCCATCCAGCTTTCCTATGACATTTTTCAGTGAGGGAGAAAAAAAATTCTTCTCCAGACCAGGACTTCCAGAGCTATGCCCTCCAGCAGATACTTTTAGTAATTTTCCACAGACCCTCAGACCAACACCAGCCAAAGCCCCAACTGCAATTCTTGTCTCACACTAGCTGCCTCCAAGGGAACGCAGCCCCAGGAGAAGAGGAACTCTTCTAGCTGAGGAAGAACCTTTTGCCCATGCCTCCCCAAACATTTATTACCTCCCCAACCACCTTCTGGGCACCTCCTTCTCTGGGATTGGCTGGAGTCTGATAAATATTCATAAGTCAGTGGTTGATCTTTTTATTCTGTTTTCTGGAAGATTCCTCCAGAAGCAGACAGGAATAATTAATGACATACCTTAGGGAAACCCTGACCAGACGAAAAACAGATCATTTCTCTACTACAATGAAGCCTAACAACTACAATTAAAGTGTTTGTAAAGGCTAATGGTTTTCTACCTTCATGCATTCTATGCATGAAGGTTAAAAATCCTTCTGCATGATGCTACCCCCACAGCCCCCCCACCTGAGCCCCTCTCGATCCAGTGATATGCACTAGAGCCTCGGATGTCCGAGGACTCCCTCTCCTCAACAGCCAGAGCCATTGGCTCCCACCACTGTCAATCACAACCAGTGAGTCAATGAGGAGAGGGGGATTGAGCTGAACCACAGCAATATATGTTTTATGGACTCATAGGCTCTGGAGTGAACATGCACCAGTGCCTCCATAGTAAACGACTTGCTATTGGTCAAAGGGGAGAAGCTAGGAGCACTGACAGGGGACCCAAGAAGAAGATAACACCAAGCTTTGCAGTGGAATAACATTCTTACAGGATGTCTCCAACTTACAAGCCAACCTCAATGCTCTGTGTAATTGGACAACTGTGTGGCAAATGAGGTTTAATGTTGATAAATGTAAGGTTATGCACTTGGGGGCTAAGAATATGCATGCATCATACATACTAGGGGGGGATACAACTGGGGGAATCAATGGTGGAGAAGGATCTGGAAGTTCTGGTAGATCACAAGCTTAATAATGGCATGCAATGTCAAGCTGCGGTTTCTAATGCGCTCAAAATCCTCTCTTGTATTAAAAGAGGTATAGACTCCAGAGAGAGAGATATCATATTACCCCGGTACAAATCATTAGTAATACCTCATCTGGAATATGCAGTTCAGTTTTGGTCAACAATTCACAAAAAGAACATTGGGGAACTGGAGAAAGTACAGAGAAGGGCAACCAAACTGATAAGAGACATGGAGGAGATCAGCTATGAGGAAAGATTAGAGGAACTGAATTTATTCTCTCTTGAGAAGAGGAGATTAAGGGGGGATATGATCTCCATGTATAATACATCAGTGGTTCATATGGTGAACTCAATGTAGAGTTATTCACCCTGAAGTCATCACAGAGGACAAGGGGGCACTCTTTAAGTTTGGAGGAAAATAAATTCACAGTAAGAGCTGTGAAAATGTGGAATAGACTCCCTCAAGAGTTGGTTCTGGCCAGCTCAGTGGGTTGCTTTAAAATAGGCCTGGATTGTTTCCTAGATACACAGACTATAACTGGATACTAACATTTATAGGTAAAGTTGATCCAAGGAATATCCGATTCCCTCTCGGGGGATCAGGAAGGAGTTTTTTCCCCTGCAGGAGTGAATTGGACCATGCGTTGCTGGGTTTTTTTTTTACTTCCTCTGGATCAACTCTGGGTATAGGATTCTAACTTTTTTTTCTTCTTCTTCTTTTATGGTTGAACTGGATGGACTTTTGTCTTTTTTCAGCCAGACTAACTATGTAACTATGTAAGTATAACATGTTTTGTTTTTTATTTAAACCGAACCTTTAATACCACTTTATCCTACATTTTGGCAGGACGCTACACAAGATTGTAGACAGAGCAGTGAACTTCAGGATACTTATCCTCAGTCTAGACATTCCCCAGCTCTTACCTGCACAAGCTCTGATAAAGAGGGATAAGTGGATCCCCCAAAATACATAGAGTATCTTTTTATTCTCAAGTAATCAATCTGGACTGTCAGCCATGTTTTTGTTGCTCTCCTCCATATTCTACACCTACTACCTGTTTGAAAAGAGGAACACACAGAGAGAAAACGAGGTATTGCTAAAGCTATGAACACCTCTAAAAAATAATATGCATTGCCTATCCCTTTACTTTATTTTATAGATGGGGAAAGCCTTTCAAGTGATATTCCATCTGTAGGCGTATTAAGGTTCTAGCACATGGGAAGCTCATCAGTCTCACCAGAATATATACTTCTTGGATGTAGGGCAAGCTGATTAAACAGCATCATTGCAACTAAACCAGGAATAAAGGTGATCTATATTTAAACTGTGGCGTATCTGCAACTATTAGATCAGTATTTAAACTGGAATAGATTATGCAAAGCGCGCTGCATGTTTGATCTCAGGATGTGTGCACACTGATAACGTGCTTTAGAAAGTTGAAGTCACAAATTGACACTCTGCCAAGCGGCTTTTCCAGAACTGTCTTATCCATTGATCTATTGTGCTTCCTTGTGGTGCTAAAACTGGGAATCATGAATAATAGAGGAATCCGGAGAGGTTAATCAACACTCAACAATTCTCTGTTTATAGGAAATTATCAAAGAAACAGAAACACAGTTTACAATGTGTGAAAGGAGGCCAGGAAGAAAACTTTATAGGAGCAGCTTAAAGGGTAACTCAACGTTTGTGAAAAAAAAATAGCATATAAAAAATGATATAACATATACAATTGCTAAACAAGCCATATTGTAACTGAATGTTATTAAAAATGTCATATCCATTTAAATTGCTGTAATTTCCTGTAAAATCCAAAGCAATATGGCAACCTGGAGGGCTTCTGTACACTGTTGGTGAACAGAATGCCTCCAAAATTGTTATTTCCTATGTGAGTGATTGGCTCACTAATTTGCTCAGAAGTCTTCACTAAGAGACTATTCAAATATTAGGCATCCTCTGCAATAGGAATTTCTGTTTTGGTGACCCATACGGAAGAAAAATATAGTTGAAATATATTTTTAAAGTTTTCTTCCCAAATATATTGACATATATTTGAAATGCTAAATCCTCTGGAGGGCAGGTGGTTAACAATGAATTCCACATAAACCACTGATACTAGTGTTCCACTGACACGGTTTTTTTATCAGTGAGTACAAGTACCGATACTTGTGGTCAAGTACACCACCAATACCGATAACTTTGCGGTGCGATTTGAGCCCATAAAAAATGAATGGGCTCAAATTGCACTGCAAAGAATGGCATGTGATCTGAACAGGAATGTGGCGAGATTTCTGTCCGAATCACATGAGGTTTCCCTGCGGGTGCTCTGTGGTTAGCAGTGTGATTTGAGCCATAAAAAATGAATAGCGATTCTTTGCGGAGTGATTTGAGCCCATTCATTTTGTATGGGCTCAAATCACACCAAAAATGTACCGATTTCAGGTATCAGAGCATTTGCACAAGTTTGAGTACTTGCAAACAGTGCAAATGCTGGATATCGGCACCAATACCAATATCAGTATTGGTATCAGTGTCACCCTACTAAATACACAAATGAAATATATACATGGGAGCTCATTGACCTGCCAAATCATTTGCATTTCTGTCCATCCAATCCCGACATTCACATAGTTATAACACACAGCACAGCTCTGTCTGGCAGGGCAGGAGTCCTGATTTTTTTCTATTGCAGTTCGGTAAGTCCTCATGCACCCTTGACGTTTTTACAGCGGCTGTTTTTGGCTTTTGATGGGTTTTTTTCTACAGCTAATAAACCCCCCAGCATGTTATCCTGTATGTCCATGCACACATAGACTGGAATCAGTGTTTTTTGGCTAGGACATTTTTTGGCTGGAAAAAAAACGAGGACTAGTGGGTTTCTAGAGGAGTTTTTTAGTTGTAAAAATGCTCCAATGCAGCGAAACGCAGCAAAATACAATAAAACGCCACAAACCAGCGTTTTTGGATGTTTTTTGACCCGAAAAAAATTTTTGGGATCAAAAGAAAAACGCAAATGCGGAAAACCGCTAATTCAAAACCACTAAAAAAAGCTGAAAACTCATGTTTTTATCGTGACTTTAAACAGCTAACATTACCAGTGTTATCAATACATCCAGTGTGCATGGAGACTTATACCTACAGGCAGAGGCGTCCCTAGGGTTTGTGTCACCCAGTGCAGTAACACTTGGTGACACCCCCTCCGACGATCTCCGCAGGATGGATTGGACCTGCGGATTGAGCATAATGGATTGGAGTCCAATCCATTATGCTCCCCAATCCCCAGATCCAGTCCATCCTGCGGGGATTGTCAGCTTGCAACCTATACGGGGTTAACTGATCTCTCCATGAGCTCCATGAAAAGGAAAATTTTAAAGCAAGTCAATGATCCTTGCAAGATGGATCGGATCTGCGGATTGGGGAGCATAATGGATCAGACTCCGATCCATTATGCTCAATTCGCAGACCTGATCCATCTTGCGGGGATCGTCAGCTTGCTTTAAAACTTTCCTTTTCGTGGAGAAGGTCCGGTGTCACCCCGTGTGATAGGTGTCACCCAGTGTGGCGCACACCCCCCACACCTGCTTAGGGACACCACTGCCTACAGGTCTTGTCTCCAAGCACAGTTTGTGACTGGACAAGGAAAGAAGAAGCAGGGAACTGATGTGCTTAACTCTTTGTTACTCTGATCTCTCCTCCTATCAATGTGCTCAATGCAGTGCAGCACAACTGATTGGCTCCTTGTGCAGCTTCTCTCTCCCTGAGTCTAAGCTTTGCTGTATATGAACTGCAAGAAACTGATACCAAGTCAAGTCAAGTTCAGCTACTTACTTTGCTTCCATCAGTTACGCTGCTTTTCAAAATACATTTGTGTCTTTCATCACTGCCATGTCAAAACTTCCCTAGGACCCAGAAGTCTAACCGCATGTACTGTATATCCAAGTCTTGGTTTTTCCTGCTCTCGAGACACTTTTGACTTTTACAGGAAAGGTTGAGATTTACATATCATTTTACTTACCTACCTCCCTAGATTTACTGATCCTATTGACCACAAATAACCTCTGCTTATGCATTTTTTTCATCACATATTCAGAGAGAACAATCAAGGTTTAAGAACGGGTTATGTAAAAGAACAGCTCCTAACCCCCCGGTCACATCAAGCCCGACTTTGAAATTGTGCGACTTACAGTGAAGTCGCACAATTTCAAAGTCGGAGGACATGCCGATTTCAGGTGCGATTTGCAAGACATCTGATATAAGAAATCGCACCAAAAGTAGCACATGTACTACTTTAGAAATCGGTGCGGCTCCGACCACGTCAGAACGGCACCGATATGACCGCTCCGATTGCGGACAATAGAGTGCGACTTGGCATGCGATTTGCAAGTCACAGGGCAAGCCAATCGCGTGACAAGTCCTACCTTCTGATTGTTAACCTGTTATATGCAGAGCAACACCTAGTGACTTAAAGAGTGTTAAACCCCAAAACAAAACATAAGCAGCAAGGGATGCTAGGGTATCAGATTTTTTCTGCTTACAATGGCATGCAGAAGAGAAGAAAAAGCCGCACAGGAATACCAGAATTTTTTTTTAATTATTCTGTGTTGCCTATTTTAACCAAGAGGGTCAGCAATCTCTTTAACACAGGAAGGTTTTATTGTATTTAGATTTACAGTGATATTTTTCATGGAGACAACTAAGTTATGCATCATGCCTTCTGGAGTTTTTTTTTTAAAGTGACTCTGCTGCTATCCAGACAATTTTGGAAAAATTACCTGTAAAAAAGATTTTTTTCAAATGTATCCCTCTGAGTAATGCTGACTCTAATCTATAACATGGTTGTAAACCCTTGCATATATCCAGGGAAGTGATTGGCCTCAGGTGATACACAGATATTAACCTCCCTGGCGGTATGATTATTTCAGATTTTTGGTGCTGAAAGCGGTAAATTTTTTTGCATGGAAATATGTATTTTTTTTATTGTAGACCTGTAATTCTTAGGAATAACTCACTGAAATCTGTCCAAAAAAGAGTCTAGTAAACATCCCGGGTATGATAAAACTTGAAATACAAAATCATAAATTATAATTTAATAAATAATCATAAAAAATAATAATATAATAATACATTTAATTCAACAATATAATCAAACCAAAAACACTGAAATTTGAAATATAGCGCCAAGTTCGCACATCGCTGAGCAAAGTCGCAAAATTGTTTTCAGTGTCTGATGACGAATTTCCCCCACGAATCATTATCACTCAATTCTGCAAGTGGTTCTGATTTACTATCGCTGTTCTCTAGCTGATCTAAAACCGCTTTTGACCTAAAGGGACGCTTTTTGGACGCCATGGACATTTCTCAGTTTCCAGGCAGAAAGAACAGTAAAAATGTAGGCAGGGCGCAGGACAAAGCACTCGGGACAAAATGTATGTGAAATGGTTTGATACAGTAATGTTATACTATGTGATTTTAGTGATTTTAGTGCAGTGGTTCTCAACCTTTCTAATGCCGCGACCCCTTAATACAGTTCCTCATGTTGTGGTGACCCCCAACCATAAAATTATTTTTGTTGCTACTTCATAACTGTAATTTTGCAGTGGGAGGACTAGCGCCCCATCACTGATGTCAGTGGGAGGAATAGTGCCCCATCATTGGTGTCAGTGGGAGGAATAGTGTCCCATCATTGGTGTCAGTGGGAGGAATAGTGCCCCATCATTGGTGTCAGTGGGAGGAATAGTGCTCCATCATTGGTGTCAGTGGGAGGAATAGTGCCCAATCATTGGCGTCAGTGGGAGGAATAGTGTCCCATCATTGGTGTCAGTGGGGGGAATAGTGCCCCATCATTGGTATCAGTGGGAGGAATAGTGCCCCATCATTGGTATCAGTGGGAGGAATAGTGCCCCATCATTGGTATGAGTGGGAGGAATAGTACCCCATCATTGGTATCAGTGGGAGGAATAGTGCCCCATCATTGGTGTCAGTGGGAGGAATAGTGCCCCATCATTAGTATCAGTGGGAGGAATAGTGCCCCATCATTGGTGTCAGTGGAAGGAATAGTGCCCCATCATTGGTATGAGTGGGAGGAATAGTGCCCCATCATTGGTGTCAGTGGGAGGAATAGTGCCCCATCATTGGTATGAGTGGGAGGAATAGTGCCCCATCATTGGTGTCAGTGGGAGGAATAGTGCCCCATCATTGGTGTCAGTGGGAGGAAAAGTGCCCCATCATTGGTGTCAGTGGGAGGAATAGTGCCCCATCATTAGTATCAGTGGGAGGAATAGTGCCCCATCATTGGTGTCAGTGGAAGGAATAGTGCCCCATCATTGGTATGAGTGGGAGGAATAGTGCCCCATCATTGGTGTCAGTGGAAGGAATAGTGCCCCATCATTGGTATGAGTGGGAGGAATAGTGCCCCATCATTGGTGTCAGTGGGAGGAATAGTGCCCCATCATTGGTATCAGTGGGAGGAATAGTGCCCCATCGTTGGTGTCAGTGGGAGGAATAGTGCCCCATCGTTGGTGTCAGTGGGGGGAGGAATAGTGCCCCATCGTTGGTGTCAGTGGGGGGAGGAATAGTGCCCCATCGTTGGTGTCAGTGGGGGGAGGAATAGTGCCCCATCGTTGGTGTCAGTGGGGGGAGGAATAGTGCCCCATCGTTGGTGTCAGTGGGGGGAGGAATAGTGCCCCATCGTTGGTGTCAGTGGGGGGAGGAATAGTGCCCCATCGTTGGTGTCAGTGGGGGGAGGAATAGTGCCCCATCATTGGTGTCAGTGGGAGGAATAGTGCTCCATCATTGGTGTCAGTGGGAGGAATAGTGCCCAATCATTGGCGTCAGTGGGAGGAATAGTGTCCCATCATTGGTGTCAGTGGGGGGAATAGTGCCCCATCATTGGTATCAGTGGGAGGAATAGTGCCCCATCATTGGTATCAGTGGGAGGAATAGTGCCCCATCATTGGTATGAGTGGGAGGAATAGTACCCCATCATTGGTATCAGTGGGAGGAATAGTGCCCCATCATTGGTGTCAGTGGGAGGAATAGTGCCCCATCATTAGTATCAGTGGGAGGAATAGTGCCCCATCATTGGTGTCAGTGGAAGGAATAGTGCCCCATCATTGGTATGAGTGGGAGGAATAGTGCCCCATCATTGGTGTCAGTGGGAGGAATAGTGCCCCATCATTGGTATGAGTGGGAGGAATAGTGCCCCATCATTGGTGTCAGTGGGAGGAATAGTGCCCCATCATTGGTGTCAGTGGGAGGAAAAGTGCCCCATCATTGGTGTCAGTGGGAGGAATAGTGCCCCATCATTAGTATCAGTGGGAGGAATAGTGCCCCATCATTGGTGTCAGTGGAAGGAATAGTGCCCCATCATTGGTATGAGTGGGAGGAATAGTGCCCCATCATTGGTGTCAGTGGAAGGAATAGTGCCCCATCATTGGTATGAGTGGGAGGAATAGTGCCCCATCATTGGTGTCAGTGGGAGGAATAGTGCCCCATCATTGGTATCAGTGGGAGGAATAGTGCCCCATCGTTGGTGTCAGTGGGGGGAGGAATAGTGCCCCATCGTTGGTGTCAGTGGGGGGAGGAATAGTGCCCCATCGTTGGTGTCAGTGGGGGGAGGAATAGTGCCCCATCGTTGGTGTCAGTGGGGGGAGGAATAGTGCCCCATCGTTGGTGTCAGTGGGGGGAGGAATAGTGCCCCATCGTTGGTGTCAGTGGGGGGAGGAATAGTGCCCCATCGTTGGTGTCAGTGGGGGGAAGAATAGTGCCCCATCGTTGGTGTCAGTGGGGGGAGGAATAGTGCCCCATCGTTGGTGTCAGTGGGGGGAGGAATAGTGCCCCATCGTTGGTGTCAGTGGGGGGAGGAATAGTGCCCCATCGTTGGTGTCAGTGGGGGGAGGAATAGTGCCCCATCGTTGGTGTCAGTGAGGGGAGGAATAGTGCCCCATCGTTGGTGTCAGTGGGGGGAGGAATAGTGCCCCATCGTTGGTGTCAGTGGGGGGAGGAATAGTGCCCCATCGTTGGTGTCAGTGGGGGGAGGAATAGTGCCCCATCGTTGGTGTCAGTGAGGGGAGGAATAGTGTCCCATCGTTGGTGTCAGTGGGGGGAGGAATAGTGCCCCATCGTTGGTGTCAGTGAGGGGAGGAATAGTGTCCCATCGTTGGTGTCAGTGGGGGGAGGAATAGTGCCCCATCGTTGGTATTAGTGACACAAATGATGGGGCACTATCCCTTCCACTAACACCAATGATACTTACCTTGCTGACCCCTGCTCCAGCCTGGGCTCGATCTCTCCCTCTCCCATCTACAGCCTGCATACCTGGCTGCAGCAGCAAAATTTGCACTTACCTGTCAGCTGTCTTCCTTCTCTGGCCTCTTTCTTCACTCGTTCCTGCAGCTCCCTCGATCTTCTTCGATCTCCGCGCGCTGCCGCTCGGCTCCTCCTCTCCAAGCTCCACCTTCTCGCCGGTGATTGGCCGCCTGTGTGCCTCTCCTGAGCTACAGTTCCGGTGGCCAATCAGCGGCGAGGAGGCGGTGACAGGGGCAGCATATCATCCCGCCCACACATCGCCGGAGACAGCAGCGGTGTCTCGGTTCCTAAGACCATCAGAAATATGTGTTTTCCGATGGTCTTAGGCGACCCCTGGGAAATGGTCGTTCGACCCCCAAAGGGGTCGCGACCCCCAGGTTGAGAACCGCTGTTTTAGTGAATGTCATTTTTTGTCATTTTCCGTCCCCCGTATGTCCCGACGCTCACAGGGCACGGAACCCAGATGACAGATGGCATCCGACAGATTACATTGCCGGGGACACTGCAGGAGGGACATCGTGGGAGCGCAGGACAAGGTAAGTGATCGAGGGATCGCGGAGCAGCGCCTCATGGTAAGCCCGAGTGTAGCTCGGGGTTACCGCTTGTGGTACTAAAACTTTACCCCGAGCTACACCCGGGAATACCGCCAGGGAGGTTAAATAAAATAAGATAGGTGCAGCACTTAAAATATAGTCCTGATAAATGTATAACAAATGGCTCATGCATAAAATGACAGTCCACAGTAAGAGAGCTCAGAGGTGATTATAATATTCCCAAAGTCGTCACTTTCTTAGGATCGGTGAGAGGCAGGATATGTATAAAATGCGCATTCACGGACGCGCAGAGATAATGCGCAATGTGTCAATAAATGGAGGTTTGCCAGGGGTCCCTTTCAGGATGCAAATGGAATCAGCCCGGGATGGATGGAAATCATCTGGATGGATTTTCAAACTGGAGGTTCACATTAAGGACACGGATGCAGCCTCTTCAGTACAGTGGGATAGTCACCAGGGGAAGCTCTGAGGGATTAAATGCTCAGTGCAGCTGGTAACAAATGGAGGCCGCCGGTACGCGTTTTGTACACCCCGGCGCACCCATTCTGAAGATCTACGAGTGTACGAAATGTGTCGTGGAGGAGCCTGTAAGCTTTTTACCAGCTTACACACCCCCTTCACACAGCACACAGGAACAGAGCTGAGGCTGTCAATCTACTGGAGGTCCCTCCCCTGTCACCATTTTTCTTTTGGTGTCAGGAAATCATTTCAGAAGTGATTCATGCTGATAGCAGAGGAACGAAGCAGCAGATAGAAATTACACTTAATGCTCTGGATTGAGACGTACACACTATAGAGGAATATGTTTTGTTCAGATTTTTGTAAGAGAAAGACCAGGCATCCGACACTCCTGGAAGTGTCAGGTGCTGAAAACTCCTCTCTTCCCATAGCTCTTGAAGGGGGTTCTTATTACCAGCCTTACATATGAAAAATTCAGCTTTGATAGATGCGTGAGAACAAGAAATTACCTTGCTGTGCCTCCTTATCGTACAGCTTCATGTGGACGACTCCTGAAGTCTTGTTCCTTACAATGGAGACACTTCCGCCATCCCGCTTACCACACGTTCCGATCCGGCCAAGATTTTGATCAGCCCACCAGAGCCGGTTATCTGTAAAATATTGGAGAAAATCATTAACACTCTTCATTATGAACTTGAAGCATACTGTATGCAAACCCAATCTCTAAAACTTCTTAAACTTTAACAAATGTAATTTCAATAATCATTTTTGAAATAAGTGGTTCTAAAGTCTGAAAGTTTTTTTTACCTTAAAGTTAAAAATATCTTCTGCATGTAGCCCCCCTCCCTCCAGCCTTCTTTTATACTTACCTGAGCTCTATCTTGATGCAGTGTTGTGCACGAGAGCACTGGCTCTTCCAGCTCTCTCCCTTCTCATTGGCTCAGAGACAGCAGCAGGAGCAATTGGTTGTTGGCTCCCACTGCTGTCAATCATAGCCAGTGAGGAGGGAGCTGTGCTGAGCTGCTCTCTGTGTGTCTATGGACACACAGGGAATGGTTTACTAAAGTTGGTACCTTCAGTGCCCGGTTTATGGTTTTCATATAATCACTGGATACTAAATCTGTGAGCCAGAACATTTCCTGTCCCCATCAGGAAGCCCACTCTAAGAAATGACATGCTGCCCTTGCCCAGTAGAAACAAAGTTATTTCCCTAGGGCACATCAACAATTTGTTTGGCTAAAATGGGCAGCAACCGATTCCATTTATAGCAGTTTTCATAGGGGTGGCCCCCAAATCCACAAAGACTTATTTATTTATTTCAGGTACTTATATAGCGCCGTCAAGTTACGCAGCGTTTTACATATATATTGTACATTCACATCAGTCCCTAACCCTCAAGGGGCGTACAATCTACGGTCCCTAATTCACATTCATACATACACATACTAGGGCCAATTTAGACAGGAGCCAATTAACCTACCAGCATGTCTTTGGAGTGTGGGAGGAAACTGGAGTACCCGGAGGAAACCCACGCAGGCACAGGGAGAACATGAAAACTCCAGGCAGGAAGTGCCGTGGTTGGGATTTGAACCAATGACCCTAGTACTGCCAGGCCAAAGTGCTAACCATTTAAAGGTAAAGCCTTCCTCATTGCCCTCAGCTGAAATACTGTTCTGTTTCAGGCTCTTCCCTGTTTACAGCTCAGAATTAAAAGAAGCTGCATAAATATTTAATGGAAATGACTGATGCTTATTTGAATACCACTAATGGCATGCAATAAATAAACTGGAAATGAATATTCATTCACACAGTGGTGATCGCTTGAATAATCTGCAACCATTTAGGTGGAAGCAGCGATAACTTTAATGCCATGATGAATAAAGAAGCAAATTAAAAGGATAAAAAAAAAAAAAAAAAACAGACATTGAGTTTTTTCTGTATTGAAGAACAGTTTGTAGCAATATGTTTTTGAGCTGTAAACACTATGGGGTGGATTTACTAAAGGCAAATAGGTTGTGCACGCTGCAGTTGCACTCATTTTCCCCAGAGCTTAGTGAGTGTGGTGAAGCTTCACTTCTAAAAGAATACCCAATCAGGTGCTAGGAAAATTTAAAATAAGTCTGGAGAAAATAGGTGCAACTGCACCTGCAAAAAATGGGAGGGGCTTGGTGAAGTCATGGCGCTCGTGGTCAGCTGACATGTATTGGAGAGAGCTCATGGAGAGGAGTCTGGTGAGATCCATTAGAGCCTGAGGGTGTCATCTACAGTTTTACAGATTGTTTTATTCATTTGTGCAATATTTGGTGCAATGGAGCACAAGTATCATGTGAGTGGCCATTGTATCCCACATGAAAGAAAAAATATATTTAAAATATATTTTAAAAATATTTTTCACAAATATATTGACATATAATTGAAATACTACAATTTTAGCCATATTCAATATATTTCAAAATATATTTCAATAAATATATTTCAATATATATATATATATATACACACACACTGCATGTTGAAATGCGTTTTGTATATATTACAAAATATATGAAAAATATTTTTTAAAACATATATTTTTGAAATATATTCTTCAGATTTTTTTAACATATAAAAAAGTCATTTAAACATGTATTTGTAAATGCATTCCAAAAATGTAGATTTGTATTTTTAAAGACGTACAGTATGTTTGAAATGTAGTTTTAAAAATATACAGTTATATATATAATTCAACATACAATATATATATTGAATATGGCCAAAATTGTAGTGTTTCAAATATATGTCAATATATTTCGGAAGAATATTTTTAAAATATATTTCAAATATATTTTTCTTCCATATGGGATATTTTAATAAACATGTAGTTTTTTTAAACGATAAAGCACTATTGGCTTGACTATATATTTTTCTAAATGTGCACTGAGCGAAGGAAGGAGCTGAATCAGCAGTGAAGGAGAGTCTTGATAGGGGTCATACACCAATATATGTCCATTTAATGGGCGCAAACCGTTTTTGACCAAACTTGATTGTGAGGTCAAAAATTTCAGGTGAGAGCACAACTGGTGTTGGTATTGGTGGAGGCACATTGCATATGTTAAAAGGAAGATTTGAATGGCACAAGTCATCATTGTGTATTGAAAGAATCACAATATGGAGATGGACTTTATCTATTAATAGTTCTTTGTTCACATTGTTTGTTGTTATATTCTATACTCATTTAATATTTTTTTCACATTTATTATTTTTTTCACATTTAATATATTTTTCACATTGAGATCTTTATGCTATCTATATTTAGCATTGGTTAACATTAAGAGAAGCGCATGTTTTTTTACACCTGCAGAGTGCACAATCTATTAGCCTTTAGTAAGGGCTCATTCACACCATGATGCAGTGTGGGAAACGCATTCCGAGTGCCTTTTCTTCACTACAATAAAAAACACACTGAGTGTGTGTTCTGCTACAGGCGTACAATGTCCCAAACGCAGGTCGCACATGCAGTGTGTTTGTTTGCACTGGATCATAAGCTACCAAAGTACCATGCAATCCAGTTGCAATGTGTTTTTAAAATCAGTGCATGCACTACGTTTGGTGTGATCCAGTGTGATTTCAGCCCATTCAAACAAATAGGTGGAAAATTACAACACACAGAATCGCACAGGAGATTCAGGTGCAAACTGGTCCTGAATCAATCCCAACGTGTTTTGGTGGAGAACATACATGACTTTCACCAGAAGCACTCATGACTCTCAAGCATCAGCTCTCTGCAACACATTTTTAAATTCCCCAACCTTAAAGGGTTAGTCCACTTAAATGTGATGTTTTAGCTACAGATGAAGCTTGGCAAGGTGTTCCAACCCTTGGCGTCTTCTTGAATTTTATTGTCAACATTTTTTACTTTAATTGTAAGTATGAAATGTTTATGATGTGTTTTAATATTGGGTTGTATACTAGTCCTGAGGAAGTGGGTTGCTTTACCTCGAAATACGTTGGCTCCATTTTTATTTTGTGAACTGTGAACTTCAAAAACATGTTGTATTAAAGCAGTAGTAAACTGCATAAAAAAAAAAAAAACATTAATAATGGGCCCCCTGCAGGTTTAGGTCATAATGTACTAGTAATCACTGCATACTAGCACATTATGACAGACTTACCTGTACAGGGAGCCCTCCAGCACCGCCCTGGCACCACTATCCTCACCTGGTCTTCCTTCCGGATTAGTGGGTTCTGGCAGTATGAATAGCCGGAGCAGTAATGACGTCACAGGAGCCCTCGGCTGCAACATGGAGATCTGAATGTCCGGCATGCTGTGCTGTCCCTTCAGAACTCATGCGTTGGTGACATCACCGGCTGCATGCTGTGTGTATATCTCCTAAACGGTGCAAGTTTAGGAGATACTCCCTGTGCCTACAGGTAAGCCTTGTTATAGCTTTACCTGAAGGTACAACTTACAAAGTGGACTTTCCTTCCATTTTAAAGCCTGAAGTGTGATGTCTCTGCATATCAAGAGATACCTACACCTCATCTACAACTTGGCTTCTTCAGGTCTTGGGAATTATGGCCAGTAGATATTTCTGTTGGTGGACCTGACTCTGTTTCTGTCCATCTGGGAGTTTGGGGGTCCATCTTGCCTATCTTTACGTGTTCCAACACCTCCAATTGGATTCAACTGAAACCCCAACAGGGAGTGTGGAAACACCTTGTAATGGCAATTTGGCAACTATCGTAGACTAAGCTAAGTGCTGGATGTTGCCAATTTTATCAGAGAGTTTAACTCCTTGGTGTCGAGAGTACGCAAATATGCGGCCTCATGGTGACTAGGCCTTGACTTGCGTACCCAGTGTAAACAAAAGATGCGCCAAGAGCGCATACCCTGCGCACTCATGGCACATTTACCAGCGCCTCATGGAAAGGTCTCAATCGCTACCTACGGTCAGGAGCTTTCTGATCATGTAACCATCACAACAGTCAATCACAGAGGTCACATGAACCTGAACCCTGCCTCCTGACGTCACAAACCCCTTAAAGGGCCAGGATGCTCTGACCCCAAGGGGTTAAATAACAGTCTGAGGCCACACCAGCTGATTCTATATCTTTTTAAAACCTGATGAGCATTATGTGGCCCCCAAAATGTGTTGACTGTTGCACTCAATATATGCTTGGAATAAAACCACATTTTGTACTCTAATAAATTTGTGTGCACTTTGATCTTCAGATTTAAAGTAGAACTAAAGGCAAAACTTTTTTTTTCATTTTGGATAGACTAAGGAAGGCTTATAACCATTGTCAGCTTTATTTTTTTCCTATCTGTGTCCCATTTAGGAGATTTACCTTCACTTTCTGTCCCATAGATGAAACAAGAAGTGAGAGGAAATCCCTATAAATTGAGGGAACCTCTGGTTGTCACCAGAACTAGCATCCCTATAGGAAGAATTCCCATCCACAACTGTTCTGGCGACAATCCAAAATTTAGGGTTTTCTTTCATTTTTACTCTGAGTGATAATTGTAAATAGGACAAATAGAGAGGGTATATCTCCCTAACCGGGGCACAGACAGCAATAAACACCTGACAGGGATACTAATTTCTCTCCACTCTAAAAAAAATTTAATTTTGACTTTAGTTATACTTTAAGCAAAACACCAACTAATAGGAGTGTTAACTCTTTCCTACTTCTATTTAAAAAAACAAATACATCTACTGTATCTATCTATCTATCTATCTATCTATCTATCTATCTATCTATATATGTATACACGGCGTATGTCTATATCATTATCTATATATTTTTTTTTTTCAATATAAGCGCATCATAAAATCAATGATTCTGCTTTTGGCATTCCAAGCTGCAACAACGCACACCCATATCACAGTTCTTCATTTTCAGAACAAAATGCGGGGAAGTGACTAAATTCAATTAGATTGAGCACTTTGCAAGTGCAATTGCTCCAGAGCTAAGTAAATGAGCAAAAGCTTTGCTTAAAAGCTTTCCAGCATCCAATCATGTGAAAGCAAAAATGCAAAAAATTTTTTTTCTTTTTGTAATTTTCCCTGCACGCGATTGGATATTCTTTGCAAAGTGAAGCTTCACCTCATTTACTAAGCTCTGGAGCAAAGTGCACAGTCTATTTGCTTATTAGTTAATCAATCCCTTACACTCTTGCTTGAGTATATTTGTCAAAATCAATTGACTAACATCTAATCAGAACTGAATGAAAACCAATCACCTGCATATGCTGAAGATCAAACATTGAACAATCGATCTGAATCTGTCTACATCAATTCTGTAATCTGTCATAAAAGGATCAGTACAGTGGTTAAACGGTTAGCACTTCCACCTGGCAGCACTATGGTCATTGGTTCAAATCCCAACCACAGCGCCACCTGCCTGGAGTTTGCATGTTCTCCCTGTGCGGGTTTCCTCCGGGTATTCTGGTTAACCTACCAAAGACATGCTGGTAGGTTAATTGGCTCCTGTCTAAATTGGCCCTAGTATGTATATGTATGAATGTGAGTTAGGGACCTTAGAATGTACACCCCTTGAGGGTTATTTATTTCAGGTAATTATATAGCGCCGTCAATTTACGCAGCGCTTTACATATATATTGTACATTCACATCAGTCCCTAACCCTCAAGGAGTGTACAATCTAAGGTTAGGGACTGATGTGAATGTACAATATATATGTAAAGCGCTGCATAAATTGCCAGCACTAAATAAGTACCTGTAATAATACATTGTTACATGCAGCAGAACTTCATTCAGGCACCATATTGGCATTTAACCAATCCACATTGTGCTGCTGCCTGGGCAAACCAAGGTGGATAGGATGCAGATCAGAAACTTTGAAAATCTGCAGTTGAAACGGAATGTCACCTAATGTGCAGGTTATGCAAATCATAGCAGATCACATCCATTTTAATCTGAGTAGCCAAGATGAATGACTCATGTTATGCCCCTTGGCATGCCCAAACTGGCACATAAATATTCAAGTGAACTGACAAACTACGATTCAGCAGCTCAGAAGAAGGTATGCTCCTCCGCTTGAATGATGGTGAATTACAAATCAGGTAGCTCATCACAAGCTTAAGCACATCTAAAGTCATGAAAAAAAAATTTAAACATTTTCAGTATTCAAGGGGTTTAACCCCTTTGCGTCGGAGCCTCCCGGCCCTTTAAGAGTTTCAGAAGCCAGGAGGTAGGTGGGGTTTTAAGGTCATGTGACCGCCGTGATTCGCTGTCACGACGGTCACATGATTGGAAAAGGTTCCAATCGCAAGGGGAGATCGGGACCTTTCCGTGAGTCACGGACATACGTGCTGGGAGCACGCAGGGTGCTCATTCTCAGCACATATGTATTTTCTAATGACATGCAAATAAGAGGCCGCTCGGCGTCAAGGCCCATTGTCTAGTGGTTAAACAAGCTCACCAAAAGGTGGTGGCTGCATTTGTTTCCTTTTTAAGGCTATATATATTTTCAGAAGTACAGAAAAATACCTGTTGATCCTGATAGGAGTTCTTATAACTTCCTGGGTACTGAACCAAAATTTCAAACAAAGCCATCAGCTTGTCCAGTTATTTTCTGTGAACTACACTACCTCAGGGGCATATTTACTACAAGGGAAACAAGACATTTTCCTAGGGCGGCATTTTTCAGGGGGGCAGCACCACCTCCCTGGAAGAAGGGACGGCAGCTTGGAGACCAAATGGGATCTGAGAGAGGCTGTGGGCTGCTTGACTCTCTTTCCTGGGGATGTCCAGAGCTGTGAAGGTGAATGCCTTTCTCTCTCTCACTGGCAGAGGAGTGGCCATTGTATGGGGGCGATGGTAGTGGAAGGCTCTCTCCGGGGAGGGCGGAAAATTTTGTGTTGCCTAGGGCAGCACAAAACCTAAATACACCACTGCACTGCCCCCAAATATAATGGAGATGAGGAGAGGGAGGTGTATGTAGTCCAAATACGGAGAGCAGCCTAGGGTGACAAGGCACAGGTAGTGTGCTACTGGCAGGATCACTGGGTGAAAATAAAGGAACAAAGCCTTAAAAAAGAAAACTAATGTGGCCACCACTTTTGGGTGACAACCATGAGCTTGTTTTAACCCCTTGAATACCAGGTCGTTAATAAACATACCTTGATAGAATTTAGGTTAAAGTGGACAAAGAGTTAAACCCAAAAAAAACCATTTAAACAGTTTGCATGAGGTTGCATACCTGTTATGATGGGTCTGCCTGGATTTCCTGGCTTGTGGGAATTCCACAAGCCAGGAAATCCAGGCAGACCCATCATAACAGTCATGAATACACTCACCGAATCGGCTACAATCACCTCATGAGGTTGCATGGAGTTTCTCTTTTTATTTTTGGCTTCCATTCCTCTGTTTTCACCTCATCATCCTGCAAATAACACACTTTCTGTCCATGGGTGTCTACGCTCTCTCACTTTACAGTACCTATGGAGGAAGCCATGGTTGTCACCCAGTCTGGACTACAAACATGTCTGCTTTCCTCATCTCCATTACATGGAGGGGGGGCACTAGCAGTTTACAGAAGAAAAGTGACATTGTTTGTGCTCTCATTTCAGCTCACAGGAAGTGACTAAGAACACAGCATTTCTGGCAGGGTCAGCAGTCATTTTATGTACTTGCTGAAACAGTTCTTAGCCTGAAAAAACAAAGCTAAGACTGGTAATCTGCAATCTGCTGTATTACATTTTCATTCTTGGGTTTACATTCTGCCTTCCTGTCCTCAGCATGTTCACTTAAAGTGCTATGCAACACAAGAGAATCCTGGCTCAGAGTGACAATCCTTTCTATTTGCCCTTAGAGCCTTTGGCGGTTGGGGTCTTTGGAGGCGTTAACATATTCGAAACAGTTCATAGCAGTGACCAATCTAAGGTATGGCATCCTCTGTTGGACCCCAGTTAATGGGGTGGTAACAAGAAGGTATCTGCAGAGAAGTGGGTTTGACCCCAAGTCAGTGTTTTGCGGTTGGGGATCATTAAGTAGCAACACAGGTACACAACCTGATGTTGCTTCTCAATTGCCTCCCAAGACCTGCAACCTGTATGTTATGGTTACTGGATTATGAGTATGGTTTCTGTTTTAATAAATGTTATCTTTGGTTATTTGTTAATAAATGGGCAAGCTGGCCAATTTTCTCCAGATTGTGTCCTTTGTCATTTGTTTCTTAGAATAAATTGGGGGAAGGGTACCTATGGTGACATTTAAATGACTGGGAGACATGTGAGGTACCCTAGTCAAGCATTGGACCTGTTTTGGAGATCCTGGTGTGCTGGTAACATACTTCTTTTGCTGCACACACCTACGCACATCAGCTGGCTACATTTGAGGTGCTATTAAGAATAAATGGCAGCACAAGTGTGACATTCATTTTTTGTGCATATTTTTCAGTGTTCTCAGAACACAGATGTGAATGCAGCCTAAAGGTGTACTTCTCCTTTAACCAATAGCCGCCCGGCCAATAGCCGTTTGGCGGCCGGCAAAATGCTGTAGATTTCCGGGTGAACGCCATATGGCGTACTCCCAGGCATAAGCAGTTTTTGCGCTTGCAGAACGCGGAGCAGCGCGATCTGTCACCAGCCATGTACCTTGGACACGGCCGATGACAGATCTGAGTACCGGCCCCCCGTTGCCGGTACCATGTGACCTGCTGTGACCAATCACAGCAGGTCACATGACAGTTGTATACAATGGATGGCTTCATTCATGCCATCCATTGTATACTAATGTCTAGCTGTGAATGGTCACAGCTAATCACATGCACATGTCAGGTGATTAGCTAAATCACAGCTAAGCACAAAATAAAAAAAAAAGCCTGAATGAATCGATGTCATTCAGGTAAATGCTTGCTTATAGCAAAGTAATTCTTTGCTACAAGCAAATTGTGCAAAAAAAAAAAATACTGATCACTTCCCCAAAGTAGTACAATGTTACTATGGTAACATTGCACTACTTTGGACATAGTGAAATATGAAAACAATTCTTAAAAAAAAGAAAAAAAATGTAATAAAAAATTTAAAATAAAAAAAAAATATTTTTTTTTTCATACTGTCACCAGTTAGTGTCCCTGATCACCACCATGCCAGTTATATGATGACAATGTACTGCACTGGTGACAGTATGTAAAAAAAAAATAGTGAAAATAATTTTTTTCATTTTTTCATTTTCCAAAAAATTATGACAAAAAAATGCAACTTCAAAAAACTCGCCGTGCCTCTTATAAAGTACTTCGGACTGTCTACTTTGCAAAAAGGGGTCATTTGGGGGATATCTGTGCTATTCTGACATTCTTGAACCTCAAGAAATTAGATTGGCCGTCAGTACTTCAGGATTGATCAATATTCAGATCTATACCATAGTTTGTGAACTCTATAACTTTCCTACAAACTAAAAAATACATCCTAATTTGGGTCATTTTCACCAAAGACATGTAGCAGAATACATCTTGGCCTAAATTTATGAAGAACAATTATTTATTTGCAAACTTTTATAACAGAAACAAAGAAAAACGTGTTTTTTTTGTAATTTTTGGTCTTTTTTTGTTAATTTAGCAAAAAATAAAAACCCCGGCGGTGATTAAATACCACCAAAAGAAAGCTCTAGTTGTGTGAAGAAAATAAAAAATTTTAGTTTGGGTACAATGTTGTATGACCGTGCAATTGTCATTCAAAGTGTGAGAGCGCTGAAACCTGAAAAATGGCCTGGGAGGGAAGGGGGTAAAAGTGCCCGGTATGGAAATGGTTAAACCCTTCCTCCTTCCTCTGAGTATCATCTGTACATTAATGGATCTAGTGCACCATTCTCCAGCTCCATGTTTAGGGTGTCTACTTTCCAAAAAAGGGTCACTTTGGAAGGTTTTCATACTTTTCTGCCATTTTTAACAGAATGTTTTTTAAAACTTTTCCTTTTTTCTTTCTTATAGTAAACAACAAAACAAACAAAAAAATATATGGTTATTAAATAACACTAAAAGAAAGCTCATTAAAAAATATAATATACAAAATTAATTTGATTACATTGTTTCACGACAGATTAATAGTTAGCAAAACTATCAACGTGCTGAAAACGGAGGGTTTTCGTACTTATCTGGCATTTTTAACAGAAAGAGAAAAGGTTTTTTGTTTTTCCAAACTTTTTCTTTTTTATTGTAAAAGAAAAAAACAATGCTTATTAAATACCACTAAAAGAAATCTCAAATATACAGAATTAATTTGGGTACTATATTGCACTACGGGTCGTTAGCCAAACTATTAGGGTCCTTTCACATTGGAGTTACGTTTTTTTCATCAGTTCAATCACGTTTTTTCAAAGAAAAAACAGATCAGTTTACATCCGTTTTTTTCATCAGTTTGCATAAGTTTTTCAATTTACATCAGTTTTTTCATCAGTTTTTCATACGTTTACATCCATTTTACATCTGTTTATATCAGTTTTTCATCCGTTTACATCGGTTTACATCCATTCACATCCGTTTACATTAATCTTTTGTTCATTTACATCTGTTTTTCGTCCGTTCCGTTTTTTGTTTACGGAAAAAAATGGACGTTAACGGATACAGACATTAACGGATGTAAACGGATGATCATCTGTTTATATCCACTAGTCCATAGAAATACATGGGTGTCCGTAAACGAACAGATGAAAAACAGACATATGGAACACCCCTGTGAAAGAGGCCTAACAGTGCTGAAAACTGAGGGTTTTCATACTTTTCTGGCATTTTTAACACAAAGAGAAACTGTTTTTAGGTTTTCAAAATGTTTCTTTTTGTTTTTTTTTTATAGTAAAAAAACAACAAATAAACAATGGTTATTAAATACAACTAAAAGAAAGCTCAATCTTTCTAAATAAAAAATATAGAAAATTATAGAAATTATAGAAAATTAATTTGGGTACATTGTTGCATGACGAACTAATAGTTAGCCAAACTATCACAGTGCTGAATATGGAAGACTAGCGTGGTAATGAAGGGGTATTACAGGCAGGTACTCAAGTGGTAAAGGGAAGCTGGGGCTGGGTAGAAAGGGGTTAAAAAAGGCAAACCATGGGGAAACGTGAATGTATTGTAGAGAAGTACTGCATTATTTTTTTAATTTTTGTTTTCTTTGAGGGGCTTTTTTTTTTTAAAATATTTGGATAAAACCTGCCTATTATTACATCCTCAAAAGTATGTCAGAGCTGGCTAAAGAAAAGTCTATTAGTAAACAAAGTTTCAGTTATTGCAGAAGCAGAAAACTGAATTTCAGGAACGTAGCCGTTTGTGTCCTCCAGAATCGATTTTCTGACATTTTGAGAAAATATTTCTACATTGTCCCTCTCCTTCTGTTACAGTAAAGTGTATTCTCCAGTTTCATTAGTCTGCAGGACGGCTGCGCCGGTTGACACAGACAAATGTAAAAAGCTACCTTTGGAGACAGAGAATAAAGAGAGAGACGCCAGGTTAAATGAGATCACACTGACCAAGATGGATAAGCGATGGGATGCCGAACTCATAATAGACCAATTATTCACAAAGTTGGGTGAAATATCTTTCAGGAGCAAATGGCCGGAGTGCTGGTAGGGCGTCCGAATGGGCAACCAAGGGAATAGAAAGCCAAAGAAATAACATTACGGAACAATTGCAAAAACAAGCTCTGTACAATGAGATCCGGGCCGCCCCGTTCACCACACAAATCTAAATTGAATCCGGCGTCCTGGAATGGAGTAGGATGGCGATGAAATTGAGCAACACGAGATTAATTTTCACTTGACAAGATGACAGGGGGAATTAGCAGTAAATAAATAAAATTACATTTTTCTGAGATCTACAGGAATCGCCATGGCAACGGACGACAGGCCACATATCAGTCAAATATGATTTTGTCATGATCCTAAAGTAAAACTGAAGACAAAACATTATTTTTCACTTTGGAAAGAGTTGGGGAGGGTTATAACTAGAGATGCACTGGTACCCTTTTTTTATTGGAGAGTATGAGTACCAATACTCAAGTAATCGCAGATACCAAGTACCGATACTTTGCAGTGTGATGTATGTCCATATAAAATGAATAGGTGCAAAATCGCACAGCTTAGAGTAGCATGCGATTTCAACAGGAATGCGGTGCGATTTCTTTCCAAATCTCCTGCAGTTTCCCCACTGCTCCTGTGTGAACTCAGGCCTGGGAAGTGGTCCTGGAAACCTCCCTGCACAGATCCCAAGCTGTCACACAAGGAAAAGCTGCTTTACAGGTCTGGGGAATTTAAATCCCCTCAGTTTTCTTTCCTCCCCTTGCAGGGGTGACAGTATAGGCTAGACGGCTTCTGATTGGTCAGCACTGTCACGGAAGCCATCGAGCCAGCTCCAAGTAACAAACACCCCCCCAAGTCCCCGCTGTGACAATAGGCCGGGGAATTTCTCCCTGTGTCTACTGTCACAATTAAAAAAGGACACAGTCATGCAGGTCTCTGCCCAGGGGTGGACTGACAATTCATGGGGCCCCCGGGCAATAGGGAATCATGGGGCCCCTGTGTCCTTGCCCAAACTCAAAAAAGCCTATTCAAAAAAGACACAGTCATGCAGGTGTCCGCCCAGGGGTGGACTGACAACTCATGGGGCCCCCGGGCAATAGGGGATCATGGGGCCCCTGTATCCTTGCCCAAACTCGAAAAAGCCTATGAAAAAAGGTACCAAGGGCATCTCATGGGGCCCCCTACTGACTCCGGGCCCTCCTGCAGTGCCAGAGTTTCCAAATGGTCAGTCCGCCCCTGGCTCCGCCTACCCGGCCGCATCATTGATTCACAGAATTCTGTGAATGCTCAACAGTGCTGTGGGGACTTTTTTACTAGGAGCCTAGAAAGCATTGCACACGGGACCAGATTGCAGGTGCCATGTAGGACTCATGCAGACCTGTCTGTATATCTGTGTGCTTGTACCTTGTATGATCAGGCAAAAATACACAGACAGAAAGCTCAATAAACTACCAAGAGTGAAAAATATAATCAATGCACATTTTTTAACTGCAAAAAAGATGTGCATTTATCAATTTTTTTTTACAAAGGTGAACTTATCTTTTAAAGCCCAACTCCGGGCTCTGGGGCTGTCTCTGCATTGCAAGGGTTAATTGCTGACTGTTTTTGTCTAGGGCAGGGGTAGGCAACCTGCGGCTTTCCAGCTGTTGCAGGACTACAAGTTCCATCATGCCTCTGCAAGTCATAGCTGTAACTGTCAGTTTTGTAATGTTGCAATGCCTCATGGGAAATGTAGTTCCACAACAGCTAGAAAGCCGCAGGTTGCCTACCCCTGGTCTATGAGATTGGAGAAGGTAGATAAACTTACCTAATCCTCCAATCCCAGCACAAGAAGGTCCCTGCAGCTCCTGCCCTTCCCCAGCAGTTTTGTGGTCTTGTGCAATGGACTGTTCCTGACGTCATCACGCCCATAGACCTTCTGTAGATGTGAGGACGTCAGGAACAGGATCATGGGAGTGACAGCTGGAGAGCAGGATAAGGTGAGTATTAATTTTCTGTTCGACCCTGGACATAACTAGCAGTTAATCCATGCAGTGCAGGACATAGTGGGGTTGTGCCTATACTGCATGGGAAAACATTTTTTTGCAATGAGTTGGGATTTTAGTTAAGACTGGCGCAGGGGCGGACTGATCATTTGGAAACTCGGGCACTGCCTGAGGGCCTGGGGTCAGTAGGGGGCCCCATGAGATGCCCCTGGTAACTTTTTCATAGGCTTTTTTGAGTTTGGGAAAGGACACAGGGGCCCCATGATCCCCTATTGCCCGGAGGCCCCATGAGTTGTCAGTCCGCCCCTGGACTGGAGAGCGCATGAAATTCAAGACAGAACTGGATATCTGGAGGTATTTTTTGTATGTATTCAGTAGTTCTACTTTAAAGTGATTGTAAACCCATACATATCCCCAGCGAAGTGACTAGCCTCAGGTGATACACAAAGATGAACCAAGTTCTCCTATACAAGTTATACCTGTTTATCTGCAGCGCTCTCTCCTCTACATCTGTTCAAAGTGCAGAATTTATACAGTTTGTCTGAGCTTCCAGAAAGCAGGGGACAGAAGTTACACTATGCGGAGATCTTAGTGTGAGCTGATTGGAGGGAAGGGACATACTCCTCTTCATACAGCACACATGATAAGAGCTGAGACTGATGCATCTCAGCAATGTGTTAAAATGCACAACATGATGCACTTTGACATGTCATAAGGAAATGCACCATGATGCAAGGTAACGCTCATCAAAGTGCTTGAGGGCTCTTTCACACAAACATTCTGATTGGGTCCGCCTGCCTGTTTTTCAAGCAGACCCAATTGGAACCTCCATTCTCCTCTACATGTGTACGTTTACACCCGCCGACATCTGATCTGCCAAAAAGGGACGGATGGGGATCCAATTCCCCTTCCATCCATCAGGTCAGATCAGGTGAAAACGGGAAGGTGGTCTGTTTTCATCTGACCGCCCACTGAGGAGAGCAAGCAGCTCTGTGTCTGCTCTGCAGCAGCGGAGCAGACACAGAGCCATCATCCACTTGCTCAGCGGGGATCAGTGTAGAGAACCCCCGCTGAGCAAGTGGATCTGCTAAACGGGTCCGCCTCATGTGAAAGAACCCTTAACATGCATTTTGATGCATTCCCTTTGATTTCAATGGAGAATGTATTGGGGGAAAATGCATGGGTGTAATTCCAGCCCAAACAGCAGCCCAGAGTGGGAGCTTTAAAATCCGTAACGGCTTGAATCAGCTAACAATCATATGAGATGCAGGTATACATTAAACAATATATTAAATACGCATTATGTTAACATTTATGTGCAGAAATTGATGCAATTTTGCCAGCTTAAAGTTAAAATAACACCCTGCTTATGGCTTATCTCCAGAAATATTAGATTACACAAATAGTATGCAGGCCGGAAAGAAAAAAACACAAATACGATTTATGATTCATGAAATCTGTTTCTCTGTTTTCATCTAAATTGAAGTCATTATTTTTCTTGAGTTAAGATGTGTTTTATCTTCTCTCAATTAAGGAAGGACAAATGTACCGTAGTAATTAAGAGCAAATATAAAACTGATTGCTCAAAAAGAGCCAATTAGCCGGCAAAATTCCTCCCTTTGTTTTTCTTATTTTGTGATGGTTACGGCGCGCTATTATTTTCTGGGATGTGAGCGAGGCGCCGCGCTGTACGGATGAGCTGCACCAGTGAGACACGGAATTCGGCGCACAAGGTCACCCCCTGCAGCAAGGTCCCTGAAACATCCAAAGAAGCAGTTTGGATTGTTAAAATGCGCAAGGGAGCAAGTGCGGGATTGGCAAATAACCGTAATGTGAAGGGTAAATGAGGCTGTGCTATACGTTAAAATGATAAAACAAGCCACCAGAGAGTCTGGTTTTTAAGGCATAGGACAAATAAGTTGCTTATTTGAGGTTTTTTCTTTTAGTTCTGACATTATTTTTAATTAGCTTAGGTATATATACACTGAGGGGGATTTACTAAACTGGAGAGTGCAAAATCTGATATAGCTCTGCATAGAAACCAAATCAGCTTCCAGGTTCTATTGTCAAAGCCTAATTGAACTAGCTGAAGTTAGAAGCTGATTGGCTTCCATGCACAGCTCCACCAGATTCTGATAGCACCCTTATTATTAAATCTCACCCTACGTATCTAGTTTTAATCAGTCTTAATCAGTCTATCAAGTCTTTTTCCACATTCAGGGAAAAAAAGCCCATATCAGGGTCAGGGACCCCTCCCCCCCCAACCTTATCTCCCAACCTATCGGCGCTACCCACCTTAAAGCAGCATTAGTCTGTATCTCAGCAACACCAACAAAAAAATGCTATTTAATTCACTTTCAAATTAACCTCCTCGGCGGTATGATTCTTTCCGATTTTTTGTGCTGAAAGCGGTACCATTTTTTTTGCATGGAAATATGTAGTTTTTTATTGTAGGCTGTAATTTTTAGGAATAACTCACTGAAATCTGTCCGAACAAGAGTCTAGTAAACATCCCGGGTATGATAAAACTTGAAACACGAAATCATAAATTATAATTTAATAAATAATCATAAAAAATAATAATATAATAATAATAAATTTAATTCAATAATATAATCAAACCAAAAACACTGAAATTTGAAATACAGAGGCAAATTCGCACATTGCTGAGCAAAGTCGCAAAATCGTTTTCAGTGTCTGATGACGAATTTCCCCACAAATCATTATCACTCAATTCTGCAAGCGGTTCTGATTTACTATCGCTGTTCTAAAAGCGCTTTTGACGTAAAGGGACGCTTTTTGGACGCCATGGACTTTTCTAAGTTTCCAGGCAGAAAGAACAGTCAAAATGCTGGCAGGGCACAGGACAAAGCAGTAGGGACAAAATATATGTGAAATGCATTGAAACAGCAATGACAGCAAAAATGACATTTTTTAAAAATGTCAAATTTCCTGCCGGTTCCCGACGTTCCCATACGTCCCGACGTCAAAGGGACTGGAACACAGAAGCCGGATGCCGGCATCGGCCGGAGGAGATGGCCGGAGACGCTGCAGGGGACACATTGCGGGAGCGAAGGACAAGGTAAGTGCTGCAGGGACCCCCTGAGCAACGCCGTATGGTAAGCCCGAGTGTAGCTCGGGGTTACCGCTCTTGGTATTGAAATTTTACCCTGAGCTACACTCGGGAATACCGCCAAGGAGGTTAACATCAAACTCACCCATCCATCCATGTCTCCATGCTTTATTTTGTTGAGAAATCACTTTGAAAAACACCCCTCAAGCATTTCTAGCTGTAGCCATCTTGAGTAAGGTGATGGTTCAAGTAGCATTTACTTCCTGGAATCCATCTGCCCTTATCTCAGGCATGCAGACATGAGGATGTGCCTAGCTGAGAAAGCCCCCCCCCCCCCCCTTCTCCAGATGAAAAAAAAAAAATGCAATGACGACTCCTGGGATGTATGACATCATTTTGGCCTAGGACTGAAACCATGAAGCAACTGAAGAAATGTAATGAAAGGCTAAAACAAGTAAATATGATATAAATTTCTATCTATTTACTAATGCTACCAGCATAAGCATTAAAGCTTAATTCCACTTTAAAAAAAATAAAATCTGTATACATTTCTTTTTCTAAATGTCTACATTTTTGTACTAGGTGCTATGCCACGTAATAGCATGTGCTGCATTAAGGCGGCCCATTGAAATCAATGAACTTCCAATGCACCAAAACATCCCGAAAACCAGATGCATCATAATCATGCATCATAATATTTTTGCTGCAGCACACCACATTGCACGTGTGGCAGAAAAAATGTATGTTTACTCAGTGCATTGGGGTACTATCCACATTATTGGAACTGCAATGCATCAACACATGTAACCTGCATTGAAGAGCATTGCTCTAACATGTGTTTTACCACAAGCAGAACTGTCCCTTGAAAGATAATGAACCCAAGAACAAAATATTTTGCAGCTTACAGTCCATAGATGTGATGGCTGGACTAGTTTTTTTTTTCTTTTAGGTTTGAACATTTTCAGTGAATCCAGAAATCCCTGTTGATCCTGCCAGAAATGCAACATCCCTGTCACTTCCTGTAAGGTGCACAGAAGAGATTCTTACTTTCTTATCTATCTTCTGTAAACTTCCAATTTTTCAGCCCCTTGGGTAATAGATATGAAGAGATATAGACATCTTTGGAGTCCATATTAGGAAAGCAGCTTAGGATGACAACTAGGGCTCTCTCCATAGATACAGTGGAGGAGTGATGTAGCCACCCAGGGAGCGGAAGTGTGTTATTTGTAGACTTACCAGATGAAAATATAGCAAAAGAAACATTTGGAGCCACTATATCAGGGATCTCCAAACTTTCTAAGCCAGTGGTTCTCAACCTTCCTAATGCTGCGACCCTTTAATACAGTTCCTCATGTTGTGGTGACCCCCAACCATAAAATTATTTTCGTTGCTACTTCATAACTGTAATTTTTCAGTGGGAGGAGTAGTGCCACATCACTGATGTCAGTGGGAGGAATAGCGTCCCATCGTTGGCATCAGTGGGAGAAATAGTGCCCCATCATTGGTGTCAGTGGGAGGAATAGTGCCCCATCATTGATGTCAGTGGGAGGAATAGTGCCCCATCGTTGGTGTCAGTGGGAGGAATAGTGCCCCATCGTTGGTGTCAGTGTGGGAGGAAGAGTGCCCCATCATTGATACTAGTGTCGGGGGGAATTGTGCCCCATCATTGGTGTCAGTGTGGGGGGGTATAGTGCCCCATCGGTGTCAGTGGGGGGAGGAATAGTGCCCCATCGTTGGGGCACTATTTCCTCCCCCCCCACTGACACCAACGATGGGGCACTATTCCTCCCACTGACACCAATGATGGGGCACTATTTCCTCCCCCCCCCACTGACACCATCATTGGTGTCAGTGGGAGGAATAGTGCCCCATCATTGGTATTAGTGACACCGATGGGGCACTATTCCTCCTACTGACACCAATGATACTTACGTTGCTGACTCCTGCTCCAGCCTGAGCTCGTTCCCTCCCTCTCCCATCTACAGCCAGCATACCTGGCTGCAGCAGCACCATCTGCACGCTACAGACACTTACCTGTCAGCTGTCTTCCTTTTCCGGCAGCTCCCTTGCTCGATCTTCTTTGATCTTCGCGCTGCTGCTCGGCTCCTCCTCCTCGCCGGTGATTGGCCGCCTGTGTGCCTCTCCTGAGCTACAGTTCCGGCGGCCAATCCTGGTGAGGAGGCGGAGCTGTTGAGTGATCCCAGGGATGTGGCCAGATGACAGGGGCGGCATGTCATCCCGCGCACACATCGCGTCCAGGGAAATGTGGACGTATCTGCATGTGGACGGACCCACCTGGAGACTGATAGAGGAGCGGTGTCTCGGTTCCTAAGACCATCGGAAATATGTGTTTTTCGATGGTCTTAGGAGACCCCTGTGAAAGGGTTGTTCGACCCCTAAAGGGGTCGCGACCCACAGGTTGAGAACCGCTTTTCTAAGCAAAGGAACAGCTTACTGTTCTTGAGGCTTTAGGGCACAGGTGTCAAACTGGTGGCCCTCCAGCTGTTGCCAAACTACAAGTCCCATGAGGCATTACAAGATTGACAGTTACAAGCATGACTCCCAAAGGTAGAGGCATGATAGAACTTGTAGTTTGGCAACAGCTGGAGGGCCGCCAGTTTGACACCCCTGCTTTAGGGGGACCAGTGGAAGTAGAACATACCCAGGCATCAGTGGGAGTAAACAATGCCTCAATATTGGTTTTCATGGGATTTCTTGATATCAGTAGGAGGAATAGTGCCCCGTTGTTGGTGTCAATGGAAGGAATGGTGCCCCATCATTGCTGTCGGTTGAAAGAATAGTGCAACCAAGGGCAAGGTAAAGGCAAGCAAAGGGCCACATTTTGCCAATTTGGAGACCACTGCACTATACCAAGGACTAGTAATCTGCAATAAATTGCTTTTTTTTTCCATTTTGGGGTTTAGATACACTTTAATAATTCCTTACCATATCCAAAATCGAGGAAAAAATGTTTTGACTATACATACACCTAAAAAATTGAACCTCAACATGGGGAGCGAGCGGATGTGCCTGACTGGCATCATTGAAATGAAACTTTTATGTCATGTTAGAGTTGGTGTAACAGCAACATAAAGGCATTGGAGCACGTCTCGCTCAATCTCCGGGTGCAAGATTATCTCATCACCAGCAATTTGGTAATTGCCAATCTGTGAATACAGGAGTAACAGGCTCCCCGCTACTACAATTATGGAAAATGGAAGGGCAATAATGACTTTAATATGTTTGTTCTGTTCCACTATGAACTCTTACTTATCACTACATTACTGCTATGGCAACCGCTTCTCACTCAGCAATTATTAATAAGTGCGATCACATTGCAGCATTTCATTAATGTGCACTTGTCATCTGTTAGCATGGGGAAAGGAATTGTCCATTTGTAGCTGATACTTTTATAGGTATATGCACAGCTATCAATTTAAAATGTAACTATCTGGGGCAGATCCAAACTGCAACAAAGAAGCAGTCATGATATATATCTACAGAATAAGTCAGTCAACCATAAATAATCAGCATTTACATTGACTAAGAAACCCAACTAGTTCCTGAAGACTTTGAATTGTCATCTTGGCCTTTGAAGCAGTGACAAATTTCACACAAGCAGCAAAGGGGTGGAAAAAACAGGCTGTTGTTCCACAAACTTTGTGTAAAAATACATTTTTATTTTGTTTCCTGCATTTTCCAAAAACCTATGACAAAAATGACATTTTCAAAAGACTCACTATGCCTTTCAGAAAATACCTTGGGGTGTTTGCTTTTAAAATGTGGTAATTTTGTGGATGTTTCTCCTGTGCTGGCACTTTAAGGACTCATGAAATGTGATAAGTAGTCAGGAAATTAGATGCAAAATGTATGCTCGTTGAAAGTCTAAAAGTGCTCTTTGGATTTTGGGCCCCTCTACACATCTAGGCTGTAATAAAAAAAGTTTTACACAATTGTGGAGGAGCAGTACAATGTGTTATGGGGTGCAATTGTAAGTATGCCTATGCCGTGTGTGAGAAATAACTTGTTAAAATGACAACTTTGTGAAAAAAATATTTAATTTCTTCATTTTCAAAATAAATTGTGACAAAAAATGACAACTTCAAAAAACTCACTATGTCTCTTACTAAATCCTTGAACTGTCTCCTTTCTAAAAAGGCATCTTTTTGATATTTGTACTATCCTAGCATTTTAGGGTCCCAAGAATTGAAATAGGTCAAGAACTGAAATTGATCAATTTTCAAACTTACACTCACCGGCCACTTTATTAGGTACACCTTGCTAGTGCCAAGAAAATCTCCGCCACACCAATACACCACCTGTTTGAGCCATCGATACAAGGCAGGATGGATCCATGCTTTCATGTTGTTTATGCCAAATTCTAACCCTACCATCTAAATGTTGCAGCAACCAGTCTGCCCATTCTCCTCTGACCATCAACAAGACATTTTCCTCCACACAACTGTTGCTCGCTGGATATTTTCTCTTTATTGGACCATTCTCTGTAAACCCTAGAGATGGTTGTGCGTGAAAATGCCAGCAGATCAGCAGTTTTTTTAAATACTCAGACCAGCCTGTCTGGCACCAACAACCATTCCACGTTCAAGGTCATTTAACTCCCCTTTCTTCCCCATTCTGATGCTCGGTTTGAACTTCAGCAAGTAGTATTCACCACGTTTACATGCCTAAATGCACTGAGTTGCTGCCATGTGATTGGCTGATTAGCACTTTGTGTTACCAAGCAGTTGATCAGGTTTACCTAATAAAGTGGCCGTTGAGTGTCTATACCTTAGTTTGTAGACTAACTTTCACACAGACTAAATAATATACACCTAATTGTCTATTTTTTTTTTTGCTTGTTTTTTTTACAAAGAAATGTAGCAGAATACATTTGTCTAAATGAATGAAGTAAGATGATTTATTTGCAAAGCTTTATAACAGAAACTAAAAAAACGTTTTTTTTTTCAAAATTCTTCCCTTTATATAGCAAAACATTTAACAATCCAGCAGTGATTAAAGTGGGCCTTTAGTCCCAAAACCAAGTCCTGATACATCACTTCTGGCTGCCCCATTTTGCAGGTATAACTATGTGAAACATTAAAAATAGGTGCCTATACTGTTTACAATCAAGTGGTGCACTACCTCATCCTGCTCTGCACATGCTCAGTTGATATTTTTAGGCACAGTGCCGAATTTGTAGAGGCTGATCTGCTGACCTCCTAAAGATTTAATGCTGGTCTGGAGTCTGGGCTTCAGCAAAATGGCAGCCTCTAAAAATTAAGAAACAGTGACAATGCTTGAGGCAATTCAAAGCACACACTAATTTTGGTAGCATAATTATTAATGTGGAATGTATGTTTCTTGATGAAGAACATTATTTTTTTATCAAGTTGTTATAGGTAAAGTTCCACTTTAAGACCACCAAAAGGAAGCTCTGTCTTAAAAAAAAAAGATATAAAATTCATTTGTGTACAGTGTTGCAGTGGCCTGCACAGAAGCTGTAGTCAGTCCTCCATTATACAAAATTAAATATAATATAATATTTAGCCAGTTGACTTTAAGCTGAACAAATGAAGGAAATATATATATTTTTTTGATGTTCTTTTAGTCATGAATACAATCAATATAGAAATATATAATAAAGCACAATACATTCCTTATAAAGAGTAACACATGCAGCTGTAAAAATCATTTCTACTGATGCCAACTGCATTCCTATTAGGCAGAACAAAACAGATCATCCCACACAACAACTCACCTGTTCTGCTCACAATTAATGCTAGCGTGGAAAGCTTCTTAGTTACACCAAATAAGCAACAAAACACCAAAAGCTTTTCAATTCTTTGAGTTAATTTTTCATATGCTCCATTTATTTTTTTATTTTAATTTTTTTTTAAGGCAACTTGCTTTGAAAAACACTAGGCACTTTCCAAAGGAAAAAGAAAAAAAAACAAAAGTTAAAATCATTATGGCTCATTAAAGTAATTTTCTATTTGACACATTCACTAATTAAAGTTCTGATCTAAAAGGGAGCACATGATGCAAGTACATAAAAAGAAAAAAAAATATGTGCCTGTTCCAATTAGGAACAAGCAAAACATTTTTGAATATCAAACAGCGTAATTATTGTGAGCACGAATATAAAAATGATTACTTTGTTTCTCTCTCTCTCTCCCTGTAAGGTTTTAGAGAAGGTTCTTGAAAGAAGATAAATATTCATAAAGTCGATGGATGCTTTGAAACAAGCGTTATTTGGGAACAAAGTAACATTGTCTCTCTACTGACGCCTCTGTTTCACTTTGGAGATTTGGAAAGAAAACTGATGGGCAATTAGTTTTCATTAATGGCGGATGGAGCACTTACAAAAGTCAACTGTGTGCAGTACTCAGGACTGGGCATCCTGCCTAGATATATTTTATATATTACCATCCCGGTAATGAATGGTGTAATAGTAATTAGGGGACTGATGGCTTAGAAAATGGAGGTTCACACATTTGAGATTGCTCTGTCTAACATCTGCTGAATATCTCTATTTAAATATTTAAATGAGCACTCCAGTCAAAACTGAATATTAAAGACAAATGTGTAGCCTTATGACAATACCAGCTGTTTGTCTCTGGCCTACAATGTACTGTATTTAAAGACATAACTTTTTTTGCTAGAGGAAGGATGTTTATTTTTTGGTGACGTGGATAAATGGTGCTGGAACAATGGGTTTTCTTTGTATATATTTTAAAATATTGTAATTATCCAATAGTATGGTGGTGAGGATATGGAGGTTCCATTTAGAATATGAATACTTGAGTGGGAGATCCCGCAGACAGAAGGGTCTCCATGATCACCATAGGTTGATGGGATGAGTGAGTCTAGAATTGAATTCCATAATTTTCAACTCCAGATACATGTTTATTACAATGACAGACTTGTTATAGAGCAAATGCGTTTCATGGGCTATAGCCCTTCATCAGACCTAACATGCAACACAAAAATTAGCAAATAATAAAAAATATAAAAAATAAAAAATGTAAATATAGATAGTTGTAACATGATTCAGAAAGCTGGAGATCAAAATTAAAGGCCACTAAAGGCATGATCAAAGTCTAAGAACAATAAATCAATAATAATATCACTAATCAAAATGATGACAATGAAAATGAGAAAACCAATAAATTGCTAATAATAACATTGGTAAAAATAAAATTAATGGCAATAATAGCATTATCAGTAATAGTAGACAGTAATAGGTTATTGCTGTCTGTGACTCTGCTGAGGGGATTTTCCCCCTCTATTTGTCCACGTGATGATTGTCACTGGTATGGAAAGTGATGGGGAATCCATAATTTTGTCAGAGGGGACCCCTGATGCCATCTAAATAAACATGAAAAGTTGCTGCAGCCTAAAGTGTGGTAATGTTCTTTTCCCATGACAACTATGAGGAGATAATTTCCACTTACTTTGACGAAGTTCCCTTTTACTTCCCATGTCTGGAGCAAGACATGAAGAACTGAAGTAACTCCCACATAGAACAAAGTCTTTCAAATGTATGAAAAGCAACTTTTTTTTTTTTCATTTTTCCATTCCATTCCAGTAGTCAATGTACAAACCTCAGTCATTTTTTTAGTCCTATTTGGGAGATATTCTCTTCACTTCCTTTCCTTTAAACACAACAGGAAGTGAGTGGGAACTTCTCCAAATCAAGGGAAATCTCCTCTTAGTTGTCACTAGAAAAGTGTCCACATTGAAAGCTTTCTCCTTCATTACTGTTCTGGGGACTACTCAATGTTTTGGATTTTTTCCTGCTTTTCAGATCTAATGGCAATGGTTACTAGGATAAACAGAGAGGCTGAACCTAACCCAGGGATACACTAATGGAAACCTGAACAAAGTTCTCATCACTCATCAAAAAAAGGCTTTAGATACACAATTTAGTCAGTTTTCTGCTTGTGACCCCTTTGCAAAGATCTTATGTCTCTGAGACAAGCATATAAGAAAAAGGAGGGCGCAGTTGTCATTGGAACTGGTCAAGCACAGATAGCGCTAACTGTTCTTCACACGACTGTGAAGACTGTGTCTTGGTAGAGTTTCCCACCACTTCCTGTCCTGACGATGACACAAAGATGGCAATAAGAACCTGATAGATGCTCTGCCTACACTTTACACGATAAAAAAAATTTTTGACTGTAGTTGGTTTTTAATACTGTGCCTGATATTTATAGGGTAGTAATCCTTCAAAGGAGCTGTGGCAGGGGAAAAAGTTCTGCAATGTTTTCCATAAAGAAAGATAACAAGAGAAGAGACAGGAGAGCCATGATAGTGTAGCAAATATAAAGTATTTTTTGAAGTGTGATGGTCTGGCAATGATGACAAACTACTTTTGTAAGGTTGTGAGTATCCAACCTTTCAGTTTCCAGAATATCCCTGTCTCCATGCAAGAAGTGGGCAGTCACACTCAATGCCTCTGGTGGACCAGCCCTAGGCCCTTAGGAGAGGTGTAAAGGTGGTGGTAAAACTTGAAGGTGAAGTGAAAAACCCTCAGGGGTTTATGCAACAGAAGTACCCTTGGTAGTTTGGAGTGGTGGCCACAGAAGGGTCAATGTCATTATAAGTACCAAACAGACACATATTGGTAACACCAAAGATGCATTTTGTTGCTAATACACCACTTTATCAGCTTATGCTGTTTCACAGAGGTTCAGTGCCTCCTTGTTGCTTAGCAATCCTCAGTGTGGGTGTGTGCATGCTCTGTTTAGCAAATGTTATGGCACATACCAGGATATGTAATTCCTGAGAATAGGTGCTATAGAAGGGGGATCGGTGGGGAATTGGGGGCAATAGCGCTGAAAGTGGGAGGAAATTTAACAATAGGCCTGGAGTCTTAAGAATCTAGACACCATTCCAGTGACCCTGGATCCCCCTTATCCACCGTTTTAGTGCACCTGACTGTGTACACACCATTTTAGCATCACATTCAGTGCACTTGGGTATAACCTACCTACTGCCCACCATTTTTGTGATACAGTTAGTATATCTGCCTGCCACCAGGTAAGTGACCAATTTCCCTGGGTCCCAAGCACTCACCTTACTGCTGGTAGTGTCCCTGCACAACCATAGCAGGGAGGACCCCTGGTGACCATGGTCCAGATCATTCAGATTAGCAGTCCCCCCATAGACTTTTGCTCCTGCACAGCACCCTTCTCTGCTCCTCACCAAGTAAGTAAATGCAAAACACAGCATGTGTGACTCACAAAAATGACATCATACATGCTGCCTGTTTACAAACATCAGACAATAGCCTGGCTATGATAATGACCTTGCAACTGGTTTGAAATTCCGACATTGCGAGGCCCATACCAGAAAGTTCCCAGGTATGTCATATCCATCACAGTGTATGTTTCCTAGTGTCTCTAACAGAGTGAATGTTCAATAGATGTAAGTCCTCATGCACACATGGCGTTTTAATAACGCTGATAATGCTAGCTGTGTAAATTCACGTTAAAAAGTGAGTTTTTCAGTGTTTTTCAGTATTTTCGCGTTTTGCCGTGTTTTTCAGCGTTAGGGCATTTTTACAGCAAAAAAACTCCTCTAGAAACCCACTAGTCCTGTTTTTTTTTCAGCCACAAAACGTCCCTGCCAAAAAACGTTGATTACAGTCTATGTTTGCATGGACACATAGGATAACATGCTGGGAAGTTTACTGGATGTAGAAAAAAACGTCAAAAGCCAAAAACAGATGCTGTAAAAACTTCCAGTGCGCATGAGGACTAAGTGAGTTATTAAACATAAGCTTGTACTACTGATGTGAAAGATCAAGGAACGTGATTTCAAAGAAATAAAACAAGCACATTAGCCTCTGTCACAGAGTGAATATAAATTTATGGTAGCTTTTTATGTGCCTCCTTGTCCTCAGCGCTGTCAAGGCTTAATAGTAAACACAAACAGAACTTATTGATTGCACTAGAATGTACATTGACTAACATCTGTGGCCTTTCCCAACCCAGCAAATACAAGCTTCAAAAACAACATTTAATTAAGGAAATCTGCTATATTTTATTATAGGCAGGCCACAGAAACAGATTTTAGATACAACATGAAGCGCATTTCGCTATGATCTTGACAGCAGCAGCAAGGTGTGAAGGCTTTGAATGACTTATGATTTTTATGTGGCCTTCATCTCAACCTTCTGTTGGTGTGAGTGGACTTTCAGGTATAATTAGTTTCAAAGGTATTGTTGTATTGCTATCTTCATTATATTGGGTTGGTGTTCTTTTGCAATTTTTTTTTTAAATTCAAAACAAAGAAGCCACGTGCTCACTTATTTTTTTGTTTCTTTGAAATCAAAGACGGTTATTGACACCACAAAGCCAAGCCAAAACTCATAGCTTTTGGCCAGACCCTGCTCCTTCATTCAGACACATTTCACCGCAATAGGAGCTTGGTTGTAGACTATGACTAAACTCCTACTGGGTGAAACACATTGGAAGAAAGGGAGCAGCGCCTGGCAGAGAGGTATGTGCTATGGTTTGGCTTTGAGGTGGTTTCTGAGTTGCAATAAAGTATCTTTAATAAAAAAGAAAACAACAAATGGAGGTGACTCGATGGACTCAAATGAGTCTGCACCCCAGCCAGTGAGTGAAGCAGAAGACCTCTTGGCATGACAACCCTTTTGTTTACCTTTACCTTTATTTTTTTAGGGGCACAGTTCTGTTCTATGTAATGGATAACTTTAAGGGTAGTTCAATGTTCAGTTTAGAGGTTAAGTAATTGCAACCAAAAACCATATAAAGTTTGTGTCAAGGTCCTACCTTTTCCCTGAGGTTATGTTACTCCATGTGCTGGCATCCATCTTGGATTCTGCTGTGCATGATGGGAATCCTTTTATGCCTTCAGGTTTCTGTGGTCCATCCCCCAGAGGGGTGTGGCTGATGACATATAAGCCTGTGGCCCGCACATGCTCTTTGCACTTGTGTCTTGGTGTTACTATTACTCTGTTCTGACTCTCCTGGTATCTGATTCGGCTTGTGACTTGACTATTCTTTGTATTCTCCTTTGATCTGACCCTCTGTTGCTGAACCCGGCTCGTGACCTGTGATTCTCGTCTGCTGTCCTGTACTGTTTTGTCCTGTTGTTGTTGACCCCGGCTTGTCTGACTACTCTTTTGTCTCTTCCACCAGCTACACGTCATTGGCGGCGGCCATTACCGCAGCTGAGGTGTCTCGGGGGCCGCGACCTGGTTCCTGGCTGCGTCAAGTCCATCCCCACCATCAGGGGCCCTGGTGAAGGGCAGCCTGGGACTTAGACTCCGCGCCCTGAGGGACTTCGGTCTGTGGGTGGTGGTTGTCGTCAGCCAGTGCGTTACATTGTTAGGCCTGCCTGTCCGTTCCTCAGCTCCTGCCCTGACAGTTTGGGCGCTGCACCAAGCAATTTTCCTGTATTCCAGTGACTCACATTAATCAAGGGTGCTGGCAATAAAAGAGCCTGTCCTGTCTGTATACACACACATAGAAAAAGGAAGAAGGAAGGCCACACTTCAGAGAAACACCCAGGTGTAGAAAAGAATGAAAGTGACTTTTCCTGACTCCTCCCAGGCCATGAACCCTTTGCGTTTTACCCTGCCACAGGGTTTAGTCATAGGGGACCTATGCCCCTATGATTAAGATCTGTGGATGGGCTAAAGTGTGACAGGGACATGGCCTGGAAGGAGTCAGGCTGAAGCTGCTTTCATCCTTTTCTACACCTGAGTGTTTCTCTGGAGTGCAGCATTCCATCCTTCTCTTTCCTAAGTAATTGTAAATTTTGGTTTCCAAACACCCAACAGGAAGTGAGAGAATATCTTTCTAAAGTAAAAACCCTCATAGGAAGCAAACTCAAGGACAGGTATGTCCATTGGAAAATAACAGCTCTGAGCTCTACCTGGCTCCACAGCCATAAGTACTATCTTCACTGGAGCATTGTCTACTATCTGCTTCTTCAATCTTTGGCCACAATGACGATAGATCTCCTGCATGCATTATCCACTGGCACCATGCCAGCAGCAACTGTCCCTCTTTGACTTTTGGTAGATGTCAAGAATCTCCATTGCACAGCAGGCAGTGTTAGTTAAAAAAAAAGCTAGTGAAAAGGAAACTTTTTTGCGATAACTACCAAAAAATGACAGAATACTTTGCCTTTTAACAATTTTAATTCCTGTGTTCAGTCCCACTTTAAAGAGGCACGTTAAAGTGGAAATAAAAGCAAAACCTAACTATTATTTATTATTTATTTCAGGTACTTATATAGCGCCGTCAATTTACACAGTGCTTTACACATATATATATTGTACATTCACATCAGTCCCTAACCCTCAAGGGGTGTACAATCTAAGGTCCCTAACTCACATTCATACATACACATACTAGGGACAATTTAGACAGGATCCAATTAACCTACCAGCATGTCTTTGGAGTGTGGGAGGAATCCAGAGAACCGGAGGAAACCCACGCAGGCACAGGGAGAACATGCAAACTCCAGGCAGGTGGTGCCGTGGTTGGGATACGAACCAACAACCCTAGTACTGCCAGGCGGAAATGCTAACCATTTAGCAACTGTGCTGCCCGCTAGCTCTAAACCCACTCTCAGCCACATTGTAAGCCCAATCTATCTTGTAAAGAAAAAATCACTATACTTACCTGTTCTGTAGCCGCTCCGATCCAGTCTCCAGTAGTGCCCTCTGTGTTCAGGAGACAGCCGACAACTGCTGGGAAGTGACATCACCCACAGAGTTACTATGGGACTTCCGTTGTCGGCTGCCTCTCCTACACATGCCTATGCAATGAAGCCACCGCTGACAGCTCAGCCTTAGACTGGACTGGAGTGGTGCAGAACAGGTAAGTATAGTGATTTTCTCTTTACAGGTCTAGATAGATTAGGCTTAGTAAGTAGCTGAGAGAAGGTTTAGGTTTTGCCTTTACTTCCACTTTAAGGTTAAAGTGGTTGTAAAGGTAAAAGTTTTTAGTTTTTTTATTCTCTGCATAAAGGTAAAAAAACCTTTAAATTTTAGCTCCCCCAAATCTCCCCTGAAATACTTACCTGAGCCTGATCTCAATCCAGCGCTGTGCCCATCTGCAGCACCACTGCTCTTCTTTCTCCTCTTCTCACAGGAGGCTCGGCAGCAGGAGGAACCATTGACTCCTGCTGCTGTCAATTACATCAGGACACAATACAATCAAGATGTCAATGCGATTAAGGTTGAGCCTGCACAATTGCCCCCAAAGCAAGTTGCTTGTTTGGCAGCATTGAGAGAATAGAAGGAGCCAGGAGCACTGGAGGGGGCCTGAGAAGAGGAGGGTCAGAGCTGCTGTGTGCCAAACCATTGGCATAGAGCAGGTAAATATAAAATGTTTATTATTTTAGAAAAATAAAGATTAAACCTTTACAGTCACTTTAAGGCAGGCACCTAAACCCACAATTAAATTACATATTAAAGTGTTACTAAACCCATAACAGTAAAACCAGTGCGTATAAGCAGTAAAGCATGCTTGTTATACTCACTGTGGGACCTAAGGGGTTAATCCTCTGCATTGTGTAAAAAAGGATGTTTGATCCTGTCTTCTCTGATCTTTCCCTTCTTCTACTGTGCCCAATCCATCTGCTGATAGAACAGAGCCTTGGGGGCAAGCTGCACATACTCAGTATGGTGTTTATTGCTAGATAGTTTTTTTTTCTTGGGGAAGTGCATGTGATCAGTACAGGGCCAATCAGCGCTGTCCAGACAGAGGGTCAGGGGTTATGCAGTCTCATAGCTCAATCAGGGGCACATGAATACTCCTCCTATAAGCTTTAACCAGTGCACTGCTGCATACTGAAAGAAGTCACAAGACTGCTCTAACTGCTGATGAGAAAAGGTATTTTAGAAGCAGGGGCGGACTGACCATTTGGAAACTCGGGCACTGCCCGAGGGCCCGGGGTCAGTAGGGGGCCCCATGCGATGCCCCTGGTACCTTTTTCATAGGCTTTTTTGAGTTTGGGCAAGGACACAGGGGCCCCATGATCCCCTATTGCCTGGGGGCCCCATGAGTTGTCAGTCCGCCCCTGTTTAGAAGTTTATATTTACTAAAATAATTGCATTTCCATGTTCTGTGTACTCTGGGAGACCAGATATAGTGAATGCAGGGTCCGGGGTTTAGTAACACTTTAAATACACATTTGCAGTAATTTAAGTCTGTTTAATTTGTATTCAGCATAGGGGAATGTAAAATGTCTTGTCAAACAATATAATCACCTGTGATAAGTGCAACAACAGCAAAAAAAATATTCAGATAACTAAATGGGGTAATACCTGTAGTGATATTATTTAGCATTTGAATTCTTTTTTTAAATCCATATTATATTTTTCTGCACATTTACTTGTTTTCTTAAGTTGTCCAGTGACAGCAGCAGGCGTTGTAACAAAAAAGGTGACAGTTACAGGAATTGGCAAAGGACACATAAAACTATCTTGGCTGCTTACAGTGGTGAGCTTTTACTGATATGACAAAGAAAACTCCAGGTATGGATATTTTATACATAGTTACCTTGATCCAGCTTGGACCAAGGTAATCATACATATACCATACCTGGCTGATGCCCTTGGAAGCTGGAAATTAATGAAGTAGACAACGCTACTCCAATTCTCTCCACTAGTTCCCGGGTCCCTCACTGAGTGGTTGCACTGGAGGTTGTCTGCTCAGTATGGACATCAGTTAGAGAATTCAGAAAGCATTCTCTGATTGGATGAGGTGGAGAGGTGGGTCAGTGACCTCACATATTTATAAACCAAAAAAACAAAAACAAATTTGGAATACTTTGAGATGTAAGATCTGCCAAGCCAGTAACCAGATAACCTACACCAACATCTTTATAATACTCTTAGATAGCAAAACCAATAGGTGTTGCTATCTCAGGATCCAACGCTACCAGGGGTGGACTGACAACTCATGGGGCCCCCGGGCAATAGGGGATCATGGGGCCCCTGTGTCCTTGCCCAAACTCAAAAAAGCCTATGAAAAAGGTACCAGGGGCATCTCATGGGGCCTCCTACTGACCCCGGGCAATAGGGGATCATGGGGCCCCGTGTCCTTGCCCAAACTCAAAAAAGCCTATGAAAAAGGTATCAGGGGCATCTCATGGGGTCCCCTACTGACCCTGGGCTCTCGGGCAGTGCCCGAGTTTCCAAATGGTCAGTCCGCCCCTGGACGCTACCTATCGATTTTTCTATATTTTCTTTCACTTATTGTATATGATGTCCATTGCCTGGCCTGGTGCACTACTCACACATTTTTTAATACATTTTTGATACGATGAAACTTTTGATACTGGATACCCATGTTTGTATGTTTTCTTTTCTACTCCTGGTAATTTTTACTTCTGCGATTTCTAGTTTGGAATTCTGCTGTTTTCCTCTTATCCTTTCTATTTTCAGCTGTCAGTAGACTTCAAACAGTCTTTGAGCCTGCACACCACACGCGGCTTCTAGAAAGATGTCTCAGTCTCCGTCTCATCTCTTCTAACCTGTCTGCCTTCTGTCTTGCTTACCGTCTGACTTTTCTGCTGCTCTTAATATTGTTTCACGTCTGTCAGTAACTTCTAACGTGATGAGAGAGGACTACAATGTTTCAAGTCTCTGCGAGGTTAAGCCTTAGAAAAGCTTTATTATTTGATTCCCTGGTGTTCTGTTAAAGCGGACCTGTTGCCCTTCTCAGGTAGATATTTTGCTTAGAGAACCAATGCAAAATATGCAACATGAATATTAATTTAACATAGAACTAAACCCAAGAATAAAAAAAAAGACGCTTGTCAGTCCTTAGATGTGGTGGCTGCATTAGTGTTTTTCTGGTATTTTTTAATTGATTTTGACCTGGTGATTCTGTCAGTAACACTTCCTTTCCCAGCATAACAACAATTACACACTGTATTTTATTTATTGAGGAATAGTGTTGTCACCCAAGAAAATGATGTTAACCAAAGGGTTAACATTTCGAGTCCAGACCTACTAGCCGGTCACAAAACTTACTCTCCACCAGTTGCCCCACCCAACCTTGCCCAGGTCCGCCCAAAACCCCACCTCCCCGGCCTCGCCCCAAACCCCACCCCGGTCTGCCCCTAACCACGCGCCCTTAAAGCTTATGAAATTACATTTTTCTTTAGAATAAAGAGTCCAAAATATAAAACTGTACACAGTAATGTATTTCCCAGCTCCCCTGTACTCCATTATAGTGATAGGACATGTTGTATACAGCACTTACTCCTAGTCCCTCCGAGTCCCCTGCGGCGGTGGAGAGGGTGTCTCCTCTCAGCGGAGGAGAGCTGACCTCACCTGCACCTGTCCCCTCAGCGGCGGTGCCGCAGATGCCGGAAACCAGAAGGTGAAAACCGGAACTCGGCTTCACAATGAGGCTTGGAGCACAGGTGCAGTCACTCCATGCTTCATCTGTGCTCGCCACAGAGGAATTTCTCCTCACATTTGGCGAGCGGATTTTTCAAGCTCTGTGTTAACCCTTTATCGCAGACTCCTGGATCTTTAACTGGATCTAAATGCCGGGAGGTGGAGGCAGGCATTCCAATCATGTGACCACTGTGATTGGCTGACTGGCAAGTATGCATTGGGAGCTTTCCATTATGTGTTAGTTGCTGTGCTGGGAATGCACATTGAGTGCGTTTTCAGCTTAGTAACTTGTTTACAAATAGACGCATGCACTCACCAGCCACTTTATTAGATAATGGAGTTCTTAGAATGGTCTGAGGAAGGAGTTTCTGCACATGCTCTGAAATGTGTTACCGCCCCCTTGATGTCACTTCCAGCTTGTGTGTTCCACGCCTCCCATGGAAGTATGGCGCCCATCTTGCCCGTGTGTTCCACCACACTCACTACTGCTGGTTGGCTCAGTGTGTCTCACTGGCATTATACCTGATGAACTTTTATCTGACTGCTATCTTGTAAGTGTTTTTAACCTTTACTACTCAACAAACTGCTGCATACTGCACTTAGAGGTACCTTCCTTGCTATTTACAACCACTTTATTAGGTGCACCTTGCTAGTACCGGGTTGGATCCCCTTTTGCCTTCAGAACTGCCTTAATTCTTTGTGGCATTAATTCGGCAAGGTTTTGAAATCATTCATCAGAGATTTTGGTCCAAATTGACATGATTACTGTTGCCTTCATCTCAAACCAGTCTGCCCACTCTCCTCTGACATCGACAAGGCACTTTCATCCACACAATTGCTGCTCACTGGATATTTTCTCTTTTTTCAGACCATTCTCTGTAAACCCTAGAGATGGTTGTGCCTGAAGATCTCAGCAGATCAGTAGTTTTTTAAATACTCAGACCAGATTGTCTGGCACCAACAACCATGCCACATTCAAAGTCACTTAAATCCCCTTTCTTCCCCATTCTGATGCTCAGTCTGAACTTCATCAAGTTGTCTTCATCACATGTAGATGCCTAAATGTATTGAGTTGCTGCCAAGTGATTGGCTGATTAGAAGTTTGTGTTACAAAGTAATTAAACAGGTGTACCTAATAAAGTGGTTGGTGAGTGTATATGCAGCTGCTTACTGTTAAAGCCCACCTGCTGAGAGAGATGTAAATGTGCACATGAACAGCACATCTCTACAAACCCCAGATAAGAAAGTGTAATACCCTTAGCCTGGGCTCCAGTGAGGCCATGAGCTTAATCATGGGGGCAAAGTGAAATGCGTTGGGGATGTGGCCTGGCTGGAGTTCAGGCTGAGGCTATTTCTTACCAATTTCTTACCTGGGGTTTCCAGAGATGTGTGAGAGATGTGTGGTTCATATGGACATTTTCTTTCCTGTACATTGCTGTCTGGAGCAGGGATGAGCTCCGTCCTAGCCTGCACCCACAGTGGTTGGCTTTATTGATTGGGATCCTTACAGCCTGAGCGGTATCCACAATTTCAGTTTGAGGCCACCTGCCAAGAGGCTGCATATATGCTCCATATCAGCAGAAAGAGGTTAAAACCACAAAACACCTCCTTTCTCCTTATCTCCATAATAGAGGGGAAGATTTAACAGGTAATTCAACCTACTTTCAGTGGGGTTTTTTTTTTGTGTAATCTTTATTTAGAGGTTACAGTAAAGTACAAACATTTCACATAACCACAATTCCTTTGGGTACATGTTCTCCAGAAAAAGACAAAAAAAGTCCTGTGCACATCTAGACTACCTATATCTCTCCCATGCTCAGATGTGACAGAAATTAGTTGAAGTTTTTATAAAGAGACAAAAACATGCAAAAAAACACTTTACAGTGACCCTTATTATTGCCCAGATGACATGTAAAGTTCCAAAAGCACATTTATGAAAGTAATGAAAGGTGCCTGCATATCTTCTATATCTGCTATATCCAGGGTGCCCAAAGATCTACAGATCACAGGAAATCTAATGTGCAAATGCTGACTCCCAATAAATGGGGACTGCCTGTCATACTGAAAGCCCAATCTGTAGTTAAGTGTACATTTGGTGAACCCTCTGTGACACAAAAGTGCCAAACTTCCTTCAAATCACAAACCCGGTGCTGATGTTGCACTGCTAAATCGCCAGGAGCAACTTGTAGTAATTCTGACAGCTGACTATTTATTACAGGTACTTATATAGCACCTTCAATTTACACAGCTTGACATATATATTATACAATCACATCAGTCCATGCCCTCAAGGAGCTTGCAATTTAAGGTCCCTAACTCACATGCATACATACATGTACTAGAGCCATTTAACCTACCAGCATGCCTTTGGAGTGTGGGAGGAAACCCATGCAGGCACAGGGAGAATATGCCAGCTCCAAGCAGGTAGTGCCATTGTTGGGATTCAAAAAGATGACCTTCGTACTGCTAGGTGGAAATGCTAACCACTTAGCCACTGTGCTGCCTGAATAGAAGACAAGCAAGCATGGTACTAAAGTGGAAGACAGGAACATAGTAAGACAGGCAAAAGCTCAAGCAGGATTCTAAACAGGCTGATGTAGGGCTCTTTCAGATGGGTGGCTGGAGAGAGGTAAAAACAGGTGGCTGAGACAATTTAATTACCTCCAGACTCCCTCCCCAACTGTCACAATACAGATTTTGACAAGTGGCACCTCTTGTCAAACTCTCCCATTATGTCTAAGGCTACGTTCACACTAGCGTTGTGTGCAGCCGGCAGAGAGGCGTTTGGGAAGCATTTTTACCGCTTCCCCAACACCTCTGCCAATTCTGCACATTACAGCACATGGTGCTGTTCTAACGGGAGTGTTTGCGTCGCGGCAAAACGGACACCTCTGGTCGAGTCAGGAGGCGTTGAAGCCTCCTATTCTCGTCTATGGTGCCGCTCCGCAAACCTGCATTATAGGCGTTTGTGGGGCGTTATTAACGCTCGGCAAACGCCTAGCAATAGCCCCTAAACCGCGCATGCGGCATTTGCGGAGCGTTTGCCGAGCGTTAAAAAAATGCTCCGCAAACACCGGACCAATGCTTGCCAAACGCTATAGGGGCATTTGGCAAGCGTTGGTAAAACAGCCAAGTGTGAACGAGCCCTAATAGAGCCACGCTGGAACTGCGTGCAATGCACACAATTGCAATGAGGTATTGCATCATTAAAGGGTTAAACCAGGCAGTGAGAAGGCTTTATATCATCAAATGCTCTCTGAAAAATAATCATAAAGCAGTTTGATTTCTGGAGGGCACCACAAACGAGTATTCAAGAAGCCAGACAAATGCAGTGTGCAGGCGGCTGTAGACTGAAGGAACCCATTGATCAGGCACTGGGTACAACTGAGTTTCTTCTAAAGGTGATTAACAAGGATCAGGTGAACAGGTTACAGAGTATTAGCATTGCAGTGGCAGGAAATTAACAATTCTATCTCAAATTTTACTACACAGTCTAGCCTTGTGCAATCTTCAACCAAAGAGCAGGAGTGGACATATTGTTGAGGTATAAGAGGTTGGAAACAAAGTATTTGCATATTATAGCCCCCTGGCAGCTCTAGTGTGATGGCTTATTGAGCAAACCATTCTCTGCAGCATTTTCCTGTAAAACTAGGGTGGTTTATTGATAGGACAATGGAAGGGGAGAGTTGTGAAAACCTTGATGCCCTGGGCTTGCAGGAAGCGAGTTGAATGACGTTGGCTGCCATTTAACCTGAAAGGTCCCCAGTGATGGATTGCAGAAAGGTGAGTCTGCATGGGACAGCACCCAAGGGGTGAGTACTGCAGCAAGAGCAGCTTTTTAAAATTCTATAAGTACAAGGCATTGGTTTAAAAAAAAATGAAGATGAGTTTTGACTTTAAAGATGCAAGCTTTGGAACTGTCATTTGATTTCTTAGAAAGTCAATGACCTAGGACAAGGCATACAGTCAGTGCTCCTTAAATACCCACTTGTTTTAGGTTAATGATTCAAAAAAAGAGTAGCAAGGACAATGATGGCAACTTGAACTTTTAAAAGTAAGAGGGTAGAAGTGAGCTTTTTTGTTTTATTTTTATTCTGGAAGATTCCCTTTAAAACAAAGAAATTGCCCATTGGCATTTGGAAAAGCTACATTTGTTTAAAGATTTTCATTCAGCATCTCACAGTTAAGACTCTTCCATTATGTATTATGTATGGTTTACAATGCTGAAGCCACTGCAAGTTCCTTATTTATTTTTCATAAGAAACTTTATTTTTCTGAATCGTAATTATGAAAATGCCACAATTCTGCACACGCTGGTGGTTAAAAGTAAATATTAAAATTGCAAAGTGCACGCCAAGCACAATATTTCAGTGTGCAAAACAAATGCATAAGCACAGGGTAAAAGAAAAGAAAATCTATCATCCGGCTCCGCCATAGCCAAGGGTTGTATCGCTGTGAGATGGTGTTTTAATAGAAAAATAGCAGAAAGGTTCCCACTGAGTACAGGCTGCACATGGAGATTTTGCCTTTGTTTCGACGATGTAGACATATAGGGGGCAGCTCATCATCTACCAGGTTGCATGTACTTAGGCTGTCAGAGCAAAGGATGAGCACGGCAGCTCATCAGGGGCCACAAATCATGCGGTGGTTATTAGCCTCACACAGCTTCGCACTTGCTGGTAATTCTCAATTTTTCTTTCACTGTATATGTATCACACAAGGAACCTTATTCAAGTTCTTTAAACTTTTGCCAACTTTTTCAGAGACTGAATAAAAACTCACAAACCTGGGGTTGGAAGACTTTAGACTTGGCCAGTAATGGGCAAACATTGAACTGCAAAGAATACCAAAGGGGAACAGCTGTCAAGGACAAAGAGAACCCTTGGTTTATTTGAAAAAGATATTTGATTGGTTGCTCGGGGAAGGTCCCTCACTTTTGTTCCAGTGGTCTTTGCACAATGCAGTAAATAGGATTCATTATTAAAGAGGATCTTCAACCTATGTAAAACTAAATTCAATCTTTCAAATAATGTATGATTTTTCCTGTATAAAAGCAAAAGCAAAAAAAAACAAAAAAAACATACTTACTAGTCCATGGAGCCCGGCATTGTCTTCTTTGCAATCAAAGCTCCCCTTGCGCCACTGTGGTCCTGTGCCACCATCTTGAGGCTCACGTATTGTCTTTCTTTCATTTATTGTGACTACTGAGATGGTTGTTTGTGATTTTGTAATTCTGTGCACAAGCAGAGATGCCGCAGATCTCTGGCAAGTACTTAAAGTGGTTATAAAGGCTGAAGGTTTTTTACGTTCATGCATTCTATGCACAAAAGTGAAAAATGTCAGAGTGCAGCTCCCCCCTCAGCCTCCCCACATACTTACCTGAGAGTCACTGCGATCTAGCACTGCGCACAAGAGCCTCAGCTCCCCTGGGTCTCTCCCTTTTCATTGGCTGAGGATGGAGTGGGGGGTGGGGCTGAGACATGCTTTGTATATCTTTTGGACATACAGGACCATCTTGGGACCAAGCACACACAAGTGCCCCCAGAACAAGCAACTTGCCTTGGGAGCACTTGGCGGAGGGGAGCAGACAGGTGCACCTGTCGGGGACCCAAGAAGAGAAGGACCAGAGCTGCTCCATGCAAAACCATTGCACAGAGCAGGTAAGTATGACATGTTTGTTATTTTATTCAAATAAAATGAAGCTTTACAACCACTTTAGGACCTGGTAGAGTTCCACAACATGTCTGCACATGCACAAAATCCTGCATATGCCACTTGCCAAATTCCAAATGCCATGGTACTTCTTCCATGATTGAAAACACTATGTGACGTGGAAATCACAGGAAGCAGCAAGTGGCTGATACTACGTCATGCTTGCCTAGGTGAAGAATCAGGAAGAAGAGGTATAGTTCAAGATTAAAGGTATTTACTCTGCCTAACGTACAAAATATACTTGCTGATGTTAGAGGAGTAGGAAGCAGATGAGAGGAACTTAATTTCATGGCTGAAGGTTAATTTTAAATACTCCATATCACAGTGAGAACAACAAATATATGGGCAGCCCTGTGGCTAAATTGTTAGCAGTTCTGCCTAGCAGCACTAGGGTCACTGGTTCAAATCCCAACCACAGCACCACCTGTCTGGAGTTTGCATGTTCTCCCTGTGGGTTTCCTCTGGGTACTCCAGTTTCCTCCCACACTCCAAAGTTATGCTGGTAGGCTAATTGGCTCCTGTCTAAATTTGCCCTAGTATGTGTATATATGAATTTAAGTTAGGGACCTTAGACTGTACAACCCTTGAGGGTAATAAGCACTGCATAAATTGACAGCACTATATAAGTACATGTGATAAATAAATATCAGCAAATTAGTAAACCTATAGCCAGACCTGTGGATATTATAGTACGCAGTATTCCACCTTGGGTCCCTTTTCAGAGAGAATTTGACAGTCAGCTGAAAGCCGATATGTCATCTCCTTACCACCTGTTTTAACCCTTAAATATCTGCGGCATGACACCACAACAGCGTGCCTTACACATGGATGAAGGGCAGTTATAATGCAGCACCATTAACTAGAATAGGATAAATTTGGTGATAGCACTGCCCACTGAACATGACCTGTTGTATACATTTTGCCACAGGCGCACCATGTGTACCACCCCCTACAGCTGCCATGTTAGGCTAAAGCAGACAGGAGGTTGTAAAGCCATGGTTCAACTGCCTATTTTTTCGCCACAAGTGTTAACAAAGTCAAAGAGAAGAGCAGAGATATCACTGCTTAGAAACCAGATTTGGGTGGCACCACTGCTTCTGTAAAGTTTGAGAATGAACTGTTCCTCAGTACATGCAGCTACAGAGGTGTGTGTTTAGAGCAAATTTAAAGCTTGTCAATAATAGGTTAATAATTTAAAATTCATAGCTTGACCACAAGTTCACATTAAAACTAGGAAAAATAACATTGGCTCACTATTCACGGTAGAAGACAAGGATGGTGTGTCTGGAAGACTGCCTGCTTACAGAACTGAAGAGAATCTCAGTCTTTAAAGCAGATAACATGAAAGCAAAGTAAGAAAAAACAATTAATTTGTGGTTTTCCTTCTTCTATCTTTACAGGAGAAAACTGCTAGTTGCCTGGCTGTGATGATGACCTATTTTCCTACATAACCCAGAGACAGAAAAGTATGCATAGAACAACTAAGACTTTTCTTTTCAGTTTCCATGTCCTTGCGCTTCTTGAGGATCCGTGGCTTGGAAACCACTGATGTAAGATGGTCAGCACATCAGGCAGGCAAATGCAATTTTGAAAAGGAGGTTAGCAAAGGCAGTTTTTGTAGTTCACTCATTAGCTGTTGAGTTGAGGCTTAGTCAATTTAAAAGAAACATGCTAACAATGTAAGGTGAAAGGGTTGGGAACTGGGCACTCACAAAGTGTTAGCGGTCTATTAAAATCAATGTAACCATTTGCTAACATTTATTTTTTAAGCGTGTATATTTTAAGTATAAGTCCAGCCAAAACTTTTTCTTTTGAGTTTTGAATAGAGTGGGGAAGGTTTAAAGTCCTTCTATTGCTTTTTTTTTTTTACTGCTATCTGAGACTCTACCAGAGAGATTTTCCTTCCATTTTATTACCCATCAGTAATGGTTTTACCAGGGGAAAGGAGGGTATTTCTGCAAGAGGTGCAGAATTGCAACAGTCACTTTAGGTGCTCCTTTTTCCACATTCGTAACTTCTAGAAAAGTGAAACACCCATCCGTGCTTGTGCCTTTATACACTTTGTGACCATCATCAGATGTGCTCTCACCCGGAGTCTATGACCTTACAGTTATGTAGGGTCATACAGCGCTTGTGTCTCCGAATGTGGACTATGTTGTTTCTTCTCAATGGATGGGCTCTTCACTGTTCTTTAACCCTGCAGTGTTATAATCTCTCACAAACTCACTCCAATATGCTCTTCGGCTTAGCAACATATAAAGAAGAAAAAAAAATTGGTGCTTTATCCTTAAATAAATGTATTTCTCTCTAAAACTCCAAACATATACTCATTTGTAAAAGGTGCTAGGGGGAAGTCATGTATTCCTGTGACGCAACGCGTAGAGGAGGGGCTAAATGACATCACAACACTTTGCAAACAAGGAAGTGTGAACTACACACAGAACTGAAAATGTATATGTATACTGTTTATGTATAATGCTGGCAATGTCTGGTGTGATCTAACACCATTTAAAGGTAAGTGTATATCTGGAGTTTTAAAGAGAAATACATTTATTTTAGGATATAGCACTATTTTTGGCTGAGCACGGATGGGTGATTCACCTTAAAGAAGTTATATACATTGAAAAAAGAGCACTAAAGAGACTGTTGCAATTTTGCACTTTTTTGTAAATATTCACAGTATTTGTGTTACGCACGGCACTATTTGGGGTTTATATTTAAGAATATATATATAAATATGAGCATGTGAAGGCAGCTTGCATGGAACCTATAGGGTAACAAGAGTTTTTGATTTAATAACACATATCAACTCACAAGGTCATTGTTCATATTTTTAATTCTGCAAGAGGGACACAGACCGAAATAAGACCTATTATTATTATTATACAGGATTTATATAGCGCCAACAGTTTGCGCTGCGCTTTACAATATAAGGGAGACAGTACGATTACAATACATTTCAGTACAGAAGGAATAGGAGGGCCCTGCTCATGGAGCTTACAATCTAAAGGAAGGGGGAGGTGATACAAAAGGTGATAGCTGCGGGGGATGATCTGGCGGAGGCGATTCAAGTACAGTTCTTAGGTGGAGGTGGGGTAGGCTTCCCTGAAGAAGTGAGTTTTCAAAGATAGCCTAAAGGCAGACAGGGTGGGGGCTGACTGGACATGCTGTGGTAGGGAGTTCCAGAGGATGGGAGAGGCTCTGGAGAAGTCCTGGAGGCGAGCGTGGGAGGAGGCAATGAGAGAGCTAGAGAGGAGGATATCATGGGAGGAGCAGAGTGGGCAATATCTGTGGATGAGGTTGGTGATGTAGCTAGGGGCAGTGTTGTGGATGGTTTTGTAAGCTGTGGTTAGTATTTTGAATTTTATACGTTGGGTTAGTGGAAGCCAGTGGAGGGATTGGCAGAGAGGGGCAGCAGTCGCTGATCGGTTGGTAAGGTATATGAGTCTAGCAGCAGATTCATAATAGACTGAAGGGGGGATAGCCTGTGTAAGGGTCGACCAGTGAGGAGGGAGTTGCAGTAATCGAGGCGGGATATAACCAAGGCGTGGATGAGTTGTTTTGTGGTGTCTTTGGTCAGGAAGGGGCAGATTTTGGAAATGTTCCAGAGGTTGAGGCGGCAGAATTTAGCCAGTGAGTGGATGTGGGGCCCAAAGGAGAGGTCAGAGTCTAGGATTACGCCTAGCACCCTGGCATGAGGGGAAGGACCAATGGTTGTGCTGTTGATCTTAATGGTAAAGTCATGAGAGGAGGATTGGGGAGGAGGAAATATTACAAGCTCAGTTTTTGAAAGATTGAGTTTAAGTAGTGATGTGACATCCATGCTGATATGTCACTTATTAGATTTGTGATACGTGAGGAGATTGAGGGGGTGAGCTGGGGAGTGGAGAGATAGATCTGGGTGTCATCAGCATAGAGGTGGTATTGGAAGCCATGGGAGGTTATCAGTTGGCCCAGGGAGGAGGTATAGAGAGAAAAGGAGGGGCCCAAGAACAGAAACTTGGGGTACCCCAACAGAAAGAGGAAGCGAAGGAGGAGTTGTATGTGACACTGAAAGTGCGCTGAGAAAGGTAAGAGGGGAACCAGGAGAGAGCAGAGTCCCGGAGGCCGATGGAGTAGAGTTTACTGAGGAGGAGCGGGTAGTCGACTGTTTCAAAGGCAGCAGAAAGGTCAAGGAGTATGAGTATGGAGTAATGGCCGTTGGTTTTAGCAGTTAGTAGGTCATTAGTGAGTTTTAGCAGGGCAGTTTCTGTGGAATGTTGTGGGCGGAAGCCATACTGTCAGGGATAAAGAAGGTTGTTGTCAGTGAGGTAGCAGTTCATACGGTTGTGAACAAGGCGCTCGAGAAGCTTGTAGGCAAACGGGAGCAGGGAGATGGGTCTTAAGTTATTCAAACAGGTGGGGTTCAGCAAAGGTTTTTTGAGGATGGGGGTAACCAGTGCATGTTTGAGTGGGGAGGGAAAGGTGCCCATGGAGAATGAGAGGTTGAAGATGTGGGTTAGAGAGTTTAGGATAGAGCAGGAAGGAGGCTGCAACAGTCCTGAGGGGACAGGATCCAGGGGACAGGTGGTGAAGTGGGCCTTGGAAAGGAGTTCGGTAACTTCCTTGGTGGTAACAGGGTCAAAGGAGGAGAGTGTAGAGTTTGGTGTTGTGCCTGGTATGTTGGTTAGAGGAGGAAGCTTGACACTGGAGATCTCATCATGAATTGTGTAGATCTTCTTCTTGAAGTGACTGGCAATCTCCTGTGCAGTAAGTAAGTTGGTGGGTGGAGGCAGTGGGGGGTGGAGTAAGGAATTAAGGGTAGAGAAGAGTTGACGAGGATTGGATGAGAGGGTTTTGATGAGAGTGTTATAGTAGGTTTGCTTAGCAGCGTGGAGGCTGGAGTTGTATTTGAGAAGAGCGGATTTGTAGAGGGTAAAGTTTTCCAGGGATTCTCTAACGGATCTCCAAATAGCAACAAAACCCTGACAGGAGAGCCCTACTAATGAAAAGATTGTGAATTTGACCATTGGTTACACTTACACGTATGAAGGTCGACCTGTTTCAGAGTACATGGTGAATATATGGTGAACAGCAGTGAGTGGAATATGCCTAACAAACCCTGATAGGCTCCTGCATGGATAGAAGAAAGTGGTGTGCCTAGGCACTGTTACATGTATAATGCTCTGAGGCATGTAATCAGTACTTAAAATTGTTTTAAAACTGATTTGCCTATTCACAATAAATTATGCTGATCAATTCTTGAAGCGGTTATAAGGTGTCAAAATAAAAAAGCAAAATTAGGTTTTTGTATGTAAAATAAATTATTATTTAGTTGTTCAACACAGTTGTGTCCAGCTTAGAGTTGGTTTCTTATCTACGTTACACAAGATAACGTGCTCTGCTGAGGATACGTTTCTACTGTATTCCCCAGGCTGGGTACTAGCTCTCCAGTGGTTCATTCTACATCTCAAACTTTGTTGGTAACAAGTGAAAGCAGCCACAATACAAAATAAAAACCATTGTTAAAGATTTAATGAATGGTGAAGTATAAGACCACCGGACCTCTGCCAGTTAACGTGCTTCACTCATACTGATCTCATTAGTAGAAAGCACTAAAGGAAACTGTGCTCTGATGGATGTTTTTGAGTGATATTGCTCTGAGGACCCTTGAGAATCTCTTACTTCATTCAGCATGTCCCTTTTCTCTACTCACTACACATAATGTGAGTAAAATGTCATAAATCTTTATCAGCTCTTAGCAGTCTCTTGTGACATTTCAATGGTCAAGTAGTCTTTTGCAACGTATCCCAGCATTTTCCTGTAAGATACCAGCAATATGGATTAGCCTCTTGTAAGATGCTGGCAATCATTATCAGTTACTTGTAGCACAAACAGTTCTCAGTTGTCTCTTGTAACAGGGAGTGGTCAGTGGACTAGCGCTGGCTGAGGCCTTATAACTCTTTACACAGGTGGGGGTTGGGAGAGCGGCATCCTGGATGCTTGATAGAGATACCGCTGGATGTGTTAGTTTGGAAGTTGGAACCTCTACATCTGAGGATCAGAGGGAGAGAGGTTCCCCTCTCACTTGGAGCAGCGTTTCAAGGTTTTTTATGTCTCTTCTAACATATTGACAGTCCCAGAACAGACTGTTAACAAAAGTGGAGTCCTCAGAAATGTTTACAATATGCTGGTAATTCTCAGCATTATCTTATAATATGACGGTTCTGTAATGTTTCTCCAAGGTTCAAATTGTTCAAGTCAGTTCATTAGAACAAAGTGGTAAGATTGCAGGCATAGGGTGGGTAGAGGAAAACATGGCTGGTTAGAAGGCTGCAGATAGCAGTTTAAATGAATCATTATTGTGCACCAGAGTTGGCCACTGTGCAATAGAGGTCTTACAGCATCATTTAGCTAAAGGCTAGGAACCCCTTAGCCTCATTTGTTATGTCCTCTGGTCAGTCACATATCTTCAAGGGTCCTCTTACTCAAGTGATGGGCAGTTGTGAATACTGCTCATAAAATGTAGTATTCTCCTATAAGCCCAAGACTTGATGACATGCCCACAGGGTGCATATTCCTGACCTTGGGCTCACAGGATGTGCTTTGAAAACACTAAGGGGGGAGGGGGTTTACTAAAACTGGAGAGTGCAAAATCTGGTGCAGCTCTGGATAGAAACCAATCAGCTTCCAAGTTTTATTGTCGAAGCTTAATTGAACAAGCTGAAGTTAGAAGCTGATTGGCTCTCATGCACAGGTAAACCAGATTTTGCACTCTTTACTTTTCTTTTAGTAAATCTCCCTAAAGTATCCTGCATATTAGAAGAGCACCTGTGCTGGACTGCAGAGTTGGGAATCTGTGAGAAACAGCATGGGAGATAAGGTATGTTTTGCAGCCAGAAAATATATGATTATTGTATGTTTTTTAAGTTCTGAGTTGAGCTTTAATAACATACATATACAAAGTGGTATTTCTGGCACAACATGGCATAAACTGGAATTCCCAACTCAATTACTCCCGGGTTCAGGTATGGACATGCTTTACTTTAGACCATTTACTGTCTTTTTATTACATCAATTTTAAAACGTTGGCATAATCAAAGCCCTAGAGGCCCTTAGTTGGAGAACATGCCTTGGATTGCATTTATTTTTAATAAAACTTTAGTATGCTATTCAATAAAATAGCTCTAATTATGTGCAACAGTAATAATTGGACCTTGATTCATATAGAACATACTGATTACCTCCAACAATCACATTTAAAAATACATCAGTTGATAAAAATGTCTCAGTTTTTATTGTACAGTATTTCCCATCCTGTTCATCTTGACTGACATTTTCTGAGAAAAGATAGTGATTTAAAACAGGCCTAATCAGTGAGGTCTGAATTTGTCACAGCAAAATCCCTTGAAGTAGGCAGACAAGCAGAATAAATTGCAATGGTAAAAGTACCTCATTTAAATAGATTTAAATAACTTTAAATATTGTAATCTATTCTAATAAAGCAATCTGGCATAGATCGCTTTCCTCAATCCCACGGTGTTAGTGTTCACCCCACAAGGAGAGAAAGTTCACTGGCAGGTTATGAAGTCACATGTGAAATGACTAATAGCCCCTATTCCAAAGGAACATTTAAGTAACAATATCTTGATGTCATTAAAGCTCATATCTGGCCTGAAAAATAATATTACCATCCCCCTCTAGCGAACTGAACTAAATTCCCAAATACTTACCTGTAGAAACATTGGGTCCCAAGTCTACTTTCTACTACAAAGCAAGGGCCTTCTTCAGGTGACTACAATATTGCCTGGTGACATTAACACTTCCCATTGGGTTCAATGGCATGGCCTGCAAAGGGGTTGATTTACTAAAATTGGAGAGTGCAAAATCTGGTGTAGCTGTGCGTGGTAGCCAATCTGCTTCTAACTGCAGCTTGTTCAATTAAGCTTTACCAAAAACACAACTGGAAGCTGATTGGTTTCTAAGCAGAGATGGACCAGATTTTTCGCTCTCCAGTTTTAGTAAATCAACTCCAAAGGGTCCTGAAGATACCAGATGCAGCACGATGATTGCATAGGATGTCCCTAAAGCCTGAACACAGACAAAATGCATATTTGCAATACATTTCACTACATTCTTCAGCAACATTTTACATATACATTATATATATATATATATCACTATATAAGCTCACCAGACCTTAACTACCTTGACTTTTTTTTTGGTGTGTGCTAAAGGAGAAGGTGTACTTAATGAAAACCACAGATATGAACCACCTGAAGGAAAGCATAATGAACGAATGTGCTCAAATTGATGGAAATGTGCAATTACTGCATTGGGTTCATGTGAATCTTGTAAAGTGCATAGAACTTTGCATCACAAATGGTGGAAATGGCATTGAAGATGCTATTGATTAAAATTCCAATGAATATATATATACACCAGTCCTTATTGTTCCTAGATCTCATCACTTGATAATACCATGAATGCAACCAATTAATCAGAGGCAGCAGTGGGTGGCGTATGCCTACCCAACCCCTGATAGGCTTTTGCCAGACTAGAAAAACGGAGTAGGCTTTGGCACTGCTACATATACTAAAGTGCTCTGGTGCTCAGGAATTATGTCTATTTTTTTTAACTGTTATGCTTTGTTGCATTAAATGATGCTAATGAGTTCCTGCTAAGCAGCCAAACTTTCAGTTTTTAGCCTTGGGCCATTGTAAGGCTTGCCACCCCATCCACTTTAGGAATGAGCAACTTTTCTATCTAGTGTCTGGTACTGATTCCCAGAGAATCATGCCAAATGAAAGTTCCACAGTCCATGTTTCCACTGAAAGGTGCCCCATGCATGCACTTATTACCTTGCTTTCATTGGAACCAGTGGTCCAATCTCAGAATACAGCTGTATGAATACAGGCTATCCTTTAAAAAAGACCTGTAACATTGACTCCTACCTAACCAGTCTGCCATAATTTTATTCAGGGTATGTCAATTTCTTGGCAGCAGGCAATAATTTCGCAATGGAACCCCACTGTATCTCAGGTCCCTGACCAAACATCGCATACCAATTATCTCTTAATTGTTCCTTGCACATATAGGGTAAAACTTGAGCTTCCTCAGAACAGTCAGTGTCAAGGATGCGGTACTGGCTGCCTAAACAGAAGATGAAGCAGTAAGTAAAAGTGAGTGACAAACTCTTCTCTGCGGGCTCTCTGGAGATTCATTAGCAGCAGCTCCGACAGACTCATGTTTGATGCATTAGGGGAGACTGCAGAGGTGTTTTTGCAGCATACAGTTCAAGCAGAGTTCAGACATGTGCCATTAGATGAAGTTAAGGCTCCTTAGAGAAATATCCTTAAACCCTAAATACAGCATGAGGGGCACTAATGGAACCAACAGCTGGTCAGTTTGAAAATTATTTCACATGAGCACAGTGACCATCATAACTGCTGGAACTCTTTTGTTTTTTTTTCTTGGAGGTATTCCTTCGCCATCCTTCTGTGTGGTGCCTGCCTATGAAAAAAAATAAATAAAAAAAAGTTGCCCATCAAGCATGCTGGACGTCTAACCTATCCTTAATAGTTCACCTGACCCTAACACCTAACCCTAAACCCAAAAAAAGTACAAGCAACTGATGCTTTATACTAAACCTGAACACTAAAACTAAGCCCAGTAAGCAAAAAGTCTTGAAAATAGATATAGCCCAATCAATGGTAGGACACCCCTTATTTCTTGAGTATAGGGATTTTCAGTTTACATGAGAAATTCCATAAATTCTAAGCCTAAGCTTATCACTAATGACAGAGGCCTAACAGTAACCCAACATAACCGTTACTCTAAACCCAATACTAACAACTGATTAATTGCCATACTTGGCTTACTGGGCACAAGCCTAAGACAAAAAAAAAGAAAAAGCAAAATAAACATTGTCAAGCATTCTTGACCTCTAACCTACTCCTAAGAGTTCACCTGACCCTAACATCTAACCCAAAACCCAAAAAGTACAAGTAATTGAATTAACGTACATTGAATTAATGTATTCCAAAAAATGTACAAATACTGCATACCCCTTTTGACAAAGTACATTTAGTACGAAACGCGTCAAGGAGGAGATCCTGCAAGCCGTTGACGTCAAGTCGCTGTATCACGGAGGTCCGGCGGCCAGCTAATAACACCAGCTGGTTAGTTTTATTTGTGTGCAATTGTAACTATATTGCTCCTATCCGACACTGCAGTATTTGTACGTTTTTTGGATTTATTCCTTATTACCATTAAAGTACCATTGAAAAATACTACACTATGGGATTATCCCTATTCTTTCACTCTGCACTGAGAACCTTAATCCCCTAGCGATCCCCAGCGAACGTCCCAGCGCTTGGAAGAGTCCAAACTTCCTTTACTGGCTACTCCAATCCTGTCTCTAGAGGAAGCCCATCAACCCCCAGGCTATATTCCAGACTACCCTTAGAAGGGACCCCTGGCTGATCAACAATATTTGATACAATGCGCTTCTGGTGAGTGCACATTTTATACATTTATCGGCACATGCACCTGAAGATTATATGCACACTGAGACCTAACTGTGTCCAGGGTCTCTGCCTCCTCATTGGCTGAGACAGCAAGTGGGAGCCATTGTCTCTAGCTGCTGTTAATCACAGCCAGTCAGCCAATGAGGAAAGAGAGGGGGCGAAGCCAAGCCATGTGTGAATGGACACACAGAGCAGCGGGTGCCCCCATGCCCCCATAGCAAGCTGCTTGCTGTGGGGGCACTCAACAGACAGGAGGAGCCAGGAGAGCCTGCCAGAGCAGGATCTTGGCTGCTCTGTTCAGAACCACTGCACACAGCAGATAAGTATAGACATGTTTGTTATTTTACAAAAAAAAATTAATCTTTAGAATCACTTTAAAAATGAGCAAAGCATATCCCTCTATAGTATGTACTTATTTCAATCCTAAGCACTAGGTGTCATTTCTGTCTGCTGCCTGATTCTTCTGTTAACTGTATGAGTCACTTCTGACAACCCTTCTCCCTTCCCTTTTCCCTGACACCAAGGGATAAAAAGGTGACAGTAGAGGAAGCTCCAGCTCACAGCCTCTGATTAAGAGCCCAAACTCTGCTCCTGTGTACTGTGTGAAGGCGGGTGTGTCCCTTCCCTTCAATTATCTCTCACTGAGCTCTGCAGAGTATAACTTCAGCTCCCCACCCCCTGCTTTCTGGAAGCTCAGACAAGCTGTAAAAGAAATGATGGACTTTGAACGGCTGTAGAAAAGAGAAGACTGCAGATAAGCAGGTACAACTGTAGGAGGATTTGTTTCACCTCTGTGGATCACCTGAGATCAGTCACTGCACTGAGTATATGTCAGGGTTTACAGCCACTTTAGTGGTTCATTTGACCCTAACACCTAACCATAAGCCCAAAAAAGTACAGGTAACTGAATCATCAGACCTAACTTGAGCACTAAAATAAAAACAAGTAGACAAAAAGTCTTGAAAACTGAAATAGCAATTGAACAACCTTTTTCTGATCAGTGGCACTACACTCATTTTTTTTAGTTCAGGCTTCCTTGGATTCTCATTTTACATGGTAAGTTCCCTAAATTCTAACCCCATTTATTAGTCAACAAACAACCTCTCCAGCGCTCCAAAGGAGTGGTCACTAGTCAAAAGGGTGTTAGAAAGTTAGTTTTCTTTGGGACATGGTCAAGGAGGTGCTGCCCTCCTCAGACAGGGAAGTCCAACCATAAACTGAAAGAAAGCACACAAGGGGCACAAACACCTAGAGCATTATCCATGATTTATTAAAAGAAATCTATAAAAACGTATTGTATACTCACAAAATGACAGAGGAAATATAGCATGCTAAGAGCTCTGTGGAAAGGTACACCCTCATCACCCCCAGTCAGGATCTCGCTACCACGTTGGATGACCACTGGTGGCTTTTACATTTCTTCTGTCATTTGTGACCAAGCTTATTACTATTGACGTAGCCCTAACAGTAACCCAACACAACCCTTACTCTAAACCCAATGCAATCAACCAAGAAGTTGCCATACCTAGCTTACTGAGCATCAGAACCAACCACCAAAAGCAGATGCTTCAGAGGCTCTAGTAGTCAGATCTGTATTTCTGTTTCCATCCACTAGTCTTACGTCATTCCTTAATTATTTTTTGTCCTGAATTGCAGGGATTTTAAGAACATTATATGACACCACCTTCTGAATCTGTAGTGGCCAAAGCATTTTAGTGGAACTGGTAATTACTGAAATATCTAACCAATATCAGTTTTAAGCTGACCTCGTTATTGAAGCAAAACCTTTCCTTTGCCCATGCAGAGCCACAGATTCCTTTTGGAGCTCCTTTTCCCAGCAGCACACACCTACTTTTCTTCACCCTCCTGCCATTCTCTTCACCCACCAAGAGTGAAGAAAGTACCTACTGCTTCCAGGCAATGAACTGTCACAAGGTGGGTGAAAGAGGCCATATGGAAGCTTTGACTTTAAACAGGGTTGTCTATGCTTGGTTATTGAGGCAAAATAGCGTGAAAGGAAGATAGCTATGTTCAACAGACAAGGGAAGCATGGACAGAGCTCGTTTACTTTAAAGGAAAACTCTACTCTTGTTAAAATAAATTTATGGCTATATTTGCAATAATTGCAAATACAATTGCTATATAAGTTGTCTTCTAAGTTACAAATTACCTTTCCATTTCAATCTTCAGCCCATGTCATTTTATAAAGCTGTAAATTTAATTAACATGACTGTAAGAAAATCATTTTTACTTTTTTAAATAACAAATAGCAATAGTTTTGCACAAAGCAGCCCCAGATTTCCCCTGCAGGCACTCCTGGCTCTTCCCCCTGCCAAATGCCTACCATAGAAAACCGCTTGCTCTGGGGGCACTCATATGGGGGCCCTGTCCCCCACTTTCTCCTCACTGGCTGTGATTGCTCTCTCCCTCCTCATAGGCTCAGAGATTGTCAGAGGAAAATGCTTCTCTAGTGAACAGCGCTGGCTCGGGCTCAGGTAAGCATGACAAGGGGGGCTTGGGGGGACTGCACACAGAAGGCTTTTTACCTTAATGCAGAAAATGTATTAAAGTGATACTAAAGCCTTTTTTATCATTAAAATAACAAACATGTTATACTTACCTCCTCTGTGTAGGTATTATTTTTTAAATAACAAATAGCAATAGTTTTGCAAAGAACTTCTCAAATTCCCTTGCTGGCGTTTCTGCCTCCTTCCCCCACAGTGTACCCACTATAAGTGGCAGGGGCGGACTGACCATTTGGAAACTTGGGCACTGCCCGAGGGCCCGGGGTCAGTAGGGGGCCCCATGAGATGCCCCTGGTACCTTTTTCATAGGCTTTTTTGAGTTTGGGCAAGGACACAGGGGCCCCATGATCCCCTATTGCCCGGGGGCCCCATGAGTTGTCAGTCCGCCCCTGACAAGTGGTTACTCGTGTGGGCTCACTCCCAAGTTGGGCTGTTTGTGTCTATTCTCACACACACAGCCTGGTTCAGCTCCACCCCCTCTCATGTTTTGACTGACAGCAGCAGGAGCCGATGACTCCCGTTGCTCTCCAACAAGCCTGTAAGAGCCAGGAGAGGAGATGCTGCAGATGCACACAGAGCTGGACCAAGATCAGGCTCAGGCGAGTATTTAGGGGGGCTATAGCCTTAAGTGGCTTCATATTTGTATTAAGGTTGGTGGCCAGGGGGCAGTAAAACCGCTTCTCAGCTGCCTGATTTTAATATCACCTGGCCGCACATCTGAACAAACCCTGAGATACAATTACAATTTTAAGTATTTCCTGCAAAAGGAATCTTATTTTTAGATACAGTGGAGGAGTGAACGCAGCCACCCTAAGACAGGAAGTGTGTTACTGGCTGGATCACCAAGTGAAAATACAGTAACAAAAAAAAAAAAATTCAGCCACAATGTCTGATTGGCAATCTGCAATATATTACATTTTTTTACATTTTTGTTCTTGGGTTTAAATACACTTGAACAGCTTGCTTTGCAGGAATAGAAAGTTTTACCTTTTAAAAATAATGACAGAGTTGCTTTAAATACAGCTGGCTGAATAGCAGCCTACTATTGATATGACAGGAAAGTGATATGATTCAGGAAAGCATGTAATGTTTGGAGAAACAGCCTGAAGCAAAGCTACTTTTTTATTGGAATATGAACCTTGATAAAATGTGCCATGCTGTATCCATGCACCAATTTCAACCACTTTTTTTTTTATCATATTTGAAATGATTTACTTTTGACAGTGACATGCAGTGTCATTTTTTTGGGATCTTTCTAACAAACTTCAATTTTTTTGTGTTCTAAAAGATCTAATGCAAAAGTAGGATTGTGCTATACAAACTACAAAAAAAGTGATTTATTTTTGTAGCTTAAAAAAGCTAAGGAAAGCAATCAAATGCCCACCTATGAGTGGGATAAACCAGGCAAAATGTTACTTCTGCAATTATCTGAAAGGCCATGATTCAAAGGCTGCTTAAAATAGAACTGAAGGCAAAAAATGTTTCATTTCGGATAGAGTAAGGAAAGGTTATAACCAGGGGTGGACTGACCATTCGAGCACACGGGCACTGCCTGAGGGCCCGGAGTCAGTAGGGGGCCCCATGAGATGCCCCTGGTACCTTTCACTGGCTTCTTCATAGGCTTTTTTGGATGTGGACGAGGACAGAGGGGCCCTATGATCCCCTATTGCCCGGGGGCCCCATAAGTTGTCAGTCCACCCCTGGTTATAACCCCTCTTTGTTTTTTTAAATTCTGTGACCCATTAGAAGATTTCCCCTCTATTCCTGTACTGGTAACATCCCAATTTTTTTTTTACTTTCACTTTCTGTAACAATATTAAACAGGGCAAATAGAGAGGGTGAATCTATCTAATGGGGGCACGGACAGCAAAAAAGAACTTGATGGGTGTTCTAATCCCTCTCCACTCTATCCAAAACTAAAAAGAATGTTTTGCCCTTAGTTATACTTTAATGTGCACCTATGCCCTGACTGCAGACACTCAAGTATTTACGTATTCTTCACAAATAATAAAAAAGCTTTAAACCTTTGAAAACCTTACTTCTATTCTTGCAAATGGTCACCCCGACCCATTAGTGGCCTTCTTGAACCAAAAGCCTGCCTATCTTATCAAAAATGAGTTTGCCTTGTTTTTTTTTATTCCATATCGTTTATTAGGATCAAAAAGACAAAACAAATCAAAAATACAACATAGAGGAGATAACAAAAGGATTGCAGTGGTCAAGTCAGGTAGAAAGGCACAGTGTTTTAGATGATACAATTTGTCCGAAATTCACAATCAATCTATAGCAAGATGGGAGAATGGCAACTGCAAGGGATTACCTCCTGAATAAAATAGAGGAAAGGCTATTCCTAGTTGCAGTTTTGGGTAAGGGGCTCTTGTGAGGGCAAAGATCTCTAACTGATCTAGGAGCAGTATACCCTGAATTCGTTGGAAGGTCAGTGGGAGATGGAGCATGACACAGAACCAGGTAAATCTACATAGGAGGGGATTGCGGATTGGGATCTATAGCAGCCTTATATTAAGTCAAGGAGTATGTATCTTGTTTACCAATATGATATGTGTGCCTATCAAGATCATCCAAAAAAAGTCAAGAGAGCGTGAATGGGAAAGTGCAAATGATAGTGTAATGATGTGGGGAAGGACGAAAAATAGGAAGTTAGCAGAACGAGGGAGAGGTGGGGAGAATCTCAGGCAGGAGGTGACTAAGAAAGGGGTGCCTTGTTAATACAAGGGACAACAGCCGCTAAACAAACCAAAGCCAGCTCAAGGAAATCTCCTCGATTAAATCTGGTTGAGGTTAAGAATGAAGTAACATGGTTCAAGCCAAAATTGAGGCAGTCCTATGTGACAAAGTTACACAGTACACAAGAACCTGGCATTCCTGGGTGGAGCACTATCCCCCCCACACACATTTGAATCTACATTGCTGCTTTCCTTCTAATGATCTGTCATCACATGGCTGAACCGAGGGAGAAGACACTGCTCAAACCACCTCAATGCAGTCACAGTGATGGCATCACCTGACCCTGCTCTGACCACACCCTTTGACTGAGACATCCCTGACCTCTCTAACACCAATACATTATATATAGTGATATGTGTAATATTAAGAAGATATATTCAAACTATACAATAACTGCAAATAATGATCCACATATTGAAACATCCACACTTAAAAGTGATCTCGTGCCACAGTTTTCCACAAATTCTGGCTCTAGGGCCTCAATTAGGTGACCATGCATTCAATTTCATGCAGATGTCTCTGTTCAGATTCTTCAAACAAAAACAGTGTAGTTTTGGTATTGTGCTGCAGTGATCCAACACCACCAACACATCAGATGAGAGCTCACCAGATAAATTTGACTACCCGCTATAGGTAAGTCATAATGCTAACTCTTCGCTCCTCACAAGACCTCCTACTTTCTAGCTCCCTGGTCTCCTCCTCCCACGCTCGACTGCAGGACTTCTTCAGGATTTCCCCCATCCTCTGGAACTCACTACCACAATCCATCAGACTGTCACCTACCCTCCTCACCTTTAGGTGCACCCTGAAAACCCATCTCTTCAGGGAAGCCTACCCCACTCTCACCTAACAGTCGATCTCCTCCACTCCTCCTACCACTCCATCCCCCACAGCCACTTCCTCCTGTACCACTATCCCCTCCCTCCTAGACTGTAAGCTCCAAGGAGCAGGGCCCTCGAACCCCTCGTGTATTGTATTGTTACTGTATTGTCTCATGTACTTTCCCCCACTATAATGTACAGCGCTGAGCAAACCTTTTGGCGCTATATAAATACTGTATAATGATAATAATAATAATGCACTTGTTATACAAGGTCTTTTTGGCACTTTCTATTTTTAGGGTTAAACACTTCACTCTCCTATTACTTATGTTCCAGCCACATTAACTCATGCCACATAGGGAAGGCAATAGGGAAGACCGTCATAGTGTAAAACCTTAAAACACTTTATTTGTCATAAAATCCACACAGATCTACTCAGAATAAAAAATGCTTTGCCTAGCACTAGGATGTATGTGCATAGGTTATTAGCAGTCTTCGGGTACCTACCCCATAATTTATATGCCAAGCAGTCCCTTCCTGCTCCTTCCTAGGTGTATACAACATCACTTCCTGGCCCTGACCTCTCTAGCTGCTTTTAATGTGAAGCTACTCATTGTTAAGGATCCTCAAAGATCAGAATAAAGATTCTAAAGTCATATTTTATTTAGAATGTGCTAGCAGGGGACCGCAGGAGAGGAGGAATGGGGCTGCTCTGTGCAAAACCATTTCCCAGAGCAGGTAAATTTAACATGTTTGTTATTTTAAAAAAATAAATAAATTGCATTTAGAATCACTTTAAGACCAAACCATTCTTCTACAACGTTGTCATTATCAATCTAATTCTGCTGTAGATGTTGATCATGTTCTCCTACTTCCTTGTGACATTGGTGGCGTTGTAATTACACATTCTACAGACAGAAACATTGTTTTCCTATATGTCCTGTTCTATATCTTTAAATCTTAAAAAAAACGTCTTGCACCTAAAAAAGCTCAAATCCAAGAGCAAATCAAACCTCATTATCTCATTATCAAATGATCAAGTCTCATTATCAAATGATTGGATTAAGCTGTGTGTGGGCACCACTACTCCTAATGCCTTAAATGTAAGAGTGTTATGTAGGTTTATTTAACACGGTTCATCTATTCCTGCATCAGGTAATCAACAATATTATGTGGTATTTGATCGGTGAGGAAAATGAAATGTACAGAAAATTCTGCCTAGCAGTGATATATATTCATGTTCTTTAGGCTTTGAAGACATCAAACAAACACTTTGAAGTCCATAAAACAGTGCTGGAGACCCTATAGAAAATGCTAATATGCTTTTCACAGGTTCTCAAGTTAAGTTGCGAGGTGACAGGTCTGAGTTTTACTTTTCTGACAGGACTCCAAAGAAATCAACATCATGTATGTAAATGCGTTCGGTGAAAAAAACAACAATGACCTAATGATACTTCTCATTGCAAAGCATTGTTCAGGAGTTGTGCATTATATTTTTGTCAACATGTTATTATTTTAAAGGCCTGGATGTTTAGCATTAAAGTAATGATTGCCATTTTAGCTCATTTTTGCAATTTACTAGTATAAAAATATGGATCAGTGATTAGCACTTATGCCTTGCAGCACTGATTTCCTTAGCTTAAATCCTAACCAGGATTCTATTTGCATGGAGTTTGCATGTTCTCCTTGTATTTGCGTGGGTTTCCTCTGGGTACTTGGATTTACTCCCACACTCCAATGACATGGTAGGTTTATTGGTTTATGTGTACATTAGCCATAACCTAAAATGCCATCAAAGAGTGCTTGCAATTGTTTCAAACATAAATGTGATAAAATAAAATAAATAAAGTTCAGTTAAAAAAATTTAAAACAAAAACACGTACAAATAAAGTCCCAAAAACATCAGTGTGTCCAACTAATCTGTGTGCTCATTCACCTATGTGTCTCCTTGAAATAAGTTAAAAGGCTGGTTGCTTCAATTCACCCGTGCCACCACCACATGATTGTGTACTCACCAGACCGACTTTGACCCTTTGTTCACACAAGAAAGTAAAAAATAGCTTATGACTGGAATCATCACTTGGTCTCAGAGTAGAAGGAAGCCTGCAACTCCTTGCAGCCAGAAGAGTATCACCAAAAGATCTCAAACACCACTTCAGCAAGTCCCTCTTCACCTCTATTCTATCCTCTCAAAGAGCTTATTTCACTTATAGCAGCAATATTAAAAAGGAGAAGCCTCTCATAGTGTAAAACTGCTTTATTCAATAATACAATAATCAACATTGCACTTACACCATCTCAATAGTAAACTGTATGCATAGTATATGAACCAGGATGTGCCTCTGGCACCCTAGCGTACATTCCAGCTAACCGGAAGTCCTGACCTACGCATTTCGTCATTACAGTGCGATGTCCTTAGGAGCAGGACTATGTTAGCTATAAAGCAGAAGTTTAGGTATTTTTCTTTTCCAATAGTTTTTATTGTTTTAGTAAAGCAAAAGGTCGTTTAAAGCAAAGGCTTGGGTGAGACACAATAAGGAGATTGTAGAAACAGCTTACCTATAAAGACCAGCATACTTTACCACAAAATAAAGATCAGTATGCTATACAAAATTTATGGAGCCCCACATTGTTTTGCCCATTTGGGACTACTAAATGGAGGTCAATGTAAAGTCCATGCAATTTCTGTGTAAGATTGACCATAAATGGATAACCAGTGTCCCTGGTTCAAGCCTCATAGCAGTACACAATAAACAGCCATCTAGTAAAAGAAAGAAGAGATTTAAACTAAGGGAGAAAAAGAGTGAAGTAAAGGAATATTAGGAGAATGCCCCACAAATCGTTCCTCCAGTGCTGGGCCCCCACTACCCAATGCCATCTCATCGTTAGTCTGTACACTGCAGATATTACAGCCAAGGGTCCCCGATCTTATCAGATTTGGATTGTTTATCTTGTAAAATGCTAGCCAGTTTCTCATGAAGCAACAATCCATGAAACTTTGTTCTTGGTGACAGCTAGGTAAATTACAAGGGATTTCTATGCCTTAGAGATTGTCATTTTCGGCACCAAGAATATAAAAAATATTAGACTCTGGATGCGTTTAGCTATATCTGCAATTAGTTCATTCAAGAGCGCTGTTCTCACATTTTTAGTGTGTGAAATAAGCGTGAATATTCTAATCCAAAATTTCCTGACCCTAGTGCAGGTCCACCAGATGTGGAACATGGTGCCCTCCTGTCAGCAACCCCAAAAGCAAAAAGGGGATGCCTCGAAGTAGATCTTAGCAAGCCTGGATTGGACCAGGAAAGGACTTTATAAATCGTCTCCACTAAGATCATGTTGAGAATGCCTTTATGTATCCTTTACATCCATTTTGTCCAGTCACCCTCTGACTCTCCATGTCCAAATCTGCCTCCCATGACAGTTGAGAGGAGAGTTTTGTGTTCGGTGACTGGAAATATCAATATAGCATTGAGATACCTTGCTTGAAATTTGAAAGGTATGGCAATTTTTACATAGATACATTGGTCTAGCTTGGTCCAATGTAATCATATATGTGCCATACCTGTGGGATCCCTATAGAAGCTGGAAATCACTGACATCTCTAGTAAAGTGAAATCCACTATATTTCGAGTCCTTTGCCGATCACCTTCCTTGATACTTAACCTATGCTCACACTAGAATGTGGTGTGAGAAACCCGCAATCTGCATTAAAATTGCACTGCCCTTGTAACCTGCAGTGGGTGTCAGTGCATTCTTAATAACACCCCAAACGCAGGTTGCAAAAGCAGTGTATTTGCACTGCATTACACCAAAGTCATGTATGCACCAATTTTGGAACTGCAACCGGGTCACATAGTTTTTTAACCATGTTTTTTTTAACCATGCGATCCAGTGAAGGCAATTTGAGCCTATTCAAAATGCACAGGATTCATATGAGGTTCATAGTGTGAACCAAAGCTTACTGAATACAGGAGGTCACCTGCAGAAACTGCAGACCTACTAATGGAAATGATGGTCAGAGATTGTGGAAATGCTACATTTTTGTTTGGGGATATGCTACAGAAGACAATACAAAACTGGGGAGTAGAAATCAATACTTTTACCCGAATCGATGTTCCAACTAAAGACTGCTGAAGTTTGAGAGCCGCACATCATATACCAAAGGGCCCCATGGAGCCCTCAGGTTGGGCACAGAAGTCTAAAACGTGGACATAGCTTTTAAGATCAATCTCTGCAGCTCTCTGGACAGCAGTTCAGAATTTAGGATTTTTTTGATATACCACCTCGAGAGGAACAAAGCATGGCAGTTGTCATGGAAACTCTTTGGTTCTCACAACACAGACTGAAATTTGCTACTTGTAAATTGTCAGCGTACAAACAAGATGTACGTACAACATCATTATAACATTGTTTCCAAGCCACACTTGACTGAAAATACTGGAACTAGTTAAACCTCATGGAACATGACTTTTTGTATAACTCATACATTATAATACATTTAATATATGCTTCACTGGATATATGTGGACCTTTTACCTTCATCCACTTTATACATAGAGAGATACAATTTTTAGTATAAAGAACAGTTGAACTGCTGCAAAAATAAAGAAAAATACGCTTGGGAGGTATTTATAAAAAAATATTTTACACAGCTATTCATCCTGTAAAACTGAATGTACATTTGTTCTGTGCAAATCAGGTCAAAAACAAATGTTATTAAGCTATTTTCCCTCCAGGTTGAATCTTAGTCTTCAAACAGAATAGAGTGAATAAGGAAAATACTGCAGTATTGCCACTAGATGGAGTGAATGATCATAGGAATACAACTTATTTACTATGATCGTTAGATCCAACTAGTGGCCATAATGCAGTATTGTCCTGATTCACTCTATCCTGTATGAAGACTAACATTCAATCTGGAGGGAAAATAGCCTAATACCATTCTTTTTGATCCCATTTGAACAGAACAAATGTACAGGCAGTTTCACATGGTGAATAGTTCTGTAATTTATTTTAAATAGACCTCATAGTATCGTCTTTTGTTGACAAATTAGCAAAAGAAATGTCTGTTACAGCAAATCTCCCAACCGTATGAAATGGGAAAGAGGGACACCATTGTATGTAGGTAGAGGATACACCCCTGCCATGCCCCCAGCTATGTAGATCATAATAACTGGGTATAACCCACATGTCCTTTTTACCACTAATTCTCCTTCATACCTTCTTACTGGCTGTTCAAAACAACAAATGTAAGAATTCAGAGGACAGATTAAAGGTTTATCATAGTATAATAGCTTTGGTAGTTGAATACATTATTTAACAAGGTCTATATTTGAAGACCAATTACAAAAGAAAGAATACCGTGCTAGTGAAAAAATAAAATGAAACAAAAAATATTGCAAGCTGCAAACACAAAAGGGAAGTGGTCCCCAAACTGTGGCCTGGAGGTCAGATTCAGCCCTTTTGCTTACCTTTATCTAGCCCCTGGGGCATTATTCTTCTCAATGATACGAGACACTATTCTGCCAACTGACATCAACAATGGGGCACCATTTCTTCCACTGACACCAAGAATGGGGCACTATTCCTCCCAGTAATGCCAAATGTGGCAATGTTTACTCCCACTGATGCCAGAAAACTTTCTACTCCTGCTCTCCACAGTCCAGCCCCCCCAATCAACGTTTGGAGACCCCTGCACAGGGAGCTATCAACCTAAGTAGCTATATACAGTATGTATATACATATATAAACCGTGTTGTGCTAAAATAAATTTCAACTCAACAAATACCGTATCAAATTAAATAAATCAATAAAAACATCAAATCACCAAACAGTCAAATTTGAAGGAGAGTTGCAAACAGGAGATTGAAACAGGAGTCTTCTAATGTTAAATGTGGTTGAGGACCAGAGGTTGCGACCTAGATGATATTGAGTGCCTAGGGACTCTGTGAAGGAGTGGGGAGAGACGCTATTGATACCAATGTCCATTTGGTAAGCCTGCATCTTGCCACTATTGTTGAAGATTTCAGATTTGCTTGGCACCAACTTTGGAAATATCTTTCATTTACAGTTAGTGGGCTGTTTCTTGATGAACTTTTTGGGGACTTTTTCATTTAGTATTTATTCATGGTGGTAAATTTTAAGTTTTCCTTTTTACATTTAATGACATGAGATTTTTTAAACATGTATTTAATCTCTTTATGAATTTGATGTTTTTATTTATTTAATTAGATACAGTATTTATACTTCTAGTCAAGAAAGAGGGACACACGAGGAGGGAAGAGCGACAGAGGGATTTCATTTGAAAATAGATAGTCCCTCAAAATAAAGGACAGTTGGGAGCTATGTTACAGTGGAGCTTTCCTAAAATGGAAGGTATTAGATAGGTATAGCAATAAACCCCAACAAGTTGCTGTTGGATTTATGAGCCTTCCTAGCTTTACTAACGTACTTCTATGCCACAACAATGACTGATATCCATGTGGTCCAGCTACTGTATACTTGTAGGTTTTATTGGCTCAGAGTCCAAGAGGGAAAGGAATAGGGTTTACAGGATACTCAAACAGCATCAAAAATCCTTCCACTCAAATTCAGAAATAACATCAGTCCCTCTCAGGGGCCAAAGATGTGCTTCTAAGATCAGCAATTCTTCATTATGCGCTTGTAGCCTCCCTAGCGGTCTGATTATGTCCATATTTCTGTGCTAAAAGTGGTAAATTTTTTGCATGAAAATATTTTTTTTTTATTGCAGGCCTGTAATTTTTAGGAATAACTCATTGAAATCTGTCCGAACAAGAGTCTAGTAAACATCCCGGGTATGTTAAAATTTGAAACACGAAATCATAAATTATAATTTAATAAATAATCATAAAAAATAATAATATAATAATACATTTAATTAAATAATATAATCAAACCAAAAACACTGAAATTTGAAATATAGCACCAAGTTCGCACATCACTGAGCAAAGCCGCAAAATCGTTTTCAGTGTCTGATGACGAATTTCCCCACGAATCATTATCACTCAATTCTGCAAGTGGTTCTAATTTACTATCGCTGTTCTCTAGCTGGTCTAAAACCGCTTTTGACCTAAAGGGACGCTTTTTGGACGCCATGGACATTTCTCAGTTTCCAGGCAGAAAGAAGAGTAAAAATGCAGGCAGGGCACAGGACAAAGCACTCGGGACAAAATGTATGTGAAATGGTTTGATACAGTAATGTAATACTATGAGATTTTAGTGAATTTAGTGAATGTCACTTTTACAACTTTCAAATTTCCCGCCAGTTCCGTCCCCCGTTCGTCCCGACATCGCAGGGAACGGAACCCAGAAAACAGATGCTGGCATCAGCCGGAGGACATTGCCGGAGACGCTGCAGGGGGGACATCGCAGGAGTGCAGGACAAGGTAAGTGAAGAACAGATCCCGGAGCAATGCTGCAGGGTATTCCCGAGTGTAGCCCGGGGTTACCGCTTGTGGTGATGAAACTTTACCCCGAGCTACACTCAGGAATACCGCCAGGGAGGTTAAGCTGAGACCAGCAATTGACTAAAGTTTTATCAATGTGCTCTCTTTTCGTGTATAGTGTGTTTGGAGACTATTCACAATGAATTGCATCACAACACACCCCATTTTTGTCAGGCTTGACAAAGGAGTTTTCTCTGAAATGTACTGCTTGGTAACCACTTGACACTTCCTGCTATCTTCATTACCCAGATAAGACCTTTAGATGCCTTCCAGACACTTCTCAAGTCTAGTTATCATCCTTCCACATCAGCTCCAGCACTTCCTTCTCTCAGTACCTGACTTTCCATCCACGCTTGTTCTAGTCCTCCACCTTGCAGCACTCAGCTCCCATCTGGAGTTTTATGGGTTATCACTGGCTGTTACAGATCTGAGACATAGTTCATCCATATGATACCTGCCTACTTCTTGATAAGTCTTAGCATAAGTCCTCTTGACTTTACAAACATTATTACCAACACCGAATTGATGACCTTCCTGAAGAATACTTTAGGTACCTTAGGTGTAAACTAAAGTGGTTGAAACTTCTGAAATGAAAAATGAACAAAGTATATCTTTCTATAGTGTGTACTTGCCTCAATCCAAAGCACTTAGTGTGATTTCTGTCTGCTGTCTCCTTCCTCTGCTATATGCATTAGTCACTTCTGACAGGTAGTTTCAGCTCCAAGGGATCTATGGAGATAGAGCAGGGAATCTCCAGGACACAGAAGGTGACTGAAAACCTCAGCTGTGCAAGTTTTCCTATGAAAGTGTTTTGGGATGGGGGGTGTGCCCATTACCTTCACTCAGGTCTCAGATTACACTCAGCTCTGTGCACTGCAGTGTGTGATGTTAGATCCCTGCCCCCTGCCTCTGGAAGCTGAGAAATGTTGTGTAAACTGGGTACTTTGAATGGCTCTGGAGAAGACAGGACAGCAGATAAACAGATGATTTGTTTCATCTCTGTGTATCACCTTTCTCTAGTCACTTCAGTGTGTATGTGTAAGGGTTTACAACCACTTTAACATGTTTGTTAGTTCACATTGAGGGTCATTTACTAAAACTGGAGCATGCAAAATCTGGTGCAACGCTGCATATAAACCAATCAGCTTCCAGGTTTAATTGCTAAAGCTTAACTAAACAAGCTGCAGTTAGAAGCTGATTGTCTACCATGCACAGCTGCACCAGATTCTGAGTGCTCCTGTTTTAGTAAATCTCCCCCATTGTGTTAAGGTACTCTATTAATTTTGAATAGACAGCAATGCACCACAGCATAGTCAAAAAATGGTCATGCATTATTTTTTCTAACACACTGCATCACAATGCTCATGAAGAGAGAAGGACCAAATATTGGGTATACTTATTATACAAATAAACTCACCGGGACACATTAGCATTTCAAATAACTAATATGCCACCTGCGGAATATGAAAACTGAATTTTCAATTTGGCAGACACATCAGAATCTGGGCAAGGATTGACCTCCTGCAATGGGACTATTTTCCATCACTAACGTTGTCTCCAAACTTGCATTTATTTGATCATAAAGCACATTACCGGAGAGTGCAGCTCCCCACTCCTGGAAACTGTGAGGGTAGTACTCTGCCTGGAGAAATTTAGAGCATCTCTATCAATGCCAGATAATAATAAAAAACAGATATAAAATTTATATTTGATCTACGCTACTGCAAATCCCAAGGGCTTTATCCTCATCCTTACTGCATTTTCTGTGAATCTCTAAAAAAAAAACCTTTTATCTTAGCAAAAAAGGAGGTAAGATTCCTACACGAGAGCAATGTGAACGTAGGAAAAAATGCTCTTAATGATTCCTATAATTAAGAATCTCCAGCTGCTGCCTTAGGAAACCTGTTGTCTTTACAGTTAGCACTGAGTGAAGCAAAGGATCAATGGCTTCTATAGTCAACACATAGAAAAGAACTCTCAGGAGTCTGGTTGTAACTGAAATGCCCATGTAATATAACTTAAAATCAATTTAGAAAAAAATAATCCTTTCTGCTTATGATGTCCCTACTCCCTATGCCTCTAACTTTTTTTGCTTTCTGTGTGTTTTTAGTTCTATAAGCTGGACATGTTTTAGTTACTAAAGGTGAAAACTCTCATAACGCCATGAGAGCTGACTACCATGCTTAACCTTGGAGAAAGACAAGACGTGGCATTGCAATACAATTAGGAGAAGAAATCATAAGCTCATATAAACTAGACCTGGGCTTATTGCAGCCTCGGGGCCATAATCAGCCCTTTGGCAGTCCTTGTCCGGTCCATGACACTTCCATTGCCGGCATGCCTCTCTAAGCCTGTTGGCTTCTTCACTGAGATAAAATGGCCAAGAATCAAAACATTGTGGCCACACCATGTGAACAGCCTTGTCCAGCTGTTATTTTTTACAGTTCAGATAGACGGCCAACCACGCCTCTGACACCCGTTTTTACCACCCCCTACCGACCCTCTAAAAAATACCTATTTTGTGAGCATTGCACCTATTGTTCCTAGCACTCTTTGTTTTCTATGCGTTTACTTTCTTACAGACCTTCCCCGATCCAAAATTAATATTGAGCTAAATAAAGTTTGGCCCTCCACAATAGTCCCACATTCCCATGTAGCCCCTCTGGGAAAATGATTCGCCCACCCGATATATACTGTTAGCTTAAAGTGACACTAAACTCTGGTTTGAAAAAAAAAAATACGTATATATTTATTTATATACAGTATGCATTCTTCAAAAAAAAACCTTCAATTGCTCTCAGTCCTTCCTAATCTCCAAATTCCTTATTTTATGACCCGGCTTCCTTTCAGAGGGTGGTTACAGGGAAGAACCCCGCTGACAGCTGAAACACGAAAGAATGTTTCACTACTAAAATACTGCATGACTTAATAATATAACTCAAGCGGTATTTTAGTAACTGAGTGGTATCTTACCGCATACTCAGATGCAGTAACATACTGCTCAGTAAATTGTCCCTATTCGAAGTTCACAGTCGAACTTTCTGTAGGTTCGAAAGTTCAACCGCGAACCGAACAGAGGGGTGTTCAGTCCATCACTAGTGGCTACATTCGTTCTCCAAGGTCAGTCTGCATATAGGAACACCCTCCCTTGCAAGCTCCCAAGATGGACCAGGGACTATGGGATGTGTAGTGTGTATAGAGTAGTGCATGTGGCCACAACCAATGTGCAGAACTCTTTCCAAACAAAGGTTCAGGAACTCACAAAGGAAGTTACAAGGAAGCAGAAAAACACAGTAAGAAACCATTTCATGAAAAACAGGTTACAGGGCCGTTAGGTAGTGGATGTATTTAGATTATTTTTGTAGTATAAGGACATAGTTTTGTGTCACTTTAAAGAGAACCTATCCTGCAATGCTTTATTCACTTTTTATATGCTATTGAACTTACTGGAAAATGTGACCACTCCAGAATCGATATTCTAGCACAGACCCATCCCTCGCTCCTTGTGCATCATAGCCCTTTTTCAGTGTCTAACTACTCTCTGTGCTGGCTCAGCTCCTCCATCCCTTCTCTCACCTCTTAATATACCCTACGTAGCAGCCAGGGCAGGAGGGAAAGCTGTTACTTAAAGCGGTAGTAAAGTCTCTTTAAAAAAAAAAAAAAGTTTCCCCCTGCAAGATAATATCAAAGTGCTAGTATGCATCGTATACTAGCACATTATGAAATACTTACATTAAAGAGAAGCCCTCTAGCGGCATGCTGTGACCACTGGCAGGGCTTTCATCATCAACCGGTCTTCCTTCTAGGTTCATGGCCTCTGGCTGTCTGCCTGGAGCCCCAGGCACGTCACACCGTTCTGAAGGAATGGCATGGGTATGCCATTCCTTCAGAGGAAATCCTAGTTGCTAATCTGTGGAATATCTCCTAAATGGTGAACGTTTAGGAGATATTAATTTTACCTATAGGTAAGCTTTATTATAAGCTTACCTGTAGGTAAAAATAAAAATACAGACTTTGTTTCCACTTTACATGCTAGGGCTGAGTATGCTGGGAAGGTTGACATCACATCAAAGATGGTGTCACCCAACAGCAATTTCAGGGTTTTTGGATGTCTACACAAAGGAGGCTTTTATAGGTGGGCAGTATGCATAAAATATATTAAATGCATTTATAATCTCATGGGAAGGTTTGTGTTAAAATGAAGTGTCTGGTGACAGGGTCACTATAACATACAAACACATAATAAGATCAGGCTGAGTCAGGAATCATTTTCACAGGTTTACAATCGCAATGATTCTAAATCACATCATTTCGTGCCTGCATGAATGTTTATCGCTAAAGTAACAAATGCAGATGTCACCCAGAACCTTCTTGTTAGGACGTAGCAGGTAAAGATTATGTCAAGTTGACAACTAATAAGCAGGCTATTGCAAATTATTCATCCCACATTATGTGAAACCTAAATACAATGTAACATTAAAAAACCCTAAACAAGCCTTTCTCAATCTTTTCAAGACAGAGGAACCCTTGAAATAACCTTCTGGTGTGAGGGAACCCTTGCTAAAATTACTATACAGGCATACCTCGGTTTACGAAATTTAATTCTGCGGGACTTTTCGTATAGAGAAAAATTTGTAAACCGAAATGCCGTTTCCCATAGTCATGCATTGAAAACCAATTAATCCATTCCTGAGGTCAGAAAAAAGTAAACGCTACCAAAATTCTGCAGGATTTGTTTTATCAAGTCATGCGGTATTTAAGTAGTGACAACCATGTGTTCATGTTTCAGCTGTCAGTGGGGTTCCCCACTGACAGATGAATGTAAAAGAATTGCCAGCAATTAAAAAAATTTATTAAAAAACGGCGTGGTGTCCCCCCTCCCATCCATACCATGACCTTCGGGTCTGGTATGAATTTTGAAGGGAACTCCAATGCCAAAACATGGGGACAAGGTACTTTGGGGGGGAGTCCCCCTGCCCCAAAGCACCCCCTCATGTTGAGGGCATGTGGCCTTGTATGGTTCAGAAGGGAGGGGGTGCTCACTCGTCCGTCCCTCCTTTCCTGACCTGCATACTTGGATAAGGATATGGATTTTGGAGGGGACCCCAAGCCATTTTTTTTTTAAATTTTGGCGTGGGAGTTCCCCTCAAAATCCATACCAGACCCAAAGGGCTTGGTATCGATGGGAGGGGGGGACTCCATGCCATTTTTTTACTTACTATGGTGCCGGTTTTTAAATGTAATTACCACTTTTTTATTTCTTCCCTATAGCTCAGAGATTCAGCGGTCACTTTCCCCCCAGCTAAAAGGGAAACTTTATTTTTAGTTTATTTCCCCAAGTTAAAAGAAACAATGTTTCCTTTTACTTTTTTTAAAAGAAATAAAGCTTCCTTTAACTCCGAGGGAAAGTGACAGCTAATTCTGTGAGCTATAAAGTAAAGAAAAAAAAAGCCGGCAATTGCATTTAAAAATTGGCACCGACATACACTTCATATTCCGAAAAAAATGTGTAACAAATTCGTACACCAAGGCATTACTTTCAATGGATTTTTATTCGTAAACCGAAAATTCCATTAACCGAGGCATTTGTAAACCGAGGTACACCTGTATCTACAACTCATCAAACATTAGTGTGATGGTCAGTGGGAAGAATGGTCCTTACACTTGTAGTCATTGGGATAAAGTACCCCCTTACAGGTAGCCAAACAGATCAACGGTGTCAGTTGGTATCATACTGTATCTAAGAGGCAGAAATTGTTCAAGGAATCTTTACCAACCTCTGGAGGAACCCCAGGGTTCCATGGAATTCTAGTTGAGAAACCCTGCCCTAAACATTAGTTTTATCTAGACGGCATGTTCTTATTTTCAACTGTTATTTTGCTGGGTGGGGGGGTGAGGGTACAACATCACTGGTGCCATCATGTAGCTGTAAGCACTTGACCTATGCTGCCACTTTGTTCTCTGTTATGTTTTCCTGCATTGCCTACTGCACAGATGTCAAACTGGTGGCCCTCCAGCTGTTGCCAAACTACAAGTCCCATGAGGCATTGCAAGATTGACAATTACAAGCATGACTCCCAAAGGCAGAGGCATGATGGGACTTGTAGTTTCGCAACAGCTGGAGAGAGTGTTAAAGGATACAATCTGACCACAGTGGCATGGATTTTTTTCCAGGCTTAGAGCGGTCAGTTTCGAACAGGAAGTTGATCAGTCAGTAGGGGACTGGCAGGATCACAAGCTATTTAAAGGGCTTTTTAGCACTTCTGTTAATAAAATGATCCCAGATGTTTAATATGAAGTACAGAAGAGTATAGTCTCTAGCTTTTAAACTTTAGTTTATATATATTACACTGCTGAAAGTGTTAATTTTATTATTTTGTTTGATTATTTATATATATATATATATATATATATATATATATATATATATATTTATATATTTTATTTTTTGTACATTATTATTATTAGGAGATGGTTGTATTTACCTCTTCACTTCCTGCACACATCTTTAGCAGCCATTACTAGTCATAATCTATAGCTCACTGTTACCACCAGCAAGTAACAGGTCCTTATGGCTGCCAGTCCTTACAGGAAATAATGTCACGGATAGCATTAGGATTTGCCATGTAGAGAGGGATTTTCAGCAAAATTGTAAAACCATGAGTGGCTTGATTCATTTCCTGGGCTTAACTATGGACCCCAGCGCTCAATGATGGCCAGCAGTACCTTGGACACCAGTAAGGGAGCTTGTGGACATTGCAACACTGGAGGACAGATGAGTATAAAGGACAATAGGTCTAAACAAACTGGAAGGGAAAGGCACCGACAAATGTCCAAGTTTGCAGAGAGAGAGGCTCCACTTTTGACAGTTGCTGGTCCACTGAAAGAGCATGACTGGCTCAGAAATAGATAGGCAAGGTATGAAGCAAATACCGCACACTGCCAATGTGGGCAACCAAAGCAAAGGTCTATAGGTAGGCTTCAGCTGAGTCTTCCACCCATTAGACACATTGGGCTGAAGCCTAACTATGGATCTTTGCTTCAGTAGTTCACATCAGTAGTGTGTGGGACCTTAGTTCTGTTTTCAACCAAGTACCATATACAATTTTGTATTAATAACCAAATCATTTAAAAAATGGCATCTGAGTTCAAGTGGCTGACATTATAATTTTATATTTTGTAACTTTAAATTAAGCCGATTACAGTCATGGGCATATGTAACAAAAAAACTAATATAGGTTTTTTTTTAAAAATAGCATACTTGGCATACAACTTTTAGAAAGTGAACAGTTTGGTTTGGCTTTTACTGGGTTTCTTTTAACAGTCCAAAAACCATTGGCGTTCTTCTGCTTTGCTTTACATTAGGGAAACAGCTTGCAAATATCAGCCAGGGGGCCTAAATGTGCAAACATGTCATGGAGTATGGCTGACAATTTGCGTGTTCAGGCTCATCTATTTGTACACGGAAATTAGCTTCAAAAAGTAAAACGACCCATGCATAAAACAACCATCACATTTTACGTACCCACAAACAATTGACCAAGCCATAGCCAAAGAAATAAAAGCTTTAGAAGCTGAACTGCATTAAAAGGTTTTGCCCTGAAACAGCTCCTTGTAAAAATAAAATGATCCATTGAGCAAGTCATATTTGAATGAGACATTCCATCTAAGATGTTTTCTTTTAAAGTATATCTGGTGCCAAAACTTTTTTTTTTGGATCGAGCAGGAATCAGTTTTTTTCTTTGCATGTCCCATTGGGACACTTCCTGTCCTGCAGAAATAAAATAGAAAGTAAGAGAAAAAAGCTTTCCATGAATCCATCCATGAAAACTTTGAGTATGCCAGTTTTGATTAAGAGACACTATCCAAGATGTTCTGTTTTAATGCGAAACTAGAGCCAAACCTTTTTTGGATCAAACAGGATAAAATTAGTACTATTAAATAAAACTGTCAACATCTTAATGTTTCTAAGGTAACCTCAAAGTGGTTGTAAAGGCTGAAGGCTTTTTACTTTGATGCATTCTATGCATCAAGGTAAAAAGCCTTCAGTATGCAGCTCCCCCTGCAGCTCCCCCCAATACTTTCCTGAGCCCCATTGTAATCCAATGATGTGAATGAGAGCGGCTGCTCTCCTGGGTCTCTGTCATTGGTTCCTATTGCTGTCAATCATAGTTAGTGAGGAGGAAGCAGGGACAGAGCCAACCTCGCTCTGTGTGGTTTTTCGTCACAAATAGCAGGGCTAGGGAGAGAGCGGGCATGAGTGTGTGCCCATAGCAAGTGACTTGATAAGGGGGCACTCCGCGGGGGGGGGGGGGAAGCCAGGAGCATTGGGATGGGGGCAGAAAAGGAGGATCAGGGCTGCTTTGTGCAAAACCATTGCACAGAGCAGGTAAGTATATAATGTTGGTGTCATTGTTTTTTTAAGAGACTTTACAATTGACTTAAACTATATTTTGTTGTATTCAGATAGAATCACTTTCAAATGTGTCTAGGCCATGCCTGAACTGAGGTACCATCCCCTGCTCTTTCTATTGAGGAACATCAGGGAATACAACTGGGACATGACTAATTGACAGCTTACAAGAAAGTTAGAATTTCCATACTGAAGGGGTCCCAGTGGATTTCTGGGGAGTGCCACAATCAACATTTTTAGTAGCCAGCATTACTTATAAAAAAAATGTTGCCACTCATAGGGATAGACTGCAGTCTATTTTTGATTTGTGTAATCATGGGTCAAAAACGGGTTGAGGGCACACCCATGTGAAAGAAACTTTGCAGTTGAAGAAAAGGAAAGATCATTGGATATTATGGATTGCTATAAATTACCTTTTGCCATTTAATTAAGTCAAAAATTCCTAAAAAAGGAACAAAATTACTTCATGTGAAATCTTAAGTTGGCCATATATGGTTCAAAATTCATCCAGTCCGGGGGGGGACCGACCAAATTTTGATCCATGTATTGGTTAGCTGTTTGTACAAAAGTCAGTATATCAATTGACTTGTGTACATCCAGTCTGTCGAGCTTTTCTAGGCAACACTTATCATTGTGTCCTGCCGGTGGGCCAGAATTGGCTCTTTTATTTTTTAACTAAATCATCTATGGCCTCTATTAGTAGTGGCTTGACATAACATTGTTACTTTGATTTGGCTGCCAAAATACTTTCCTACGGAAGCCCCACTCACACTTTTTCCACCTTGATTCCCTGCTCAAAGCAATTGTGGCATGTGAATCGCTGTTACCTTTTTCAACCAATCATATTATATTTTACCAGGGACACATCAGCTAAGATGAGATTTCTGATTGGATGTATGAGCTACTATACTGTGTACACTATAGCTGTTCTTTGTACTTGCTAAGTGAAAAAGCCAGTACTGTAATAAACTGTCATGAAACAGTGGAACAATTGTTCATTGAGTTAGTGACTTTAGTGTCATTGAATTGGAAACCATTTAGCCCTCCTGCCACTTAGCCTACAGCACATACAAAATTAAAGTGAATCTCATAAAACCAGTAAACATTTATTTTTTTGCAAGCTGTTGGTTTAATTTATCAACAGACCACATGGAGCTTTCAAAGATGTGGAAGATCCAAGCTCAATCCTCGGGGCACAACAGGCAAGCTGTCTTGGAGATAATTAGAACCAGGATTATGGTTAATTATTATTAATTAGAGAAATTATCAGTAGCCCTTGAGGACTGAGTGGAAAACTGAGGCTTGGGTGCCCGACTTTAAATTTCAGAGCCTTCTGTCAAGTAGTTCCCTAAATAAATCGATCTACAGTTGTATTCAAAATAAGAAAGGATAAAATGAAAAAAGACATGATATTTCCCAGGGGGAACACCAGAAAATTACATTAAACAAGGCATTTTGCATGTTAGAATTTCAGCTTTCTAATTAATTGCGAGTGGTTTAAAGACCAATTTCAAACAAAATTAAAATTTTGGTTTTGGATAGTCAACAGTGGATTGATTGTCACATCAGCTTCTTATGCCTAAATGCCTGTAAAGGTTTTTATATAGCCAGGTCATAGAATAAAGTATATGTCTAGTAGTATTTAGCCACATTCAACTGGACTTGTTCCTTAATGGTGAAGATGTTTTGAAGCTCATTCAAGCCACTTATTCAGCTCTAATGAGTGTCAGGAAAATACCCCAGCATTTATAGCCACACAAGTAGCACCAACACATTATTCCAATTACCATGGCAAGATGTTATAGTTCAAGGACAGAATAGGAAGTGTGAAAATGGTGAAACCACCCTGCTCTGCACAATTTCATCACTGGTGTCAGGAAGCTGAGGGCTGAACAAGAAAAAACAATTGATTCCCCCACCCACATTAAAAACATGGGTGGAAGAATCTCCGCTGCTGACTGTTGAATTGAAAAACCAAGCGGCAACTGCATCTGATAGCCATCCACGGCCAGTTTAAAGCTGGCCATACATGGCTGTTTTTTTTTGTTCAGCCTATGGGCTGAAAGAAAATAACTGAACCTATTCACCCATCCACACAATCAAGGTGGATGGGGGAATCCTCCCCTATGCTATTGTACTCTGACAGCGGGGGGACTAATCTGGTGTCAGAATACAGATGTAGGCAGGTGCAGTCTACATTCTCCACTGAAGGTGGGGCTCCTCCAGAATGGCAATGCAGCTGGAGGAGGAAGCCAGGACAAATTAGGTTTCCAGTTGTCTATGCTACATCCAGGTGACCCTGGTGGCCATCATGGGTCACTCAGAGTCCCTGCCCCCAAGTTTTGGCACATATCTTGCAAAGTGGCTAGTGTAGGGACAGGGTACCCATCCGTTAGGGACAGCACTAGCGGCAGGGAAAGGTTCCAGAGAAGTATGGAAAGCTTAGGGCCTTCATCTGCAATGGAGCAAACTCTCTTTTGGATTGGACCGGCCAGGCCACACTCTGCTTCCCTTGTGAGACGCTGTCTATAGCTTGGGCCTATTCACTACTGACTCTCCGCTCTACCTGTTCTGAGTTCCCCTGCCAGGTGTGCCCACACAGGGGTTGCTGTACAGTTTTGAAAGTTCTTCAATACATTTTTTGCGGCAATCTGGGACTCTGTGTGTTCTTTGTTGCTGCACCACGCTCCACCGACCTGACACAGAGATCAGCCCTGTAGCCACTGGCTGCAACTGCTGATTGAGCAGCTTTTTGCCAAGAGACCTGTTCAACAAAGTCAATCAATAGATCGACTGCTGTTGAGCAGCAGTGGCCACACATTAATCAAAATCTGTCCAGTCTCTGCTGAACTGGCCGACTTTTGATCCATTTATAGCCATCTTAAGCTGTTTTCTAAGCTGTGATTATCCTTACCCACACACCATAATTAAACCTTCACTTTTTAGGTAGACTTTCCATTTATTTGTTTATTCTACATTATGCATAGTCCATTACGGATTAGTGACCTGATAAATTGTCTTTGTAAAGGGTGCTAAAGCTCTCCAGAGTTGGAAATCTGAGTGCATATAAATCACAACTGTAAACATGTAAGAAGGCGGCAACTAAACAAAACTAGAATATCTCTTTAGAAGCAATTTTTTTTCAGAATAAGTAGCGGAGTTACCAAGTGACACATTTTTATTGTAAAGATTTCCATTATATCCTTCTCAGAACACAAGATACCACAACAGAGCTAGTCCTAAGCATAATCCATAATGTTACAAGCTTAGACAATGCACCCTCTGTTCTTGCTTCCTCTAAGTTCCTGTTGTTGGTTCACCTCTGCTAAAATGAAATCTCAAGCAGTGGTTTCATCCCTACCTGAGTTCTCCTTTGCTGGACTACAGAACACCTCCCACTTCTCCATAAAATAAGGGTCTTTGTTCTGTATTCCAGCAGAAGACAACTCAGGCAGGGCAGACATAACTTGGCATTTTAGAGTAGATATATTTTGTTTCAATCAATTTTCATCTAAGAGTATCTGTTTCTGCAAAATTGTGGTTCATTACTAGGTCAGATCCAGAGAGTGTCTTCTAATGCCTACGAGCCTCTGTAGAAAGCACAGACAACTTCAAATATTGCAGTATTACAATACAAAAGTATTAACCATTAGAAAGCAGTAGTTGAAAATCCCACTGACAGGACAATACATTTTACCCAGCCATAATTAATCACTAGTTGGTCAATAAGATGCAACCCAGGTAGTATAACTGCACTTACCCACAATAGTCAGGGCTGTAGCTTTCGTTAATTCTTCCTTCAATGAGTCTATTACTTCTAAATTACTGCCATCCAGGCTGCATCTATTTATTGTGCCATTACCGGAGCTGATCCAGTATATCTTGTTGTCTGCATAGTCTATTGACAAACCTGTAAATACATTACAGAGATTGAGCATTTTGAGAAACAACATCTAATATGATTAGCAAACTTATTAAATTACGTTTACATAAATGATTGTACAACATACAGAACTCCAGAAATAGTCATACAGTTGAAGGGCTATTGAAGCTGCATTTACATATATGGGCTTTTAGAGAAGCATGTAAATATTCTGATGTGAGTCAAGTCTACTGGTGAATGCAAAACACAATTTAAAATTTCCCTGGAAGCTGAACTGGTCTACTCCTGAGCTACTATGACATTGCTGAGGACAGAACTTACATGTGAACCTGTGAAGATCAACATCCAGCACCCATTGGGGAAGACATGCTAAAACTGGTGAGAATGAAGACAGGGATGGCTGGTACTCTGAATGACATCCAAAACGTATAACTCTTTATTGAAGGAACATGTACATTGCTGAAAACATTCAACGCGTTTCGGGCTATTAGTCCTTAGACATGGTTGATATCAAGCAGTATAAAACACACATATAGTTACAAAAACATGTCACATGATAACCCCACACAGTGCACTGAGCCAAGTTGGGTTTTGCTTTTAGCATTTTTAGTTCACCTGTGTGAGGTTATCATGTGACCTGTTTTTAGAACTATACAAGTGTGTTTTATACTGCTTTGTATCAGCCATGACTAAGGACTAATCATCTGAAATGCATTGGCTGTTTTCAGCAATGTACATGTTCAAAGAGTTATACTTTTTGGATGTCCTCCTGAGTACTGGCCATCCGTGTCTTCATTCTGTTCTGTGGGAAGCATCGACAGCCTTTAGGTCTGAGCACCGGGAGGAGCTGTAATCAAGGGAGGTAGAAGGAAATCACCACATCTAATGGTTGGTAAGCTGCAATATATTACATTTATGGTTGGGTTTAATACCGCTTTAATAATATTCATTTATGTAAAAAATTATGACTTATGTAGCAAATGTATATGCTTTATTTTTTTTTTCAAATATTTTTTTTTCTCACAAATGGAGTTACCCTTTAATTAGCACTACTATTCGAGGAAAATACTCCAGTGTTCCAGTTACATGGTACATTGGTACATTTTCTGGTAGCCCGTCCTATTTATCCTTTTTTTTGGTGAGGTGAATATACTTTTATAGTTATTTAACTCTTCGTTTTACACTCTGCAGCATTAAAAGAAGCATAACTTCTGTAATTAAAGCCTCCGAAGATGTATTGCAAACAGCCCGAGCATATTTAATTGGCAAATAAGGCACATCCATTATGAGATGGAGCTTATTAGAGTTTTTCATCACTGTCTGGGTTTCGCTGTGAGGCTGATATTAAAGAACAAGCGTACTGTCAAGGTTCGTTTTCTACCACACTTGGCAAAGTCATCATCACTCCTCAACGAGGAATTCTCAGGACATTAGTGTACACATAGCTCATTAGCCAAACTCAGCTTCCAGGTCAATTTCTTCACCACTGTAATTTCATCTGTTCATTATCAACTCTAGTAGGGATTTGATTAATTTCAGATTAAAACAAAAATTCAGGCTAAGTGAGATGTCTTCATCCATAGAAAGGTTTGATGGTAGTAATATTGCAGATGTGGATGGAGTCTAAAGGTTTACTCACCCACTAATTTGTAATGTCTCTTGTGGACTCCAGAAGTTACATCTCTCCATTAGCGTTCCCCACCTTTTTCCAAGTGCCTTTGGGCTACCTCAACACACGGCAACACCAATCCACTTAAAGAGACACTAAGTAGCTTCCTTATTTTCCATAAATAATTCATGCACATCCACTGCTTGATAGCCCTGTAATCTATTTTTCATGAAATTGTTCCTTATTGTGTTTTTCTGCCTCCTTGAAACATCCTTTCTGGGTTCCCAAAGCTCTCGTTTTATCCTCAATTCCTTTGTTTGTAACAAGCAGTGCACATTAGTTGTGGTCTATGCAGGGGCGGACTGACCATTTGGAAACTCGGGCACTGCCCGAGGGCCCGGGGTCAGTAGGGGGCCCCATGAGATGCCCCTGGTACCTTTTTCATAGGCTTTTTTGAGTTTGGGCAAGGGTATAGGGGCCCCATGATCCCCTATTGCCCGGGTGCCCCATGAGTTGTCAGTCCGCCCCTGGGTCTATGCACACTACAAATCCCATAGTCCAGAGTCCTTGGGACTACCCGCTTGGGATAACAATAACGTTAACCACCTCAAGAACGGACACTTTTAACCCCTTCCTGTCCAGGCCAATTTTCAGCTTTCAGTGCTATCACACTTTGAATGACAATTGTGCGGTCATGCAACACTGTACCCATATGAATTTTTTAGCACTTTTTTGAGACAGATAAAGCTTTATTTTGGTGGTATTTATTCACTACTATGATTTTTATTTTTTTTGCTATATAAATGAAAATGTCCAAACATTTTGAAAAAAAAGTGTTTTTCTTATAAAATTTTGCAAATACATAACCTTTCTTCATAAATCTTGGCCAAAATGTATTCATCTTTTTAGTAAAAAAAAAAAACAAATAAGTTTATAACCAAAAATTATGTTTCAAACTTTTTTGACATTTTTATTGTTTTTTAACATACTGTCACCCTAGCAGTACAGTGTCACCATGGGGACACAGTACTACTTGTGGGGGGTGATGAAGATTTTTTTTTTTCTACACTGATTTCTTTTACACCCATAAAGGCTGTAAAAGCAATCATTTCTCCTTCTCTCTGGCTGAATTCTTGCAGCCATTGTGAAATACTGTGTGAGCTATGATTGGTCACAGCTTGTCACATGGTACAATGCTGTTGTGAATGGCCTTGTACCATATGACCTCTGTGATCATTCACAGATTTTACACGTAGTAAGCAATGATGTCAGAAGTGACATCTTGCTTACTACTCTTCATGTGATCACTGATTGGCCATCAGTGATCATATTATCGGGACCTCACACAGAGGTCCCGTACAGCGATTGGTGTTCCACCGTGTCTGGAGGACACAGCGGGCACCAGATTGCGATGCCGCACGCTCCTAGGGAGTGCACACAGGGAGGGAAGCGAGGAGGACATTTATAAACAGCCACCCTCTCTTGCAATGCTCCCGTCCGGCCATTTATATACATGGGCTGGATGGGAAGTGGCTAAAGGAAAAAATATATAAGAGTGTAAAAAATGTAATGAAAATAATAAAAAAAAATTTAAAAGCATCCCCATCCCTGCAAAAACACGCGAATAGTCCCAACATGCATATATAAATGATGATTGCACCACACATTGAGGTAGCACTGAGAAAGTTGGAGTGAGAGCAATAATTATAGAGCCAACATATGTGATTAACTCTAAACTGATAACCTGTAAAAGCTTTTAAAAAGACACCTATGGACAATTTTAGGTACTGTAGTTTTTTGCCATTTTACAGGCATGCACAATTTTAAATCTTGACATGTTTGGTATCTATTTACTTGAAACATAATTTTTTATATTTTACAAAAACCATTGGGTATTATATTGTGTTTGTGTGCACTAAAGCTCATTTAAGTGTTCTTTTTCCTGAAAATTTGTGTTTGATACGCAGTTGCACAAATATCATGCAACATAAAAAAAAAAGTCCAACAGCTTTCAGAAATGATAACTGATCGGGGTGTTAAAAAGTTCAAAAGTAGAACCCCCTAAACATTATAACAGTCGACTGTAGTCAGTGCCAGATTAGACTCTGTAGAGGTCACTTGGCAATCGGGACTTTGGGGTCCCCCTCGCAGTGTGATAACATTGAGCTAAGTAGTGTGCGAGTTGGTCGCTAGAAGGAGATGACCATCTCTACTGTACATTACACAGACACAGGTTGCACCAACATTCTTTACAAACTGACAGCTAAAAGAAGTGAACCTGATGTCTATGAATTATGTACTTTAGGTTGTTATTGGGTAAATTACATTAATACAGTATTTTCTCTATAGAGTCTTTAACCATTTAAAGACCGCCCTCCCCCAATGTACTGCATATAGGCGGCCTGTGCAAGCAAAGCGACGTACTGGTACATCGCTGCCTGCTTGCGGGTTTAGGGCACATGCATGCACCCCCAGCCCCCTTCCCAATCTTGGCAACATCCGCTATAATATTACACAGCAGGAGTCTGTCAGAAAGTCCCGACCAGTGATTTATGGCAAGGACCTGCTGATCAGCAGGTGTGTCCAATCACAGCCTAGAGCCCTGTGTTGACAATAAAAGCAGGATAAGAAACAAAGTGATCTGTTAGTAAAAACAGCACACATTAGACACATTACACATTGTTAAGCACACATTTAATCCCTTGACCGCCGTAGATATTAATCCCTTCCCAGCCAGTGTCATAAGTACAGTGACAGTGTATAGTATCACTGTATTAGTGGCAGTGGTGATGTCAGTGTCAGTTAGTCAGTCCCCACCCAGTGTTAGTTAGTGTCAGATTGCCCACCATACTATTGCAAGTCGCTGATCACTGCCATTAGTAGTATAAAATAAAAATCCAATATAAATACCATAGCTTGTAGATGCTATACCTTTCACACTAACCAATATACACTTATTGGGATTTTTGTTACCAAAGACATGTATAATGTCTTGCAGAATACATTTTGGCCAAAATTTATGAAGATTTTTTTTTTATAAATTGGATATGTTTTATAGCAGACAATAAAATAAATATTGTTTCAAAATCGTTGGTCTTTTTTTGCTTATATCTAAAAAAAAAAAAAGCAATGGTGATCAAATAGCACTAAATGAAAGTTTTGTGTGAGAAAAAAATAGAAAAAAAAATAATTTGGGTACAGTGTTGCATGATCGTGTAATTACCATTTAAATCAGTGCAGTGCCAAATAGCAAAAAATGGCCTGGTCATGAAGAGAATAAAACCTTCTGGGGCTGAATTCATGTAAAGTTTTTGTTTCCTTGAGTAGATTTTTTTTAAAAATCTTTTGTAATCAATTTAAGAAAGCTTTAATGTAATTTTCTTTCAAGATCAAATAAATATTATTTTGATTTGTTGTCACGGCCAGTGCCTACTCCGCCTATTTGGCAATCCGGCACTGGCTGTAGTTCATTTTAAATATCACTTTCAAGTGGATTGATCCTACAAAAAAATGGATGGATTAAAATTTGAAAAAGTAAATAGTCTTTTCAAGGTATGAAATTCTGGATGGCCAGAGTAGAACAGAATCAAAATGTCAACATTGCACCCCTTTTTATTTTATATTTCAATATTTTTATTGAAAATCAGTAGAAACAGTATACAGAAATATAGAAAACATAACCCACCCACATGATGAGTTGTAGCAAAACAATCAAAGTCATGGAATATATAGTTACATAATAATATATCGACCAATAATGTAGTGAACGATAAACTGGAAACCCCAATAGGGTATAGTCGAGTTTAAGCAACTATTCCATCAATCAAAAGGTGTGGGTATTATCATATAACCAATTAACAAAGGTAGAGAGAACGAAAATTAAAGAAAGAATTTAAAAAGGTAAAAAAGATGAAAGAGAAAGAGAGAGAAAGAAAGAGGGAAAGGAAAGGAAAGAAAGAGGGAAATGAAAGGAAAGAAAGAGGGAAAGGAAAGGAAAGGAAAGAAAGAGGGAAAGGAAAGGAAAGGAAAGAAAGAGGGAAAGGAAAGGAAAGGAAAGAAAGAGGGAAAGAAAAGGAAAGGAAAGAAAGAGGGAAAGAAAAGGAAAGGAAAGAGGGAAAGGAAAGGAAAGGAAAGAAAGAGGGAAAGGAAAGAGAGGGAAAGGAAAGGAAAGAAAGAGGGAAAGGAAAGTCAAGAAAGAGGGAAAGGAAAGTCAAGAAAGAGGGAAAGGAAAGGAAAGGAAAGAAAGAGGGAAAGGAAAGGAAAGGAAAGGAAAGAAAGAGGGAAAGGAAAGGAAAGAAAGAGGGAAAGGAAAGGAAAAGAAAGAAAGAGGGAAAGGAAAGGAAAGGAAAGGAAAGGAAGAGGGAAAGGAAAGGAAAGAAAGAGGGAAAGGAAAGGAAAGGAAAGAAAGAGGGAAAGTAAAGGAAAGGAAAGAGGGAAAGGAAAGGAAAGGAAAGAAAGAGGGAAAAAAAAGGAAAGAAAGAGGGAAAGGAAAGGAAAGAAAGAGGGAAAGGAAAGGAAAGAAAGAGGGAAAGGAAAGGAAAGGAAAGAAAGAGGGAAAGGAAAGGAAAGAAAGAGGGAAAGGAAAGAAAGAGGGAAAGGAAAGAAAGAGGGAAAGGAAAGAAAGAAAGAAAGAAAGAAAGAAAGAAAGAAAGAAAGAAAAAGAAAGAAAGAAAGAAAGAAAGAAAGAAAGAAAGAAAGAAAGAAAGGGAAAGGAAAGGAAAGGAAAGGAAAGAAAGAGGGCCATACAAAAGTCCATTAAATAACAGAGATATACCTAATCCATGGTTCCCATGTGTGCTCAAATTTAGAGGTATTATTGTTAATTATACTAGTAAGTTTATCATTAATCATAATCCAATTAAGTTTCTGTTTGACCAAGACCATCGCCTCTTTTTATTTTATTTATTTTTTGTAATTAGAGAAAAAACAAGACCAACAAAAATATTTTTCCCTTACAAACAAAGCACAAGCCATTTGACAAGAATTAAGTTTCCAGGAAACATCAAAGCTGCTAAACAGGATGATAAATGTAATGGCGTTATTTGTCTTACAAGAGCACATCTCAGCAAACAACCAAAAAGCCAAAAACAATGACTCCAATATTTTCGATAAATCAAAGGGAAGCATAATGTGAAGATTAAAATTGATGGCTTTATTCTCGTGTTAACGGCAGGGGCTGAATAGCTGGCTGGCTAATCTGAAGCATGTAATATATGACAGGTCCATAGGTGATCTACAGCGCTTGGGGCTACACTGGTACAAGCACACAGATGATTTGTCCTGTGTTAATGATGTACTGTAAGCCGGATTTTCTGCTTGCATCAAAATATCGTAAAATATGTGACTTAGATATATCACTATTTGTTGGGTGACAGCTGAACACAAATCATCAAGTCCGCTTCATGCGGAGGAGGATAATGTAAAAAAGCCGCAATCAATCATTATTTATTTACACTTAGCCATCCTGTTGGTAATTCGGAGAATGAAGGATTATGGGAATGAGAGCCAAACTTTTCCCCAACTGCTTCCACTGTCAGCACCATTTCATATAAATATACAGTATATATGTTTTTTGGAACATCATTCTCTTGACACGGCTTCAGTGCTGCCTTAGTTGCTGACCTGAAACAAGTTTTTTCTTAACCACTTCAATACCGAGCACTTTTACCCTCTTCCTGCCCAGGCTAATTTTCAGCTTTCAGCGCTGTCGCACTTTTGAATGACAAGTGTGTTGTCATGCAGCGCTATACCAAACAACATTTTTTATAATTTGTTTTCACACAGATAGAGCTTTCTTTTGGTGGTATTTAATCACCATTTTGTTTGCTAAATAAACAAAAAAAAGACTGAAAAGTTTGAAAAGAATTGCATTTTTCTATGTTTTTGTTATTAAATGTTGCAAATAAATAATTGTTCTTCATAAATTTAGGACAAAATGTATTCTGCTACCAGGGGTGGACTGACAACTCATGGGGCCCCCGGGCAATAGGCGATCATGGGGCCCCTGTGTCCTTGCCCACACTTAAAGCACACTCAAAAAAGCCTATAAAAAGGTACCAGGGGCATTTCATGAGACCCCCCACTGACCCCGGGCTCTCGGGCACTGCCCAAGTGCTCGAATGGTCAGTCCGCCCCTGTCTGCTACATTTCTTTGAAAATAACCCATATTAGTGTAACTTATTTAGTCTATAGAAAAGTTATTACAGAGTCCACAAACTATGGGATGTACCTGAAAATTGATCAATCCTGATGTACCGATCTCATTTCTTAAAGCCCAAAAATGTCAGGACAGTACAAATATCCCCCAAATTACCACTTTTTAGAAATTAGACAGTTCACGGTAATTAGTAAGTGGCATGGAAAGTTTTTTGAAGTTGTCATTTTTTTGTCATTTTTTTTTTAAAACTAGGAAATATATAAAAAAAAACAATTTTTTTTTACAAACTGTTACCAGTGCAGTACAGCATCATCACATAACTGGCGTGGCAGTGATCTGACACACTGACTGGTGACAATACGAAAACAAAACCCCCCTTCTAATATATTTTTAAATTGTATTTATTTTTTAATTACATTTTTACATTTTTTTTTACTCATTGCGACCAGAGCAATATAATTACCATATTAATATTGTAATACTCTGGAGAAGTGATTCGGATTTTTATTTTTTTTACACATTGGTTGGTTCTAGCAGTGAATTTCACTTCTATAAGCAAACATTTTACTGAATTAAATCAACCTATTCAGTCTGTTTTTTTGTGATTAGCTGTGATTGGCCACAGCTAATAACATGGTCTGTGATTGGCCCCATCTGTGTGACCACTGTGATCAATCACAGCTAACAACACAAAGCCAGTCATTATTTCATTGTTTACAATTGTCATGTAATCATTACAGAGATCATGTGGTACTGGCAGTGGGCCGGTACACTGATCAGTCATTGGTGACAATCGCGCCCACAGTGGGGCCCCATTGGCGGCTCGCAAGGCTCGTTCCGGGAGGATACCATGTGATACCCACCTGAAATGTCCATGAATGAGCAACCACTTTCATTTGGGACTGCAACTTTCAATGTGTGAACTTCTCATTCATCTGTGGAAGCACATTGGCTATGTGCGTGTCTTTGTTAGGATCTCAGTCTTCCAAGCCTTATCCACACATTGCCATATGCAGCATCTTGTTGTCTTGTTGGGGTGTCATGGGCAGTGGTGTATTTAGGTTTTGTGCTGTCCTAGGCACCACAAAAATCGCTGCCCCCCACAGAGAGAGCCTGACATTGACCAACAACACCCCTGCCTCCCACCCGAAAGAGCCTTCCACTATCACTGCCCCCCATACACCAGCCACCATCCCCCATGGCGAGACAGAGAAAGACACTCATCTTCACAGCTCTGGACATCCGTGGGAATGAGAGTCGAGCTGTGCATACACTGTCATGAAACCCGCAGCCTCTCTTGGAACCCACCAGGTCCCCATGCCCCGTGTGTCCCTTCTTCTGTCCCTTCTACTGAGAGGCAGTGCTGCCCCCCTGAAAAATGCCGCCCTGGGCAAATGCCTTGTTTGCCTTATGTTAACTACACGCCTGGTCATGGGCCCCTTTCACAGGTCCCTGCTCAGACACCCTGGGACAGTTCTCATTTGGAGGTGTTATACCAATGTTTGTATACTAATTATCAAGCTGAGTTCTGACAGATAATATGTGGAAAGCATCTACTCCTGACGAAGTGATGATAATATTCCCAAAATGCGTAGAGTTTTATGATGTGCTCCCTCTATTTTATTGGAAGTGTTCTTCGAAATATTATATTGAACGGTTATTTTAAGAATTGTATACTTTATGTTGATGCTTGTCAGATATAAGAACCAATTTGTTGTTCTCAACCCTCTGATTTATTTATTAACATCATCATGTTTTGTTGAATAAATTGATAATGTATAACCCAGCTATGTGTGATGCCTCATTTAAAGTCCCATGGGGAAAACAATTGATTGTATTGTATAGGTTACATATTAGGCCTCATGTACACATGAATTCACTTAGTCATTAAACTCTCCTGGGAGCAGAAAAACGCTAAATGTGACAAAAACGTGTGTAAACGCAGTATCGCATTTAGCCGTGTTTAGCACTTGGACGTTTATTCATTTGATTAGCCAGAGTATTTTCCATTGTCATGGATAAATGCCCAAGTGCAAAACTCAGCAAGTGTTTGGCTGCATTTACATTAGTTTTTCTGTCTAAAACGATCCTCTCCTGAACACGATTATTCTATGTTAAGAAGAGGAAAATTTAACTGCCCCTAAACTCTGCAGCTCCTAAACTCTGGTAAAAGCCTATATGTACATGGACATATAGGCTTTTATTGAGTTGAGTTTAGAGGCTTTGGGGAAAAAATGCCTAAAGCTCCTAAACTCAAGTTTACATGAGACCTCAATGGGAAACCTGAGCCTTGGATAGTACACACAACCACCTTGATGAAATTAAATTCACATCAGAACCACCTTGATGAAATTAAATTCACATCACCGCAGAGGCCCCCCATCACCTCAGAGTCCCTTCATTACCACAGAGTCAAAGTCTCCCCGTCACATCAGAATCTATCCTATCATCAGAGTTACTTTTTGAATGAGTCTTCTCATCCATTTGTGATCCAGAGCAAACTTGATCATTTGGGTCCCATGCTTGTGGCACCCCAGGGGAACCCAAATGGCGCCCTGGTTGAGAAACACCGGTATACCCTATGGTATGTTGTCATACAGTCAGGGGCGGACTGACAACTCATGGGGCCCCCGGGCAATAGGGGATCATTGGGCCCCTGTGTCCTTGCCCAAACTCAAAAAAGCCTATGAAAAAGGTACCAGGGGAATCTCATGGGGCCCCCTACTGACCGTGGGCCCTCAGGCAGTGCCCAAGTTTCCAAATGGTCAGTCCGCCCCTGCATACAGTAAGGCTCCACATCAGCCAAGCTGCAGATGGCTGCATTGAACCAATTGTGCCAGACTTCCTTTCCCATGCAAACAGCATTGGAGCTGTCACAAGCACCATGACACAACTGAGACCCCCCCCCCCCCCGGTAGCCAGCTCAGAATAATCACCAGTATTCAAGCTGTAAGTTTACTGTCACATATGAAAGCAGAGCCATAACACGGTCTCTGTCTGCCAGTAAGCCTTGTTTATTAGGGAACATCTGGCGGTGTTCTTGTCCTGGTCCATAAAACTGCAGTAAAGTAACATTTGCTGTCCATTTCTGTGTGTCCCTGAGCACACGGGGCTCCGAATGCGCCAAACTGTGCTAGCAGGGGCCCAGATAAAGTCGACTGGCTGAACCCATTCATAACGTTCCTACAATGACATGATCTGACTTAACTGGCCATGGTGGGCACTGAAATGGATAAACTCAGCGTATGCATTATATATACATTATGAGAACACTTCATATTAAATATTTCAAAGACACATTATAGAAAGTGCTGTCTAAACACCTGCTGTGTATCCAGCAGGGGCCCCTAATCAACATTGCAGACTGCAAATGTGCTCCAGCAACTGTAAACACTTATTTTTTTGTATAATGTCCCCATGTTCCATCTATTACAGGTCCATTAAATCTACAATGTATGTTTCTATTTATAAAAGGCGCTACTAACAGCATAATCATATATAATAACTATAATGTGCTTAACATAATAACACGCATGCAAATATTTCCATACTGTGGCATAACAAGAACTATTTAGCATTATATTTACATTTGCTGTTCTGCTGAGAACAAGTTATCGGCCATATTAGAGTAGGCGATGTTGATGGTAGCCCAATAGAAAATGACTGCACGAAGGATGCCTCTTGGATTGGGAAAAAATTATTGGAGTAAGGGAACATTTATGCTTGCGTTGCTCTCTGAAGAGCAATCCACATTCAGATCGTGCTTCAGAGAGCATTTGAAAGGCAGCAAGGAGGCGTCATATATAACTGTGCTCTATTGAAAGTCCACAGTACAAAGTGCTTCCAAAAATCAAAAGGGAGAAAAATCACCCAGTCATCCAATGAGACCGGAGGAAGAAGGACACCTCAAAGCTCCCGGTGACAACAAAGATGAGTAGGAGCTCTTACCGGAGCTGTAGGGCTTTCAAACCAATGAAATACCAGCAGCGCTTTAGGGGTTAACCAGATGGTATAGCAATATTCCAACTCTCAGGTCCTCTCCAGCCTCACTTCCAAGCAGTAAGAGCATGCAGACTACAAAGGCTAATGGTCCTTATATAAGAATTTATTAAAATATATATATTGCACCTTTAGTTAAAAACAAATAGCCATCAAACAATCCGGGGATGCAGCAATCCCAATTTAATGTAACATTTGGCGGCCGTTTGGTGTAGTGACATCACATTAGACTCGTCATCAGGGATTATAATTTCTGCTGTGGATGTGTCATGTGTACACTGCCATCTGCTGCCTCTGCAGCTAAAGGGGAGCGGTAAAAAACATGGCTCAACCAAAGGATTTTATTTCCTCTCAACCCCATGTGTAAACCAGTCCTTAAACTCCCTCCATTACCCTTATCTTTACTTACAACATTGTTACTACACTTCTCAAAAAATGAAAGGAACACTTTTGAATCAGAGTATAGCATCAAGTCAATTAAACTCCTGGGATATTGATCTGGTCAGTTAATTAGCAGTGGGGGGCTGGTAATCAGTTTTAGCTGCTTCGTTGTCAATTAAACTAACAGGTGCACTATATGGGCAACAGTGAGATGACCACCAAAACAGGAATGTTTTTCAGGTGGAGGCCAGTGACATTTTTTCCATACTCATCTTTTCTGACTGTTTTTCACTAGTTTTGCATTTGGCTAGGGTCAGTGTCACTACTGGTAGCATGAGGCGATACCTGAACCCTACAGAGGTTGCACAGGCAGTCCAACCCCTCCAGGATGGCACATCAATACGTGCCATTGCCAGAAGGTTTGCTGTGTCTCCCAGCACAGTCTCAAGAGCATGGAGGAGATTCCAGGAGACAGGCAGTTACTGTAGGAGAGATGGACAGGGCCGTAGAAGGTCCTTAACCCATTAGCAGGACCGGAATCTGCTCCTTTGTGCAAGGAGGAACAGGGCGAGCACTGCCAGAGCCCTACAAAATGACCTCCAGCAGGCCACCGGTGTGAATGTCTCTGACCAAACAATCAGAAACAGATTGTTTGGTCAGAGACCCGACGTCCTCTAGTGGGCCCTGTGCTCATTGACCAGCACCATAGAGCTTGATTGGCTTGAACATCAGAATTGGCAGGTCCGCCACTGGCACTCTGTGCTTTTCACAGATGAAAGCAGGTTCACCCTGAGCACATGTGACAAACGTGAAAGGGTCTGGAGAAGCCATGGAGAATGCTATGCTGCCTGTAACATTGTTCAGCATGACCATTTTGGTGGTGGGTCAGTGATGGTCTGGGGAGGTATATCCATGGAGGAACACACAGGCCTCTAAAGGCTAGACAAAGGCACCCTGACTGCCATTAGGTATCGGGATGAAATCCTTGGACCCGTTGTTAGACCCTACACTAGTGCAGTGGGACCTGGGTTCCTCCTGGTGCACAACAATGCCCAGCCCCATGTGCTGAGAGTATGCAGGCAGTTCCTGGAGGATAAGGGAACGGATACCATTGAATGGCCCCCATACTCACCTGACATAAATCCAATAGAACACCTCTGAGATATGTTTTGGTCCATCCGACACTGCCAGGTTGCACCTCAGACTGTCCAGGAGCTCAGAGATGCCCTGGCCCAGATCTGAGAGGAAATACCCCAGGACACCATTTATCATCTCATTAGGAGCATGGCCAGACATTGTCAGGCATACATACAAGCACGTGGGGGCCATACAAACTACTGAGGACCATTCTGAGTTGCTGCAATGAAATTTCATAATAATGAACTAGCCTGCTGCATCATTTTTTCATTTTGATTTTCGGGGTGTTTTTGAATCCAGTCTTCCGTAGGTTAATCATTTTAATTTCCATCAAACGATGGGGCATCCTTACATTCCTAACACATTACCCAGTCCATATCAATATAGATATCCAGCAGGAGATTTTTCCCCATTGAGATCTAATGTATTTTCAAAATGTTCCTTTAATTTTTTTGAGCAGTGTATATTATATATCAAGTCCATCCATATGATTTCATTGTGACCCTTCATTTTTACTTCCCCATTCAGAATCATTTGACTAATTTCTCAGTCCAGACCCTAAAGCTGAACTCCAGCCTTCTCTTCAATCTTCCCAATTCTACAGGCTTCTCTCCTATCCTGAAATTACTTAGGCTCCATTCATACTTGCCATGAGACGTTGGAAACAAAGTCACATGACAAATCACAGCCCATGTATTTCAAAGGAAGCCATTCAAATTTACGTGACTTTAAGTTGCAGTGACTTTAAAAAAGTTTCTGCCCTATTTTAATGTGATTTTCATGCGACTTGAGTGCCACAGACTGTAATGAAAACTTTCAAAAGTTGCATCTTGATGTTGTCAATGCGACAGTTGTGCAACAGTCAAAGCCAAAGTCAACAGCCAAAGTCACGTTCAAGTTGCACCTATTCAAAGTCGCAATGGAAATCGCACACCTTTGAAGTTGCACAAGTGTGAATGGAGCTTTACTCTGATTTTACTGCACACTGTATGAAAAAAAACCTGAAAACAGCGTGAGGTTCCTCTCAAACATCAATAGACTGATTCAAGCATGCAGACTAGTAGGCCAGGAAATTGGTGGGGGAGCATGCCCCCACAAACCATACCCCCTGGCAAAGCACCTTGTCCCCATGCTGATGAGGAAAAGGACCTCCTTCCAGAACCTTGACTGGTGGATGTGGGAGTTTGTGATAGAGACACTTATTGAAGTAATCTGAAAGTCCTCTTTAACAATAAGACAGCACCCAGACACTGCCTGCCCCCTCCTCCATGTCAATGTGTTAGGGGTATATAGTACTCTTCACAAAAGAAACAAATCGGACAGTGAAAAAAGTAAAATAAAACAAAATGGGGTAGATTTACTAAAACTGGTGCACAACTGCACCAGATTTTGCACTCTCCAGTTTTAGTAAATAACCCCAAAGTGACCATGCAAAAACGGTAATCAAATACAAAAAAAAAAGGGGAAAAAAAACAAATACAAGGAAAGCTAAATAAACTACCCTAAATATACACTGATTTCAACCACACACCCTCTAAATAAAGATTAAAAAACAGTAGATTGCTTTTTCAAAGAAATTCTGCCTAAGCAGATCAATAAAAAGGATAATAAAGTTTCCACTTCAGCTAAATTTCATCAAAGGTAAAATCATAAACTTTGTGGTGAAATCAAATTTATCCAAATCATTCCAATCATCCCTAACGGCAACAACAACAATAGCAATACACCAAAGGGGACATATGAATGGCAATTTGTGCTACACTTACCAATTGGCTCCTTTTGATTCTGAAAAAGGATCTTGCTGTTACTGCCATCCATGTTTGCCATATTGATGCTGTTTCCATCCATCCAGAAAATCTTCCTTTACAACAGAAACAAAAAATAAACATGTAATGCAAAAAGATATTTCCAATTCATCTAAATTGAAACATGTGTTTGGTTTTAGGTCAATAACATAACAGCCAATTCCTACTTTCATTGTGGCCTGAAAAATGTTCCCCTTGCCAGGGGCTGAAAAACAATTAGGATCCTTCACTCTATTCCCACCTGGAAAGCCAAAAAATGGCCTAAAAAATGACCACCTAACAGCAACAGGGTTAAATCCGCTTAATCTGCTTTGGACAACGATGCAGCAGAGAAAATTGTGCACAGGAAAGCATGTTTGTAAATTTATTATTTATATCCATCTTCATAAAAACCTGCTAAGTACATTTAACAATATTTTAAAGATCTGTTGATGCAATTATGATCTGTATATTGTAATTTATAAACATGTTAAATTGCCTATTAAATGTGAAGGATTTGGGTTTATTATGTATGTAAGTGTATATTGATTGGTTTTGGTGAAAGTTATAGTGCATATAAACTATGGTATATACACTGGAATTTTTCATATCCATTAGAAAATTTAAAAAAATCCAATTTCTTCATAAATTTTGGCCAAAATGTATTCTGCTACATATCTTTCGAAAACAAATCCCAATAGGTGTACATTGATTGGTTTGCCTGGAAGGTATAGCATCTACAAACTATGATATATATATATTGGATTTTTTTTTAAATATTACTAACTGTGGTGATCAGTGACTCATAATGGGACTGCATTAGTGTGGCGAGCAATCTGACACTAACTGACGTTGGGGGGAATTCACTAATTGATGCTGACAGCACCAGTGACATTAATACAGTGATCAGTGATAATACTATACACTGTTACTATACTTATGACATTGGCTGGAAAGGGGTTAACATCTAGGACAGTCAAGGGGTTAAAATGTATGCCTAACAATGTGTAATATAGGTAAAGTGTGCTGCTTATTACTAATAGATCTTTTATTTTCTCATCCTGCAAAGCAGGGATGAGAAATAAAGAGGTTGTTTTCTCTGCACAGAGCTCTGTGTTGATTGTCAACACAGAGCTCTGTGCTGTAATTGGACTTAGCTGATCAGCAGGTTCCAACCTTGAATCATTGACTGGAACTTGCTGACATGTTCTCACTGTGTACAATCATAGTGGATGCCAGCTGGGAAGGGGGTGGGGGGCGCATGTGTACGCCCCAAACCTGGAAGCAGGTAGCAATGTATGGGTATGTTGCTTTGCTTGTGCGGGCTGCCCATCCACAGGACATTTTGGGCTGTCTATCCACAAGCAGTTAATATCATTACAATTATTAGTAGTAGTAGTAGAAATATTGCCAACATTCTAAAATCTCCGCTCCTCACAAGACCTCCTTCTCTCTAGTTTCCTGGTCTCCTCCTCCCATGCCCGCCTCCAGGACTTCTCCAGGGTGTCACCTTTTCTCCCTGCCCCAACCCATCAGATTATCACTAGAGATGAGCGAATCGAAGTATCCGAAGTGGAATTCGAGTCGAATATCGGAAAAATTTCGATTCGTGCCGAATCCGAAAAACAGCCTAATTCGGACGCGCGAATCGAAATTTTTCCGAAAATGGCGGCTGACATGTGCGGCGACGGAGCGGGGATGTCGGGGAAGGCGCGCAGACAAGGCGCGCTGCCCCATAATGCATTCCTCAACGACATGTGATCGCATCAGCCAATCAGCAGCCAGCCAGCCAGCACTGTGTAATGGTCGAGGTATATATAGCGGCCATTTTGGAAATCTTCATTTGCCTGCAGTCATTGAACAGAGGCAGACCGCTCTGTACTAGGGACAGGGACAGAGTTAGGGCCACAGAAACGAGAATTGGGGACAGAGAGAAGTTACTTAGGGACAGAGAACCATTACTCAGGGACACAGACTTGTTAATGAGGGCCACAGAATCGTTATTTAGGGACAAAGAAACGCTAGTTAGGGCCACAGAATTCATACTCAGGGACAGACAGAATTGTTACTCAGTGCCAGAGAATTGTTACTTAGGGCCACAGAAACGTTATTAGGGCCACAGAATTTTTACTCAGGGACAGACAGAATTGTTACTGAGTGCCAGAGAATTGTTACTCAGGGACAGACAGAATTGTTACTGAGTGCCAGAGAATTCTTACTCAGGGCCACAGAATTCATTCTCAGGGACAGACAGAATTGTTACTCAGGGACAGACAGAATTGTTACTGAGTGCCAGAGAATTGTTACTCAGGGACAGACAGAATTGTTACTGAGTGCCAGAGAATTGTTACTCAGGGACAGACAGAATTGTTACTGAGTGCCAGAGAATTGTTACTCAGGGACAGACAGAATTGTTACTGAGTGCCAGAGAATTGTTACTCAGGGACAGACAGAATTGTTACTGAGTGCCAGAGAATTGTTACTCAGGGACAGACAGAATTGTTACTGAGTGCCAGAGAATTGTTACTCAGGGACAGACAGAATTGTTACTGAGTGCCAGAGAATTGTTACTCGCACAGACACAAAATTGTTACTTGCACAGACACAGAATTGTTACTCGCGCAGACACAGAATTGTTACTCAGGGCCACAGAATTCATACTCAGGGACAGACAGAATTGTTACTGAGTGCCAGAGAATTGTTACTCAGGGACAGACAGAATTGTTACTGAGTGCCAGAGAATTGTTACTCAGGGACAGACAGAATTGTTACTGAGTGCCAGAGAATTGTTACTCGCACAGACACAAAATTGTTACTTGCACAGACACAGAATTGTTACTCGCACAGACACAGAATTGTTACTCAGGGCCACAGAATTCATACTCAGGGACAGACAGAATTGTTACTGAGCGCCAGAGAATTGTTACTCAGGGACAGACAGAATTGTTACTGAGTGCCAGAGAATTGTTACTCAGGGACAGACAGAATTGTTACTGAGTGCCAGAGAATTGTTACTCAGGGACAGACAGAATTGTTACTGAGTGCCAGAGAATTGTTACTCAGGGACAGACAGAATTGTTACTGAGTGCCAGAGAATTGTTACTCGCACAGACACAAAATTGTTACTTGCACAGACACAGAATTGTTACTCGCACAGACACAGAATTGTTACTCAGGGCCACAGAATTCATACTCAGGGACAGACAGAATTGTTACTGAGTGCCAGAGAATTGTTACTCAGGGACAGACAGAATTGTTACTGAGTGCCAGAGAATTGTTACTCGCACAGACACAAAATTGTTACTTGCACAGACACAGAATTGTTACTCGCACAGACACAGAATTGTTACTCAGGGCCACAGAATTCATACTCAGGGACAGACAGAATTGTTACTGAGCGCCAGAGAATTGTTACTCAGGGACAGACAGAATTGTTACTGAGTGCCAGAGAATTGTTACTCAGGGACAGAAAGAATTGTTACTGAGTGCCAGAGAATTGTTACTCAGGGACAGACAGAATTGTTACTGAGTGCCAGAGAATTGTTACTCAGGGACAGACAGAATTGTTACTGAGTGCCAGAGAATTGTTACTCGCACAGACACAAAATTGTTACTTGCACAGACACAGAATTGTTACTCGCACAGACACAGAATTGTTACTCAGGGCCACAGAATTCATACTCAGGGACAGACAGAATTGTTACTGAGTGCCAGAGAATTGTTACTCAGGGACAGACAGAATTGTTACTGAGTGCCAGAGAATTGTTACTCGCACAGACACAAAATTGTTACTTGCACAGACACAGAATTGTTACTCGCACAGACACAGAATTGTTACTCAGGGCCACAGAATTCATACTCAGGGACAGACAGAATTGTTACTGAGCGCCAGAGAATTGTTACTCAGGGACAGACAGAATTGTTACTGAGTGCCAGAGAATTGTTACTCAGGGACAGACAGAATTGTTACTGAGTGCCAGAGAATTGTTACTCAGGGACAGACAGAATTGTTACTGAGTGCCAGAGAATTGTTACTCAGGGACAGACAGAATTGTTACTGAGTGCCAGAGAATTGTTACTCGCACAGACACAAAATTGTTACTTGCACAGACACAGAATTGTTACTCGCACAGACACAGAATTGTTACTCAGGGCCACAGAATTCATACTCAGGGACAGACAGAATTGTTACTGAGTGCCAGAGAATTGTTACTCAGGGACAGACAGAATTGTTACTGAGTGCCAGAGAATTGTTACTCAGGGACAGACAGAATTGTTACTGAGTGCCAGAGAATTGTTACTCGCACAGACACAAAATTGTTACTTGCACAGACACAGAATTGTTACTCGCACAGACACAGAATTGTTACTCAGGGCCACAGAATTCATACTCAGTGACAGACAGAATTGTTACTGAGTGCCAGAGAATTGTTACTCAGGGACAGACAGAATTGTTACTGAGTGCCAGAGAATTGTTACTCAGGGACAGACAGAATTGTTACTGAGTGCCAGAGAATTGTTACTCGCACAGACACAAAATTGTTACTTGCACAGACACAGAATTGTTACTCGCACAGACACAGAATTGTTACTGAGTGCCAGAGAATTGTTACTCAGGGACAGACAGAATTGTTACTGAGTGCCAGAGAATTGTTACTCAGGGACAGACAGAATTGTTACTGAGTGCCAGAGAATTGTTACTCAGGGACAGACAGAATTGTTACTGAGTGCCAGAGAATTGTTACTCGCACAGACACAAAATTGTTACTTGCACAGACACAGAATTGTTACTCGCGCAGACACAGAATTGTTACTCAGGGCCACAGAATTCATACTCAGGGACAGACAGAATTGTTACTGAGTGCCAGAGAATTGTTACTCAGGGACAGACAGAATTGTTACTGAGTGCCAGAGAATTGTTACTCAGGGACAGACAGAATTGTTACTGAGTGCCAGAGAATTGTTACTCGCACAGACACAAAATTGTTACTTGCACAGACACAGAATTGTTACTCGCACAGACACAGAATTGTTACTCGCACAGACACAGAATTGTTACTCAGGGCCACAGAATTCATACTCAGGGACAGACAGAATTGTTACTGAGTGCCAGAGAATTGTTACTCAGGGACACCTAATCGTTGAATTAAATAGTATGTCAGACAACATGCAGAGGAGTGGCAGAGGAGGCAATGTTTTAGGAGCGAGCAGACGTGGCAGCAGAGGAAGGGGTCGAGGCAGCAGTATTCGCAGCCAGAGGCCAGTGCTCCCGGTGTCATCCAGCGGTCGTGTCTCCACCGACAACCCTGCCGTCATTGATTGGTTGGCTCGGTCGTCTTCCTCTTCCCAGGTCACCTCTGACACCTACAGCCAACGGTCGGTGGGTACGTCAGACACAACCGTTAGTTGGCATGGCCCGGGACCAAGCCCACTGAAATCACGTGTCCTCTACCTGCCCCTGTCCTTTGCTGTTCCCTCACCAAGCGAAGTATCGCATGCTGTGGGCTCAGCCCCACTGTACAGTGAGGAAGAGCTAACAGAGGGCGGTCAGGAACGGGGGGAGACATCGGCCTTTTCAGCAGCCAAGCGAACAAGTACTGGCGAGGAGAGTGGCTCGGTAGCCGGTCTAGAGACAGGTCTGTCTCCTGACCCAGACGCAGCCGAGGGGGCTAGTAGTGAGGCGGAGACCCTACTTGATGATGAGGAGGTTGATCGCACTTGGCAGCCTCGTCGTCATCAGGCAATTTCTTCCGCATCATCAGGAGAAGAGGGTGGCAGCTTGGCAGCGAGCAAAACAGTCGGTGGGTTGCCCAGGAGACAGCAGCAGGGTCGCATCAGTGTCAGTGGAGCCAAACGTCCACGGAGTAGAGCACCAGCTCCACTGCAGCCTACCACCACGGCCAGTAGTGGTGCCGGTGCGCACGGAGGAAGTAGCAGTCAGCCAGTGAAGAGTAGCGGGGGCAAAGTTTCCTACTCGGTGGTGTGGCAATTTTTCCTCAAGCCGCCCGAGGAAGTAAACGTAGCCGTATGTCGACTATGTGGCCAGAAATGCAAGCGTGGCCAGGGGGCCCATGTTGGGACTACAGCGTTGCGTCAGCATATGCAGCGTCACCATTCGGTGGCCTGGGAAAACCGTGATAAACATACGGCGGTTCTGCCTGCCCCAGCCCCCGCTCCATCACCCGCTCCGTTACTTGCTCCGTCACCCGACGTCGTCAATCGCCCTCTATCAGCCAGTCAAGGCTCCAACACCTCTGCTGAGGGGAGTTGTCGCTCATTGGCATCTTCCGCTCGTTCAGATGCTCCTTCTCCTGCTACTCCTCTTCTCGGATTCCGTCAACAGTCTTTCTTGGAATCCGTATCCAAGAGACAACAGTTTGCGAGCACGCACCCGACGGTGCAAAAGCTGAACGTCCTCCTGTCCAAGTTGCTGGTGCTGCAGTCCCTCCCTTTCCAACTGGTGGACTCAGCACCTTTCCGAGAAATGATGGCTTGTGCCGCGCCGCGGTGGAGAGTGCCAAGCCGTCATTTCTTTGCCCAAAAGGCAGTGCCAGCCCTGCATTCACATGTAGAAGAGATGGTGGGCCAGTCTTTGAGCATGTCGGTCTCTGCCAAAGTGCACGGCAGCGCCGACGTGTGGAGCTGTAACTACGGTCAGGGACAGTACATGTCATTTACGGCCCACTGGGTGAACGTGGTGCCGGCACAGCCGCACCAGCAACTTGGACAGGTCACGACGCTTTTGCCTCCACGTTTGCACGTCCTTGGTCCAGCAAGCATGTCCGCCTCTACCACCTCTTTTTCCGCCGTGTCCTCAGCCGCCACCCCCGTGCCAAGTCCCATTACCCGACCGGCATATCACATGTGCAGGGCGCAACGGTGTCACGCTGTGCTGCACCTGGTATGCCTTGGCGAACGTAGTCACACAGGGGAGGAACTGCTGAGTGTAATGAACAGAGAAATCGACAGATGGCTGTCTCCGCGCAAACTAAAAATCGGAACCATGTTGACTGACAACGGAAAGAACATGGTGTCTGCTCTGCGTCAAGGAAGGTTGTGCCATGCGCCATGCATGGCTCACGTGTTCAATCTGGTTGTCAAGCGGTTCCTAAAATCCACCATCCCACTGCAAGACATCCTTAAAATGTCACGTAAACTGTGCATGCATTTCAGCCATTCCTACACCGCAAAGAACACCCTCATTGAGCTGCAGCGGCAGAACGGAATTCCACAGCATCGCCTGATCTGCGACGTTGCAACAAGGTGGAATTCAACCCTACACATGTTAGACCGCCTTTACGAGCAGCGAAAGGCCATCACCGATTTCCTGATGTTACAAGCGGATAAAGGTACTCCCCTGTGTAACTTAGATGTCAGCCATTGGCAGCTCATGCGTGACACCTGCCGCTTGCTCAGGCCCTTTGAGGAGGCCACGCTATTCGTGAGTCGGCAGGACTATGGGATGAACGACGTCATTCCTCTGTTGCACGTCCTGGAACAAATGCTGTTAACAATGGCTGGTCAGGGTGCGGTAGACGTGGCGCACAGATCTCAACGCCACATGACCCCTGTGGGGGCAGGACAGGAAGAAGAGGAGGAGGTAGAGGAGGACATTTGTGCTCAGGAATTATTGAGTGAAATGGGTGGTTTTTCCACTCAGCGGACAGGAGTGGAGGAGCAGGAGCATCTGGTAGAGGAGGAGGAGGAGGAGACAGAGGACCCAGACGCACCGTGGCAGTATGCTGTGGAGATGGAGGCAGGGAGTCCCTCGCATTCCTTGGCACAAATGGCCCATAGCATGCTCGGTTGCTTGCGTAGCGACAGCCGAATAATAACCATCAGACAGAGGGATGACTTTTGGCTGTCCACCTTGTTGGACCCTCGCTACCGGTCCAAAATGGTGGCCTTTTTCACACCTGCTGAGAGGGAGGCCAAAATTACGTACTATAAAAACCACCTATGTAGTCAGTTGGTCTCTGCCTTTGTGCGCCAACGTCCATCCTCAGACACTGTGGGCCCTGTGCGCTCGCGTTCCGCTGGCATGGCAGCAGGGGAGGGGTGGGGTGGTAGGAGCAGTGGCAGCTCCACCAGCAGCGGCTGCCTCAGTCTGCAGTCGATGATGAGTAGCTTTCTTCACCAGCGCAGTGAGGAAACTACTAACCAGCCGCAGCAGCAGCAGCAGCATCAGGTGGACCTGGAGCAGGAGCTCAAACAACAGGCTTGGGCCTACTTGGACAGCACCCTGCCAACCGAGGTAGACAATCCCCTTGACTACTGGGCAACGAAACTTGACCTTTGGCCCCAACTAGCTGAATTTGCCCTTGAAAGGCTGTCATGCCCGGCCAGTAGCGTGGCATCGGAGCGCGTGTTTAGTGCGGCAGGAGGTATTGTAACTCCGCGGAGGACACGACTGTCCACCCAAAGTGTGGAGAGACTCACGTTTGTGAAAATGAATCAGGCGTGGATTAGTCTGGATTTCAAACCACCAGTTCCTGACACAACTGACTAAATCCGCCATGAATCATGCCTCAAACATGTGCCACTTTCAGGTCTCCTCACACTGCTGGTGTGTTTAATTTTTTGACATAGGGTGCTGGCAGATTACGGGCCTCCTATAGCTGCTGCCAGGCCCCTAATCTGCCATAGGCCCCTATATACCGCCTCCTCATGCTGCTGCTAGGTCCAAAGTCTCTCATGGGTCCCTGTACGGCCTCCCATTGCTGCTGTCTCCATCGCCACACTCTGCTGCCATGTGCCACTTTCAGGTCTCTTCACACTGCTGGTGTGTTAAATTTTTTGACATAGGGTGCAGGCAGATTACGGGCCTCACATAGCTGCTGCCAGGCCCCTAATCTGCCATGGGCCCCTATATACCGCCTCCTCATGCTGCTGCCAAGTCCAGAGTCTCTCATGGGTCCCTGTACGGCCTCCCATTGCTGCTGTCTCCATCGCCACACTCTGCTGCCATGTGCCACTTTCAGGTCTCTTCACACTGCTGGTGTGTTAAATTTTTTGACATAGGGTGCAGGCAGATTACGGGCCTCACATAGCTGCTGCCAGGCCCCTAATCTGCCATGGGCCCCTATATACCGCCTCCTCATGCTGCTGCCAAGTCCAGAGTCTGTCATGGGTCCCTGTACGGCCTCCCATTGCTGCTGTCTCCATCGCCACACTCTGCTGCCATGTGCCACTTTCAGGTCTCTTCACACTGCTGGTGTGTTAAATTTTTTGACATAGGGTGCAGGCAGATTACGGGCCTCACATAGCTGCTGCCAGGCCCCTAATCTGCCATGGGCCCCTATATACCGCCTCCTCATGCTGCTGCCAAGTCTAGAGTCTCTCATGGGTCCCTGTACGGCCTCCCATTGCTGCTGTCTCCATCGCCACACTCTGCTGCCATGTGCCACTTTCAGGTCTCTTCACACTGCTGGTGTGTTAAATTTTTTGACATAGGGTGCAGGCAGATTACGGGCCTCACATAGCTGCTGCCAGGCCCCTAATCTGCCATGGGCCCCTATATACCGCCTCCTCATGCTGCTGCCAAGTCTAGAGTCTGTCATGGGTCCCTGTACGGCCTCCCATTGCTGCTGTCTCCATCGCCACACTCTGCTGCCATGTGCCACTTTCAGGTCTCTTCACACTGCTGGTGTGTTAAATTTTTTGACATAGGGTGCAGGCAGATTACGGGCCTCACATAGCTGCTGCCAGGCCCCTAATCTGCCATGGGCCCCTATATACCGCCTCCTCATGCTGCTGCCAAGTCTAGAGTCTCTCATGGGTCCCTGTACGGCCTCCCATTGCTGCTGTCTCCATCGCCACACTCTGCCATGTGCCACTTTCAGGTCTCTTCACACTGCTGGTGTGTTAAATTTTTTGACATAGGGTGCAGGCAGATTACGGGCCTCACATAGCTGCTGCCAGGCCCCTAATCTGCCATGGGCCCCTATATACCGCCTCCTCATGCTGCTGCCAAGTCCAGAGTCTGTCATGGTCCCTGTACGGCCTCCCATTGCTGCTGTCTCCATCGCCACACTCTGCTGCCATGTGCCACTTTCAGGTCTCTTCACACTGCTGGTGTGTTAAATTTTTTGACATAGGGTGCAGGCAGATTACGGGCCTCACATAGCTGCTGCCAGGCCCCTAATCTGCCATGGGCCCCTATATACCGCCTCCTCATGCTGCTGCCAAGTCCAGAGTCTGTCATGGTCCCTGTACGGCCTCCCATTGCTGCTGTCTCCATCGCCACACTCTGCTGCCATGTGCCACTTTCAGGTCTCTTCACACTGCTGGTGTGTTAAATTTTTTGACATAGGGTGCAGGCAGATTACGGGCCTCACATAGCTGCTGCCAGGCCCCTAATCTGCCATGGGCCCCTATATACCGCCTCCTCATGCTGCTGCCAAGTCCAGAGTCTGTCATGGTCCCTGTACGGCCTCCCATTGCTGCTGTCTCCATCGCCACACTCTGCCATGTGCCACTTTCAGGTCTCTTCACACTGCTGGTGTGTTTAATTTTTTGACATAGGGTGCAGGCAGATTACGGGCCTCACATAGCTGCTGCCAGGCCCCTAATCTGCCATGGGCCCCTATATACCGCCTCCTCATGCTGCTGCCAAGTCCAGAGTCTGTCATGGTCCCTGTACGGCCTCCCATTGCTGCTGTCTCCATCGCCACACTCTGCTGCCATGTGCCACTTTCAGGTCTCTTCACACTGCTGGTGTGTTTAATTTTTTGACATAGGGTGCAGGCAGATTACGGGCCTCACATAGCTGCTGCCAGGCCCCTAATCTGCCATGGGCCCCTATATACCGCCTCCTCATGCTGCTGCCAAGTCTAGAGTCTCTCATGGGTCCCTGTACGGCCTCCCATTGCTGCTGTCTCCATCGCCACACTCTGCTGCCATGTGCCACTTTCAGGTCTCTTCACACTGCTGGTGTGTTAAATTTTTTGACATAGGGTGCAGGCAGATTACGGGCCTCACATAGCTGCTGCCAGGCCCCTAATCTGCCATGGGCCCCTATATACCGCCTCCTCATGCTGCTGCCAAGTCCAGAGTCTGTCATGGTCCCTGTACGGCCTCCCATTGCTGCTGTCTCCATCGCCACACTCTGCTGCCATGTGCCACTTTCAGGTCTCTTCACACTGCTGGTGTGTTAAATTTTTTGACATAGGGTGCAGGCAGATTACGGGCCTCACATAGCTGCTGCCAGGCCCCTAATCTGCCATGGGCCCCTATATACCGCCTCCTCATGCTGCTGCCAAGTCTAGAGTCTGTCATGGGTCCCTGTACGGCCTCCCATTGCTGCTGTCTCCATCGCCACACTCTGCTGCCATGTGCCACTTTCAGGTCTCTTCACACTGCTGGTGTGTTAAATTTTTTGACATAGGGTGCAGGCAGATTACGGGCCTCACATAGCTGCTGCCAGGCCCCTAATCTGCCATGGGCCCCTATATACCGCCTCCTCATGCTGCTGCCAAGTCTAGAGTCTGTCATGGGTCCCTGTACGGCCTCCCATTGCTGCTGTCTCCATCGCCACACTCTGCTGCCATGTGCCACTTTCAGGTCTCTTCACACTGCTGGTGTGTTAAATTTTTTGACATAGGGTGCAGGCAGATTACGGGCCTCACATAGCTGCTGCCAGGCCCCTAATCTGCCATGGGCCCCTATATACCGCCTCCTCATGCTGCTGCCAAGTCCAGAGTCTCTCATGGGTCCCTGTACGGCCTCCCATTGCTGCTGTCTCCATCGCCACACTCTGCTGCCATGTGCCACTTTCAGGTCTCTTCACACTGCTGGTGTGTTAAATTTTTTGACATAGGGTGCAGGCAGATTACGGGCCTCACATAGCTGCTGCCAGGCCCCTAATCTGCCATGGGCCCCTATATACCGCCTCCTCATGCTGCTGCCAAGTCCAGAGTCTGTCATGGGTCCCTGTACGGCCTCCCATTGCTGCTGTCTCCATCGCCACACTCTGCTGCCATGTGCCACTTTCAGGTCTCTTCACACTGCTGGTGTGTTAAATTTTTTGACATAGGGTGCAGGCAGATTACGGGCCTCACATAGCTGCTGCCAGGCCCCTAATCTGCCATGGGCCCCTATATACCGCCTCCTCATGCTGCTGCCAAGTCTAGAGTCTCTCATGGGTCCCTGTACGGCCTCCCATTGCTGCTGTCTCCATCGCCACACTCTGCTGCCATGTGCCACTTTCAGGTCTCTTCACACTGCTGGTGTGTTAAATTTTTTGACATAGGGTGCAGGCAGATTACGGGCCTCACATAGCTGCTGCCAGGCCCCTAATCTGCCATGGGCCCCTATATACCGCCTCCTCATGCTGCTGCCAAGTCTAGAGTCTGTCATGGGTCCCTGTACGGCCTCCCATTGCTGCTGTCTCCATCGCCACACTCTGCTGCCATGTGCCACTTTCAGGTCTCTTCACACTGCTGGTGTGTTAAATTTTTTGACATAGGGTGCAGGCAGATTACGGGCCTCACATAGCTGCTGCCAGGCCCCTAATCTGCCATGGGCCCCTATATACCGCCTCCTCATGCTGCTGCCAAGTCTAGAGTCTCTCATGGGTCCCTGTACGGCCTCCCATTGCTGCTGTCTCCATCGCCACACTCTGCCATGTGCCACTTTCAGGTCTCTTCACACTGCTGGTGTGTTAAATTTTTTGACATAGGGTGCAGGCAGATTACGGGCCTCACATAGCTGCTGCCAGGCCCCTAATCTGCCATGGGCCCCTATATACCGCCTCCTCATGCTGCTGCCAAGTCCAGAGTCTGTCATGGTCCCTGTACGGCCTCCCATTGCTGCTGTCTCCATCGCCACACTCTGCTGCCATGTGCCACTTTCAGGTCTCTTCACACTGCTGGTGTGTTAAATTTTTTGACATAGGGTGCAGGCAGATTACGGGCCTCACATAGCTGCTGCCAGGCCCCTAATCTGCCATGGGCCCCTATATACCGCCTCCTCATGCTGCTGCCAAGTCTAGAGTCTGTCATGGGTCCCTGTACGGCCTCCCATTGCTGCTGTCTCCATCGCCACACTCTGCTGCCATGTGCCACTTTCAGGTCTCTTCACACTGCTGGTGTGTTAAATTTTTTGACATAGGGTGCAGGCAGATTACGGGCCTCACATAGCTGCTGCCAGGCCCCTAATCTGCCATGGGCCCCTATATACCGCCTCCTCATGCTGCTGCCAAGTCTAGAGTCTGTCATGGGTCCCTGTACGGCCTCCCATTGCTGCTGTCTCCATCGCCACACTCTGCTGCCATGTGCCACTTTCAGGTCTCTTCACACTGCTGGTGTGTTAAATTTTTTGACATAGGGTGCAGGCAGATTACGGGCCTCACATAGCTGCTGCCAGGCCCCTAATCTGCCATGGGCCCCTATATACCGCCTCCTCATGCTGCTGCCAAGTCCAGAGTCTCTCATGGGTCCCTGTACGGCCTCCCATTGCTGCTGTCTCCATCGCCACACTCTGCCATGTGCCACTTTCAGGTCTCTTCACACTGCTGGTGTGTTAAATTTTTTGACATAGGGTGCAGGCAGATTACGGGCCTCACATAGCTGCTGCCAGGCCCCTAATCTGCCATGGGCCCCTATATACCGCCTCCTCATGCTGCTGCCAAGTCCAGAGTCTGTCATGGTCCCTGTACGGCCTCCCATTGCTGCTGTCTCCATCGCCACACTCTGCTGCCATGTGCCACTTTCAGGTCTCTTCACACTGCTGGTGTGTTAAATTTTTTGACATAGGGTGCAGGCAGATTACGGGCCTCACATAGCTGCTGCCAGGCCCCTAATCTGCCATGGGCCCCTATATACCGCCTCCTCATGCTGCTGCCAAGTCTAGAGTCTGTCATGGGTCCCTGTACGGCCTCCCATTGCTGCTGTCTCCATCGCCACACTCTGCTGCCATGTGCCACTTTCAGGTCTCTTCACACTGCTGGTGTGTTAAATTTTTTGACATAGGGTGCAGGCAGATTACGGGCCTCACATAGCTGCTGCCAGGCCCCTAATCTGCCATGGGCCCCTATATACCGCCTCCTCATGCTGCTGCCAAGTCTAGAGTCTGTCAAGGGTCCCTGTACGGCCTCCCATTGCTGCTGTCTCCATCGCCACACTCTGCTGCCATGTGCCACTTTCAGGTCTCTTCACACTGCTGGTGTGTTAAATTTTTTGACATAGGGTGCAGGCAGATTACGGGCCTCACATAGCTGCTGCCAGGCCCCTAATCTGCCATGGGCCCCTATATACCGCCTCCTCATGCTGCTGCCAAGTCCAGAGTCTCTCATGGGTCCCTGTACGGCCTCCCATTGCTGCTGTCTCCATCGCCACACTCTGCTGCCATGTGCCACTTTCAGGTCTCTTCACACTGCTGGTGTGTTAAATTTTTTGACATAGGGTGCAGGCAGATTACGGGCCTCACATAGCTGCTGCCAGGCCCCTAATCTGCCATGGGCCCCTATATACCGCCTCCTCATGCTGCTGCCAAGTCCAGAGTCTGTCATGGGTCCCTGTACGGCCTCCCATTGCTGCTGTCTCCATCGCCACACTCTGCTGCCATGTGCCACTTTCAGGTCTCTTCACACTGCTGGTGTGTTAAATTTTTTGACATAGGGTGCAGGCAGATTACGGGCCTCACATAGCTGCTGCCAGGCCCCTAATCTGCCATGGGCCCCTATATACCGCCTCCTCATGCTGCTGCCAAGTCTAGAGTCTCTCATGGGTCCCTGTACGGCCTCCCATTGCTGCTGTCTCCATCGCCACACTCTGCTGCCATGTGCCACTTTCAGGTCTCTTCACACTGCTGGTGTGTTAAATTTTTTGACATAGGGTGCAGGCAGATTACGGGCCTCACATAGCTGCTGCCAGGCCCCTAATCTGCCATGGGCCCCTATATACCGCCTCCTCATGCTGCTGCCAAGTCTAGAGTCTGTCATGGGTCCCTGTACGGCCTCCCATTGCTGCTGTCTCCATCGCCACACTCTGCTGCCATGTGCCACTTTCAGGTCTCTTCACACTGCTGGTGTGTTAAATTTTTTGACATAGGGTGCAGGCAGATTACGGGCCTCACATAGCTGCTGCCAGGCCCCTAATCTGCCATGGGCCCCTATATACCGCCTCCTCATGCTGCTGCCAAGTCTAGAGTCTCTCATGGGTCCCTGTACGGCCTCCCATTGCTGCTGTCTCCATCGCCACACTCTGCCATGTGCCACTTTCAGGTCTCTTCACACTGCTGGTGTGTTAAATTTTTTGACATAGGGTGCAGGCAGATTACGGGCCTCACATAGCTGCTGCCAGGCCCCTAATCTGCCATGGGCCCCTATATACCGCCTCCTCATGCTGCTGCCAAGTCCAGAGTCTGTCATGGTCCCTGTACGGCCTCCCATTGCTGCTGTCTCCATCGCCACACTCTGCTGCCATGTGCCACTTTCAGGTCTCTTCACACTGCTGGTGTGTTAAATTTTTTGACATAGGGTGCAGGCAGATTACGGGCCTCACATAGCTGCTGCCAGGCCCCTAATCTGCCATGGGCCCCTATATACCGCCTCCTCATGCTGCTGCCAAGTCTAGAGTCTGTCATGGGTCCCTGTACGGCCTCCCATTGCTGCTGTCTCCATCGCCACACTCTGCTGCCATGTGCCACTTTCAGGTCTCTTCACACTGCTGGTGTGTTAAATTTTTTGACATAGGGTGCAGGCAGATTACGGGCCTCACATAGCTGCTGCCAGGCCCCTAATCTGCCATGGGCCCCTATATACCGCCTCCTCATGCTGCTGCCAAGTCTAGAGTCTGTCATGGGTCCCTGTACGGCCTCCCATTGCTGCTGTCTCCATCGCCACACTCTGCTGCCATGTGCCACTTTCAGGTCTCTTCACACTGCTGGTGTGTTAAATTTTTTGACATAGGGTGCAGGCAGATTACGGGCCTCACATAGCTGCTGCCAGGCCCCTAATCTGCCATAGGCCCCTATATACCGCCTCCTCATGCTGCTGCCAGGTCCAGAGTCTCTCATGGGTGCCTGTACGGCCTCCCATTGCTGCTGTCTCCATCGCCACACTCTGCCATGTGCCACTTTCAGGTCTCCTCACACTGCTGGTGTGTTGAATTTTTTGACATAGGGTGCTGGCAGATTACGGGCCTCCTATAGCTGCTGCCAGGCCCCTAATCTGCCATAGGCCCCTATATACCGCCTCCTCATGCTGCTGCCAGGTCCAGAGTCTCTCATGGGTCCCTGTACGGCCTCCCATTGCTGCTGTCTCCATCGCCACACTCTGCCATGTGCCACTTTCAGGTCTCCTCACACACTGCTGGTGTGTTCAATTTTTTGACATAGGGTGCTGGCAGATTACGGGCCTCCTATAGCTGCTGCCAGGCCCCTAATCTGCCATAGGCCCCTATATACCGCCTCCTCATGCTGCTGCCAGGTCCAGAGTCTCTCATGGGTCCCTGTACGGCCTCCCATTGCTGCTTTCTCCATCGCCACACTCTGCCATGTGCCACTTTCAGGTCTCCTCACACACTGCTGGTGTGTTGAATTTTTTGACATAGGGTGCTGGCAGATTACGGGCCTCCCATAGCTGCTGCCAGGCCCCTAATCTGCCATGGGCCCCTATATACCGCCTCCTCATGCTGCTGCCAAGTCCAGAGTCTGTCATGGGTCCCTGTACGGCCTCCCATTGCTGCTGTCTCCATCGCCACACTCTGCCATGTGCCACTTTCAGGTCTCCTCACACACTGCTGGTGTGTAGAATTTTTTGACATAGGGTGCTGGCAGATTACGGGCCTCCCATAGCTGCTGCCAGGCCCCTAATCTGCCATGGGCCCCTATATACCGCCTCCTCATGCTGCTGCCAAGTCCAGAGTCTGTCATGGGTCCCTGTACGGCCTCCCATTGCTGCTGTCTCCATCGCCACACTCTGCCATGTGCCACTTTCAGGTCTCCTCACACTGCTGGTGTGTTGAATTTTTTGACATAGGGTGCTGGCAGATTACGGGCCTCCTATAGCTGCTGCCAGGCCCCTAATCTGCCATGGGCCCCTATATACCGCCTCCTCATGCTGTGACGTTGCAACAAGGTGGAATTCAACCCTACATATGTTAGACCGCCTTTACGAACAGCAAAAGGCCATCACAGATTTCCTGAGGTTAAAAGCAGATAAAGGTACTCCCTGTGTAACTTAGATGTCAGCCATTGGCAGCTCATGCGATACACCTGCGCTTGCTCAGGCCCTTTGAGGAGGCCACGCTATTCGTGAGTCGGCAGGACTATGGGATGAACGACGTCATTCCTCTGTTGCACGTCCTGGAACAAATGCTGTTAACAATGGCTGGTCAGGGTGCGGTAGACGTGGCGCACAGATCTCAACGCCACATGGCCCCTGTGGGGGCAGGACTGGAAGAAGAGGAGGAGGTAGAGGAGGACATTGGTGCTCAGGAATTATTGAGTGAAATGGGTGGTTTTTCCACTCAGCGGACAGGAGTGGAGGAGCAGGAGCATCTGGTAGAGGAGGAGGAAGAGGAGACAGAGGACCTAGACGCACCGTGGCAGTATGCTGTGGAGATGGAGGCAGGGAGTCCCTCGCATTCCTTGGCACAAATGGCCCATAGCATGCTCGGTTGCTTGCGTAGCGACAGCCGAATAATAACCATCAGACAGAGGGATGACTTTTGGCTGTCCACCTTGTTGGACCCTCGCTACCGTTCAAAAATGGTGGCCTTTTTCACACCTGCTGAGAGGGAGGCCAAAATAACGTACTATAAAAAACACCTATGTAGTCAGCTGGTCTCTGCCTGTCTGCGCCAACGTCCATCCTCAGACACTGTGGGCCCTGTGCGCTCGTGTTCCGCTGCCATGGCAGCAGGGGAGGGGTGGGGTGGTAGGAGCAGTGGCAGCTCCACCAGCAGCGGCTGCCTCAGTCTGCAGTCGATGATGAGTAGCTTTCTTCACCAGCGCAGTGAGGAAACTACTAACCAGCCGCAGCAGCAGCAGCAGCATCAGGTGGACCTGGAGCAGGACCTCAAACAACAGGCTTAGGCCTACTTGGACAGCACCCTGCCAACCGAGGTAGACAATCCCCTTGACTACTGGGCAACAAAACTTGACCTTTGGCCCCAACTAGCTGAATTTGCCCTTGAAAGGCTGTCATGCCCGGCCAGTAGCGTGGCATCGGAGCGCGTGTTTAGTGCGGCAGGAGGTATTGCAACTCCGCGGAGGACACGACTGTCCACCCAAAGTGTGGAGAGACTCACGTTTGTGAAAATGAATCAGGCGTGGATTAGTCTGGATTTCAAACCACCAGTTCCTGACACAACTGACTAAATCCGCCATGAATCATGCCCCAAACATGTGCCACTTTCAGGTCTCCTCACACTGCTGGTGTGTTCCATTTTTTGTCATAGGGTGCTGGCAGATTACGGGCCTCCCATAGCTGCTGCCAGGCCCCTAATCTGCCATGGGCCCCTATACCGCCTCCTCATGCTGCTGCCAAGTCCAGAGTCTCTCATGGGTCCCTGTACGGCCTCCCATTGCTGCTGCCTCCATCGCCACACTCTGCCATGTGCCACTTTCAGGTCTCCTCACACTGCTGGTGTGTTCCATTTTTTGTCATAGGGTGCTGGCAGATTACGGGCCTCCCATAGCTGCTGCCAGGCCCCTAATCTGCCATGGGCCCCTATACCGCCTCCTCATGCTGCTGCCAGGTCCAGAGTCTCTCATGGGTCCCTGTACGGCCTCCCATTGCTGCTGTCTCCATCGCCACACTCTGCCATGTGCCACTTTCAGGTCTCCTCACACTGCTGGTGGGTTCCATTTTTTGTCATAGGGTGCTGGCAGATTACGGGCCTCCCATAGCTGCTGCCAGGCCCGTAATCTGCCATGGGCCCCCGTACCGACTCCTCATGCTGCTGCCAGGCCCGTAATCTGTCATGGGCCCCTGTTGTCGCTTGTTGGCATATTCCGCTCGTTCAGATGCTCCTTCTCCTGCTACTCCTCTTCACGGATTCCGTCAGCAGTCTTTCTTGGAATCCGTTTCCAAGAGACAACAGTTTGCGAGCACGCACCCGACGGTGCAGAAGCTGAACGTCCTCCTGTCCAAGTTGCTGCTGCCAGGCTCGTAATCTGTCATGCGCCCCTGTACCGCCTCCTCATGCTGCTGCCAGGTCCAGAGTGTGTCATGGGCCCCCGTACCGACTCCTCATGCTGCTGCCAGGCCCGTAATCTGTCATGGGCCCCTGTACCGCCTCCCCATGCTGCTGCCAGGTCCAGAGTGTGTCATGGGTCCCTGTACGGCCTCCCATTGCTGCTGCCAGGCCCGTAATCTGCCATGGGCCCCTGTACCGACTCCTCATGCTGCTGCCAGGCCCGTAATCTGTCATGGGCCCCTGTACCGCCTCCTCATGCTGCTGCCAGGTCCAGAGTGTGTCATGGGTCCCTGTACGGCCTCCCATTGCTGCTGTCTCTATCGCCACACTCTGCCATGTGCCACTTTCAGGTCTCCTCACACTGCTGGTGGTTTCCATTTTTGTCATAGGGTGCTGTATGGCCTCCCATTGCTGCTGCCTCCACCGCCACACTGTGGCTCCACACTCTGGTTTTGGCCCCGTGACTGCCCAAATGAGTGAAGTGTGCGGTGATTCTAAGATCGACGGCACTCATCTGCATGTCATACTGACTGACAGTATTATTTCTCTTCCCCAGCAGACTCCAAGGGCATTTAAATTAAAGGTACAGTGTTCTGCACTAATATTAAGTCTCTCTGAAGCCTAGAAACACCCTTTTTTAAGTTAAATTCACAGCGAATTTATTCGACTCGAATCGAATATTGTCCACGAATTCGCCGAATCAGTCGAATCGAATTTTTCATTTCTTCGCTCATCTCTAATTATCACCTACTCTCCTCTCCTTTAGGCGCACCCTGAAAACCCATCTCTTCAGGGAAGCCTACCCCACCCCCCGCTAACTTGCCGACCTCCTCCACTCTTCCTACCACTCCATCCCCCACAGCTATATCCTCCTGTACCACCATCCCCTCCCTCCTAGATTGTAAGCTCGAAAGAGCAGGGCCCTCAATCCACTCATGTTTTGCATTGTATGGTATTGTTATTGTTCTGTCCCCCATTGTAATGTACAGCGCTGAGCGAACTATTGGCGCTTTATAAATACTGTATAATAATAACAATAATAATTATAATAAAATCTGACACCTCCACCTGCACTGAAGTAATATATACAGTAAAATCTGCTGGAGAAATTCCTAAAACACTGACTGGAATTATGAAAACAATTAGCATAGAAAAAATACTTTGAAAATGAAAATCAGTAAATTTAAAAGTAACTCATTGAGGTAAAAATTGCTTTAACGTGGGAGATGCCAAACCTCATTCTGTTATTAGAATGGACCCTTATATTGACATTTATCAACTCAAACAATTATAAAAAAAAACATGCTCTTTATTATTCAAACCCCATAGATGTATTCTTATACATTTTTATAAATACAGCCTGTGTTGAACACAATAATTCAATATGAATAACAATAAAATAATATTTAAAAAGTATGAGCTAGTTCAAATCTATTTTTATCGCTGCCCCAGTTTTTGTCTACTATATTGAAACTCTTGATGCTAAAAAAACACTTTACAGTGATATTCTCATCAATCATTTAGCTGATTGTACAAACATTGTCATCCATGGGATTATTTAGTGGCTTACAATTTTTTTCTAGGCTGGAAGGAAGTGTGCTGGTAGGTTGTATGTTATATTTGTAGGCCCTTATTTATATCTAGTGCTAAATATTCCACTCAGAATAGAGGCAGGTATCTGTAGTTGGGCGCTCTCTCCAAAAACTTAGAATTACTGATTCATACTTATTCTTTAAGGCTGAATTCCAGGAATTCAGCTACTATGTTAAAACTGCAGGCTTACCATGAGTTAATTCTAACTAGGTGTCTTCCACCTTGTAGAAGTATCTCTATTATTCCCATTTAACAGGTTTACTGTGCTCCAAAATGATAATCTCCAGAGCTCCAACACTGCTCACTGTGGCCTCCATACCTTCAAGAGCAAAGTCGGAACTGCTATGCCCACCCCTCCCCTCCTTCTGCCCGTTCACAAAAGCCTTTGTATTTTGTGAATAAGTTCATAGAATACAAAGGTTTCTGTGAATGGACAGCAGAGGGGAGAGGTGGGCATAGCTGCTCTGTGTGCTTCTCTCCTCTTACAGTCGGAGTGTATTCAGGAGTGCAATAAATCCATCACATATTAGTGACAGAGATAAATCCCAGAGGGTGCACCTAACTGGACTTAACTTATAGTGTGCCTGCACTTACGAAGTCGTTAAATTCCTTGAATTCAGCTTTAAAAGGTAATGGTGTAAGAAACTGAACTAATCCATCCAAATAACTGTTAACATTGCTTAGCTTCTTATAGTACACTATATGGGCAAAGGGACCCTTGACTTTTCCACCTATCTGAGCTTGTTGAACATACCATTCTAAAACTATGGGCATTAATATGGAGAGGGCTACGCTTTCTGGTTATAGCTTATATCTGTCTTGCACTCCTCTTGGGAGCATTTTAAAAGATTTGGAGAGTTTATCTAAGCCCATTTACTGAAAAGAGTATATATCAGGTCAGGTCATGAAGACATTTCAATTAATCTCAAAAGGTGTTTAGTGGGTTTGAGGTCACGGTTGTGTGCAGCCACTCATGTTCATCTATACTTAACTTGTCAATCCGTGTCTTTACGGACCTGACTTTCTGTAATTAAAACTAAATAAGAGGGCACTAACATTTTTCATTAGTAAGACTGCACAATAAGAATGAATATTGGGTTCTTACAAGCTTACATGTGACAGGTCCCTTTTACCAAACAGTACAGAAAAAAAAAATATAACATCCTTTTAAAGAAGAAAGCTCTGTTGCTGTCACCCAGACCCCAACTTCATTGCCTAAAGCAGCCTTTCTCAAACTTTTCAACATGGAGGAACCCTTAAAATAACTTCCTGGTCTCAGGGAACCCAACTCAGGATACATTAGTGTGATGGTTAGTGGGGAAGAATGTTCCATACATTTGTGATCATTAGGAAGAATTACAGATAACTAAAAAGATCAATGGTGTCACTGGGAACATCTCTGAAAGGCAGAAATTTTTTATTGCTCAAGGAACCCCTAGCAATCTCTGGAGGAACCCTAGTTGAGAAACCTAGGTCTGGAGAGTCACTAACGTGAAACAAGCATGAAACCATTTAAGTCAATTGGAATTCCCCATCGGAATGCTTCCAGGTTACTTACTTACTGCACAGTGACAAAAGGATAAAAATGATGGTACCTACTTGTACAGCTACAAATTCCTCTGGCAATGTCAACTCTGTCTACACTGAAGGGTTCTCTTTAAAGTCGAACTATAGGCAAAACATTTTTTTTTAATTTTGGAAAGAGCAAAAGGAGGGATATAACCCCGGTCAGATTTTTGTTTGCCATTTGTGTCCCATTGTGGAGATTTCCCTTCACTTCTCATCTCAATGTCAAACAGGAAGTGAGAGGAAATCCCTGAAAATTAAGGGATTTCCTTGGGGACTCCCAGGTAACCAGAACTAGTGTCCCCATTTGAGGATTTCCCCTCTATTACGTTTCTGCAGGCAACACAAAATGGCATTTGGGATTTCCTTTTACTTTCAATTTCAATAATATTTCAATAATAAACAGGACAAATAAAGAAAGTGAATCTCCGAAACGGAGATCCACCTGCATGTCATCCAAGACTAAAAAAAAAAAATTGGACTTAAAAATGTATTTATAAACTGCATGGTGCAAGGAAATGGTTCTCACTGCATGTCAAATATGATTTTGGCATGTGTATGATAAGTCAAAAATAGAACACTAAAAAAGTAGACAGTTATACTTCAAATATCTATCATTAGAGAGAATAAAAACATCAAACAAGCCCTTGTTAATTATATTATGTGCCAGATTCCTCATTTGGAACAAGGATGTAGCTCATTAAATTGTGACTTGATGACAGATCATCAAAGTTACTAAAACTAAAAAAAAAAGGGACCTGGATTTTGTTCTGGTGATACACCTTGCCTTTGAAGTTCAACTTTTGATGGTAGCATACCTTTATCTTGTTATCTTTCTAGCAAATGTACATAAAAAAGTAAAGATGAGTTTTTGAAGCAACTTATTGTTAACATTTTGGAAGAATGCTTGATGAGGGTCCAACTGCATTTTGTTATAATTTTTGGAACACAGGAGAGTTCACATCAACCAACAGTAAACCAAGGAGCTAGAATGGGAGCAAAAACAGGAACTTAGTTTATATCAATCTGGACACAGGTAGGCAAGTTTGCTGAAGACACAAACCTTGGCAGCATTGCTATATTGCTATGCCACTTCTCAATTCCTTTAGGCCATTGTGTGGGCACTACCAAGCTGTTATTTTATTCTGTTGCCTCTTTTTTGTTTTTCCTTAGTTTACACTATTCTACCACGTCATTTTTGTTATGCCACTTCATGATTACACTGCCTCTGTACACTGCCCAGCTGCTTCGCTACCCCTAAAATGCTTGGTCACCAACCCATAACAAGATTTTCTTGGTTAAATGATCATGAGAGCTTTAACCTGCCATAGGATAGTAGGGACAAACACCCTGAGAAAGTCTCCAGGAAAAATTAACCTCCCTAGCGGTCTGATTATGTCCATATTTCTGTGCTCAAAGTGGAACATTTTTTTGCATGGAAATAAGTATTTTTTTTATTGTAGGCCTGTAATTTTTAGGAATAACTCACTGAAATCTGTAACGAACAAGAGTCTAGTAAACATCCTGGGTATGTTAAAATTTAAAACACGAAATCATAAATTATAATTTAATAAATAATCATAAAAAATAATATAATAATACATTTAATTCAATAATATAATCAAACCAAAAACATTGAAATTTGAAATAGAGCGCCAAGTTCGCACATCACTGAGCAAAGTCGCAAAATCGTTTTCAGTGTCTGATGACGAATTTCCCCACGAATCATCACTCAATTCTGCAAGTAGTTCTAATTTACTATCGCTGTTCTCTAGCTGATCTAAAACCGCTTTTGACCTAAAGGGACGCTTTTTGGACGCCATGGACGTTTCTCAGTTTCCAGGCAGAAAGAACAGTAAAAATGCAGGCAGGGCACAGGACAAAGCACTCGGGACAAAATGTATGTGAAATGGTTTGATACAGTAATGTTTTACTATGTGATTTTAGTGAATTTAGTGAATGTCACTTTTTGTCATTTTCAAATTTCCCGCCGTCCCGTCCCGCTTACGTCCCAACGTCGCAGGGGACGGAACCCAGAAGACAGATGCCGGCATCCGCCGGAGGACAATACAGGGGACACTGCAGGAGGGACATCGCGGGAGCGCAGGACAAGGTAAGTGATTGAGGGATCGCGGAGGAGCGCCGCATGGCAAGCCCGAGTGTAGCTCGGGGTTACCACTTGTGGTACTGAAACTTTACCCCAAGCTACACTCGGGAATACCGCCAGGGAAGCTACGCCAAAAAGGGGTAACCTCCAGCATAGACCTAACCTCTACATCATATAGAGAAAGGTGGTTGGTCTAAAGTCTAAAACGAGAGCCCATGGGCCTTCAAAGGTTATAGCACCATAAAGGACAGTAGTAAAATCAAAATTTTATCTAATCTTAAAGCCAATGTTATGTCTTAGCTAAAGTAAAAAAAATCAGTTTACCCCCATGCTAACCCCTGGCCAGATTTTTGGGTCAGTGTTACAGCAGTGAGATATCTTCTGCATGCTTTGTGGATATATTCCCATGCAGCATGCTAAGTGGGAAGCTTATACAAAGAGCCATATATACTACTAAAAAGGTAGACCAATCTAACTCTTAGGCAGGGAACACTCTAATTTACATATCTTGCATAAATGCTCAAGAGTAAGGGCATTAATTTGCAAAATTTTATAGTCTAGTATGTTGTACATACAGTGGGGAAAATTATTATTTGATACTCTGCAGATTTAGTAAGTTTGCCCACTGACAAAGAAATGAAGGGCCTATCATTTTATCATAGGTGTATTTTATCAATCAAAAATTCAGAAAAAACCATGGTACAAAAGTTATAAATTGTTTTGCAGTTCAGTGTGTAAAATAAGTATTTGATCCCCTACCAACCAACAGACTGGCTATGTGCTCATGTGGTACACAGATTAGTCCTGTCAATTTAGGAAGGTGCTCCTAACGACAGCTTGTTATATGTATAAAAGACACCTGTCCACAGAATCTGTTTCTTCCATTCAAACCTCACTATCATGGGCAAAAGAGACCAAAGAGCTGTCAAAGGACATCAGAGACAAGATTGTAGACCTGCACAAGGCTGGAATGGGCTACAGAAAGAAGTTTGGTGAGAAAGAAATAACTGTTGGAGCGATTATTCGCAAATTGAAGAAATACAAAATAACCATCAATCGCCCTCGGTCTGGAGCTGCATGCAAGATTTCACCTTATTGGGCAAGGATGATCATGAGAAAAGTGAGGGATCAGCCCAGAACTACATGGGAGGAGCTTGTGAATGATCTCAAGGTAGTTGGGACCACAGTCACCAAACAAACCATTGGTAACACAATACGCCACCAGGGACTGAAACATGCAGCACCTGCAAGGTCCCCCTCCTCAAGAAGTCACATGTACAGGCCCGTCTGAAGTTTGTAAGTGAACATCTAAATGATTTAGAGAGCATTGGAAGAAAGTGTTGTGGTCAGATGAGACCAAAATTTAGCTCTTTGGCATTAATGTGACTCGCTGTCTTTGGAGGAAGAAAAATGCTGACTATGACCCTAAGAACACCATCCTTACAGTCAAGTATGGAAGTGGAAACTATTTGCTCTGAGGCGGTTTCTCTGCTAAAGGTACAGGCCGACTTTACCGCATTGAAGGGTCAATGGAAAGGGCCATGTATTGTAAAATCTTGTAAGAGAACCTTCTTCTCTCAGTCAGAACACTGAAGATGGGTCGCGGATGGAACTACCAGCATGACAATGACCCAAAACATACCGCCAATACAACAAAGAAGAATCACATTAAGGTCATGGAGTGGCCTAGCCAGTCTCCAGACCTTAATCCTATTGAAAATTTATGGAGGGAGCTGAAACTTTAAGTTGCCAAGAAACAGGAAGAAGGGTCAGCCGCACAGCGGAGGATTGGTGAATATAGTGTATATTTATTGATCCATAGGACACACAAAACACCAGGGCATGAATATAGGACCTATTAATGCATTTCACATGATTTCGTGCTTAACCATACAGCCAAGAAACCTAGAGATCTGTAAAGAAGAGTGAACCAAAATCCTGAGATGTGTGCAAACCTGGTAACCAACTACAAGAAACGTCTTACCACTGTGCTTGCCAACAAGGGTTTCTGCACCAAGTATTAAGTCTTTTTTTGTTTGGGGATCAAATACTTATTTTACTTATTTTTGGTTGAGATTCTGTCTCTATAATTTAAAATACACCTATGACAAAAATTATAGACCCTTAATTTCTTTGTAAGTGGTCAAATTTACAAAATCTGCAGGGGATCAAATAATCAAATAATTACCCCACTGTAAATGTACACTGCTATGAAAAAGTACTTGCCCCTTCCTGATTTTTTTTCTTTTTTTTGCATGTTTGTTATACGTAAATGATTCAGATCAAACAAATTTTATTATTACACAGATATAATTGGAGTAAATAGAAAATGCAGTTTTTAAATGATGATTTCATTTATTAAGGGAAAATAAGCTGTCCAAACCTGCCTAACCCTATGTGAAAAAGTAATTGCCCCCTGCTGCATAACCCAAATGCACTTGAGCTTAAGTTTATGAACTGAAGGCCAGACATTCCCTTTCAGGTTTTTCTGCTAGAGTGCAGAAGTCATGGTTCCATCAATAATGGCAAGTCGTCCATGTCCTGAAGCTTCAAAGCAGCCCCAGACCGCAGGTCATACTACCACCACTATGTTTGGCTGTTGGTATGATGTTCTTTTTATGAAATGCTGTGGTAGTTTTACATCAGATGTAACAGGACGCACACCTTCCAAAAAGTTCAACTTTTGTCTCATCAGTTCACAGAATATTTACCCAAAAGTCTGGGAGATAATCGATATGTTTTTGGCAAATGTGATGTGAGCCTTTGTGTTCTTTTAGGTCAGCAGTGGATTTCGCCTTGGAACTCTCCCATGGATGTAATTTTTGCCTAGTCTCTTTCTTATTGTTGAATCATAAACACTGACCTTAACTGAGGCAAGTGAGGGCTGAATGTTTTTAGATGTTATGGGTTCTTTTACTGTATGACCTCCTGGATAAGCCATCATTGTGCTCTTGGAGTGATTTTGATAGGCAGGCCACTCCTGGGAAGGTTCACCACTGTTCCAATTTTTCTTCATTTGTGGATAATGGCTCTCACCTTGGTTTGCTGCAGTCCCAAAACCTTAGAAATGACTTTGTAACCCTTTCTAGACTGATACATGTCAATTACTTTGTTTCTCATCTGTTCTTGAATTCCTTTAGATCACGGCATGATGTGTTGTTTTTTGAGATCTTTTGGTGTGCTTCACTTTGTCAGACAGCTTCCATTTAAGGGATTTCTTGATTCAACAGGTCTGACAGTAATTAGGGCTGAGTGTGGCAAGTAAAATTTAACTAAAGCTTTCCAAAATATGAGGTTAATCACAGTTTATTCATGATTTAGCAGGGGGCAATTGTTTTTTCTCATAGGGCCAGACAGGTTTGGACAGCTTTTTATCTTAAAAATTTAAATGATCATTTAAAAACTGCATTTTGTATTTACACTGGTTATCTTTGTGTAAAATTAAAATTTGTTTGATGATCTGAATCATTTAAGTGTGACAAATATGCAAAAATCAGGAAGGTGTAAATACGTTTTCATAGCACTGTATAATAATAGTGAAAAGTGTTTTTTTTTCTTTTTAAAGGAGGTTTTTAGTTTACTGATCCAATCTCATCTAGTAGGATTCCTAAATTTGAACATACAGTGTTTCATATGATGAAGGGTACAGCTTGCCATTCTTTTTATTTAGTGTAGCTGAGCCCTCTCCAGTGTTGACATGTGTCCTGCCTCTTTATAGGTAGGCAGCTCAAACAGAGCAGCATCTCTTCTCATTTCTTTGTAAGAGGTAAACCTAACTGTTCATTCCACTGCTTTATACACACAAAGGAAACTAATGAGCACACAACAGCCTTTGGGACTTTTACAGTTTTTGAGCAGATCATTTTAAAGGATTACATTGATGTATAAAAAGCTACAGATAGCAACATAAATGGCATCCAGGTGTGTAATTCATCCTATACTTCCATATTTGTCCTATATTTTATTATATATACACATCACAGTGCAGTAGTCCCAGCACCTTTGTGTTTGTCTGAAAACAATATGGTATTAGATAGAAATGAACATCAATAGCATCTACTCTACTGCCATGCTGGCAAGGCATCTCGCTGTCCAATGCCACAGCACTACTTGGTCACCCCTTTGTGCAGAAGAAGTGCATTTGTCTTTAATGTAATTATTATACATGGAACAATTGCTAACCTGCTGCATCCTTCTGCCAATCACATCAAGGAAATCAATTTCAAAAAGAAAAAGAAGAAAATTATACTTTACCCTCTAGCTGGGTGAATAGCTAGGCTCTGTGCTTTATCGATGCCATGTATGACTGATGTCTTCAAAGACCCATCCAACCTGGCCACGTTAATTTGGGTTTCGTCAAACTCTGAGCTGATCCAGTACAAATTACGTGATATCCAGTCCACAGCTAGACCTCGGATACTGTGAATATCTAAAAGGTAAACATAAGCAAGAAACAGAACCTGTAACTTTAATTTGCGTATGTATTCCTTAGTAAGGTATAAAATCTATATTTGAAAGCTACCACATACCAGATGGAAAGTGCCTGCTGTGTCAGCTGGTGAGGGGAGGGAAATCTGATTAATTAGGTGGTCTTATAAGAGAAAATGCACTCAAGGTGGCCATTGGGAAGTTCACTGGTAGACAAAAGAGCAGGCATAGGTGGGTGAGTGGCACGAAGACTGCAATGCAGTGTCTCTTTCATTATGTCATGCATCCCGAGGGCAATGGTCATCAGATCACATTTTTTTTTATATACTACAAACATTTTGGCAGCTAAAATAACACCTATACCATCACACCTATGGGATTGTTGGATGACTCACTCCAAAACCACAGGCATTAACATGTATTGGCTTTCTTTTTGTGTTTAAAAAGCCTCTACACATCTAGGAAAGCTTTCCAAAAAAATTGGATTGCATCTATGAAATTGGTGCCCATTACACCAAAAGGTCAGCTACTGATGGTAAAGTAGTAGACCTGGGTCAGAATCAGCATTCCAGATCATCCTAAAGGTTTTCACAGTCAGGCTACACCAAACTCATAAACTCATATCCTTGTGGACCTGTCTTTGTGTACATCAGAAAATTGAGCTGGAAAGAAAGGGGTCTTCCCCAAAATGTTACCTAAATGTTAGAAAATCACACTCTAAAAGTCTAAAGTGCCTTTGTATGTTATAACATTAACAGTCCTCTTTACTGGAAACACCTAAATGTAACATTTTGCAGAGGTGTCCACATACATTTGACCATATAGGTAGATGCAATCGATGTCTACATACTTTTGGCTAGATAGAGTATGTATTTGTTACTATATATGTAACCATTTAGTCGAATTTGCCCTTTAGATCAAATTCAATTATCACTTTATTGTAGCCAAAAGATTCTACGCAACCATAATTGTATCCTCTATTGGCTCTTTGAGAGGACATTAATAATCATTAACGTCTTACTGCCGAGCACGTTGAAATCCTGCAGCAACAATTATCATTAAGCTACACTTACGGTCAATAATAATTCACTGGAATACATGTTGGGAAAAATAAAACTCTATCCTATAGACTGCGGCCATGCAAATGAAGATAGTCAGTTTTGGTGCTTTGGGTATTCTTTAGAAAATGTCCTGTCAAATGTTTATGTTCGAGCAGCAAATGTTCCCCACCACATGGGAGATGAGTACACGTGTCATCCTTAATAATGTAATCCACAGCAGCTGTAATGGAGAGGCAAAAGTAAAAGCAAATAATACAAGTACCCAATTCCCAGAATAATATTATACGCACAAAGATGTGTTAGACTGTATTTAACTTCAGCTGATGGCCTTAGCAAAGTCACATTGTCATTTAGTGAAGAAAAACCAAAGAAAAAGGAAAGGCGGCTATGGCAGCCAATAAGATACGTCATTTTTTATTAACTGCACTAGAAAATAATAACTGGACTCCATGGTTAACATCACTGTCTTTGGTTTTCTTTTGTTTCATAACACAGTACTGTCAATTTGCCATTATTCCTAGGGTCTGTGATATTCTCCCAACAGCTGATAAAAGTAGATTCAAGCTCTTGTATCATCCAGACTGGATTATCACAATGCTTTTTGATTAGGTTTACTAAAGATTTCCATTATTAGCTTGTAAGGGGTCCAGAACATTGGCGCTATAGTTCTTAATTGTACCAGAAGAAGAGATCACGTTATTCCAATTCTTAAATCTCTTTACTGGTTGCCTGTGGCTTTGAGAATTGAATTTAAAATACTTTTCCTTATTAACTCTTTGCTTAGCCTTTCCTCACTGCATCTTATGGTGGCCATACATGCTTTGATAAATGAATGATTTCTTTTCCAAGTGATCTCTTCCGAAATAATCAGTCTATAGTCATCAACCCATTCGATCAATATGCCACACAAGGAACTGGATTTTTGACAGATAGTTGAGATACAACCGTAACTGATGTAAATTATCACTCACATTTCCAATCAGAAATGTCACCACATGAAGAGAAAAAAGCTTTATAGTTTAGATTGTTCCTTAATTCTGATGGTGAACCTGCAAAGTTTTCGGCTTAAAGTTTGAGGGATTCTGAGGGATTTGACACAAACCCATGGTGGCAGCAAACCTGAAACTCATCCCTACTCTGGTCAATAAATTGTAACATACAGTATTTGCTATTTGCTATTTCTAAAGCCAAATTAAAGAGTGAAACGTTATCTTGTGTTTCTGTGGGCCCAAGCTCCAGAATTCTCTACCAAAGTGTTTAAGAGTGAATGGTACACTTGAAGTGCATTGAGACTTAAAGCAGAACTTCATCCATAAGGGGAAGTTTTGCTCTTCTGATTCTTCTCCCTCCTCTACAACTTCTGGATATCTTTATTTAAGGGGGAATGGGTATCTGGTTTTGACAGGTATCCGCCCCATGTCCTCCTAAGCGATCTAAGTGGAAATTGACCCCCCGATTGAAGCCTCTTGGGACATGTCCCAGGTCCCAGGAAACAGCAGGACCACTCACATAGTGTAGTGGGCACAGCCATGCAAATCAGTGTGCATGAGCTGCCAGGGAGGAGAACTGTTTTGTTTACAAACAGTTCTCCCCCCCCCCATCAGAGATGCTTCGCAATCACGGGCGCCGGCGAGTAATCACCAGCCAGGACCAGGTGATTGACAGCCATGGCCACGAATGGCGGTGCGGGTAGGGTGCACACGCGCCCCCTATCCCCAAATACAAAATCATGTATATATATACGTGATTTTGTGTACCCATGCCACCCTGTAGCAGTACTTCTGCTATAGGGCAGACGGTAAATGGTTAAAATGTAGTTGCAGACTTTTTTTTTTCTTGTGGTTAGAACCTCAGATCTATGTGTCTACTAGGGAGATTCTTTCTCTCTACATGTCCTGATAACCACTGTAATCAGGACTTAACATGAAGGAAAATCCAATATTCTGAGTTGTCACCAGAAAAGAGATAAAGTGGAAATCTTTTAATGAGGGCACTTATATCAGTGACAAGTGTCTAACGGGATTGCCTCTCACTTCTTACCCAGTCTTCAGCACAGCACATGAAGAGAGGTCTCCCCAATGGGACACAGATGGAAATAAAAAAAACAACCCCACAGGGATTCAACCCTATTCTATCCAAAAGAGAAAAAGAAAAAGTTTAGGTTTTTGACACTTGCATAACTGATTAGCTTCTTGAATTGCTTCTCCCTCTCTCAGTCTGAGCATCACTGTGCAATGATTGCAAAGGCTGTTACTTAATCACATTTGGATATTTACACTGCTCACATAAAAAAGGCTTGGAATAATGTACTGTAGTATCTTCCTAGTTAGGTGGCTAGGATGTTTGGTAAATGTAGTTGTTTTTTGGATCCTGTGTAATCAGTAAGCAGTTGTTGATTTCTTTTGGCTGTTTTGGATTTCACAGGCTGCAGGTTTGATTGCTCTCCTCTGCCTTCTAGAAAGTTCTGGAACATAGGAGTGGATCAAGGCAAATAGGCAGCATGAATATGTATTTTGTTGTAGCCAATTCCTGGGGAGGTGGGCCCAGGAGGTGGCTGAAGAGCACATAACTAATCTGAGTTTTAGAACATCTGGGTCTTCCTGTTGAAAGGATTCCACCTGTGTAGGTGAGGATGGATACCCCCTACCCCAAGCTGTACTGCTGTTTCAAGTTGCTGTTCATTGAGGTCCTGGCTGTGCAGAGGTGGGAGGCCTACATCTGGAAGTTTCTCTGACACTCCAAGACTTCACCTAAGGATCCAGTCAGCATAGCCTCACTGGAAGGCACCTGGAGGAAGCTGAAAGGGCACAGTGGTCCACTGACCTTGTAAGTACTACTCTATCTCAAGATCCTGGTGACTGTGCACTATTGGGATAGCTGGGCCAAGTAGTTCCTCTCCTGAGGACCTTATACCTCTGGTCTTTCCTTAGTCTCTCATGGGCAAGTTGTACTTTCAATTAGGGCCGAATAATTCCTCTCCTGAGGGGTTTAGATCTCTGGTCTTCCCCTAGTCTCTTGTGGGCAAGTTGTACTTTGAACTAGAGGCAAGTAGTTCCTCTCATGAAGGTTTCATAACTCTGGTTTTCCCCTAGTTTGTTATGGGAAAGTTCTATTTTGAACTAAGGCCAAGTAGTTCCTCTCATGAGGGTTTCATACCTCTGGTATTCCCCTAGTTTCTTGTAGGAAAGTTGTACTTTGAACTAGGACCAAATAGTTCCTCTCCTGAGGGGTTCATTCCTCCAGCCCTTTCTAAACTCTCATGGGAGGATTTTCCTCTAAGCTGGGCAGAAGATCTTTTTTTGAAGTTTGCAACATAGAGTGTGTCCTCCTTTTTCTGTTAGGGGTTCTGGAGTATCCTATACTACACTACACCCCATCCAAGTTATTCAGAAATAAAATCACAAAAAGACATCCCCTAGACTGCTTTCTGTGTCAGTGCGCCTGAACTGTGCTTTGGGTATCTGGCAGCCTCTAAACTAGCAGCTCTTTCGGGAGTACCGCTACAGCACTAATGAATACAGAGCTGCGTTCATTAGTATTTTTTAGATCTGCCCAGAATTTAGATTTAAATGTGTATTAACATGGATCTTTTAGTTCAATCCTCACACTTGTTCAAACTGAATAAGCCCAACAACACTTTCTCAGAGTGATAGCATAAAGACAAGGTGAAAGGTAAGTCCTATCTGTCTGTGAATTGGATCATGGCAGATGGAAGACAGGCTCTCCAGTCGCCGTCTCTGGCATTATAAATAGCTCATACAACTGAAGAAAGAAGGGCTGTGGGGAGAGATAACACAGGATACTGTAACCCTTCTATGTGTCCAGTCAGCAACAGAAACATATGATGTAAATCAGTACAGGAGCCTTTCAAGATAACACCCTGCCGCCCAGGGGCTTTTGGTATAAACTAAGCTGCAAATGTACGCATAAGGAGATTATTTGCAATTTAATGTAAATTATAGTAGGTGAAGAATAACATGTCTATAAATCCAATAATTGTATTTTTTCTTCTTTTTTATATTAAAAACACATTCTGCAATAAAAAGCCTGCCTGTTAACATGTTTTAAGTTTTGCCTTTAGTTCAGCTTTAAGTAATGTGGAAAGAAAGATTCTCTTTAGGCAGCTCCCCAGGGATGGTGGCCAAAGGTATTGAGTAGGACTGAATGTGCAAGGAAGAAAATGCCAAAAGCAGAATGTATAAAGTCCAGGTTCAATTTTATTCAGACCCATATGTCATAAAAATGCAACATGTTGTGGGGGGTTCAAAGGCTTCCTTTTCCACAAGTCTTGTGGACTGATAACATAGAGATACTAATGGGTAATCAGGAAGATCGCTCCAGATAAAGATTAAGCCTTAAAATGGCTGCATATCACCTGTATATAAAAGCTTCACTGGGTATTGGTAAGGGTTTACAGAGATGAAACAAAGCCTCCTTTGTAATTTGTACCTGTTTATCTGCTGTATTCTTTTTCTACAGAGGTTCAAAGTCCAGAATTTATACAGCGTGTATGAGGTTTCAGAAAACAGGGGGCGGAGAACTGAAATTACACACTGCAGAGCTCTGAGAGCCAATTGTAAGAAAGAGACACCACCCCCTTCACACAGCACACAGGAACAGAGCTGAAGCTGCCAATCACAGGCTGGAACTCCTTCCCCTGTCACAATTTTTCTCTTGGTTTCAGAAAAATGTGTCAGAAGTGACTCATGCTGATAGCAGAGGACTGAAGCAGCAGACAGAAATGACACTTATACAGATATGCTTTGACACAGATATGCTTTGTTCATATTTCATGTCTGAGGTTTACAACCACTTTAAGTCCTAAACCCTGATGGCAAGTTATCATCTGAATCCCTGAAATGTTTTGGATTTAAGGCTTAACTGGCAACTGGAGTGTCACACTAATTTGCCCCAAAAGCCCACTATTTTTTTCAGTTCTGTACACACTTTGTTCAACATTACCAAGCCCTGATGAAGGAAGACCCTTTGAATCCTCAAAATGCATTATATTTTTCGGACATAGGAATCTGAAAAAAAATAACGCTGGACTTTTAGGCTACGTTCACACTAGCCTTGTGTGCAGGCGGCAGAGAGGCGTTTGGGAAGCGTTTTTACCGCTTCCCAAACGCCTCTGCCAACTCTGCACATTACAGCACATGGTGCTGTTCTAACAGGAGCGTTTGCGTCGCGTCGCGTTGCGTCGCGGCAAAACGGACGCCTCTGGTCGAGTCAGGAGGCTTTGAAGCCTCCTATTCTCGTCTATGGTGCCGCTCCGCAAACGCCCGGCCGGCGTTTGCGGTGCGTTTGCGACACGGTTGCGGGGCGTTTGCGGGGCGTTTGCGGAGCGGTAACACCACTCAAATGCATTATAGGCATTTGTGGGGCGTTATTAACGCTCGGCAAACGCCTAGCAACCGCCGCTAAACCGCGCATGCGGCGTTTGCGGAGTGTTTGCCGAGCGTTAAAAACGCTCCGCAAACACCGGACCAACGCTTGCCAAACGCTATAGGGGCGTTTGGCAAGCGTTGGCAAAACAGCCTAGTGTGAACAAGCCCTTTGCTTTTAGTGCTTTCCTTCTTCCATACCCAGGTTATTACTGCTGTCTGAGTCTCCACTAGTTCTCTCCATTTCTCTTGAAGATTGTTACCAAGTCTGAAAGTGAGGGAAAATCCAAAATTTTGAGCTGTCACCAGAACCAAAATAGAAAACTAATACGGACACCTGTTTCAGTGATAGCTGACTCTCAAGAGTTTTCCTTTCACTTAACTATTAGAAATTAAACTGACTCTGCTCTAAAAAAGCACAAGGAGCCCTCCATCTATGTATTTCACATTTCTTTTTCAAATATCTGATACCCAAAATACCTGTCATAAACTCAGGACTCGACTATTCTTGTAGTCTTGCACTAAAAAAAAAATGGTCAGAATCTCCGTGACCCTGCTGGGAAGATTTCTCTTCACTTCCTATCCTGGTGGCCCCATGGAAATATAGAAGAATTACCTCAATATGAACAAAGACAATGATAGCAACCTGACAGCTGATCTAATTCTTCCAACTCCTCTACAAAAACTCATTTCCTTGGCTATGGAAACATTTTGTTTACGGTCTGTCCCAGTGATCACACAGAAAGTGAGGGGAAAACTCCACAATGGATACACAGACAACAATTATAACATAACATAGTTTTTAGGAAAAGGACAGGGAAAGAAAAAGAAGAGGAAAAAGGAAGGAAAGAGAAAAAAAAGAAAGAGAAAGGGAAAGGAGATGGAAATTAAATGAAAAGGAAAAGAAAGGAAAGTGAAATGGAAAGGGAAAGAAAGTGAAATTTATGGAAAAGGAAAGGAAATAAAAGGAAAGGGGAATGAAAGCATGAGAAAAGGAGGGAAAAGGAAAGGAAAGGGAAGGCAAGGGAAAGAAAAAGGAAAGAAAAGAAAGGGGAAATTAAATGAAAAGGAAAGGAAGAGAAAAGGAAGAGGAAAGGAAGAGGAAAGGAAAATTAAATGAAAGGAAAAGGAAAAGAAAAGGAAAGAAAACAAAAAGGAAGGAAATGGAAAGTAAAAGAGGAAAAAGAAAGGGGAAGGGAATGAAAGAAAAGGAAAGGAGGGAAAAGGAAAAGGAAAGGAAGGAAAAGGAAAGGAAGGAAAAGGAAATGAAAAAAGAAAAAGAAAAAAAAAATGACTTGCAACAATGTATCTAACCTAATGCATTAACAATAGAAACCCCAATTTTGTTGTGAACCCTGTCTTATCTAAATCCAATCCTGTTTCCTAAATACTACATCTAGTGACCACATTGATCTTTTAAGTTGTCCATAGGCTGAATCATCACCCCAGTCAACCCACATTAATAGTTAGAGGAGGACTGGGCTTGGAGGCAGGAGATCATTTGCCCCATGGGCCAGTACTAATAAAATATGATGGACCAATGGCCCAAAATAGAGAAAATTAAACATTTAGACATTGATTAGATTAGGACCTGCAGTCAGTGACACATTCTTGGCATTATATAGCTAACTCACTCCTACCTGTGATCAAAGCACCTGCCAGAAGGACATCTTTCAGCAACAACTTCCTTAGTGGCTTTGGGATGTCATGTGACCAAGAGACATAAAAGTAAGCTGACGCTGGAAGATGTTAAAATGTGTGACACATATCATTGAGGAATCTCCACCAATAGATGAGGCACCATGGCATTCTGTGCATGGTGCACTTTATTTAGCCCACAGAAATCCGTTCCTAAAATGAGATGACCAAGGTGGTTACAAGGTGGCTGCATTTTATGAAACAGAAAAGCTGGTTTGTAGGTTTACCTCCTGATATGACTGTCTCCAGACCCGTTCCGTTAATGAATGCACGTTTGATTGTCTGAGTCTTCACATCTGTCCAGTACAATCTTTCTTCAAGAGCATCAAAGTCCACCACTGTAACATCATCAATGTCTGGAACAGTAAAGGCTGTAATGAAGTTGAAGTAAGGGTTGTCTATGTCAACTCCTCGTATTTCTGATCTTCTGGCATAGACAAGAAACTTTTTTATCTCTGAAAATGAAGGAAAATAAGAATGAACATCTGTCACTTTATATGTTTTCTACCTTTACGAAAATATATTTGCTTGCGTACCACTATTTGTAGCTACAACCTTCTATGTCAACACACACAGTGATACATAGCTGGTGAAAAAGTCCTATGTCCATCAAGTGACCGCTTACTTGTATAATTAAAAGCAAATCTGTATAATAATCCAAATGCCAAATAATCTAAATACATTTTTATTAATGTTCAGTTTGTAAACAGGTGCTGGTCATTTTTATCAATGCCCCCCAACATACATTTTTAACACTGTAGGAGGTTGCAATTCATTAAGACAACTCTTATAAAAATGGATAGTCCTGGCGTTGTATACAGTGAACATCTCAGGTTTTGAAGGCACATTGATTTTTTTAGGACTTGTTTGAATTAGTAGTTAGTGGGAGGTAAAAACACGTGTCTGAGCTGCTTCTCCTTAAGTTGCAAAGGCAGCAGACATGGGTGTACACATGCCATGACGTGGCAAACATTATCCCCTTTCTTGCGCTTAACGGGCAATACTGCCCATCAAAAGCGACCCATTGAGCTGAATAGGGCTGTTCTGCAACCATCTAACTGCTGCATTGAAACCACCCAACTGCTGCATGGGCAGGGGTGGACTGACCATTCAAGCACTCGGGCACTGCCTGAGGGCCTGGGCTCAGTAGGGGGCCCCATGAGATGCCCCTGGTATCTATCATTGGCTTTTTCACAGGTTTTTTTGGGTGTGGGCGAGGACACAGGGGCCCCATGATCCCCTATTGCCCAGGGGCCCCATGAGTTGATAGTCCACCCCTGTGCATGGGGTTGCACTGCATGGGCTTTCAACTGCATTGAATAGGGTTACATTGCAACCACCGAACTGCAATGCACACAGTTGCAGTGTGCTGGTGCAGGTTTTTAGGGATTAAAAAGTACTGAGAAGAGGAAGAATGTCTTTTCACCGCTTTCTCCACCAAGGATCTCTTTTCAGAGAGCACCACAAGTGTAAACTGAAAATGAAGACAGAATCTCTTTGTTGGGTAAAATAGGGATGAAGGAACTGATAAGGTCAATAGTATTTTATCAGGACAGACAGATGTTCTTATTGAGTATTCTGACTGCTGAAGTAAAATATATTTTTGTGTGTCTAGATATGATTTTGCAAAGTCTACACACAACACTTTCCTGTTCATCAATGAAACTTGTATTTAATATTGGCCAAAATGAAATACAGTTATTTGTGCAGTTATCTCCTTCAGCAGAAGTTTCAACTTGGCCATGCTGTAAGGAACAAGCATGACCACTGGGATTTGTGCCTCTAAGCTGTGAACGGTTAGGAATGAATAAAGCCAGTGACAGAAACCTGGCTAAAATACCAACTATGCCCAGCAGTGCACTTGTGATTCAAAACCCAGCACTTCTACATGTTAAAATCCAATTGCCAAGAGAGTAAAAAAAACAAAAAAAAATGGACACTATTGAAAATGAAAACTATTTTGAAACCTCTAAAATACTGCATTTTATTAAAGGAGAAGTATAGCCAAAGCTTGTTTGGCTGTACTTCTGTGGATAACAGGAGTGCAGTTCGTTCTACACTCCTGTGACCTGTATTCAGCGGACAACAGACAAAAGCACACTGTGCACACTAATGTCACAGAGCCAGTCCAGGCTGTGGGAAAGATTGCGACCATATGGTTGGGATCCAACCAGGAGCCTGGACCGGCATCTAGCTCAGCTTCCCAGAGAGCCTGAGCCAGCTGCTCCCACCCTCTCCACAGCCAAGCATTCTGGTGAGCGCTGGGGGGCAGAGAAGGCAGCAGCGAAGACACTCACCACTCTCTTCTTAGAGAGGCTGGGAGAACTGAGCGATCAGCAGTGTTTGATTGCTCAGTTCTTACTCTTAGAGTCAGCAGGGGAAAGATGCAGCATCGGATCAATGCTGCATTCACATAGATAAGTATTTTTAAAAAAAAATCATGCCATCCTGGAACCAGATCTCTGTGCAGGACAGACTGGGGAGCAGCCATTTACTTGTATGGAAAATTCCTAACATCAGCATCAATTTTTACCTCGGCATGTCTTCTTGTCGGAAGATAGCTTCATCAGGTGTGGACAGCCACAAGCCGCGGTTCTGTTGAAGTTGATCAGGCACAGATGAGAACATGGGCCCCTTCCATTGCCAGCAGCACAAGGATTGGGAGCTGAAAGGACAATATGAAAATGCTTAGACTTCTCTGTAAAGGAAAATATGATCAATGGAAACAAATACTTCATCGGAATACAAAACATTTATTTTTATTAAGATAGAAAATTTGACATAATTAGACAAGGGAGCTCATCCAAGTTTTTAGAACAAAGAAGGTCCCTAAGAGGGGCCCCCCAAGAGATGTAAAAGACCCCAAAAGGAATGTTGACTTTCTTGTGGTTGGCAGAATGCGTTCATTTCATTTATAATTTAATTTGAAAATGTTTAATAGTAGAATGCCTGAAGAGAATAGGGAGTATGCAGCATGTCTGACAAAAATGCAAACTTATTTTTGATGGCTTTCAACCAAAGATGAAATAGTGCAAAACGAAGGAGAAATTAAATCTGAATTCCAAGGAGATATAAAATACACAAATTAATGTGGTTTTGTATTCATTAATACATTATTAAAGTGCATTTTTTAAATTAATTTGAGTAGTGTTAATAACTGCATTTGGCTTGGTATCAGACTCTTCCAGTCCCTGTACAGCAGAGCTCAGACTAGGAGAGGAAGAAGCAGAAAAAAAGAGGCAGTGATCATGCTAACAAAGAAGCACAGAGAAAGGAGGAAAGAGATGAGCTCATGAATAAGAAAGATAAAATAGTTAGATCAGGGCTTGACCTATGCAAGTTAATGATTCACAGCATTCTGTGAATGAATAAACTACAAGTGCCATCTGCCACTGAAACAGATGGCTTGTAGTTCTCAGTGAACTACTAGAGTGTTGATCAGTGCCCCTGTAGTTCTGACAGTTCTTGCGGCTGAGTAACTGTCTGCCCATACAAAGAGATCTTAGCAGTGTCTGCAGGAGCCTGACATTGCATCCATGATTCACTGATCGCGGGTGCAATGCTCTGCAAGCTCAGGTGTAAAAAAAATAATAAATGCACTTTTTGTTTTACTTACAAAAATATATGCATTTATTATATTTTTAAAAGAAAACCTACTCTTTAGGTCTGTAATTTTTCAACATACTTTACCAGACCAAGATGTCCAGCAAAAATGGCAGTTAGAGGGTTGAGACCACCTATTTACCACTGACGGGTGCATACAAAGATCAGCTTTTGTTCATTTATGTAAAACCTTTCTTCCAAAATAAATGAAAGTGAACTCCAGCTAACAATTTACAGCATTTTATTTTTGTTTACCAAGTCCATCTATATCTGCTAGTCCATCTAACACTACCCTATCCCCAGACAGACAATGCTGCTGTCCAAAGGTTCCCCATTGCTTCTCTATTAAGACAGGAAACATGTTACTGACCAGATCACCAGGTGAAAATAGAGGAATAAAAGTCTAGAAAAAAGAAAACTAATGCAATCATTACATTTCAACACTTTAGGATGTACATCCTCCGGTTGAAGCTGGGATACTGGGGCCATGGCTGTAGCCATCAACCCTACTATCAGTGTTTACAGCCAGAAATGCTGAACACTGTAAGAGAGAATTCACACTACACAGCCAGTAAATCACAGAACAGATGAAGCGATCCATCGCTCCAGCCGCTCTGTATTGCTGACCACGGTGTGACGTGTAGTTCAGTGCATCACATGGCTCCCTTTTTTTTTTGAACAAACTTTGTGTGAAGTGTACAAAAAGTGCACTTCATTCACTGCAATGTTGGGCGGCACAATGCACTGTGCTGCTCAACATTGCAGTGCGATTAGGGCCAGGGTGCTGCATTAAAATGCAGCATGTCTAGACTGCGTTGCAATGTTAATGGAACACATAGGAAACAACTATTTCCTGTGTGTCCTTGCAGTGACAGACATTTTAACATGCAGTAAAACATCTGGGGCTATCAAAGGGTTAACTGTGTGCTGCATATAATGTGAATCGTGGCTCTCCTGTCCTGAGCCAAGGACTGCAGCCGGCAGTATTTTGTCACTTTTGGTTTGGTGTTTACTGGCCAATGAAACAGCCAATCAGACCAATCTGTGTCTGATCGGCTGCTTTGGAGGCCAGAGCAGAGATCTGGGGCCTAATAGACCCCGGATCTCTCCATAAAGAGGATTTGTCAAGACCCATGCTGTCACAAGGGATGTTGTTCATCCTTTGTGATAGTAATAAAGTTAATAAAAAAAATTAAAGAGACTTTTTTTAAGTAAAATACAATTTAAAGTGCCCCCCGCCTCTTCGTGCAACGGTGAACGCATACGTAGGTTGCACACGCATATGTAAGCGGTGATCACATCACACATGTCAGGTATTGTCACAAACGTTATAGAGAGAGCAATAATTCTAGCACCCGACTTCCTGTGTAACTCTAAAATGGTAACCTGTAAAGGCTTTTATAATGTTGCCTATGGAGTTTTTAAGTACTGTAGTTTTTCGTCATTTCACGAGCGTGCGCAATTTTAAAGCATAACATGCTAGGTATCTATTTACTCAGCGTAACATTATCTTTTATATCTTTACCAAACAATTGGGTAATATACTGTGTTTATGCATTAAAATTCATTAAATTGTATTTTGTTTTATAAAAATTGTGTTTAAAAAAGTGCTGCACAAATACTGTGTGACATAAAAAAAATTGCAACAACCACCGTTTTATTCTCTAGGGCCTCTGTTTGAAGGTTCTAAGTAATTTTCTAGCAAAACAAAAAATGCAGATTTTTATATTTAGGAGAGAAGTGTTTGATTTGGCCTGGTAGGCAAATGGTTAATGATTGGTAAGCTGTAACATATTACTGGCCACCTCACCTGATGACATCAGCTCTGTCGAAACGTGTTGGGTCGGGCCAATGGAAGTGACATCACCACATATGCTGATACAGGAAAAGGCTCCGAGAATGAGACAGAGGCTGATGGGATGGTAAAGATGCAGTGTATTCTGTTTTCAGACTATAATTGGATCTCTTTAAGGAATCTGAGTGTATATCTGTTTTTTATAAAATTTAGAAACTCAAATTATACTACACTATGAGAGCCGTTTCTTTTCATGTACCTTTGGCTTATTTGTTCTGGAGTTTTTGATTAAAGACTCTTAAAAGGCTGAGCATCTTGAACACTATATAACCATTTCCATTTATATGGTCACATGTGTTTTGCTAAGGTAATTTGTGTTCACACGTGCAGGACTTTTTTTCAGCGGGAACGTTGGGGAACGTAGCTCTGGCACCTCTGGCACTAAATGATCTATGGAATGGCAAGGGGTACTGAGGTGTACTGCAGGGTCTATTGATACTGGCTGATGGGGGAATCTATTATCACTGAAAGGGAGGGGGATATATTGCTGCTGTGAAAGTCTATTGTTGCTGGTGGGGGATCTATTGTCTATTGTGGGTTTTATGTTGCTGGGGGTCAATTATTGCTGGGGAGATCTACTGTTCAGGGAGGGGTCTATTTTTGCTGACTGCTGGAGGGTCTATTGATGCTGGCTGCAGGGAGATCTGTTGTTTCTTCTGGGGGTCTATTGCTGCTGAGGGGTATTTTGTTGCTGGTGGTGCACTGGTGCGGGGGGGGGGGTCTATTGTTCCTAGGTATAGGGGATCCTATTTACTGCTTTTCTTGTTATTACATAGTTACATAGATAATCTGGCTGAAAAAAGACAAAAGTCCATCCAGTTAGTTTTCATTAAATTCCATAAAAAAATTACAAAATTATACTTTGTTCTGTATTCTCTAAAAGAGTGAGTACTGGGAGGCGGGTAGGGAGTGGAACCAAGGAACGGTGCTCAGAGGTGGGTAGGTGCAAAAACAAAGGGTGACTCTGAAAGGAGGAGTTCCTGCACCTGTTTGTTGAGAAAAAAAAGCCCTGCACACGGTTGTTACATGTGGTGGATAAAGCCTATAGAAGCTTGGAATACTGTAGAAGAAATTTTGCAATGAATTTGGTTTTTGCACTTTTAACACACTTTCTTTTCAATTTCTGGGACTGCTCGCTTTTCTTGTTGTACACTTTACTGTGTATAATTTTTATGCACATGTTGATTAATTAGTGCTGCACTTACATGTATGTATATACCGTATTTTCCGGCATATAAGACGACTGGGCGTATAAGACGACCCCCTACTTTTCCTGTTTAAAATGTGGTGTTTGGGCTATACTTGCCGTATAAGACTACCCCTCTTCCAGTGCACACCAGTGGGAAGAATCGTGCCCCATCATTGGTGTCAGTAAGGGGTGGAATAGTGCCCCATCATTGGTGTCAGTGGGGGCGGGAGGAATAGTGCCCAATCGTTGGTGTCAGTGGGGGGGGGAGGAATAGTGCCCCATCGTTGGTGTCAGTGGGGGGGAGGAAAAGTGCCCCATCGTTGGTGTCAGTGGGAGGAATAATGCCCCATCATTGGTATCAGTGACACCAACGATGGGGCACTATTCCTCCCACTGACACTTGCTGACCCCTGCTCCAGTATGGTGCTGCTGCAGCCAGCATATGTGGTTGCAGCAGCACCTAAGCACGGCACACTTACCTGCATCTCCACTCGATTTTTGCGGGGCCGCTCAGCTCCGCCTCCTCGCCGGTGATTGGCCGCCTGTGTGCCTTTCCTGAGCTACAGTTCTGGCGGCCAATCACCGGTGAGGAGGCGGAGCCGAGCAGCCACGCGAACATCCAGTGGACGAACCGAAGGAAGGAGCAGCCGCGTTTCCTGGACCGGATCGACGTGGGACCGGAGCCAGGTAAGAGACAGCAGCCCCTGCCCACTCCTGTACTTAGTTTCCCATCTGTTGGAAGGGGGGGGGCGGAGGCGGCACCGCGCCGCCCCCCCCTAAAAAGTGTCAGCATGCCGTATAAGACGACCCCCGACTTTTGAGAAGATTTTCAAGGGGTAAAAAGTCGTCTTATACGCCGGAAAATACGGTATATATTATTATACAGGATTTATATAGCGCCAGCAGTTTGCACAGCGGTTTACAATATAAGGGAGACAGTACAATTACAATACATTTCAGTACAGAAGGAATAGGAGGGCCCGGCTCATGGAGCTTACAATTTAAAGGAAGGGGGATGTGATACAAAAAGGTGATAGCTGAGGGGGATGATCTGGTGGAGGTGATTCAAGTACAGTTCTTAGGTGGAGGTGGGGTAGGCTTCCCTGAAGAAGTGTGTTTTCAAAGATCGCCTAAAGGCAGACAGGGTGGGGGCTGACCGGACATGCTGTGGTAGGGAGTTCCAAAGGATGGGAGAGGCTCTGGAGAAGTCCTGGAGGCGAGCGTGGGGAGGAGGTGATGAGGGAGCTAGAGAGGAAGACATCATGGGAGGAGCGGAGTGGGTGATTTTGACAATATCTGCGGATGAGGTTGGCGATGTAGCTAGGGGCAGTGTATACGTTGGGTTATTGGAAACCAGTGAAGGGATTGGCAGAGAGGGGCAGCAGATGCTGATCGGTTGGTAAGGTGTATGAGTCTAGCAGCAGCATTCACAATAGACTGAAGGGGGGATAGCCTTCTGGGTAGGGGGTGTGCACCACTATTGGCTTCACCGGGTCCCGGATGCTGATTCTCTGATTGTAAACAATACAGATCTCTCCCCTGTCAGCACGAACATGCTGCTTTGCATTGCTCTGCACAGCAGCTGTCAACCACCGGGCCCCGACCGGTAATTACTAGCTGGCGCCCGGAGATTTCCAAGGATCTCCGACGGGGAGGAGGACTGTTTTGTGTACTAGCAGTCATCCTCCCTGTCAGCTCGGCCACACTGCTGTGGATGGCTGTGCACAGCACAGCCATTCATAGCAGTGTGATTACAGTGAATCACACACATCCCACTCTCTAGTACACAGTTAACCCTTTCATCGCCCCTCAAGTTAACCCCTTCCTGCCCAGTGCCATTAGTACAATGTTAATACTTTTTTTTAGCACTGATCATTGTATTGATGTCACTGGGGATGTCAGTGACACCAAGTCAGTTCATCCAAGTGTCAGAATGTCCGCCGCAGTCCCAGAGTCCCGCTATAAGTCGCTGATTGCCGCCATTACTTTTAAAAATGAAAAAAAATCCCAGTATATATACCGCCATTTGTTAACGCTTTAACTTTCACACAAACCAATTAATTTACACGTATTGGGTTTTTGTTTTAGTAAAGACATGTAGCAGAATACATTCTAGTGTAAATTTATGATAAAATTTTTTTTTTATTATTTTTTTACTGGACATCTTTAATAACAAAAAGTCTAAAATATTGTTTTTTTTCTCAAAATTGTTGTTCTTTTTTTTATAGCGCAAAAAATAAAAAAATGCACAGGTAATCAAATACCACCAAAAGAAAGCTCAATTTGTGGGAAAAATAGGACGTAAATTTCATTTTAGTGCATGATCGTGCAATTGTCAGTTAAAGTAACGCAGCACCGTAACATAAGAAAATGGCCTGGTCAGGAAGGGGGGTAAATCCTCAGGAGGGCAAGTGGTTAATAGCAAAAAGTCAACAGTATTGTTTTTTAAAATTGTAGTTTGTTTTTTTGTTTATAGCGCAAAAAATAAAAACCGCACAGATGATCAAATACCAAGAAAAGAAAGCTCTATTTGTACATGAATTAAATTTATGTCCTTTTTCCCCCACAATGTTGCATGACCACGCAATTGTCAGTTAAAGTAACGCAGCCCCGTATCGCAAAAAATGGCCTGGTCAGGAAGGGGGGTAAATCCTCTGGAGGGCAAGTGGTTAAATGACACAGATAAAATCCAATGAATTGTTTTTCTCAGTCCTAACACATCATACTTAACTTGCCCAAGAAATGCAGTGTGAAAAAAAAATACAATTCTATTGATTTCAGCAGAAAATAAAAGGAAGCGGCATTCTAGCGATTTGATCTTTAACAATAGACGCGTCGCTTCTTTGGACAGACAGCAACACCCACAAGACAGAAATTAAGTGTTTGGTTTCCTGGGTGGATGTTACTTCTATTGACAGGTATGAAAACAAAATTAAGCCTTTCTGCTTTATGCAAGAGACACCTCACTGTGATCTGTGTGCTCGGGATGAGAATTGGTTCTTGGAAAAGGGAGCATCCGAGGGACGCCTGGGTCGGTTTTAAAATTCCGTCTTGAAAAACTCTAATATTTAATTCATGCAAAGGAATAAAAGGCATCCTGGTAAACATCGGAGCTTGCTGAACGATGCTTAATTCATCAAAAAAAGTACTTCTTGGCACTTCTATATAAATGTTACTGTATTGGGAAGAGGGACAAAATCCATTTATGTATCTGCTGGATGCGAAGACAGAAAGCCGGTTATATTTTCAGGGCTCCCTAACGGTGACAGCGATCAATACGCACTTCAGGTTCATACGCATATGGGGGAATTATAATTACTCAGTGTCAGTGTGAATCCTCTTTATTATTTATTGGACCAGCAGGTGTAATGATATTGACCACTGGGTGGCTTGTGCTGCATTGTAGAACACTTGTCGATTTGTATTCGCAGTTACGTCAATGAGACAAGACCAGAATGCCACACGCGCCATTGTTGTGTATTGTCAGAGCAGTTTTCCTTTGGTTCTAATTATTGATACATGTTTTTCAGATTGTTTGAGTGTTGGCATTCAGCATTGTTCTTCCCAGTACTCATCAGGACATGACAGCAACATATTCATAAAAACCTGGAAATATGGCGGCTGAGGGCTCAACAGATCTAGTCATCAAGCCTGGGATTGTTGGGTTTTATTGATAATATGATTGCTCTGTGCCATGAACACTGACAACCAATGCACAGTTCTTATTCATAGATTTCATAAAACCTTAGTCATTCACATGCCTTTTGCTATTTTGTACCTTATGAGCTTTAGAAATAACCAGTCACAATTGGGTTTATTCAAGAATCTGAATATCCAGGCTTAAAATAGTGGTAAAATTAGAGATACGCATGCAGAAAAAACGAGTTTAGTTTAGTTTCAGATTAATTTGTTAAAGGATAAATTCCCCTTTGGGAACATGTTACATGTTCCACCTGTTTTAGGGTGGAACCTTTATTTACTACAGGTACATATATAGCGCCGTCAATGTACGCAGCGCTTTACATATATATTGTACATTCACATCAGTCCCTAACCCTCAAGGGGCGTACAATCTAAGGTCCCTAACTCACATTCATACATACACATACTAGGGCCAATTTAGACCGGAGCAAATTAACCTACCAGCATGTCTTTGGAGTGTAGGAGGAAACTGGAGTACCCAGAGGAAACCCACGCAGGCACGGGGAGAACATGCAAACTCCAGGCAGGTGGTGCCGTGGTTGGGATTCGAACCAACGACCCTAGTACTGCCAGGTGGAAGTGCTAACCATTTAGCCACTGTGCTGCCCACATGTAACATGTTCCCATAGCTGCAGCAGCCGCCCCCCTCCCTTAGACAGATAATACGGGGAGAAGTCTCCCCGTACTATCTGTCAAATTTGAAAACAGCATGGTCGTGCAGGGCTCCACCCACAAGGCCACGTCATTCATTCACGGACTTCTATGAATGAATGAACTTCAAGTCCTGGCAGCCTTAGCGGCTGTGGGCTTGTAGTTTGCAATGAGCGCCATGGTAGTCCATTGAAGCCTCCTGTCAGAATATTGGCTTGGCCATACATTCCATATGGCAAGCAGCTACAGTTGCAAGAAAAAGTATGTGAACCCCTTGGGATTACGTGGAGTTTTGCATGAATTAAGCATAAAGTGTGCTCTGAACGTCATCTAAGTCACAACAATAGAAGAACACAGTCTGCTGAACATAATACTACACAATCATTACATGTTGCCATGGTTTAATTGCACATAACGTAAACATTCACAGTGCAGGGAGGAAAAAGTATGTGAACCTTTGGACTTAATAACTGGTTGACCCTCCTTTGGCAGCAAAAACCTCAACCAAACATTTCCTGTAGTTGCAGATCAGACCTGCACAACGATCTGGAGTCATTTTGGACCACTCCTCTTCACAAAACTGTTTCAGTGTAGCAATATTCTTGGGATGTCTGGTGTGAATCGCTCTCTTAAGGTCATGCCGCAGCATTTCAATCGGGTTGAGGTCAGGACTCTGACTGGGCCACTCCAGAAGGCGTATTCTGTGCTGTTGCAGCCATTGTTTTGTTGAATTACTTGTATGCTTTGGGTCATTGTCCTGTTGCATCACCCATCCTCTGCGGAGCTTCAGTTGGCGGACAGATGGTCGTACGTTTTCCTGCAAAATGTCTTGATAAACTCTGGAATTCATTTTCCCATCAATGACAACAATCCGTCCAGGCCCTGAGGCAGCAAAGCAGCCCCAAACCATGATGCTCCCTCCGCCATGTTTTACAGTGGGGATGAGGTTTTGATATTGGTGTGCTGAGCCTTTTTTTCTCCACACATAGTGTTGTGTGTTCTTCCCAAACAACTCAATCTTGGTTTCATCTGTCCACAGTATATTTTGCCAGTAGTGCTGTGGAACATCCAGGTGCTCTTTTGCAAACTTCAAACGTGCTGCAATATTCTTTTTGGACAGCAATGGCTTCCTCCGTGGTGTCCTCCCATGTACTCTATTCTTGTTTAATGTTTTCCTTATTGTAGATGTGTCAACAAAAATGTTAGCATGTGCCAGATATTTCTGTAGGTCTTTAGCTGACACTCTGGGATTCTTCTTTACCTCATGCAGCATTCTGCGCTGTGCTCTTGCAGTCATTTTTACAGGACGACCACGCCTAGGGAGAGTAGCAACAGTACTAAACTTTCTCCATTTGTATACAGTCTGTCTTACCATGGACACATGAACATCAAAGGCTTTTGGAGATACTTTTGTAACCCTTTCCAGCTTCATGCAAGTCAACAATTCTTGATCGTAGGTCTTCTGAGAGCTCTTTTCTGCGAGGCATAGTTCACATCAGACAGTGCTTCTTGAAACCAGTAAACCCAAAACAGGTGTGTGTTTTTTAAGGGCAGGACAGCTGTCAGCAACACATCCAATATCATCACACTGATTGGAGTCAAGGTTGGCTCACTCCTGGCTCCAATTAGCTCTAGGAGAAGTCATTAAGCTAGGGCCTCACATACTTTTTCCTCCCTGCACTGTGAATGTGTACATGTTATGTGCAATTAAACCATGGCAAGTTCAGAGCACATTTTATGCTCAATTCATGCAAAACTCCACATAATCCCAAGGGGTTCACAGACTTTTTCTTGCAACTTTTTTTTGTATTCTATATTCTGACAGGTCTGCAGGAGACCTGCATGGCATCAGTGATCTACTGATCATGGGTGCAATGCTTTCCAGGCTCCTGTAGACAAAAATAATAAATGCATATTTTTTTTTTAGCTGCAAAAATTTTTTTCAAAAACGTGAACTTACCTTTTAAGTTGATAATTTAGTTTCATCATACTGTATTTGTAATGTTAGAATGATTCGTTATCTGAATTTGTTTAGTATATTTGGATTAGTTTCATATATTTGAATTAGTTTTATGTATTCAAATTTCACTAGTCCAACCCACAAAGAGAAATGGAACGATATTCGAAAAATGAATGGAATGAAATTCATTTCGGATTCCTTCGTTATGTTTATTCGTTGCAAAGAAAAATGGAATGAGCTTATAGGTCGATATCACAAAGAACAAAGGGAACGAAATTCATTTTGGATTCATTTGTTATATTATGAGCCAGATATTCTGATGGATCCACCTCCATCCAACCCAAACACAAGAAGTTGGAATCATCATCTTATTTCGCTTTGACATCTTACTATATTTATTGCAGTATGTTTAAATTTCATATGTAGTGCATTTTTTTATAGTAATGAAAAATGTTAATGCGAAATAAAAACAAAATGAATCTGAAAAAACGTATGGGACAAAATTAATTTCAGATTCATTTGTTATGTTATGTTATTTTGGATGCTTCAAACCTTAACCGTTTAACGACCACCCAATAGCACAAATACTGCTACAGGGAGGCAAAGGTGTGTAAAATCATGTAATTCTACGTGATGTAACATTTTCAGGTTTTACATTTTTGCCTCTCGCGCGCCCTACCGGTGCCACCTTTCACAGCCATGATTGTCAATTGTAAACAAAAACAGTTCTCCTCCCTGCCAGCTCCTGCATACTGTTTTGCATGGCTGTGCACAGCACAGCCATGCAAAGCAGTGTGCTTCACACACAGCACACAGTTAACCCTTTGATCACCCCTCATGTTAACCCCTTCCTGCCCAGTGCCATTAGTACAGTGCCGGTGTTTGTTTTAGCACTGATCACTGTATTGGTGTCACTGGGGATGTCAGTGACATCAAATCAGTTCCCCCCAGTGTCAGAATGCCCACCGCAGTCCCGCTATAAGTCACTGATCATCGCCATTACTAGTAAAATTTTTAAAAAAATTCCAGTATATATACCGCCATTTGTAAAGGCTATAATTTTCATGTAAACCAATTAATTTACATGTATTGGGATTTTTTTTTTAGCAAAGATATGTAGCAAAATACATTTTGGCCTAAATTTATGACAAAATATTATTTTTACAATTTTTTTACTGGACATGTTTAATAGCAAACAATCAAAAATATTGTTTTTTTCTCTAAATTGTCGGTCTTTTTTTTATAGCGCACAAAAAAACCCCACATGCAATCAAATACCACCGAAAGAAATCTCAATTTGTAGGGGGAAAAAAAGGACGTAAATTTAAATTAGGAGCAATGTTGCATGACAGCGCAATTGTCAAAGTAACTCAGCGCCGTAATAAAATGAATTTACCCCCCTTCCTAACCAGGCCATTTTTTTCGTCTGAATTTTGATTCATAATGAAACAAAATCACACGTCTAACTAAAATCTTAACGTTTATTACCATAATGCACTCCCAGCATTACGGTAAAATATGCATCACTACCTGTCCTATTCCCCCCGATCCTTCAACACTTACAGTTGCAAGAAAAAGTATGTGAACCCCTTGGGATTACGTGGAGTTTTGCATGAATTGGGCATAAAATGTGCTCTGAACGTCATCTAAGTCACAACAATAGAAGAACACAGTCTGCTGAACATAATACTACACAAACATTAGATGTTGCCATGGTTTAATTGCACATAACATATAAACATTCACAGTGCAGGGAGGAAAAAGTATGTGAGGCCCTAGCTTAATGACTTCTCCCAGAGCTAATTGGAGCCAGGAATTTGCAGGTAAAAAAATATGCATTTATTATTTTTGTCTACAGGAGCCTGGAAAGCATTGCACCCATGATCAGTAGATCACTGATGCCATGCAGGTCTCCTGCAGACCTGTCAGAATACAGAATACAAAAAAAAGTTGCAAGAAAAAGTATGTGAACCCCTTGGGATTATGTGGAGTTTTGCATGAATTGAGCATAACATGTGCTCTGAACTTGCCATGGTTTAATTGCACATAACATGTAAACATTCACAGTGCAGGGAGGAAAAAGTATGTGAGGCCCTAGCTTAATGACTTCTCCTAGAGCTAATTGGATCCAGGAGTGAGCCAACCTTGACTCCAATCAGTGTGATGATATTGGATGTGTTGCTGATAGCTGTCCTGCCCTTAAAAAACACACACCTGTTTTGGGTTTACTGGTTTCAAGAAGCACTGTCTGATGTGAACCATGCCTCGCAGAAAAGAGCTCTCAGAAGACCTACGATCAAGAATTGTTGACTTGCATGAAGCTGGAAAGGGTTACAAAAGTATCTCCAAAAGCCTTGATGTTCATGTGTCCACGGTAAGACAGACTGTATACAAATGGAGAAAGTTTAGCACTGTTGCTACTCTCCCTAGGCGTGGTTGTCCTGTAAAAATGACTGCAAGAGCACAGCACAGAATGCTGCATGAGGTAAAGAAGAATCCCAGAGTGTCAGCTAAAGACCTACAGAAATCTCTGGCACATGCTAACATTTTTGTTGACACATCTACAATAAGGAAAACATTAAACAAGAATAGAGTACATGGGAGGACACCACAAAGGAAGCCAATGCTGTCCAAAAAGAATATTGCAGCACGTTTGAAGTTTGCAAAAGAGCACCTGGATGTTCCACAGCACTACTGGCAAAATATACTGTGGACAGATGAAACCAAGATTGAGTTGTTTGGGAAGAACACACAACACTATGTGTGGAAAAAAAAGGCTCAGCACACCAACATCAAAACCTCATCCCCACTGTAAAACATGGCGGAGGGAGCATCATGGTTTGGGGCTGCTTTGCTGCCTCAGGGCCTGGACGAATTGTTGTCATTGATGGGAAAATGAATTCCAGAGTTTATCAAGACATTTTGCAGGAAAATGTATGACCATCTGTCCACCAACTGAAGCTCCGCAGAGGATGGGTGATGCAACAGGACAATGACCCAAAGCATACACGTAATTCAACAAAATAATGGCTGCAACAGCACAGAATACGCCTTCTGGAGTGGCCCAGTCAGAGTCCTGACCTCAACCCCATTGAAATGCTGCGGCATGACCTTAAGAGAGCGATTCACACCAGACATCCCAAGAATATTGCTACACTTTAACAGTTTTGTGAAGAGGAGTGGTCCAAAATTACTCCAGATCGTTGTGCAGGTCTGATCTGCAACTACAGGAAACATTTGGTTGAGGTTATTGCTGCCAAAGGAGAGTCAACCAGTTATTAAGTCCAAAGGTTCACATACTTTTTCCTCCCTGCACTGTGAATGTTTACATGTTATGTGCAATTAAACCATGGCAACATCTAATGTTTGTGTAGTATTATGTTCAGCAGACTGTGTTCTTCTATTGTTGTGACTTAGATGACATTCAGAGCACATTTTATGCCCAATTCATGCAAAACTCCACGTAATCCCAAGGGGTTCACATACATTTTCTTGCAACTGTACCTGTTTCCATGTCACCACTGCCGGCTCCAGCACTGCTCCCCTCACTTCCTTGTTCCACAGGAGAAACTGGAGGCAAAAAAGCCATAGGTTCCTGCTGACATCAGTCAAACTCCTGGCGTTTTAGTTCAGCAAGGGACCTGACGGGAGCACACAAACACAGCTGCCTCCTTACCACCCAGCTTGCTGTAGGAGGCACCCTAAGGAGAGGATGAGCCTACAGCACCAGCAGTTTAGACTTCAAGTGGGACCTTTTTTCCTATATCTAAAGTTCATCTGACACTGCATTCCCATCTAAGACAACCCTGTCCACAGGAGAAGGACAATGATGAGTGGTTTCACTGCAAAATAGTGGTGTCACCCAATTATATAAAGTGGGAAAAAGATGTCTACTGTATTCTCATTGCACACATTCCTAGACTTTGCTTGAAGTAAGAGGGTGCTGTAGCAAATGCCAGCAGATTGACTGGAAGACAAAAACAGATGTTTCCAGCACACCATGGATTGCACGTATTCTGATGCAATTTCTTCAGTAAACCTTTGGACTATTGGTTGTGTTCCATTGTGAAGATGTGCACAACAGAAAAAATGTCTTTTGCTTCACTTCGGATTCGTTTGTTAAGTTAATTTTTTTTTTGGTCATAGAATATGTTAGAATGATTTCTATTCATAATTGGTTTTGTATTTTCAGATTCATTGTGCCTATTCAGATGTGGTAGTTATTTTCAAATCAATTTGAAAACAATTCAAATTCTTTTCTATTCTTTTCAGTTTTATTCTATTTGAATTTTGGAAGACGGCTATATTCGTGCTACTCTCTCCTCTTCTCTTCTCTATTTTACTCATTGAAATGCAACACACCGCAGCACAAATAATGTAGCAAAAATGCATATGCATCTTTGCAACAGAGCAGTGTGAAAGCAGCCTAAGTAAGAATCATCCTCTTATTTCAATTTTATACCTTACTGTATTTATTGCAATATGTTTTCATTTCAAATTAATTTTCAAATTAATTTTCAAATTTCAATTCGGATAATTTATTTGAATATGTTATTTTGTTTTGTTATTAAATTATTATTATTATTTTGGATTTTTTAAAATTCTTTACTATTGTGATTCAGAAATTCGGATACATCCAAATTTCTGAATGACAAAAATGTCTGAATTTGAAAAACGAAATGAATTTCAAATGTCTATTCCATTGCGTGCCGATGACATATGATTTTCTCCTTCTGAGCTGGGATAATATTATTGACCAGTAACTTCGGAGAAGCATCACACCATCAATTCTTTGCAATTGCCAGAGTAGTAAGATTAAATGAAATTCTGGTATAGATATCTCTCCACCAGTGTCCCGGAAAGATATAATTAAACTTGCCACCAATCACTATAATATATAAGTGTTCGATAGAGTTGGTGTTGAATCCAGTACAACAAGCACAGTATTTTGATCTTCCTTCCACTAGTTGGGAAATAGTGAGAAAAAAAAAAAAGATATTGTAAAACACTATAATTCATGGCTTTTAATTAGTAGAAGTTAATATATTAGAGCATACCTAGCTCTGCTGGCACTCTTGTGGAGAACATTTGTAATGTGCAGTCCTCAGTGGAGCTGTATCTACTGATGCCAGTAATGAGATTACTTGCCCAACCCTACAACACTTGCTGATTTCACACTATAAGTTTGATATAGGGAACTTTTTAAGAGATACAAAGAAACTTGGTTTGTCCCATAGGAGAATTTAGGTTTGTCATGAAAATAATCACTCATGTCATGAAAATAATTGCTTTATCTGATGTAATGCTTTTTGCACTACTTTAACAAAGTAGGTTACAAGGAAGAACAGATCAACAGGGGAGAAGCAAAATATCCATGTGTATTATAGGATTATATATTTAGAGTAGAATCCCGTTTTATTAAAGCCTAACCAGTTTTGGCCTTAGTGGGGAAGGGTTCGTGCCATCATTAGCACTTTTTTTTTGTTATAATTTACTTTTTATTGATTTTAAAAATGTTTACAACAAACAGAGTTGCATAAAATCGTGAAATAAACATTAAAGAACAAAGAAACAGGCTCATCGATGAGAGGTCCAAAAAGGTGCAATATGCTGACAAGTCCAGAAAATGTGGAAGAAAGTGCCCGTTTCCTCAACACATCGCCAGCAGACAGGAGTCTTATACCAAAACATCAGTATTTTATAAGTGTTTTCTTTATATACTACACATATAGAAGATCTGGAGGCAGACTTCCAAATCCTACTCCATTGATCCAAAGCAATATCACGTTGGAGGATTCAGGGCCATTTGCGCATATAAAGGTGTGTATCAATAGTAAGCGGGCAGGTGTCTTGAAGCAGCTTATAGGTAGATGAAATCATGCCCCATTGGTACGGACCCTGAATGCAGATGCATTCAAAGGGAGTAGGCTTCTCAAAGGTTAGAGATGGGGCTTTAGAGGAAAAAAAAGTTACGTATCTGTAGATAAACATAATATTAGTGAGGTGACATACAAGTGGGCTTTTGACTCTCAGAAAAATATTTAAGCTTCAGGTCACTGGGTGGACTAAGTGTCACAACTGAAATAGATTGGCCTCGTCCTAGGGATGCATGCGAGCCAATTATTAGGGGGGTGTTGGGAGGACCACGAGACCAGGGAATGTGAGTAGCCAAATAATGCAATATAATGTCTGGGGCCCCCAGACCCCCCCCTAGATCGAGGAGAGAGGAGGACAGTACTGGCAATTTAGTGTGATTTATTATGCCAGATAAAGCGGAGGAAGGATTTCTGAAAGGAGCACAACTTGGACATGGGAATAGGAACAGGAAGCGTCTCAAACAGGTACAGAAGTTTGGGCAGTATGGTCATTTTTAGCACATTAATCTGTCCAAGGAAAAAGATGGCAAGATTTTCCCAAGATTTTAAAGATTGAGAAATTGTATGTAACAGAGGAGAGAAATTAGCTTCATAAAAGGGACTGGTATGAGGACGTTGGATACCAAAATACTTCAAGTCATGGGGCACCACCAATAGGAGTAATTTAACTGAACGGGGGATAAAATTGTAGATTATATATATATATATATATATATATATATATATATATATATATATATATAGAGAGAGAGAGTGGTAATAACACGACAGGGCACCGAAAAGCTGTAAAGTACGATGTAAGACCAGCAGGGTGACGTGGGGGTCCGTCAGCGTCAACAAGATATCATCAGCGAACAAAGACAGTTTAAAGTCACAATTGTGGGTGTGTATCCCATGGATATCCGGATTGGTTCTAATAGCTATAGCCAGGGGTTCCAAACAGAGGATAAATACAACGGGGAAATCGGGCATACCTTGAGTGTTCCATTGGACATCTGAAAGGAAGACTAGAAATATGATGCTAATTTGACCTGGGAAGAAGGAGTGGAGTAAAGGGCTACAAACGGACCACTAAACCCAAATCTCTCTAGTAATAGAAACATGTATGGCCAACTTAGTCTATCAAATGCTTTTTGGGCATTCAGGCTCAACAGGAGAGTAGGAGTTGGGGACTTATTGACTAGATCAATCAGGTCAATGGTCCTCCTGGTGTTATCTGCGGTGTGTCTAGCAGGGACAAATTCCACCTGGTCTCTGTGTATAAGTTTGGAGATACATTTGGCCAATCTGTTAGCTAGTATTTTTGTAAAACTCTTGTAGTCAGAATTTAATAAGGCTATAGGGTGATAACTATCTGAAGGGACTGGTCTTTGTCCGGCTTCACAGAAATATATGTGCGTGTAAAATCATCGTGTGGATGCACCCCTTTCAGGCGATCCTGAAACAAGGATTTAAATCTATTTATAATCATACGCTGTGGTTTATTAGAATACTCATAACATTTTTGCCTAGCCCAGGAGAGGGACTGAGTAGTTTTATGCAGATCAAGAGCCCTGATTTTGTCCAGTATATGGGAAACTTTCTGAAGCCAAGGTATAGACGGATTTTCTAGTAATCGATGCTCTGCCAAGGATAATTGAAGTAGGAGGGATTGTCTGGCACAAACAGGGGCCTTCTTCAAACAGGAACCCATGGAGATACAGAGCCCTCTGAAAACAGCCTTATGGGCCTCCCAGAGGGTTGAGGATGACGATACCGAAGCAATTTTAAGTTAAAAATAAGAATCCAAACCTTGAGAGAGCTCCTCTTGAAGTTGTTCAGAGTGCAGAAAACTCTCATTGAGGCATCAGTGACAAACCTTATGGGGAGGAGGCCGGGAGAAGGAGAGCACGTGACAATGAGGCATGATCTGACCAAGTCATCGGGTTTATTTCCGAGGAAACAAAAAACGGGGATCAGTGGGGTGGTGACAAAAAAGTGATCCAGTCTAGAGAACATACGATGCGGAGTAGAATAAAACGTGAATTGCCTATGGAGAGGATGTTTGATTTGCCAGGCGTCAAAGAGGCAATGCTCCCTAATCAATTTATGGAAAGCCGTCGAGGAGGAGCATAGTCTCTTCGACGGAGTGGGTGTAAAAAGCACTTACCTATCTTTATGAAGGGACATAACCAGATTAATATGCCCCCCAACAATCATGCATGGAGTAGATAGGGAACACAATTTATCCAGGGTTTGAGAGAGAAATAACAACTGACCAGAGTTGGGTATATATAAATTCAAAAGCACAAGTGGAGAGCCTTCATACATACATTCCAGCAAGATATAACGACCTAGTGGTTCAACTCGAGAGGAGAAAACCCTCAGGGAGCAGTTTTTCCAAATCAAAATAGCTACTCCGACTTTCCCAGAGGGATCAAAAGCCAAGTAGGACTGCGGAAAGCTCTTGGAGGCAAAGGCAAAAAGAGCCATCCTTCTTGAAAGGAATTTCCTGAATGAATATAAAATCTGCTGCTGAGGATCTAAACTCTTTAAGAGCCGTTTTTGGACTGAATTAAGTCCTTTGACATTATATGACAACAGCTGTAAAGCCATCATAAAACAGTAATGAGTGTAGCAGCTGTGAAACCTGACCATACAGGAAACGTTTCATCGATGAGGCAAAATAGAGAATAGAGAACCAGGTGATTAGCATGGCAACAGGCCTAGTACAAACAAGCAGAAACAAAGATATCATCAAAAATATATACCCGGGATATTGGGAATATCCCAAGTTGTCAGGTCTAACAGCCTGATGCACAAGGGAACAACACGGCAGCTGACTCAAAATGACAGGTGCCTACCTCAGTGGTTCACAAAACAGCTATAAGCAGGACATAACACTTAAGAAAATTGCTAAGGCACACATGGGGGCTCAGGAACTCAATTAACAGGGCGGTGGGCCTGATATGTAAAGGAGTCAGGTGGTGGGGCCCACCGAGCCAGGAAGTCAGGGACATTGACGAGTGCGTGGAAATCTCTTCTTCCCAGGTTTAGCAGATCTTGCATGGAGTAGCAGAGGACCTGAATTGAGTAGGAGGTTGCAGAAAGGCCTCTTCCAGCAGAGGAGGGAGTCCCAACTGTTTAAAAAAAGGAGTCTGCTTCATGCAGATCACAAAGTATGACTTGGGCATTGTCTTTGGAGACAACTAGTTTGAAAGGGAATCCCCACTGGTAAGCGATGCGGTGCTGCTGGAAATGAGTAGTGACTGGTTTCAAGGCACACCTTTTTGCCAAGGTGATGGGGGACAAATCACTGAAAATTTTAAGTCTGTCTCCTTTAAATTCCAAGGAGGACTTGTTACGGGTGTCAAAGTAGTGAAAATGAATAACTTCTCTGGGCCTAGTACCCTCAGGGGGCTTCGGACCCAGCAACCTATGGGCCTGATCCATGCGCCAACCTACTTCTGGTACTTCTGGTACTTTTGGGGCCAGAGTGGTAAACAGAGACAGTAGGGGACATTGAAGGTGGTCATCAGGGACCGTTTCAGAGATGCCACGGACACGGATATTCTGACGGCATTCTCTGTTTTCCAAGTCTTTCTGCTGGAGCTGAAACTGGGACATGGAATGTTTCAGAGTTGCATTAACCTCTTCCAGGACATGGACTGCACCAATTTGTCAAACTTAGACTCAAGGTGGTCTGTGCAGTCTCCCAATTGGTTAGTGAATGAATGGGCTCTCGTGCCCATGCAAAACATGGCCCGCACGGCCGCATATATGTGAACCAGGGGTTAAACCTGTAAGCTGATTGGTTTCCATGCAGATGTGCAGAAGATTCTGAATGACCTCATCATATGTCATTTTTGTTTTAGACATGGGGAATCAATTTATTTCACCTGGCATTGCCCTTTAAATAAAGTCCTTTGCCTATGTCATTGCTCTCCTACTATGCATCATCAGACAAAGTCCATGCACCAACTCCTCAGCAGGTAATTTATAGGGCAAAGTCCCTAAAGATTCGGTAATATTTCTCTTTTAAAATTGCTTTTGCCTCCTCATCCTAATAATATTCCTCACTGTGAAATACTCAGCTCTCACAGCAGCGTAGAAAAATATTTCAGCTGGGACATTATAACTCAAGGTTTGTGAGAGCGTTCCATCTTCTTCTGGGCTCTGTTTCCCCAGGTGATAAAACCGCACTTCGCTTCATTCACTTAGAAAGGTTATGTTTATTATCACCCAATGGGAGTTTAAAAGGAATGTATTATCAAAAACTTTAAAAAATAGCCAATACCACACTGGCGGCTGGTGAGCAAACACACTTCAACACCATCCTTCAGCTAGATCTCTCTTTCCTCCACAACCATCAAGCTTCCAGGTTTGATGTACAAATCATGTACATCAATGTACACTATATATGCATTATACAACTAAGAGAAATGTCTATATTACTATCAACATTAGCATGCATTGCTTATTTTCAACACAAGTTGAAAGGCGTAATGTAGTCCGACACGACTAAATATGTCTCTTCAGTTTTTTAACTTACTTTAGAATCATAAACGTCAATGCTGTGGGCTGCATACATTTTTTTTCTTACATCACTCCTGCATTTCTAAATGAAACCTGTATGATGATTATTATTATTATTATTATTAAAGCCCAAATAAACCCTTTGTATTTATTAACCACTTGCCCTCCTGAGGAATTACCCCCCCTTCCTAACCAGGCCATTTTTTGCGTTACGGAGCTGCGTTAGTTTAACTGACAATTGTGCAGTCATACAACGCTGCACCCAAATTAAATTTACGTACTTTTTTACCATGAATACAGCTTTCTTTCAGTGGTATTTGATCGTTTGTGCATTTTTTTTTTTTTGCACTATAAAAAAAAAAGACCAACAATTTTGAGAAAAAAACATATTTTCAACTTTTTTTCTATTAAACATGTCCAGTACAAAAATTTAAAAAAATCTAATTTCATCATAAATTTAGGTCAAAATGTATTCTGCTACATGTCTTTGCTAAAAAAAATCCCAATTCATGTAAATTAATTGGTTTACGTGAAAGCTATAATGTTTACAAATGGCAGTATATATACTGGGATTTTTTTTTCATCTCTTAAATTTTTTTTAATTTTTTCTAGTAATGGCGTCGATCAATTACTTATAGCAGAACTGCGGCGGGCATTCTGACACTGGGGGGAACTAACTTGGTGTCAATGACATCCCCAGTGACACTAATACAGTGATCAGTGCTAATAAAAAGCACTGACTCAATAAACGCAGCTGTTTAAAAAAAAAAAAGCACTGACACTGTACTAATGATACTGGTCAAGAAGAGGTTAACATGTGGGGCAATCAAAGGGTTAACTGTGTGCTGTTTTACTGTGGGCTGTGATAGTGCTTTGAACTGTAAGCACACTGCTTTGCATGGCTCTGCTATGCAGAGCCATGCAAAGCAGTGTGAGGGAGCTGACAGGGCAGAAGACTGTATTGTTTACATACAGTTCTCTCCCTCCATTGGTAATTCTCCGCAATCACCGGGTGCCGGAGAGTAATCACCAGCTTGGACCCAGTGATTGACAGCTGAGGCCGCGAATAGTGAGCCGTGTGCACCCCCTACCCGGAGATGCAAAATCACACACACATATACATATATATATATATATATATATATATATATACACACATAGATACGTGATTTTGCGCACTCCTGCTGCCCTGTAGCGGTATATCTGCTATAGGGTGGTGGAAAGTGGTTAATGCATGACAGTCAGGCATCATATGCTAATATTCGTATGTTTTTTTGGTTGCTAAATGCTGCAGCAAAGGGTTAAAATACCATGTGCAGTCAGCACATTGGATAGTCAGACCACTGCTCACACACAATGCAGCGACGGACGCAGCTCTCCAACGTGCCCCCAGTAGCATTGGTGATTTAATCATTGCAGAGGGGCATAGGTCAATGGTGTTCCAAGTGAGCAGAGACAAGCCATTTCTTACAATGAATATACATACTTTATTTTATTGAAATTTGACTGACTCATACATATGTGACATATGCAAAGCTTGAATAAAGCAAGCAATCTTAACAAAAAACTCATTCCTATTCATACAAAAAGTAATGGCCACTCTTTCAAAAGTGAAATACTTGTACAAATACAACAAATCAATTTTAATTTTGCTCAAGTCTACTACTGTTACTACTACAACTACTTCTACCTCTACTATTAGAAAATGAGAATTCGCACTTGATTTTATGGCATGGCACAAGATGGCAGCTGTGCAGAGAACGATGACACAAATGTAAATGGTAAGCATGTGTCTGTATTCTCCACTGTGGATGGCAGATGGAGGAGGAAGAGGTAGGAAGTAGAGAGGAACTTGGTTCCTCTATGATTTCTTCGGTCACACAGGGCAGTCTTCCAATTGGATACTGGTGCCCCATGTGACTCTGAAGGCCAGCTTGGGTCAGACAGAGTCTATTTAAGACTTCAACTCCCATGGTTGGTGAACTTTTTCTGAGTGGCTAGCATAAGGATAGATTCCCCATCTGTCAGGGACAGTGCTTAGAGACAAGGAAAGATTCCAGAGGAGTAGGAACAGTGCAGAGACTACGTCTACCTCTTCAGAAAACTTTCCCCTTTTGGGTGTGGACCAGTCAAGCCGCATTCTGCTCCTCCTGGCAGACACTGACTGCACCTTCTCTTCTTCAAATGGCTGTTCTATGAATGTCATAGTTGTAAGTGGCTCTGGACGGGTGCACAGTTGATATTTTTCTATAGGCTGTTTAATTTGTATACATGGGCTTCAACACTAGGTGAAAGTAAAAACACTTAGCAATAACAGCAGGCTGTAGATAATTACACTACAAGAGTTTTTTCTTGGCGCAGGGTTGATCCAAATTTTTTTCTTTCACTGGGGATCCAAGCTCAGTGAAGAATCGGCTCTGCTGAGCACAACACTTGACTCTAAGATATGCTAAGTGTCTGTTTCTTAAAAGTCAGCAGCTTCAATATTTGTAATTACCGACTCTGATTATTTTTTACAAATCAACTACAGCAGTGCTTAAAGTGAAACTAAAGGCACAAATACTTACCTTAGTTACAATGATCTGAAACCCATGAGGTCCTTCTCTGGCGCCATTGGATTATTCTGGATTCCAGTAGTTGGAAGTTTTGATTGTCTGATGTAGGATGATGTCACTCCCACAAATGTTTTGGAAGTGAAGTCATCGAGCAGAATGTAAACTGAGCTGTGCATGCGCAGTTCAGTGTACATTCTGCAGAGGATTCTGAATAGGCAGGTAAGTGTACTTTATTTACTCAGTCCCCTCTCCGCACTGTGAAAATATGAAAATTAAAAAAAATAACATACATTTTTTGATTGTTTGCTATTAAACATGTCCAATAAAATTGTTTTAAAAATCTAATTTAGTCTTAAGTTTAGGCCTAAATATATTCTGCTACGTCTTTGCTGAAAAAAAATCCCAATATGTGCAAATTATTTAGTTTACGTGAAAATTATAGCCTTTACAAATGGAGGTATAGGTACTTATAGCAGAACTGCGGCGGGCATTCTGACACTGTGGGGAACTGACTTGGTGTCACTGACATCCCTAGTGACACTAATACAGTGATTAGTGCTAATAAAAAGCACTAACACTGTACTAATGACACTGGGCAGGAAGGGGTTAACGTGGGGCGATCAAAGGGTTAACTGTGTGCTGTTTCACAGTAAGCTGTGTCTATGCTTTTAACTGTAAGCACACTGCTTTGTATGGCTCTGCTATGCAGAGCCATGCAAAGTAGTGTGCTGGAGCTGACAGGGGAGAGAACAGTATTGCTTACATAGTTCTCTCCCTCCATTGGTAATACTCAGCAATCACCAGGTGCCCGCGAGTAATCACCGGCCACGCCCTGTGATTGACAGCAGAGGCCACGAAGAGCGGTGCGGGTAGGGCACGCGCGCCCCCTACCTGGAAGTGCAAAATCACGCATATATATGTGATTTTGCGCACCCCTGCTGCCCTGTAGCAGTATTTCTGCTATAGGATGGTGGGAAAGAGGTTAAAAGCAAAAAGCAGTGTTTTTGCTATGATAGAGTTCAATGGAGAAGCTGCAGAAATGCAACGTAGTGCGTTTTTGCAGCGTTTTCCATTTTTATTTTGCCCAGCAACAAAAAAAAAAATCCAAAAAATAAGAGCTGAACAAAATGCAAAACGCAATAAAAACACGTCAAAAACACATCACACATCAAAAACGCATGTAGAAAAACGCAAAACGAACTGCAAAAAGCACTGCAAAACGGACAAAAAGCAAACTGCATAGGTGTGAACGGAACCTTAGAGAGGAGCCAATTAACCTACCAGCAGAGGAGGACTGACCATTTGGAAACTCGGGCACTGCCTGGCGGCCCAGGATCAGTAGGGAGCCCCATGAGATGCCCCTGGTACCTTTTTCATAGACTTTTTTGACTTTGGGCAAGGACACAGGGGCCCCATGATCCCCTATTGCCCGGGGGCCCCATGAGTTGTCAGCCCGCCTCTGCCTACCAGCATGTCTTTGGAGTATGGGAGGAAACCAGAATACTGAGGTAAACCCACACAGGCACAGGGAGAACATGCAAACTTTAGGCAGGTGGTGTCGTGGCTGAGACTCGAACCTGTAACGATCACTGCCAGATCATTGTTGTACTTTTTCCCAAGACACTGGTATAGCAGCTATGTTTTATTCCCAGCCTAGCACTTCAATCATCAAACTGACTGTGCTTTTTAAGAAAAGTTTACTCCACTAATTGGTTGAATTAAGAAGAGTGGAAAGCGTTGGCGTACGTACGCACAGAAAATATGAGATGAACGCACACAGATGACTACAATGACAATAGAGGAAAGGACAAACAAATCTGCTCCTTCACAGTAAAAGGTTACATAATGTACCGACCCAACAGAATGCATTACCAGTCCATTTGTTTTCCGATCTCCGCTCTCCATCAGTAAATAGAGCACATTACTTCCAAACCAGGGAGCCATGTGAAAAAATGACTTCAAACGATGTCTGAAACCCTGAAGCCATATTGATATATAATGAATAACTTCAATCGCATCCCACAACCGAACATGTTACTCTTAACGTCATGTGAGTATCAGAGCAACATAACGACACAGCATATCCCCAAAAAAAAAGCCTCAGATCCACCACACAAAATCCTCTCTGCTCTCAACTCCAATCGCTTTGAATTACTACTTTACTCTGCTACTCTGCAAAATTACTTTGGGCCAAAAAGGGTTTTTTTGGCATTCGTATAAAAAAACGTGAGTCTTGCAATCGTTTTTGTTTTGTATCAAAATAGAGATAAAATAACCACACCTCAACACAAACCACTTGCAATTGTACCCTTAAAGGACAAGTCCACCCAAGAGTAATATATTATTTTTAGGAGGAACCTGGTGGTCTGTGCCAGTTGGATACTCCGACAGTGAGATCTTCATGCCATAATTTCCAATCATGATCCGGTCTACCAAGGAATTTGGGGTATTCTCACCTATCTTTGCTTGTTCCTGCATCTCCTGTTGCATCCCCTACAACTGGGTGAGTGAAAGTTCATCATCATCAGGACTTCGCCAGAGCCTCTCTCATCATCTGGAACTCTCTACCTCAATCTGTTTGTTTATCCCCTACTCTGGCTTCCTTTAGGTGATTGCTGAAGACTCATCCCTTCAGGGAAGTGGTGAATGTTTATCAATTCCATCAGCTCATCCTCACAGTTATAACCTTTTGTACCACTTGCCCCACCCTATTAGATTGTAAGCTTTTATAAGCAGGGCCCTTTAACCCTCTTGTTTTTATTATTATTATTATTATTATTAATATTATACAGGACTTATATAGCGCCGACAGTTTGCTCAGCACTTTACATTATGGAGGGAGACAGTACAGTAACAATACAGTTCAATACAAGAGGGATTAGAGGGCCCTGCTCCTTGGAGCTTACAATCTAGAAGGGAGGGGAAAGTGGTACAAAAGGTAATAAATTACTGTGGGGGATGGAGTGGTTGGAAGAGCAGAGGATTCCAGTATTAGCTGGGGGCGGGGTAGGCTTCCCTGAAGAGATGGGTTTTCAGAGTGCGCCTAAAAGTGAGCAGAGTAGGCAATAGTCTGATAGATTGGGGTAGAGAGTTCCAGAGGATGGGAGATGCCCTGGAGAAATCCTGGAGACGAGCATGGAAGGAGGAGACAAGGGAGCTAGAGAGTAGGAAGTCTTGCGAGGAGCGGAGAGTACCTATTATATTGTAACTGTACTGTCTCCCTTTATATTGGGCACAGAAACCAAACAGCCGAAATATAACCAACAGTATTCTCAAGAGATATTAAAAAACTATTCAAGCTTAACTAAGGCAAATCTTTTTTTTGGAAACACATGGTGCAGTGCTACAACCTCTTCTAATGTCCAGATACAGATCTATACCTGGTGTTCTGGCTGAAAAGTTTCTGGTAAACAATCCAGAGGAAGATGCCGGCACATCAGTAAAGGTCAGTTGACATCAGGTGACATCTCTGTGGCTGTATTCCTTTGCATACAATATTAAAAAACACTTTTCCAACCACAATACACATATACGTTGTGGTTAGCAAGTGGTTTACCGGGATTACGGCTGAAGATATCAGCCATAACCCGTATTTTTTTTATCAGCCAGTGGCTGGCTTTCTCTTGAAAGTGATCTTAGCTGCTCATTATTATTATTATTATACAGTAATTATAAAGCGCCAATAGTTCGCTCAGCGCTGTACATTACAAAGGGGGACAGAACATGTGACAGAACAATACCAATACAATGCAAAACATGAGGGGATTGAGGGCCCTGCTCTTTCGAGCTTACAATCTAGGAGGGAGGGGATGGTGGCACAGGAGGAGATAGCTGTGGGGGATGGAGTGGTAGGAAGAGTGGAGGAGGTCGGCAAGTTAGCAGGGGGTGGGGTTGGCTTCCCTGAAGAGGTGAGTTTTCAGGGTGCGCCTAAAGGAGACGAGAGTAGGTGATAATCTGATGGGTTGGGGCAGGGAGTTCCAGAGGATGGGTGACACCCTGGAGAAGTCCTGGAGGCGGCCATGGGAGGAGGAGACCAGGGAACTAGAGAGAAGGAGGTCTTGTGAGGAGAGGAGTGTGCGTGTTGGGTGGTACTTGGATATTAGGTTGGTGATGTAGTTCGGGGCAGTATGGTGGACAGCTTTGTACGTCAGTGTTAGGATTTTGAATTTGATCCGTTGCGCAATCGGAAGCCAGTGGAGGGATTGGCAGAGGGGGGTGGCGGAAACGGAGTGGTTGGAAAGGTGAATGAGTCTGGCAGCCGTATTCAGGATCGACTGAAGCAAGGATAGCCAGTGGCGAGGCAGGCCAGTGAGGAGGGAGTTGCAGTAGTCGAGTCGTGATATGATGAGGGAGTGGATGAGCTGTTTAGTGGTTTCTGGGGTTAGGAACGTGCGGATTTTGGCGATGTTGCGGAGGTGGAGTCTGCACGAGTTTGATAAAGATTGGACTTGGGGCTGGAAGGTTAGGTTGGAGTCCAGAATGACACCAAGTACTCTGGCCTGCGGGGCAGGTTTGATGGTGGCGTTGTTGGACGTGATGGAGAAGTCAATGGGTGTCATTAGCCACTGGATTGCTTTCAGTAGCGACAGGAGGGGACTTCCCCCCTTCATCCGTTCGCTGGTGTTTCTTGGGCTTACCGTTAAAATCGGCACGCCCGAGAAATGATCCAACGGTGCGGCTGGCTGTTCACAAAGGTGATGAGAGACTCTACAGTCTCTGATTGCCTCTATGGCCTTGGAGGACTGGAGCAACGTCATTACACCACTTCCAGTCTGGGATGGATTTAAACAATTTTTTTTTTAAGTAAAAGATCAAAAAAAGTTTTTGATCTTTTACTTTTAAAGGTAAAGGGGAGATTTGGGGTCTTTTTGACCCTGGATCTCTCCTTAAAGAGGACCTGTCATCCTGATTTCTATTACAAGGAATGTTTACATTCCTTGTAATAGTAAAAAAAAGTGAATAAAAAAGAAATAAAGGGACAGAGTAAAAATAAAATAAATAAGAAAAAAAATTGAATTGCCACCAAATAACCACCTTGCTGATCTATACGGATGTGCCAGCATCTTCCAATGGATTGTGTACTTTCAAAACTTTTTTTTAGGTTGGACAAAGCAGAGAATGATTGGAACACCCGAAAGATTTTACTAGTGTCTGTGCCCCCATTAGGGAGATTCACCCTCTCTAGACATGTGCAAATCATTTTGGTTCCAATCTAAATTCAGACAATTTTTTGGTTATTCAGAGATTTGGATGTATCCAAATCTCTAAATGACAATAGTAACAAATTACGTTCATTTAGTTTTGTTTGTTTTCAATTTAATTCCAAATTTTCTGAACCACTAAAATTTGAATCGTTTGAAAATTTATCAACCAATCCGCAATCTGTTTGATGAATAGCGGGGTGTTAAGGAGCAGGCCAGCCGCCATGTCCTTAAAGGGTAACTCCACTTTTTTTGGGGAAAAAAATATAAAAAATAAATAAATAAATAATACACCATATACAACTGCGACACAAGTAATATCGTAATTAAATGTTATTAAAAATTACCTTTTTTTAAAAACTGCAGTGCTGTAATTTTCTGTAAAATGCAATGCAATATGGCTACCTGGAGGTGTTTTGTACACAGATGGTGTACAGAATGACCCCCAGGAACATTTCCTGCTTGCGTGATTGGCTAATAGATTTTCCCAGGAGTCTGCACTCAGATACAAGTCTGATTACAGGCATCCCCTGCAACATAAATGTAATTTTTGGTGAAATGCTCAGAATAGAAAATCATGTCTAAAGGGGTGCAGACCCTGCTATTTTCCTCATTATAGCCCTGCAGGTGCAGCAGCTTATTGATAATTATGAAATCACTCTCATTAGATTCACTTTCCACATGGACACAGACAAGCAAACTGCTATTTCTTCAGAATACCAAAAGGTAGGCATCTGCAACAAAGTTTTTTAAAATCCATGCAATGTACATAGATCACCCAGAGGGGAAGGTTTTTTCTCAACAAAAGTGAAGTTACTCTTTAACAGCCAATGACTCTTCTGCTGTCAGCGGTATCTGCACTGCCAGCAGAATGTAAACAAATGCCGATTTAATAAAAAACACAAAAAAACCCAGCATGAGGTTCTCCCCCCCCCCCCCCCCCCCCAATCCATACTAGGCCCTTCGGGTCTGGAATGGATCTTAAAGGGAGTTTTAAGGGGAACCCCATGCCATTTTTTAAATGGCATGGGGTTCCCCCCTCCTAAACGCCATACCAGACCCTTACCTATACGTGCATCCCGGGAGGCCAGGAAAGGCGAGCGCCCCCCTCGAAACCATACAAGGCCACATGGCCTCAACATAAAGGGGTGCTTTCGAGTGCCTCCCTGCAAACCATACCAGGCCACGTGCCCTCAACCTAGGGGAGTGCTTTGGGGCAGGGAGGATTCCCCCCAAAGCACTTTGTCCCCATGTTGGACCTCTTCCCCAAAACCCTGTCCCAGAGGTTGTGTGGGCCTCCTGGAATCTGGAGGCCCCCTTTAATAAGGGGGCAACTAGAACCCACCCCCATGTGATTGAGTTTTTTCACCAGAAAGTGTTCAACTAGTTAACATAAAAACACACCCAGTTTTTGACAAGTCCTTTATTAGAAAAAGTCCAAACAAAAGCCGACCCAAATGAAAACAAAATGCCCACCAACTTGGTCCTTTCCAGGGACACAGTTGCCTGACAGGTAAACATAGGGGTGAAGGTTACCCGGAGACATCATTGGATGACCCCACTGCCATATCTACCTCTTATTGGGCGAGTGTCATTTTGGGGGCAGGGTCATTTGAGAATGACACTCGCCCAATGACAGGTAGGAATTTTTCCGTTCTGCACGTCTAACCCTCTCTATTTGTCATGCTTATCAATATCACAAAAAGTGGAAGTAGCACACTTTCAGTTATCAGAACAGGGATAGAGAGGAAATCTTCCAGTGGGACCCCTCACTTTGGTGGGATTGTTTCTCTCTTCCTGTTTAGGTTATGTGACAGGAAGTGAAGAAAAATCTGCCCAGTGGGACACAGATGGCAAAATGACACTGACAGGAGTTAGAACCTTCCCTTCCTTTATCCAAAATGAAAAAAAAAATGCCTTTTATTTTTGACTGTACAGTAGAACTAAAGAAACAATGGATTGAAAAAAGAAAAAAGGAAGCTTCCCACACTAGGAATTGAACATCTATGCAGGCATATTAAAGATAATGGCTGTTGCAATGCATGTGGATTTCTATCTCCAACTTTCTGTTCTCTCCACAGTGCTGAGATAAATTATGGCTTCATCAATATTCCATACCAGGGGAGTCACAAAAGTCTTGCACTAGTTGTCCATAAAATGGTACTTTATTTGTACATGATCTATAGCACTGCCAATCGGGTGAATCATCTAATCCTACAAACGCTTTACATGCTACACATGTGTATTATCAAGGAAATATAGCTGGCAGGTAGAACTGCAAATAAATTCTAATTTCGTGGACAACTAAAGCAAGACTTTTGTGATTCCCTTGGTATAAAATATAAGATACTATTAGGAGTTTTAACTCTCCAGCACCTACCATAAATGAGATTTCAAGTGGCCTGACCCTTTAATGCACTTTCAAAAGAAGACAAAGTCCCCGATTGAATGTTCTCTACTCTTGATGTACACTGCAAAAAAAAAAAAGTTAAAGGAACACTTTTTTTTAGCATCAAGTCAATTAAACTCCTGGGATATTGATCTGGTGAGTTAAGTAGCAGAGGGGGTTGTTAATCAGTTTCAACTGCTTTGGTGTTAATGAAATTATCAACAGGTACACTAGATGGGCAACAATGAGATGAGCCCCACAACAGGAATAGTTTTACAGGTGGAGGCCACTGACATTTTTTTCCATACTCATCTTTTCTGACTGTTTTTCACTTGGTTAGGGTCAGTGTCACTACTGATAGCATGAGGCGATACCTGGACCCTACAGAGATTGCACAGGCAGTCAAAATCTTCCAGGATGGAACATTAATATGTGCCATTGCCAAATTTGCTGTGTCTCCCAGCACAGTCTCAAGAGCAAGGAGGAGATTTCAGGAGACTTCAGAGGTCCTTAACCCACCAGCAGACTGGTAACTGCTCCTTTGTGAAAGGAGGAACAGGATGAGCACTGCCAGAGCTCTACAAAATGACCTCCAGCAGGCCACTGGTGTGAATGTTTCTGACCAAACAATCAGAAACAGACTTCATGAGGGTGGTCTGACAGCCCGACATTCTCTAGTGGGCCCTGTGCTCACTGCCCAGTACTATAGATCTCGATTAGCATTTGCCATTGAAAACCAGAATTGGCAGGTCCGCCACTGGCACCCTGTGCTTTTCACAGATGAGAGCAGGTTCGCGCTGAGCACATGTGACAGATGTGAAAGGGTCTGGAGAAGCTGTGGAGAATGTTATGCTGCCTGTAACATCGTCCAGCATGACTGTTTTGGTGATGGGTAAGTGATGGTCTGGGTAGGCATATCCATGGGGGAACACACAGACCTCCACAGGCTAGACAATGGCATCCTGACTGCCAAGAGGTATAGGGATGAAATCCTTGAACCCATTGTCAGACCCTACGCTGGTGCAGTGGGTCCTGGGTTCCTCCTGGTGCACGACAATGCTTGGCCACATGTGGTGAGAGTATGCAGGCAGTGCCTGGAGGAACTGATACCATTGAATGGTTGAATGTCCCCCATGCTCGCTTGACCTAAATCCTATAGAACACCACTGGGATATCATATTTTGATCCATCCGACGCCGCCAGGTTGCACCTCAGACTGTCCAGGAGCTCAGTGATGTCCTGGTCCAGATCTAGGAGGAAATACTCCAGGACATCATATATTTTAACTGATTTTTTTTATCCATAAGACCCAAAATGCATGGGCATTGTTTAATCTTTAGGACAGCTGCAATGACTCTGGCACACATTTCCAAAACATTTGAAAAATGTTAATCAGCTTTCATGATGTTCTTAATGTGAACCTGTGACCAGGTTATGGCCATTAAAATATTTACATGCTCTTAACAAGCTGTGCGCAAGCATTACAAAGCAAGCCCTTGCTCACCTCAGTAGTTCCAGGCAATGTAGAGAAATGTATACCCAAAGTTTACAACATGTGCTCTGGATTGACAACTGCTGTCCCTTTGTTTCTTCTGCCAGAAGAAACTTGGCAGCCCGACAGCCTTTGAATGTAAAGAAATAGCAGGTGCTCTAAGCTGCTCAGAATTTAGCTGCTACCGGAGTTTAATGCTCTAACCCTTTCATCCCTTTAAAGAGTGCTGAACTTCAGGGGGTAGGAAAGATCAGCCGATCACATGACTCCTGAAATGGCTGTCATAGTAATCACATGATCGGGAGCCAGTCCCACCAGCTACTGATCATTACTGAGGACCAAGAGCTGTCTTTCACAACTTGGTCTCTTGTTTTTAGACATATGGTAGAACTATGAAATAATAAAAAAATTGTTATAATGATATCTATCACTTTTTTTATCATCTCTATATAATGGTCTATATAATGAAGTTTATGTTGTGCTGTACACATATTTATATTGATATTTTATATTCTAAAGCTTGTTTTTTTAAGGGTGATCATGTTTTTTATATTTTATGTGGACATTTAAAGAGTTATGTATATAATCTAAATTATTATTGATAATATTATAATTATTAGTATCGTTTACTTATTGATCATATTTTGTCAGACTGTTCTTCTGACTACCATGTGAACTTATGGAGTATTATTGATGTTTGATCATTTTTATTTGATAACCATTGTAAGAGATAACTTCTTTACAAACACACATGTAGGTTTTATATACAGTATATCTTTTTACCTACATATATATATTTTTTTATCAATGTTTTATGCACCATCCTGAGGAAGTGGCCACGTAGTGCCACAAAACGTGTTGACGGTGTTTGTATATTATTCTGTGAGCAATACTGAATCAATGAAGAATCCATTTCTCAGGTCTTTCTTCATATTTGGGTGCCTCTGCTGACACCAGTTTCTCACTTTTTGGGCTCATAAACCTTTCATTGTGAACTTGGTCTCTTTACTGGGAGCGTGCAGTGAGTGCGCTCTCAGTACAGAAACAATAGCCGCCCAGCAACGCATACGTGTGGCGCATTAAAGCCCACCCTTTTGCAGCAGCACACACGTTAGGCAGTCATAAAGGGGTAAAAGACAATTATCAATATACATTTTTTTTACTGTTCTGTCTCCTCTGTTACAAAGCACAAGTAGTACTTTGTCCAATGTTGCTCGGTGCTTCCCATCCCTGGTAATGATGTCCAGCGTGCACCCAATCTCTGTTTGCTTGGCCTGATTTGACAACAGCTAGGAAGGAGACAGATGCTTCATAGCAGCAGCTTATGCTGGCTCTAAGCATTTTCCCAATACATTCAATGGCAATAGGAATTCAGAGGTTGCCTCACAACTCCTTTACCCCAATTACAAAGTGGTGCTATAGCTGTACCAAATTCAAAAAGAATTACCGGTACCTCTGGTTTGTAGATAACAAAACTGGAGGTAATTAAGGCCAACTCTAAATTGACATACACAAGCAGGCAGAGTGTCTGTCTTTTTATTCTGTAGCATGGCTGCATATATGCCTTCATTACCCCTTTCCTCCTCACCTGCTACTGGTTGTCAAGGATGCTGTTAGCTTCAAAACAAACAGGCCCCTAGCCACCAGTGATGCTGACAGTGGATGGAGCTGAAGGACTAGTTCTCCATTAGCTCAGCTCTCTCCTTGTAATTGACAGCAGGCAATGAGCTGATTGCCTGCTATTGGCTATGGAATCCACCCACTGCCTTCTGTCCATCATGAGAGGAGTTGAACTAATGGGGAACTTTGAATCCCCATCAGGTTCCACCCACCCAGTTACAAAACTCCTGGGTAACAGGTGCAGTGGTGAGGAGGGGACTTGATCAGTATAGACTAGAGTTGGGCTTGATTTTCAAGTCAAACACAAGTCAACTCGAACATCAGCCATTAGTGTGTTCGGCGAACACATGATCGGTAAGGGCGTTCGGCAAGCTGTTCGCCCACCACGCCCCACAATGCACTGCACCCTGTAAGTGCATTGTGTTTGGCCAAAGCAATGCAGGTCGGTAGCAGGCATCGTGATTGACATTGGATCTACTTCAGGGGACTTTTTTAATTTTGTTTTTAATAACGGACTTGTTAAAGACTGTGTTCTGTCATTTTTTACACTGATTTGTGAATAAGTATTATGGGGTAGGGATCTGGGGGCCAATAAGCCCCCCGTCCACAGACCCAACAATCACCAGCTATGGTTGTGGGGAAGAGGTCCTTGTACCCATCAAAATGGGGACAAGGTGCTTTGGGGTGGCCCCCTGCCCCAAAGCACCCGTCCATGTAGAGGGCATGTGGCCTGACATGGTTCAGGAAGGGGGGGGCACTCACTCATCCCCCCCCTTCCTGACCTGCTTGGCTACATGCTTGAATAAGGGTCTGGTATGGATTTTGGTGGGACCCCCATGCCATGGTTTTTAAATTTTGGCATGGGGGTTTCCCTCAAAATCCATACCAGACTCGATGGGCTTGGTATGGATGGGAACCCCACTGACAGCTGAAGTGGACTGCATCAGATTGTAGGTAGACGGGTGTAAACGGACACAAGTCCATTTACAGCCACCAGTCCATAGGGCTGAATAAAGGGTCCAATCAGGTCCGTCTGAAAAACTGACAAGTGGATCTGATTGGATTGCCTGTGTGAAAGGGGCCTTAGAGCTAAAGAACATCTAAAAGGTTTCAAGAAAGATGTTGGAAGCTTATTTATATGCTTTACAAATAGAAGCGAAAGCTAATGCTGCCAGTATTTACAAGAGATCAAGCAATGTCCATGTGTTTAGGGCCTTATTTATTTCAGGTATTTACATAGTGCCATCAATTTACGCAGCACTTTACATATTGCACATTCACATCAGTCCCTAACCCTCAAGGGGTGTACAGTATAAGGTCCCTAACTTACATTCATACATACACATACTAGGGCAAATTTAGACAGGAGCCAATTCCCCTACCATCGTGTCTTTGGAGTGTAGGAGGAAACCGGAGTACCTGGAGGAAACCCATGCACAGGGAGAACATACAAACTCCAGGCAGGTGGTGCTGTGGTTGGGATTCAAGCTCATGACCCTAGTACTGCCAGGTGAAAGTGCTAACCATTTAGTCACTGTGTTGCCCATATATGCTTCACTTTTAGGTTTGGGTAGAGTAAGAAAGAATTCAACTGTCAGATTTTTCCTTCTTGTGACCTGACTGGGGGTATTTTTCCTCACTTCCTGTTCTTGAGATGCCTGTATAAGAAACAGGGGAAATGTTTGAAACCAGAAACGTAAAGGAAAAGATCGTAATAAGAACTTTGCCAGAAGTTCTAGTACTTTTGCATTCTACTACAAGGGCTGGTTCACACCAAAATGTGGTGCATGGGTGTTTCCTGCACTGCAGGTGAAGACGCTGTCTTTGCGAGAGCATGCGGGTTCCAATTAATTTTTAATGGCACCCAATATGCGCTGCTTTTGTAGGCACTAAATCACATGCACCACAATACCATGCAGTCTTGTGCCATGTGTTCTGAAAAAGTAGTGCTTGTATTACTTTTTCCGTGTTCCATTGCGTTTTGCTGCTGATTCAAATGAATGGCTGCAAAACCAACCCATAAGGAAAGGTGTGGGAAATACATGGGAACACACATGTTCCAGTGTGAGCCAACACTAAATGTGTTTTTCTTTTTGTCCCCATTGTGGAGGTTTCCCATCACTTCCTGTCCTAATAGTAAGGGGGGATCTCCCTAATAGGAAAAATGTAATGGCGTCTTAGAGGTTCTCCCCCTTACATCAAAAAAATATAAAGTCTTAATTTTGCTATTATTTTATTAAGGTTTAGTAAAATTGGCATAGTAAAGTATTCTTGGAGATGAGTTGCTAAATGTGATCATTTATATTTTTTTGCAGTGTAATTATAGGATTTGAAATCAGGACAATTTACATAAATAATTTAGAACAGATCCCTATCACATTAAAAATCCACAATTTACATTGCACACGCTCTGCTCTTACGTAAAGTGCCATTAGGTTTAACAGCTGCGAGAGCCAAGTCTCTAATGATTTTCTTGTAAAGATCACAACAGCGTAAGTGTCATGAAAGATAAACACTGCTTATGTTTGACTTGATGGTGGCAAATATATAACATGGTTGTAATAATCGAGAAACATATTTTCAAGATGTATAGCATGCCACATATATCACTGTCAAATGTATAGTCTAAGTACTGTCATAACATGGCCCAGGCATTGAATACAATGTCCAAACACAGAGTCTGATGGAAATTAAAGCTTGCATCAATGGGCTTAATTTACTACAGGAGTAGAAAATTTCACATTGTAAACTAAATCGTACATAAAGTATATACCCCTACTTTCTAAGTGGTAGGGCCATACTGCGTTCAAACCACAAAAAAAAAAAAAACTTTGTACATTTACAGACATTTTCAGATATGTCCTTTACAAATTTACATTGCACTTCACTAGATTTAGATAATACATGGGAGTATGAAAAAAAAGAGCAGCACCCCATTACTGTCATATGACCATCTCTGCTTGTTTTTTAGTTTTTTTTATTCAATTTCCCTTGCACATGATTGGGTAATCCACATAAGACGTGTACGCCAGAAATTTTCATTTCTTTTCGGATGCATTCGTTTATTGAAGAACTTCATCTCATCATATTGGTTATGTTGAACTGATTCATCTTCGGAATTTGTTTCGTATCTTCGGCATTCGTTTTGTATATTCGTTGGTCCGGGTGGATCCAAAAATGTTTTTGTTTGGAAAGATTGCTAAATATTATTTTTCGGTTTTTGATATTTCAGGTGGATTTGATATTCATATGTCAGAAGGGTTAGATATTTTTGGATGCAACAGAACAAATGTAATGCAAAATTGTATAACCCCAAATTTTTCAAACCTAAGAATTGCATTAGACTGTGGAACTAAACTGACTGAATGTGAAAATTACAAATTTAATTTAAATCACAAATGTACTTGGATCTGAATAAACAAATTTGAAAATTGAATTTATCCATGGGCCTGAACTATTAATTCATCATATGATGTCATCAGAATATAACAAATGCATTAGTTAATTTCGTTATTACTTTTTTTTGACATTTGTTACTGTGCCCATTTGGAGATTTTTAAAAATGTTAATCTCAAAAAATCAAATTTTCATCCAGAAATCAATTTGTTACGAAATGAAACAAACATGTTGAATCCATAATTAAGTGTAGTGCTTACCCCCACAGGGGCCTCTGCTGAGAATATACCTAGGTCTTCTTTATTAGTACAGAGGCTGCCATCCATAGGCACAGTTCCACACCGACAATACAGGCATCAGTCTAGGGGATGTCTCTTTAGAATTTATTGCCAAATAACTTGAACATCAGAGGCATTTAGGATCACAGGATACTCTAAAACAATGGTAGCAACACATGGGAGGACAAATTTCTTAGTAGAAAAATCTTTGCAGGAACAGGCACACTCTACAGTCCAAAATTGGGTCTTACTCACAATGTCCTAGAAACTGTCTACCACCTAGCATCCAAAAGAAGATCCTCAGTGAGGGTGATTAAAGTTCCTTCACCAGACATGGACTTCAGGACAGTTCCCTCCATCCAATAATCCTTT